>NC_090923.1:212154072-212754072 GCF_040938575.1 Ambystoma mexicanum | reverse complement strand
GCGCCACCACCGTGCACTTCTAACACTAACACCCAGGACATCAAAGATGACATCACAAATGTCATTGATGACATTTACTTTGAACCATAACGTCCCTTTAACAAAGTTTTTTCACTGAATATATATATATATATATATATATATATATATATATATATATTTATTACATGGCCACGGTAGTGGCCATGTAGTTATGGTTAAGTTGGTGTTTCATTAGGACGAGCACTTTTTGGGCGGCTTATAACTTCGCTCTCCCTGGACGAAACTCACCAAACTTTGCAAAAAAAGTATTTGGGTCACTCTGAAT
The DNA here is from genome assembly GCF_040938575.1 of Ambystoma mexicanum. Classification (NCBI taxonomy): domain Eukaryota; kingdom Metazoa; phylum Chordata; class Amphibia; order Caudata; family Ambystomatidae; genus Ambystoma; species Ambystoma mexicanum. The sequence goes on along the minus strand of NC_090923.1, from coordinate 212,753,765 downwards.
TTTTTTGCAAAGTTTGGTGAGGATTCGTCTAGGGGGGGCAAAGTTATAGGGGGGTCCCAAAACTTTTTTTTTCCCATAGACTGAATGGGAATTTTTTTTGCTCGCGTCTACAGCCCAAACCGCTGTACGAATTTTCACCAAATTTGGACCTGAAATGTTCGCAAATAAACTGAATGGGGGTGTTCTGAGGACTAAATATGTGTCCGTTTTGTTCGAAAGCAAGCTGAAACTGTTCTAAGAACAGTTGCGGTGTCCTGAAATGTTCTCAAATAAACAAAGTGGGGGTGTCCTGAGGACGCTGTCGGTATTGTTCGTTGTCAAGTTGAATGTGTTCTAAGAACACTCGCGGTGTCCTGAAATGTTTGCAAATACACAAAATGGGGGTGTTCTGAAGATGTTATCGAACACTCGCTGTGTCCTGAAATGTTCGCAAATATGAATGGGGGGTTGTGGCTGGCAAGTTGAATGTGTTCTAAGAACACTCGCGGTGTTCTGAAATTTTTGCAAATACACAAAATGGGGGTGTTCTGAAGACGTTGTCGAACACTCGCTATGTCCAGAAATGTTCGCAAATATGAATGGGGGTTGTGGCTGGAAAGTTGAATGTGTTCTAAGAACTCTCGCGGTGTCCTGAAACGTGTGCAAATAAACAAAATGGGGGTGTCCTGAGGACGCTGTCCATATTGTTCTCTGTCAAGTTGAATGTGTTCTGTTGGGTGTCCTGACCCACGTTTAAGCTATCATGCTGCAACATTTGGTGCTGTGGGCTTAGAAAATTCAAGATGGCGGAAAACCCACATGTGCGCTGAAATCCAGGAAAGCTGCGCAGTTTGTGCGCACACTAAAATGGTTGCCTCACTTGCCACCCACCAGTGCGAGAATGAAAGGCTGGGTTGCCATGAGGGAAATGGGTTGCCAAAGGAAAAACAGTAGCGCCGGTTAGCTTCAAAGCGCTTTAAAACCACCATTGGACTACCCGCACAGTAGTCTGAAACCATTGGGAGTGGCAATGCTGATTGCCAAAAGCAAACCCATAACTGTTGGGAATTCATTTTCTTAAATCCCAAAAATGGGTGCAGTACCAGTACTCACCACTATCCAAAAGCCGGCAGTTTAAAACCACCCTGTGTTTCTCTGAAGGCAGGCTCAAACTGTCTATTTTAAACATTGCAACACATCTAAAAACTCACTGGACACCAGCAGACATTTGGTAGAATGGAGTGTTGTGTGCCTACAAAATCTGGGAAATGAAGAGCCCAAAACAATGCTTATAACAAAACTGCTATGGAGTCAGCAGTTTAAGTTGCACTGGATTTAAAGACACTAAAATCGAAAATGTTTAGATTAAATGAGTGAGCTATGTTTGGTGTCACATGCCTTTGTAACTGTTTAAATGTCATAGTTTTAAACTTAGAATCAGCCTTCTAGCTGCATATGTAAAAATGTTTAGTTTTATTTGAATGCAGAAACTGGGGAACAAAAAGTGACATTTTATCTGAAACCCGGCTTAAGGAACTGAATTCTGCCTGGCAACTACCCCCATCAGGAGGGAAATTTGAGTCACCACTGTGTTCCCAGGCCAACCTTCCTTTTGCTGCCCACACGAAGGATATGCCATCTATCTGATAATTGAATTATCTGTGCTCTGCAGGAGAGTGAACAAAGCCCTCTTCACTCAGGCAAAGGTTTTTATTACCGCAGTCGTAAAATGTAGCTTCCTCTTGGCAAGAGCTGGGAGGGGCACTGCCTGTGAGAGCAAGCTGGCTTGGCAGAAACTGGAAAGACTGGTTTCTATACCATGTGACCTGGGAAACCACACCCCTTTGGAGCCAGAACATAACTTTAAAAAGATGAATAACTCATAGAGCGGACATGTGAACATTTTATAAATGATACCATAATTCTTGTGATTTTTCTGCCCACATTTTAAGAGGTTTTTCGACCCGGTGGCATGTTCAGGGGGGTGTCAGCGGAAAAGTGGATATTACTCTAAATGTATGCATGTTAAAAATCTGAAACTTCATCAGTTAATGTCCCTACTCCCTGCACACATGTATGTAAAGTTGGGTCAATGTCAGAAATTGCAAAATCAGTTAAAAAGTGAAATATGTGCCATTTCTGAATGCAAGCTCCCAGGAAGAGCAGAGTTTGAACAGGGGATACCTCCTGTAATGCATGATGGGTGCATATGATTTTAAAACAATATGTACCTCTGCAAATATGTATTTGTTTCAAATCTAGATTTGTGTGTAAGTTGACAGGAGGAGTGGACTTTCTGCAGGCTGTAAAATGACATCACTCTGACTCACAGTTCATTCCCCAATCAAATGATAAATGGAAGTTTGACCAATTAGAAGCTGAGAGAGAGGTAGGGTCAGTGATGCTAGAACACACCCACATTCTAAACACATAAAAGCAGACAGACAGGACAGATAGAGACCTTCAAAATCCATCTGCAGCGGGACGCTCTGCCGGAAAAATCCATACTTACCTCCATCAACCTCCAGAAAGCCAAACTAGAGACTTCAATCTATCCAGAACTAAGAGACCAGACCAGAGAGAAAGCAGTGCTGTACCCAGAGAGACCCAGACCAGCAGAGAGAGCTGACCCAGATCACTGTGAAGTGCAGAGGCCAGACCAGACCAGACCAGAGTCCAGTCTAAAACCCTGACCAGATCCGTGGCGAGGCCCATTTCACTCAAGAATATAGTGTGAGTACCTAGAAAACTGTGCAGAACCAATCTCTTAGTTAAAATAATATAATTCAATCCTATTTTAATCTAAGTAGAACTGTCTCCTAACTGTCACCTGTCATTTGCAAAGCTGTCACTTGTCATTTCGTAGTTGCAAGCTGCACGTGTCTTTTTGAACTTTAAAATTTCAAATCTGAAAAACGACCGTTATTTAATCGCTCATATCTCCGCAACCGTTTGGGCTAGAGACTTGCAGTAACTTTCCTCTGATAGCTTAGAATCGTAGCTTTGAATCGCACCAAGAACCGCATTCCTACCCCTTATAGTTTTACCGCAATCGCGGAACACGCATCCGCGAATTTTACCGCGATTTGCAATTTCTTCACATGTAAAAACTGCTGCTGTTTGCTTTCCATTTGCCAGAAATTCGTTTAACCTGCTAACTATCCCTGCCTCATTGCTAGTGTGAGCCTGGACTAATATTAACTAGATACCACTCACCCTGAACCTCTGAAAGGGAATTAAAAGCGTTTCCAGCATATTTCTAATTCATTGCCAGCACATATCAAAGCATTTTGGGCCTGTGTTTCCAAAAACTCCTATCTGTTTTCTGTAGTCTAAGCTTGCTGGGGTGAACTGAATTACAGTTGGTTGCATTTCTGAGAACTGTGTGCTTTCTTCCATTTCCTTGCATTGCATCAAGGGGGGGAGGGGATTGCCAGAGAAAAGTGATTACATTGTTTGGTTGAAATCATATTGAGTATTTTCTGTACTGCATTCATTGAATATTGCATCCACCTGAGCTTACATAAAGCATCCTCTACCACATTATACTTTTGTTCCTATTTACCAGTGTGCTACCTTATCCATTTCATGTCAACTCATTAGTGATTATAAGAAGTGTGCTAGTGCCAGATTCTCCGTTGTTGATCTTTATCATATCAGATTAAGTGTGCTATTCAATTATTAATTTATTATAAAGCGTGATATAATATATATTGTAAATTATCAAATAAACCTTTTAAACTTGCAAAACAGAACTACTTCTTGGCTCAGTGGGGTCAGGGGGATTCCAAGAGAGGGGTGTTATATAGGGGTAGTCATCCAGAACGCATGAACTGGACCTAAAGATATATCAATAAGGGTTTTCATTCAGTATTATAGACTAGGCGTTGACTTAGCTGTAGTGTTGAATTGAATCCTCTTACAAATTGGGGGCTCGAGCCGAGACGTTGGGTTAGAATACCACTTGTGCAGCTTAATACAGTGTGCTAACTGACGGGATACATACATCCAGTCGGATCACCACGCTGCATTACGCTGTAAAGCACTCCTCAAAAGGGACACTCCAAGAAAAGTTCTGTTCTGCAAAAATAAAATACAAACTTCTGTAAGTCAGGACAGAGACCAATCTCTAGAATGACGACCTTAGTAGACATGAAAATAGCCAGAGAGCACCTCTTGCATAAGCTATTTGTGAGAGGTGAATGGGTTGAACAGGGCCAGGATGCGTGGTTGCAGGCCATCACACAACAGGTCACTGAAACAGGGTCAGATATATATAGAGATCAGGGTCCCTTACATGTGGCCCTGAGTGAACTATATATGGCTCCTAAAGCCAAAGAGGAACACGACAAGATTGTTAGGATAGCGGCATACCTGTACCTATATATGGGAGACATGCAGGATAGATGTGCTGAAAGCCAAAATCTGGCAAATAGGCAACAGATGGTGTTAGAGAAGGTCCAATCTGACCTGGTCTCTTCTGAGCAGAGGCTGCAGAGGAGCCAGGAGTCAGAAAATGACAGCAGACTGTACATCACTAAAATGAAGGAGGATATGGATGTGCTGCAAAAGGAAAAGTCAGAACAGGATACCAGATTTCTGGCCCTGCAGAAGGAGCACCAAGACAGTTTGGACTCCTTACTGCAGAGCCAGAAAAAACTGGAGCAACAATTAGACTTTAACAGGGCATGCACGGAGCAGGTAGCCACCCTGCAAAGTCATCTAGATAGAGTGAAGGTAGAGAGCAACAAGCTGATCTTGAAAGACCTGGATACCCAGGCAGAGTTTGATGAGGAGCGCCAAAAAGCTGGTGCCCTTCAACGGCAAAGGGACGACCTGGCGGCACAAATGCAGGCTCTTAGTCAGGAAAGAGACGCCTTAGGCCAGGAAGTCTGCCATTTAAAAAGAAAAATGGAAGAAAATCACCTGGCCCACCAGGGACTGGGTGATCTCCAAAAAGAACACCAGAACTTGTTAGAGCACACCAGGAGGGTGGAGGATGCTCTAGCAAGAAAGGAGCAGGCCAATAGGGACACAGCTCAGGAGGTAACCCTCCTGCAGCAAAGACTGGCCCAGTTCTCCAGGACCAACCAGGAAGCACAGAGGGAAAACGAGGCCCTCTGTGAACACAATGATAGGCTCCAACAACAGGTAGCGATGCAGGAGAGACTGATAGAGTCCAGTAAGGCCTTAACTGAAGAACTGAAGGCACAAATGCAGGCTCTTGCATTGCAACAGGGAGCAGGGGCGGATAGAGATGAGGTTCGCTGGGAAAGGGAAACTCCGGAGCATAACCTCAGGAGCCCTAGTACCAGAGGCCCTCATACCTCTCAGTCCCTGGACTCTGCCACCCCCATGTTCCCTGGCGCACATGAGCACAGGGCCACAGGGATGGCAGATTACTATCCAGCTAAGAGTATGGGGCTCATAGGCCAGAACCACTCAGGAATGGAGGGGTGGGCATCCGGGTATGGGCACCCAAGTACAGTACAGTTCAATGGGGAACCCCAGGAGAGTAGGCCCATTAAGGGCATCCTGAAAACCTCTGCCCAGTTAGGTCAGTGGAGGGGGTACCCATCAAATCCTGGCCGCAAGGAGGAATCTGAAGACTCCTCTGAACTGCGCAGGGCACAGGAGACCAGGTCCCCACATTCTGCCAGCCATTCCCAGGCTCGCAGAATCCGGGAAAACCTGGAAGAACAGACGGGAACCTCTGGGAGCAGTGCCTCTGAGTCCGAGGAAGAATGGACAAGGGTTACCCGAACCAAAAAGGCCAATAAGGCAAAAAGGGCCTTGCTTAAGGACCCCTTAAAGCAGATTAAGGCGATCAGGAGCGTCATCACGCCTTACCATAAGAACGCTAAGTATTCTGTTTGGGAGCACTTAGAGTTGTTTGAACAAATGATGGAGACTTTCCATTTGAAGGACAGCCAAAGCTGTATTCAATATGTAAAGTGGACATTCTCCCCGGAATACTCCAGTTTCTTTGCGGGGCTGGAGGACCAAAATCATTTAAGATGGTCCACATATAAGGCGGCCATCCTGAAACATTTTTCTGTTCACAGAAATCCTCAAGAGGCTCGCAAGGCGGCCTACAATTTGCAATGTGGGGAGGATCAGGCCCCACGAGAATTTGTGCAGGAGTTAAAGCGTGCTTTTGCGCAAACCACCAGAAGGGTGCGCACAGATAGTAGAGAGTTTGTCAATACGTTTTTCCATGCCTTGCCCAAATATATAATGACCCAGCTCGTGAGAGATTTTCATGAGAAAAGATCTTTAGACTGGGTCATTGAACAGGCTACCCGGATCTATGAGGTGCAGAAGCCCATAGAAAATAAAAGCAATGCCCAGAAAAACCCCAAAGCCAACAGCACCCCTGCTGCTGCCAAGGTGGCAGAGGTAAAGGTCACCCCCGTCTTGGATTTGGAGATGGGGGGGCCTAAAAACCTACCTGCACCTAATAATGCTAGGCCCAGAAGGTCCTCGGGCCAGTCACAGACAGGGAGCCAGGGAGGCAGCCCCACAAATGGGGTCCCTCGCTCTCCTGACTATGTAAGTCCTCGCTACAAAGGTAACAGACCCATCCTGGGTTACGTGTGGACTCCTCCAGCCCAAGGGGGGGGATCCAGCCAAGCACCTAACCCAGGGAACTTCCCTCCAAACTTCCCACAGGAGGGCAGAAATTTACCAAACCCTGGGCAGAACTTTTTCCCCAGATATCCTCCCGACTTTCAGCCCCAAAACCATCCATCCTTCTTTCCCCAATTCCCTGAGCCCAGACCACTGAATCCGGGAGAGGGGAGGCCAAGGGTGGAGGGGTACCCAAATCTTCCCAACCAGGGGTACTACCAAAGAAGGGATAGCTACCCTTCCCGGGATCAGCCCAGGGGAGAAAACAGGGCCCCGTATCAGCCTGAGCGGGTTTCCCAGTTAGAGCGCCAGGTTCAAAACATGGCGCGGGATATGGGTCATCTACTGAGGGCGCAGCAGAACCCTCAGATCAGCATGCCGGCGCAGAACGCACCCAACTCTGGACCTGGTGCTCCAGAACAATGACGGGGGCAGCACCCCGATAACTCACCGGTTCCCAGGGGGGAGGCACAAGGGGAAGGGGGGTGTAAAGCCTTGGAGGAAGCTTCCTTCCTCACTTGTAAACAGCCCCTGGAAACCCAGGAACCGGAAACAAAATCTCTTGCCCCTGAAAGTCTGCCTCCTAAGGAGCAGAGGGGGGGTAGGAGAAACAAAAGACCCAAACAGACTCAGTTTGAGGAGGAGGTACAGATCTTCCAATTTGAGGGAGAGGGATCCTCAGAGGATCCTGGGAAAAGGATCTTCTCCTTCAGAGAGGGGGGAACTCCTCCCAAAGAAAAATGGGTCCCTAGGGATGCAAATCCAGACTGGGGAGATGTGGAGACTGAGCTACCGCCGCCCACCATCTCATCCCAGAACCAACAGCAAGAAAACCCCCTGGTTCAAACCCATCCTGGTGACTGCCTCCAAAAAGGGGGGGGCGGCCCAGAACCGGAACCAGGGGAACCCACAATGGCTCTGATCTCCAGTTGCCAACTTTTTCTTTCAGATTCCCAAGGCTCTCCACAGAATTCTGCCCAAAATTCTTCTCTTGCGATGTCCAAAACCAGAAAGTTAGCCCACCAGTTGTCCAAAAATGTACATTATCTGTGCCCCCTTGAGGAGAAGGAGGGAAGATATTATGCCCCGGTACAAGTACAGGGGCAGGGTACAATCTCGGCACTGGTGGACACTGGATCTCAAGCTACCCTTCTGTCCAGAAGGGCCTTTGATGAACTGAATGCAGGAAGGGGAGAGAATTACCAAATTCCTCTCACCTCACTTCCTGGACAACTCCAGAACTTTGACGGGAAGGAAATTCCCGTTGAGGGGACTGCAGATTTGGACATTAAAATTGGGCGACATAAGTTGAAACACCCGGTCATAGTTGTGACCCCAGAGGGCACCCCTTGTTTACTAGGGAATGACCTCCTGAGAAGGTTGTCACCCCTAATAGATTGTGTAAACAAGGTCCTCTGGACCCAGACTAGCCGACCAATAAAATTAAAACAGAGTGTCAACCATGTTAGTTTAAACGGCACCTGCCACATGGTTGAACAAAAATCTGACCAAGTAGAATTTCACTTCCAGAACAACCAAATTCCAGACGTGACAGTCATAGCAGTAGGACAACAGACGGGTGATGGGGGGTCCTCTCTATTTCTGAAAATCAACCTTCCTTCCAGTCTAAAGTGGTACTCCACGCTGGAAGGAAACACTCTGAAATTCTATACCAATCCACAATCTGAAACTCCCACTCCTATAGTCCAGAAAGATGTGAAATCAGCTCAAAGCCTGGCTGATATTCAGCAAATTGGAGAGCAGTTGTTCATCCCTGTTCAGTTAAATGATGGGAAGGACTCTGTTCTCGCTCGAGTGTGTGTGAACAACGGTAAGAGCTTCATCAGCGAAGCCATGTTTCGCCAACTCCCAAAAGATCCAGCCATTCCCACCTTCAAACTGATAGACAAATGGGAAATGGACCTGGAAGCACCTAATTCCAAACATCTCCTGCCAAGCAGGTGTATGCTCAAAATCTCCATTGGCAACAAGAGCATAGTCCACAATTGTTGGGTCGTGCGAGACGTCCCTGCCGCCTTTTACTTAGGCAGTGACATTCTCAATCGCTTTGCCATTAGTTTGGACCTAATAAACTTCAAAGCTTGGTCCCGATTAGCGGATAATCCCATGGGCTTTGATGATCCAGAAAAAGCATTTAGGTCAGCTCAATTGCTACCTTATGCAGTTGAAATTCAGGTTAACGAGGAAGTCACCATCCCAGAAAGGACCCGACAATTCTCCCTGGAAGTGAAAGTTAAAAGGGGACAAGAGTTGAAAAACCCTGATGCTTACATACATCTAAATGCTTCTCTCCAACAGCAAGGGTTGGGGGTAAACCCAACTCCATTAGTCAACATAGAACATGACACCATTCCAATAGAGGTGGATAACAGCGACTTAAAGAGTATTACTCTAGCCGCAGGCACCATTATGGGAATGGCGGTCGATGACCGACATTTTTCCATCGACTTAGTAAATGAACTGTTAGGACCAATCTCCAAGGACTGTTTTGACAGTGACAGTGATGACAATACAACACCAGACAGGATTTTTACCCGGCATGAGGGGAACTTCCTGGTGTACACTTCCTGCCCCTATGGTAAGGAAGATGTGACTTGTGACTTCAGGAGGGAGGAGGTGATTTTCCAGGTTCATGAAGGCTGCCTTGCCCACCTGAAGCCTCCGGTCCAAATCAGCACTCTGACCAGGGACTTCTCCACCCAGCTGGAGGAGGCCGCTGAAATAGCCAAACCAGAAGTCTTTCCAGGCTTCAGGCAGATGGTGGAAGAGAGAGTCAACCTAGCTGATGCCTGTGTGACTCTGGAACAAAAGCAAAAGTTGAAACAAGTTTTCTTGGATTTCCAAGATCTCTTTGCGGTAGACTCATATGACTGTGGTCGCACTGACATCCACACAACAACAATCCCCACGGACCCTGGCATGACTCCTGTGTTTGTGAAGCAATATCGCTTGCCTCTCGCATCAATGGAGTCCCTTACTGAAATAATTAAGAACCTTGAGTCCCGGGGAATAATCCGTCCAGTCCACAGCACCTTCAATAATCCGGTGCTGGGAATATTGAAGCCAAACGGCCAGTGGAGACTCTGTGCCGACCTCAGGGAGCTCAACAAACGGGTCCATACTTCCCGATGGCCTCTGCCCTACATTGACCAAGGGCTGGCCCAGATCCAGGGGTCACAGGTATTCACTGCAATAGACCTGACCAATGGATACTGGACTGTGCCTGTCAGTAGGGAGGACCAATACAAGCTGGCTTTTACCTTTGGGGGCCAGCAGTACACATGGACCCGGACTCCCTTCGGATACCTCAACTCCGGTAATGAGTTCAATATTTTCCTACATAAGGCCATGCCCGACCTGGGTGCAAGGGGTAACCTGGCTTATGTAGATGATGTCCTCATCAAAAGTTCATCTGTGGAGGAACATATAGCGGAGATCCGTTATGTTCTGACACAGTTGAGGGCCGCCGGAGCAAAACTTTCCTTTCAGAAAGCACAGTGGTGTAGAACCCGTGTTAATTTCTTGGGGCATGAGATTACTCCTCAGGGTCTTTGTCCCCAGGAAAAGAAAGTGGAAGCACTTCAGAAACTGAAAGACCCCACAACCCTGCGGGAACTAAGGAGCCTCCTTGGACTGACTAATTACAGCAGAAAGTTCATTGAGGGCTACGCAGAGATCACCAGACCCCTGATTCATCTCCTGAAGGGGGGGGTCAAGTGGGAATGGGGTCCAGAACAAGCCGAGGCAGTAAAACAACTCAAGAGAAGCCTCTCACAAGCGCCTTGCCTAGCTTACCCTGTCAGAAACAAGGAGTTCTTCCTGGAGACAGGGTTCTCTAATACGTGCTTGACGGCAGTATTATACCAAAAGCATGACAAGGTCAATAAAGTAATCTCCTATGCGAGCAAAACTTTATCCTCTGTGGAGGAAAAATTCAACGATTGTGAGAAGGCACTCCTGGCAACGGTGTGGGCATTGAAGAATTACCGCCCGTTTATCCAGGGGGAACACATCATAGTGGAGACTCCACACCAGCCTCTGCAATATCTCCAAAGTGACAGAATCCGGGCCGGAAATGTGAGTAATTCCCGAATTACTTCCTGGATTCTGTCAATGCAAGGCTTTCCTGTGGAGGTCAGATATGGCCAAAACAAGAAGAGTCCCCTCGCGCAAGGTCTGGCTGACTTGCATGATTGTGCCAGAGAAAACTGTCTCGAGGACGAAAGTCTAAAAATCAAGGACAACATGGAGGCATACCTTAATTCCCCACACAAAGTCTTTGAAGAGGACAAGTGTGAGGGAATGCCCACTGTCTATGTGGATGGATGCTCTTACCATGTTGACAACGACGGGGAGAAAGAACTGGTGGCCGGCGTAAGGAATGCATGGGTGAATGAGTCCCCAGAACCCTCCGCTGGATACAAAATTGGTCCCCGAAGTAGTCAGGTGGCAGAATTGATGGCTGTGCATCAGGCCATCCTCACTGCTATCCAGCACCAACTCCACGAACTGGTCATAATCACAGATTCGGATTATGTACGGAACGGGTTCGTGGAGCACCTGGTTAATTGGAAAACCAGAGGCATGTTATGTGCTAACAACAAACCCTTGAAACATGGGAAGTTGATCCAAAACATTGATGATCTGGTAACATTGAATGGGATGACTATCTATTGGAAAAAGATCAAGGGTCATTCCAAAGTAGAGGGACCAGACAAAACTGGAAATGACTTAGCTGATCAGCTGGCCAAAACCGGGGCCATCCAAGGAGATCTAATTGAGATTGAGTCCCTGTTGGGGGAAATCCAGGTCACTGCTATCACTAGGTCCCAGACAAATGCTCACAACGACCTTCCAATTGCACAATGGAGTAAGGAGACCCCTGATGCTGATTTGATCACCGCTCAGAAGGGGGATCCAATAATTGGTAAATTTTACCAGCACCTTGAGGACCCTGAGAACTTTCCCCTGACGGATACCGATTACATTGGGAAAGAGGACCTAAGAGTGTTGATGAAATGTCCAAAAATGTTCCGGATCCAAGACGGTTTGTTGGTAAGGAAATCCAAAGCTGGCCACGATCAGTGGGTGGTTCCTACCTCATTCCGAAGCCTGATGTTAAGTCACGCCCATGATGCGGCCACCGCCGGTCATAGGGGGTTTCACACAACATTGGAAATCTTAAGAGAGGTTGCATACTGGCCACACATGGGCCAGGACCTCAACCAATATTTGAAGGGTTGTCTTGTGTGTGCACAATTTCAGCCAACATCCCTCACACACCGGGCGCCTTTACAAAAGAGGGGAATGACACTGCCATGGTCAGATTTACAAATCGACTTTGTAGGCCCTGTGATTCCCTCGGCTAGGGGGAATAAGTACATGTTGACTGTGACATGCTTGTTTACCAAGTGGGTGGAATGTCTCCCAGCCCCAAATTGCAAGGCAGAAACTGCAGCTGCCTTGATGATTAACCACACCTTTTCCCGTTTTGGTCTACCTCAAAGGATTGAGTCAGACAGAGGTAGCCACTTCACCAGTGAAGTAATGACAAAGATGTGGGAGATACTGGGGGTCAAGAGAAAGCTGCATATTGCTTATAGACCAGCTTCTTCTGGGGCAGTAGAGAGATATAACCGGACAATTGTGAGCATATTAAAGAAGTTTGTGGCAGATTCTGGGCCAAGTTGGGATATCCGATTACCTCTGGTCCTAATGGCCATCAGATCTACCCCTTCATCTGCAACCAAAATGTCACCATTTGAGTTGATGACTGGGCGCAAGATGGTGCTTCCTCAGCATTTGCTCTACAGGACCCAGGAGCAGACACTGATAAATGCCTCCACTACTCATGAGTATGTAGAGAATTTAAGGAAACACCTCCAACATGCTTTTGCTTATGCTCAGCGGAATCTAGAAAGATCGGCTGATAGCATGAAGACCCACTATGACCTGAAAACTTCCAGGAAGGAATATCAGGTGGGGGACCGGGTCTATCTATACAACTTCCAAAGGAACCAGGCCAAGCAGCGCAAATTTTTGCCTACATGGAAAGGACCCTTTGAGATCGTCGATAAGATCTCCCCTGTGGCCTACAAGATCCGCATCCCCAAAGGCGGTTCGGCAGAGGGGGAAGACAAGTGGGTCCACATAAACCAGTTGAAATGTTGCCATCCCAGGCACACTCTGCAACAACTGGAGGAATCCTCTGGAATCCTAGCGGGTACTGTCTCAGACTAATTCAGTTCCAATCATAAAACATACCACATCTAGTCTCTAAAATATTGTGATTTGCATGAAACTGTCTCTTAGTTATACTGTTTTTTTTAATCAAAGTAAGAATGTAATGTTTCGTCATGATGAAATGCATATGCTGTCCCACCATCTCAACAGTGGTGGAAAAACGTCTATGAGTAGGTATTGCCGCTCTTCCTTTGTCGTCCTAGGAGAAAGAAGACCTTGAGACTGGCCAAGGAGGATGATCCGGAGACCGGGAACGAAGATCCAATGGGCCCAGTGGACCGCCCAATACTCCCATCAGGACTGGCGAGGAGAACCGATCGATCAGTACCGGATGGAGAAGAAGATGCTGAACTGTGCCATCTACAGAAGAGGAAGAAGATTATGCGGACAGACCGGTGCGTGGGTCAAAACCCATGGGCACGCGACTCCCCATCGACTCAAATTCAAAGTGCAGTCGCGTGGGGGGGGCTTGTTGGGTGTCCTGACCCACGTTTAAGCTATCATGCTGCAACATTTGGTGCTGTGGGCTTAGAAAATTCAAGATGGCGGAAAACCCACATGTGCGCTGAAATCCAGGAAAGCTGCGCAGTTTGTGCGCACACTAAAATGGTTGCCTCACTTGCCACCCACCAGTGCGAGAATGAAAGGCTGGGTTGCCATGAGGGAAATGGGTTGCCAAAGGAAAAACAGTAGCGCCGGTTAGCTTCAAAGCGCTTTAAAACCACCATTGGACTACCCGCACAGTAGTCTGAAACCATTGGGAGTGGCAATGCTGATTGCCAAAAGCAAACCCATAACTGTTGGGAATTCATTTTCTTAAATCCCAAAAATGGGTGCAGTACCAGTACTCACCACTATCCAAAAGCCGGCAGTTTAAAACCACCCTGTGTTTCTCTGAAGGCAGGCTCAAACTGTCTATTTTAAACATTGCAACACATCTAAAAACTCACTGGACACCAGCAGACATTTGGTAGAATGGAGTGTTGTGTGCCTACAAAATCTGGGAAATGAAGAGCCCAAAACAATGCTTATAACAAAACTGCTATGGAGTCAGCAGTTTAAGTTGCACTGGATTTAAAGACACTAAAATCGAAAATGTTTAGATTAAATGAGTGAGCTATGTTTGGTGTCACATGCCTTTGTAACTGTTTAAATGTCATAGTTTTAAACTTAGAATCAGCCTTCTAGCTGCATATGTTAAAATGTTTAGTTTTATTTGAATGCAGAAACTGGGGAACAAAAAGTGACATTTTATCTGAAACCCGGCTTAAGGAACTGAATTCTGCCTGGCAACTACCCCCATCAGGAGGGAAATTTGAGTCACCACTGTGTTCCCAGGCCAACCTTCCTTTTGCTGCCCACACGAAGGATATGCCATCTATCTGATAATTGAATTATCTGTGCTCTGCAGGAGAGTGAACAAAGCCCTCTTCACTCAGGCAAAGGTTTTTATTACCGCAGTCGTAAAATGTAGCTTCCTCTTGGCAAGAGCTGGGAGGGGCACTGCCTGTGAGAGCAAGCTGGCTTGGCAGAAACTGGAAAGACTGGTTTCTATACCATGTGACCTGGGAAACCACACCCCTTTGGAGCCAGAACATAACTTTAAAAAGATGAATAACTCATAGAGCGGACATGTGAAAATTTTATAAATGATACCATAATTCTTGTGATTTTTCTGCCCACATTTTAAGAGGTTTTTCGACCCGGTGGCATGTTTAGGGGGGTGTCAGCGGAAAAGTGGATATTACTCTAAATGTATGCATGTTAAAAATCTGAAACTTCATCAGTTAATGTCCCTACTCCCTGCACACATGTATGTAAAGTTGGGTCAATGTCAGAAATTGCAAAATCAGTTAAAAAGTGAAATATGTGCCATTTCTGAATGCAAGCTCCCAGGAAGAGCAGAGTTTGAACAGGGGATACCTCCTGTAATGCATGATGGGTGCATATGATTTTAAAACAATATGTACCTCTGCAAATATGTATTTGTTTCAAATCTAGATTTGTGTGTAAGTTGACAGGAGGAGTGGACTTTCTGCAGGCTGTAAAATGACATCACTCTGACTCACAGTTCATTCCCCAATCAAATGATAAATGGAAGTTTGACCAATTAGAAGCTGAGAGAGAGGTAGGGTCAGTGATGCTAGAACACACCCACATTCTAAACACATAAAAGCAGACAGACAGGACAGATAGAGACCTTCAAAATCCATCTGCAGCGGGACGCTCTGCCGGAAAAATCCATACTTACCTCCATCAACCTCCAGAAAGCCAAACTAGAGACTTCAATCTATCCAGAACTAAGAGACCAGACCAGAGAGAAAGCAGTGCTGTACCCAGAGAGACCCAGACCAGCAGAGAGAGCTGACCCAGATCACTGTGAAGTGCAGAGGCCAGACCAGACCAGACCAGAGTCCAGTCTAAAACCCTGACCAGATCCGTGGCGAGGCCCATTTCACTCAAGAATATAGTGTGAGTACCTAGAAAACTGTGCAGAACCAATCTCTTAGTTAAAATAATATAATTCAATCCTATTTTAATCTAAGTAGAACTGTCTCCTAACTGTCACCTGTCATTTGCAAAGCTGTCACTTGTCATTTCGTAGTTGCAAGCTGCACGTGTCTTTTTGAACTTTAAAATTTCAAATCTGAAAAACGACCGTTATTTAATCGCTCATATCTCCGCAACCGTTTGGGCTAGAGACTTGCAGTAACTTTCCTCTGATAGCTTAGAATCGTAGCTTTGAATCGCACCAAGAACCGCATTCCTACCCCTTATAGTTTTACCGCAATCGCGGAACACGCATCCGCGAATTTTACCGCGATTTGCAATTTCTTCACATGTAAAAACTGCTGCTGTTTGCTTTCCATTTGCCAGAAATTCGTTTAACCTGCTAACTATCCCTGCCTCATTGCTAGTGTGAGCCTGGACTAATATTAACTAGATACCACTCACCCTGAACCTCTGAAAGGGAATTAAAAGCGTTTCCAGCATATTTCTAATTCATTGCCAGCACATATCAAAGCATTTTGGGCCTGTGTTTCCAAAAACTCCTATCTGTTTTCTGTAGTCTAAGCTTGCTGGGGTGAACTGAATTACAGTTGGTTGCATTTCTGAGAACTGTGTGCTTCCTTCCATTTCCTTGCATTGCATCAAGGGGGGGAGGGGATTGCCAGAGAAAAGTGATTACATTGTTTGGTTGAAATCATATTGAGTATTTTCTGTACTGCATTCATTGAATATTGCATCCACCTGAGCTTACATAAAGCATCCTCTACCACATTATACTTTTGTTCCTATTTACCAGTGTGCTACCTTATCCATTTCATGTCAACTCATTAGTGATTATAAGAAGTGTGCTAGTGCCAGATTCTCCGTTGTTGATCTTTATCATATCAGATTAAGTGTGCTATTCAATTATTAATTTATTATAAAGCGTGATATAATATATATTGTAAATTATCAAATAAACCTTTTAAACTTGCAAAACAGAACTACTTCTTGGCTCAGTGGGGTCAGGGGGATTCCAAGAGAGGGGTGTTATATAGGGGTAGTCATCCAGAACGCATGAACTGGACCTAAAGATATATCAATAAGGGTTTTCATTCAGTATTATAGACTAGGCGTTGACTTAGCTGTAGTGTTGAATTGAATCCTCGTACAGTTCTAAGAACACTCGCGGTGTCCTGAAATGTTCGCAAATAAACAAGATGGTCATGTTTTGAAGACGCTTCTAAGAACACTCGCGGTGTTCTGAAATGTTCGCAAATAAACAAAATGGGGGTGTCCTGAGGACGCTGTCCATATTGTTCTCTGTCAAGTTGAATGTGTTCTAAGAACACTCGCGGTGTCCTGAAATGTTTGCAAATACACAAAATGGGGGTGTTCTGAAGATGTTATCGAACACTCGCTGTGTCCTGAAATGTTTGCAAATATGAATGGGGGGTTGTGGCTGGCAAGTTGAATGTGTTCTAAGAACACTTGCGGTGTCCTGAAATGTTCTCAAATAAACAAAATGGGGGTGTCCTGAGGACGCTGTCCGTATTGTTCTCTGTCAAGTTGAATGTGTTCTATGAACACTCGCGGTGTCCTGAAATGTTTGCAAATAAACAAGATGGTGGTGTTCTGAAGACGCTTCTAAGAACACTTGCGGTGTCCTGAAATGTTCGCAAATAAACAAAATGGGGGTGTCCTGAGGACGCTGTCCGTATTATTCTCTGTCAAGTTGAATGTGTTCTAAGAACACTTGCGGTGTCCTGAAATGTTTGCAAATACACAAAATGGGGGTGTTCTGAAGACGTTGTCGAACACTCGCTGTGTCCTGAAATGTTCGCAAATATGAATGGGGGTTGTGGCTGGCAAGTTGAATGTGTTCTAAGAACACTCACGGTGTCCTGAATGTAATATTTGTTGTAAAACCTCATCCTTTTGTTGCACTTTTTCTAATAATTGTGTAGCTGTCGTATTTTGAAAGTGTGATCCTGATTTTAATATGTGTGCAACTCCGTAACATAAAGTTGCTAGTTCACTTTCAAAGAGTAGGTGGAATATGTATTCCACATTTTGTCTAAATCTGGGATCTTCAGAATACATCCGTAATGAGCGGTATTCTGAAGATGATATTTGAATAGGTCTATCATCATACCTTCCTCCTTTGCCAGTAGGAAAGAGTAGAGGAAAAGCATGTGCTTCTATACTTTTTTCCCATATGCTGATTGGCGATCCTTTTGTTTGACGCATTTGGTATGTTTCCAGTACATCTTCTACGGTGTCATTAGAGTGCAAAGGA
Organism: Ambystoma mexicanum; assembly: GCF_040938575.1. Taxonomy (NCBI): domain Eukaryota; kingdom Metazoa; phylum Chordata; class Amphibia; order Caudata; family Ambystomatidae; genus Ambystoma; species Ambystoma mexicanum. The sequence continues at coordinate 212,736,103 of NC_090923.1, read as the reverse complement.
TGAATTGTATAATGGTCTAAAGTATTTGATTTTGTAGCAGGATCTAGTAGCTCAAATTGACCAACTTTTTGTGTTTCTTGAATTATTTCAGTTGTATCTTTCAAGTTTTCTTCAATATTAATTTTTTTGTAATATTCATTATTCTCTTTAAGATATTGGAAGGCTTGTCTAACTTTATATAAATCTACCAGCTGTTGCCATATTTATGTTGTCTTTTGTAGGTACTCCATTTACTAAGATAATTAAAGATTGCTGCATTGTACGTTGCACTCCTAGAGTATGCACATTTTCTTTTAGATCTAATGGTAAATAAACTACTTTTCCACAAATGTCTTTTACTAATTCAGAGGGAGGTAATTTTGCTGTTTTTGGTTGAAGGTGTATTATTGCTTGACATGGGTGTACTGTTTGAATTATGATGCTCTCATAAAAATTAAGTTGTTGTAGGGGTTTTGGTACTGGTTACAATTCCAAATTATTTGTGATAGCACGTGAAGGAATTTGGTTGTTGTCAAGTTTTGTAGTGCAGTAACTGCAAAGTATTAAGGGCTCAGTTGTTTCGTATTTGTTTTCTGCTACAAGGTAGAGAGCTAATTCAAACAAAGATGTTCCCAGTCTCACTGCGCCAAGAAATGATAATTAGTTGTTTGTGCAAAGAGAAGCCTTTATTTAAGTATTAAACATTCAAATATTATTCAAAATAAGAAGCAGAAAATTCTCGAAACAAAAAATCAACACTTTGTAATGCTTTGTGGTGAGCTATTGACATGTACAGAGCTTAGACGTCTAAGGTAACCAACCAACAGTCTTGGTTAAATTTGAGGTGATCTAACATTTCCAAAATGTGCATGGTATCTCTAATAAATGTTGGGGTCCGCAATACCTCTGGTAGTAAAAATTAATTAATGTAGATGGATATTGGCTCAAGTACCCCACCGCCTCCACTATCTATCGGTCTCCCCTCAGGTATATCTGAGAAAGCCTTATGGATTTTCGGAAGAAAAAATACAGTGGGCATGATGGGCCCGTCAACTGTGAGGAAATTCCTTTCAACATCAATTAAACAACCTAATGTATGCCATTTCAAAATAAGTGCATTAGCCATTTCATGAATAGAATGTAGAGGATTGTGCGGAATGATTAAGTAACAACCTGCTGAATCTAAGTGATGCATACCCATGGCAATGTAGTCACACCTATTCATTATGACCACATTGCCACCTTTGTCAGCCTCTTTAATAATCAAATCTTCGTTACGAGACAAATGATAGATTGCAACTTTTTCAAGTTTATTCAAATTACAATTCACTTTAAATGTGCGTCCAGAAATAGAGTCTTCCAAATGATGAATATCCTTTAACGCAACCTGATAAAATTTATCAATAATATTATCAGGCGGAAGTGTTGGTGAAAATTTAGATTTCCTGGACAGTTCCTTAATACACAAATTTTGCTGTACAATATCAAGTTCTTTAAGAACATCTGTAACGCTAGTAGAGGTATTGGATATTGCATCAACCAAAGTCATGAGTACATGGGTGGTAAATAGAGTTTGAAGAGAAATGGGAGATGGAATAGGTGTTGGTGGTGTAGGTTTATAAGTCCGTACTTGTGTAGCAAAACATGTCTTCAGTTTAAGTTTCCGAATAAACTTGAACAAATCAATTTGGATGTCTACGAAGTTATTCATAACTGTGGGTACAAAAGAGAGTCCCTTGTTCAACACAGATATTTCAGCTGAAGAGAGCTGATATGTACTTAAATTGGTAATAAGATTTACAGATTCTGGTTGGGAAATTGTTGCTGTGACATGGCCCTGGTTAGTCTTCGGGACGGTGGTACGGGTCCGCTGCCTGGGCCTGCCACCCCTTGTGCCCCGTGTGGAATGCCTAGGGTTGCAATATTTGTGGATAGTGGGGTCTGGAAACAAACTTTTTTTGCTGCGGCTATTCTGTTTCCTTTTTTGTAGCGCCTGAGTTGTTCCAAAAAAGGCGATGGACCTGATGGCACAATTTCTGGCTCTACTGAATCCTCTTCAGAATTATCGAGTGTAACAGATGAGGTAGGGTCAGTAAGTGAAACATTAGATGTGCGAGGAGGGAGTGTTTCAGAATCACTATCAATCTCAGAACTGGCTGGAGTAGACGCCAGACTGCTAGAGCGAGATCTCGAGACCTCATCATATTTGGCTTGATATGTGTAAATTCTATTGTCTCTATAATCTTTATCATCCCTGGAAAATTTCCTAGATTTGCGGATTTTGACCTCATCTTGATGCTTCTGCAAAATTTCATAGAGTGTCCTAAAGTTTTTGTTAATAGTTGAGATGGGGGCCTCAAATGAGTTGATCTGTTCCTTAATTCTGTCAATTTCAATAACGATGCAGGAATGTACCTGAGTGGCATGTTCTACTAAGAGCTCCAACATTTTATTAGAACTAGAGGTTAAATTAGTTTCCCATTCTGATAGAAGATCAGTGTATAGGGGATCCTCAAAATCCGGTAAAATTAGGATTCCGAGTCTCCTGGGGAATTTTTGTTCGTGTAAATAATGAGCCAAAGTTGTTTTCTCCCAAAATTTGTTAATCTCCTTGATACTTAGTTTTTCTAGTTTAAAAAATAAGGATCTAAGGTCTGTTTTAGCAGTGTCCATTCTTTTGAAAGGATTCAGAGTTGAGCACCGAGGGGCAAATAATGCTTTAATGTCATCATCTCGAGTGAGTAAATATTCAGCTGCTTCAGCCATAATACAGCTGCTGGGTATAGTGACTTGAAATATGACAAGAACAAAGTTATGGCAGAAAAAGTCACGAGTCCACAGCGCTTATACAGTGATTAAGAAAATAAACATCAAGGCTGTGGGTATCTGGGCAGTGTGGGTGTACTGCCAATACACATCCACAGGAATAGTTGAAGAAAAACAAAGATGTTCCCAGTCTCACTGCGCCAAGAAAATATAATTAGTTGTTTGTGCAAAGAGAAGCTTTTATTGTTTGTGCGAAGAGAAGCCTGACACGTGTTTCAAGCTGTGTACAGCTTTTCATCAGAGGCTTAAATTGCATAGTACATCATTTCCATACAAATTGGGTAAAGTTAAAAATAAAACATACACATGATTCTTTTGTGCAAAGAATTGTTACATAAAGAACATAGGCACAAGTTGTGAGCACGCAGTCCAGGGCGCGATGCAACCACAAAAAATATAACACATGTACATCACATGTAGGAAGAGTAAAAAAGTAGAAATTAAGTTACCACAAATTAACCAATTTCATTTGCATTAGTCCGTTGACAGACAAACAAAAAGAGAAAAAGAAACATAATTTTAGAAACAAAAGTTGGCCCTAGCAGTGCAATCAAGTTCCACTTAGTAAGCTAAGTCTTAAATCAAAGACTGTAATGTATTCCAAAAATAAGTACCTTAGGTTGCAGCAATAAGAACTCCACATTTAGAGTAGGACAATGCCAGATACAGTTCTGTAGGCAGATAGATTAAGTAATTACTGAAAAGCCAATTGCAGAAAAATATTGCGTAAGTTACCAAAACCAACCGTAATGGTGTCAATAAAATCAATAAAAACATACCTCGAAATGCCTTGCAGTTGCGGAAAGCTAATTTAGCCAAAGAAACCAGAAAGAGAAAATAAGTCTCAAATTAGTATTCAAAAAACCACCAAAGTACCCATTAGATTAACTCCAATTAACTCGTGATTCAAAAGGACTGTGGACAATTCCTGACTGGTTAACCAAAAAAGCCAATTAAAAGTTAAAACTACAACATGGGGAGAGCAAAATAAACAGACCTACCTCAATGACCGTTTGTTTCAGTCTACTCGTGTTACCATTGCACAATGCACGAAAGAAAGGTAGGACTAAATATACTGGAATGCAGTATAGCACAATGCATGGTCTTCCTAGTAAGACAAACAGAAAGGGGCAAAAAGGATCGCCATGTTGGGTGAACTAAACACACCTTTAGAAAAGCCTAACTTAGTGAAACCGGTCCATAAGCCCAAATTAGCCAAAAAATAAAAAGGAGAATTTAGCAAACAATTATTACTCATGTTTTGCTGAGCAAATTTGTTTAAATTTATTTATTTATTTAAATATATATATATATATTTTTTTTTTTAGACAAAATTAATTTAAAAGTAACAATTTCAATGCACTAAAAAAAGTGTGGGGCCTGAGTGCGCTGCTACTGAACAACATTACAAATAAAGGCACATTGCACAGTAATAATACACGTGGAACAAGAATATTATTATAGGAGGGGATCCCCCCAAGAGGATAATTAAAGGCACTTGTCAACCCCAACAGAGGAAATATGAATTATAAAAATATGGCAAACTCATGATCCGAATTAAGTCCTTCAGAAACAGTGCGATATTTACAAATGAATTTGGCCTCCAATTCTCGTAATTTTAGTGTAAGGTTACCACCCCGTGGGGGCAATGACACTTTGCACAGCCCCACAAAACGAATGTCATTTTTGCAGTCCATTTGATGAGATTTTTGCCAATGATAGGCAAGGGGGTATTTGGCATCTTGGCTCCCAATGGAAGCCACATGTTCACAAATTCTAATTTTAAGTGGGCGAATAGTGCTCCTTATATATTTCAGGCCACAGGTGCATATAATGCAATACACTACAAACTTAGAATTGCAATTAATGAAAGACTTGATTTCATGATTACCTCGTAGCCCAAAAGAGACTGCAGATGTTTCAAATGTAAAGTTGCACATATTACAAACACCACATTTATGAAAACCAAGAACTCTGGCGGAATTGAGCCAAGTCTTGGGTATAGATAAGGGGCTCATAAATGATGGACTCAATACATTTTTAAGGGATGTACCTTTGCTGTAAGTCACACTGACCAATTTGAGATGTCTTTGTCGAGATGTAACAAGTGCCAATGTTTACTTAAAATAGCATGTATTTTGTGACTATCAGAGTTATATCTTGTGATAAACCTGATATTTTCAGAGTTTAATGATTTAGACCGAGTTTTCGGCACCAATAGATGCGCTCTCTTAACCTGACGTACTGTGGCTGATGCTTGTTCGACACACTTCTTATGGTAACCTCTATTCAAAAACCGGGATTTGATAAGAGCACATTCTTGATCATAATCCACTGATTGGGAGCAATTTCTCTTAGCACGAATGAATTCCCCTTTGGGAATATTGGCAATGACTGCATGTAACGTGGCATTCACTGAGGTCGATTTGCGAAAGGTTTTGGTAATTAGGCCGTTAGGGGTTAGTTCTATGGAAAGGTCCAAAAAGTCAATGTGAGATTGACTAAAGGTTGAGGTAAATTGTAATCCCCAATCATTATCATTTAAACAGGATACAAATTCAACAAGAAGATCTTTTGGACCAGTCCACACTAAAATAACATCATCGATATAACGTTTCCACAAATAAATAAAAGGTGAATACATGGATTTAGAAAACACACATATTTGCTCGAAACAATGCATAAAAGCATTCGCCAGTGCAGGTGCAAGGCTTGCACCCATGGCTATACCAATTAATTGCTTAAAGTACATCTGATTGAAAACAAAAACATTGTTTTGCAAAGTAAATAATAATAATTCCTTGACCATTTCTAGATGCTTAAAACAAGAAGCAGAAAATTCTCGAAACAAAAAATCAACACTTTGTAATGCTTTGTGGTGAGTTATTGACGTGTACAGAGCTTTGACGTCTAAGGTAACCAACCAACAGTCTTGGTTAAATTTGAGGTGGTCTAACATTTCCAAAATGTGCATGGTATCTCTAATAAATGTTGGGGTCCGCAATACCTCTGGTAGTAAAAATTCATTAATGTAGATGGATATTGGTTCAAGTACCCCACCGCCTCCACTAACTATTGGTCTCCCCTCATGTATATCTGAGAAAGCCTTATGGATTTTCGGAAGAAAATATACAGTGGGCATGATGGGCCCGTCAACTGTGAGGACATTCCTTTCAACATCAGTTAAACAACCTAATGTATGCCATTTCAAAATATGTTCATTAGCCATTTCATGAATAGAATGTAGAGGATTGTGCGGAATGATTAAGTAACAACCTGCCGAATCTAAGTGATGCATACCCATGGCAATGTAGTCACACCTATTCATTATGACCACATTGCCACCTTTGTCAGCCTCTTTAATAATCAAATCTTCGTTACGAGACAAATGATAGATTGCAACTTTTTCAAGTTTATTCAAATTACAATTCACTTTAAATGTGCGTCCAGAAATAGAGTCTTCCAAATGATGAATATCCTTTAACGCCACCTGATAAAATGTATCAATAATATTATCAGGCGGAAGTGTTGGTGAAAATTTAGATTTCCTGGACAGTTCCTTAATACACAAATTTTGCTGTACAATATCAAGTTCTTTAAGAACATCTGTAACGCTAGTAGAGGTATTGGATATTGCATCAACCAAAGTCATGAGTACATGGGTGGTAAATAGAGTTTGAAGAGAAATGGGAGATGGAATAGGTGTCGGTGGTGTAGGTTTATAAGTCCGTACTTGTGTAGCAAAACATGTCTTCAGTTTAAGTTTCCGAATAAACTTGAACAAATCAATTTGGATGTCTACGAAGTTATTCATAACTGTGGGTACAAAAGAGAGTCCCTTGTTCAACACAGATATTTCAGCTGAAGAGAGCTGATATGTACTTAAATTGGTAATAAGATTTACAGATTCTGGTTGGGAAATTGTTGCTGTGACATGGCCCTGGTTAGTCTTCGGGACGGTGGTACGGGTCCGCTGCCTGGGCCTGCCACCCCTTGTGCCCCGTGTGGAATGCCTAGGGTTGCAATATTTGTGGATAGTGGGGTCTGGAAACAAACTTTTTTTGCTGCGGCTATTCTGTTTCCTTTTTTGTAGCGCCTGAGTTGTTCCAAAAAAGGCGATGGACCTGATGGCACAATTTCTGGCTCTACTGAATCCTCTTCAGAATTATCGAGTGTAACAGATGAGGTAGGGTCAGTAAGTGAAACATTAGATGTGCGAGGAGGGAGTGTTTCAGAATCACTAACAATCTCAGAACTGGCTGGAGTAGACGCCAGACTGCTAGAGCGAGATCTCGAGACCTCATCATATTGGCTTGATATGTGTGAATTCTATTGTCTCTATAATCTTTATCATCCCTGGAAAATTTCCTAGATTTGCGGAGTTTGACCTCATCTTGATGCTTCCGCAAAATTTCATAGAGTGTCCTAAAGTTTTTGTTAATAGTTGAGATGGGGGCCTCAAATGAGTTGATCTGTTCCTTAATTCTGTCAATTTCAATAACGATGCAGGAATGTACCTGAGTGGCATGTTCTACTAAGAGCTCCAACATTTTATTAGAACTAGCGGTTAAATTAGTTTCCCAATCTGATAGAAGATCAGTGTATAGGGGATCCTCAAAATCCGGTAAAATTAGGATTCTGAGTCTCCTGGGGAATTTTTGTTCGTGTAAATAATGAGCCAAAGTTGTTTTCTCCCAAAATTTGTTAATCTCCTTGATACTTAGTTTTTCTAGTTTAAAAAATAAGGATCTAAGGTCTGTTTTAGCAGTGTCCATTCTTTTGAAAGGATTCAGAGTTGAGCACCGAGGGGCAAATAATGCTTTAATGTCATCATCTCGAGTAAGTAAATATTCAGCTGCTTCAGCCATAATACAGCTGCTGGGTATAGTGACTTGAAAAATGACAAGAACAAAGTTATGGCAGAAAAAGTCACGAGTCCACAGCGCTTATACAGTGATTAAGAAAATAAACATCAAGGCTGCGGGTATCTGGGCGGTGTGGGTGTACTGCCAATACACATCCACAGGAATAGTTGAAGAAAAACAAAGATGTTCCCAGTCTCACTGCGCCAAGAAATTATAATTAGTTGTTTGTGCAAAGAGAAGCTTTTATTGTTTGTGCGAAGAGAAGCCTGACACGTGTTTCAAGCTGTGTACAGCTTTTCATCAGAGGCTTAAATTGCATAGTACATCATTTCCATACAAATTGGGTAAAGTTAAAAATAAAACATACACATGATTCTTTTGTGCAAAGAATTGTTACATAAAGAACATAGGCACAAGTTGTGAGCACGCAGTCCAGGGCGCGATGCAACCACAAAAAATATAACACATGTACATCACATGTAGGAAGAGTAAAAAATTAGAAATTAAGTTACCACAAATTAACCAATTTCATTTGCATTAGTCCGTTGACAGACAAACAAAAAGAGAAAAAGAAACATAATTTTAGAAACAAAAGTTGGCCCTAGCAGTGCAATCAAGTTCCACTTAGTAAGCTAAGTCTTAAATCAAAGACTGTAATGTATTCCAAAAATAAGTACCTTAGGTTGCAGCAATAAGAACTCCACATTTAGAGTAGGACAATGCCAGATACAGTTCTGTAGGCAGATAGATTAAGTAATTACTGAAAAGCCAATTGCAGAAAAATATTGCGTAAGTTACCAAAACCAACCGTAATGGTGTCAATAAAATCAATAAAAACATACCTCGAAATGCCTTGCAGTTGCGGAAAGCTAATTAAGCCAAAGAAACCAGAAAGAGAAAATAAGTCTCAAATTAGTATTCAAAAAACCACCAAAGTACCCATTAGATTAACTCCAATTAACTCGTGATTCAAAAGGACTGTGGACAATTCCTGACTGGTTAACCAAAAAAGCCAATTCAAAGTTAAAACTACAACATGGGGAGAGTAAAATAAACAGACCTACCTCAATGACCGTTTGTTTCAGTCTACTCGTGTTACCATTGCACAATGCACGAAAGAAAGGTAGGACTAAATATACTGGAATGCAGTATAGCACAATGCATGGTCTTCCTAGTAAGACAAACAGAAAGGGGCAAAAAGGATCGCCATGTTGGGTGAACTAAACACACCTTTAGAAAAGCCTAACTAAGTGAAACCGGTCCATAAGCCCAAGTTAGCCAAAAAATAAAAAGGAGAATTTAGCAAACAATTATTACTCATGTTTTGCTGAGCAAATTTGTTTAATTTATTTATTTATTTAAATATATATATATATATTTTTTTTTGAGACAAAATTAATTTAAAAGTAACAATTTCAATGCACTAAAAAAAGTGTGGGGCCTGAGTGCGCTGCTACTGAACAACATTACAAATAAAGGCACATTGCACAGTAATAATACACGTGGAACAAGAATATTATTACAGGAGGGGATCCCCCCAAGAGGATAATTAAAGGCACTTGTCAACCCCAACAGAGGAAATATGAATTATAAAAATATGGCAAACTCATGATCCGAATTAAGTCCTTCAGAAACAGTGCGATATTTACAAATGAATTTGGCCTCCAATTCTCGTAATTTTAGTGTAAGGTTACCACCCCGTGGGGGCAATGACACTTTGCACAGCCCCACAAAACGAATGTCATTTTTGCAGTCCATTTGATGAGATTTTTGCCAATGATAGGCAAGGGGGTATTTGGCATCTTGGCTCCCAATGGAAGCCACATGTTCACAAATTCTAATTTTAAGTGGGCGAATAGTGCTCCTTATATATTTCAGGCCACAGGTGCATATAATGCAATACACTACAAACTTAGAATTGCAATTAATGAAAGACTTGATTTCATGATTACCTCGTAGCCCAAAGAGACTGCAGATGTTTCAAATGTAAAGTTGCACATATTACAAACACCACATTTATGAAAACCAAGGACTCTGGCGGAATTGAGCCAAGTCTTGGGTATAGATAAGGGGCTCATAAATGATGGACTCAATACATTTTTAAGGGATGTACCTTTGCTGTAAGTCACACTGACCAATTTGAGATGTCTTTATCGAGATGTAACAAGTGCCAATGTTTACTTAAAATAGCATGTATTTTGTGACTATCAGAGTTATATCTTGTGATAAACCTGATATTTTCAGAGTTTAATGATTTAGACTGAGTTTTCGGCACCAATAGATGCGCTCTCTTAACCTGACGTACTGTGGCTGATGCTTGTTCGACACACTTCTTATGGTAACCTCTATTCAAAAACCGGGATTTGATAAGAGCACATTCTTGATCATAATCCACTGATTGGGAGCAATTTCTCTTAGCACGAATGAATTCTCCTTTGGGAATATTGGCAATGACTGCATGTAACGTGGCATTCACTGAGGTCGATTTGCGAAAGGTTTTGGTAATTAGGCCGTTAGGGGTTAGTTCTATGGAAAGGTCCAAAAAGTCAATGTGAGATTGACTAAAGGTTGAGGTAAATTGTAATCCCCAATCATTATCATTTAAACAGGATACAAATTCAACAAGAAGATCTTTTGGACCAGTCCACACTAAAATAACATCATCGATATAACGTTTCCACAAATAAATAAAAGGTGAATACATGGATTTAGAAAACACACATATTTGCTCGAAACAATGCATAAAAGCATTCGCCAGTGCAGGTGCAAGGCTTGCACCCATGGCTATACCAATTAATTGCTTAAAGTACATCTGATTGAAAACAAAAACATTGTTTTGCAAAGTAAATAATAATAATTCCTTGACCATTTCTAGATGCTTAAAACAAGAAGCAGAAAATTCTCGAAACAAAAAATCAACACTTTGTAATGCTTTGTGGTGAGTTATTGACGTGTACAGAGCTTTGACGTCTAAGGTAACCAACCAACAGTCTTGGTTAAATTTGAGGTGATCTAACATTTCCAAAATGTGCATGGTATCTCTAATAAATGTTGGGGTCCGCAATACCTCTGGTAGTAAAAATTCATTAATGTAGATGGATATTGGTTCAAGTACCCCACCGCCTCCACTAACTATTGGTCTCCCCTCATGTATATCTGAGAAAGCCTTATGGATTTTCGGAAGAAAATATACAGTGGGCATGATGGGCCCGTCAACTGTGAGGAAATTCCTTTCAACATCAGTTAAACAACCTAATGTATGCCATTTCAAAATATGTTCATTAGCCATTTCATGAATAGAATGTAGAGGATTGTGCGGAATGATTAAGTAACAACCTGCCGAATCTAAGTGATGCATACCCATGGCAATGTAGTCACACCTATTCATTATGACCACATTGCCACCTTTGTCAGCCTCTTTAATAATCAAATCTTCGTTACGAGACAAATGATAGATTGCAACTTTTTCAAGTTTATTCAAATTACAATTCACTTTAAATGTGCGTCCAGAAATAGAGTCTTCCAAATGATGAATAGCCTTTAACACCGCCTGATAAAATGTATCAATAATATTATCAGGCGGAAGTGTTGGTGAAAATTTAGATTTCCTGGACAGTTGCTTAATACACACATTTTGCTGTACAATATCAAGTTCTTTAAGAACATCTGTAATGCTAGTAGAGGTATTGGATATTGCATCACGACAAATGAAATTGGTTAATTTGTGGTAACTTAATTTCTACTTTTTTACTCTACCTACATGTGATGTACATGTGTTATATTTTTTGTGGTTGCATCGATCCCTGGACTGCTTGCTCACAACTTGTGCCTATGTTCTTTATGTAACAATTCTTTGCACAAAACAATCATGTGTATGTTTTATTTTTAACTTTACCCAATTTGTATGGAAATGATGTACTATGCAATTTAAGCCTCTGATGAAAAGCTGTACACAGCTTGAAAAACGTGTCAGGATTCTCTTCGCACAAACAATAAAGGCTTCTCTTTGCACAAACAACTAATTATAATTTCTTGGCGCAGTGAGACTGGGAACATCTTTGTTTTTCTTCAACTATTCCTGTGGATGTGTATTGGCAGTACACCCACACCGCCCAGATACCCGCAGCCTTGATGTTTATTTTCTTAATCACTGTATAAGCGCTGTGGACTAGTGACTTTTTCTGCCATAACTTTGTTCTTGTTAACTTTATAGTATGTTTGAGTAATAATACAAATATTATGGTGATATTCTACTTACTTTTTTTCTTAAATTAACAGGTAACTCCTTAGTTCTTCTTTGTTCTTCGAATTCGGCTGCTTCTTTACAGTAGACTGGTTTTCACTGCAATTGTAAAAGCTTCAAATTAGTAACTTTGTTTGTATATAGCACTGTTTTTAATTTAGATATTGATTTTTTTAATTGAAATCCTCAGTGCCTTTTTTAAAACCATTAAACTAATTTATTTACATAAGATACATTGCATCAGTTCAGTACATATGATATGTTCTTAATGAACAAATTGTATTGAATGACTAACTGTAGCAAAAAAAATATCTTTACTATTTCTTGTCAAATTTATAATATACCAGTGAATACCACTATTTCTGTAACTAAGCTGTTCTAGGTAATAGCGCCTCAATGTCATGTCTAAATTAAAGTAATTAAGTAAATAAATAAATAAAAACAAAAAAATCTGAAATTGTATAAGTATTTTTTTTAAAGATTTAAACATAGATTGTGCTTGCAAGCAATTTTGTTTGAATATATGTAGTCTATATATTTCATTTAAAAAATGTTAGTTTAACATGATTTGAGTGTGTGTGTATAAAGAAAGTAAATAGTATAAAGGTTTATAAGTGATAGTTGATTTTAGGAAATTGAAAAAAATACAGTAAATTAATTTTACAGATTACACAAACTAAAAGTCTGTTTGAAAATGTGTTCATCTACTGTACAGAAAATATGCATACCTGAAGTTTGTGTTCATGCATATGGATATGCATGGAGCTGCAAGTAGAAATCTTGGAGACTTGTACAGTATTTCTAGTAGATGATGCTTGCCAATGATATGACACTTGTACTCAGAGAGATTCACAGTACATTTGCAGTGCTGATCTATGATGATGCAGTTAGATGTAGAGGTCTTGAATGTGATGTGATTGGTGCATGGTCATGTGACTTCTTAGCTACATCCAATGAGGGAATGGCAGAGAGAGTGAAGTGGAAATGGTAGAAGGGCTATTCATGTTACGATATGTCCGCGGACATGGCGGTAGTTCGCGGACATCGGGAGTTACATCCGGGGATTTTTGGGTTCAGAAGTCATGCAAATGAGAATGAGTACTAAAAGGGATTGGTCAGGAAAGTTTAGTGGGTGTGTTGTGCCAGAAGAGAGTTTCTCATATACTGTTTTTGCTGAGAGAACAACAGATAGCTATGTCTGTGTATTTTAGGAGAAAGATTGTATGGATTTTGGGAGATTCATGGATATATTGGTTGAAGGTGCATGCAAAAGGCTGTGGAGTAGCTGTAGATCTTGGATTCCCACATGTGGAAGTACACTGGCATGGAGTACGTGGAATGAAGTGGTTGGACTTGCTACCTGTCTGTGCTACTTTGGAGACAGAGCAACATCCAGACATAATTGTAATTCATTGTGGAGGGAACAGTTTAGGACATGTGACTGGAATTTTTTTGCAATTTGCTATGAAAGAAGGCCTTGGGAAGGTTATGGACATGTTTCCTAATTCTCAAGTGATATTTTCACGGATTGCGCAGAGACAAATGTGGCTTAGTTCTTCTTCATTTGGTCCACAAATGGAAAAAGCAAGGCGCAATGTTAATAAAGCTGTTTGTGCCTTTCTAAAAGATTTTGGCATGTCTTCTTTTCACAATGAAAATATTCTGTTTCGTAGTACAAACATTTTTCGCAAAGATGGAGTCCATCTCACTTATGGTGGCAATCGGATTTTTCTGAGAAATGTACAAAATGCATTGCAACCTTTTTTGGAATTACAACATCCATTTTGAAGTAGGTGTTAAGCATTTATAATTTTTGACTTACAAACACCTCCCAAAGGCTCTTTTCAGAGCCACCACTTCCTCCCAGAGAAAATTGCAATGTTTGTGATAGGGTAGCAACCCAGTTTTTTAAATGTTCGCAAACTGTCTGCGGTCTTCTAAAAAATACAAAGGGCCCTGCTTCATTTATTTTCACTTCTATTTTTTAAATGTGAAAGGTGGCTCTGAAAAGAGCCTTTTTTTTTTATTTTTGATATTTTGTGTTTTTTATACACGACACAGTAGGAGAGGAGGGGAAAGGAAGGTAAAGTGGGGGACACCAACCACAGGGATAAGAAAGGGTGAGCTGAGAGAGAAAGATGTAGAGTGGGTTTTATTTGGGTAGTGAGCAGATCTTCTCGTGCTCTGAGACGATAGTCTCAAAAGCACTACCAAGTCGCCCCCCTGCAGAGTACTGTGTCACAGTACATACATACAAGTGTGACCCTCGAAAGGTAAGGGTCATCAGCATTCTGTATGGCCTGTGAGGCAGCTTGAGGAAGACGCTGTCCCACAGAGGTGGTCCTTGTGGTGACAGGGTCAGAAATAGAGGATGAAGTAGAGGAAATCAACCTGCTACGTTCTTCGCAAGGTACAACCCTGCGAATAGCCCCAGAGTGAAATGACCTCAGGTGTCGCTTCATAGTAGTGGTCCCAAAGCTGTACTTACCGTGCTTCCCGCGACTGAGTATCATTTTGCACTCATTGCAGGTAACACGGTTCGCACGAGCCTTAGGAACATTCCCATGAATGGTAAATAACCGCCACACCCAAGACTCACGCCTAGTGCGGGTAGTAGGGATTTCCTCTACCTCATTCTCATCTTCCTCTTCTTCCTCCTCTGCATCCTCACTCCTGTTCCCCTCTTCAGGCCCTTGGGGACGTGGTGGTGGTGGAGGGGGTGGGGTGGTGCTGAAGCAGGTACAGCACCAGGTGGCAGTTCAGCAGCCAGGGATGCCATTTCGATAATGGTGTAATCTGCAGGTGGCAGCAAAAATCGCTCTGTTCTGAAGAATAGCTAGAAACACAATGAGAATAAGCTCTAGGGCGTGGTCTTTTATAGGGGTGCTTGTGCGCGGTCCACGGACATGCGCGCTGTCCGCGGACAGATCGAACACAAAAAAAAGTTCGAAAAGGTTCAAAAGGTATGTAGAAACTCAGGATTACTATGTGGGACTTGTGCCATGGTGAGATTTTATTGAAAAATATTCTGGATTAATTGAAAATGTACTTTTAATTTGTTCAGGGACACAAACAGTGTCCGCATTCAGAACACGCAATCAGCGTGGGCGCGGTCATATGATCCGTTCGCGAACATGTCCGCGAAGCAAGCGCATGTCCGCAGGACACCAAATGCACAGAGATTGGCTAGCACATGCGCGTTGATGTTCTAAGCACACTGTTCGGGTCCTGAACTAATAAAATTTGCGTCACACGTAAAATGAACATTTCAGGACACTGCGTGTGTTCTTAGAACAGTTTAAACTTGCTAGCGAACAGTAAGGACAGATATAGTGTTCTTCAGGACACGTCCAAATTTGTTTATGTACGAACATTTCAGGACACCAATTGTGTTCTTAGAACATTTTCAACTTGCTAGCGAACAGTACGGACAGGTATAGTGTTCTTTAAGACACCTCCATTTTCGTTTAATTACGAACAATTCAGGACACCGCGTGTGTTCTTAGAACAGTTTGAACTTGCTAGCGAACACTACGAACAGGTAGTGTGTTCTTCAGGACACCTCCATTTTCGTTTACGTACGAACATTTCAGGACACCAATTGTGTTCTTAGAACAGTTTAAACTTGATAGCGAACACTACGGACAGATATAGTGTTCTTTAGGACACTTTAATTTTTTTTTTTTTACAAACATTTCAGGACAGCGCGTGTGTTCTTAGAATAGTTTCATCTTGCTAGCAAACAGTACGAACAGGTATAGTGCTCTTCAGGACACCTCCATTTTTGTTTATTTACGAACATTTCAGAACACATGAACTGTCCGCGGACACCTACATTGTTTTTTTAAAAAAAATACGAAACTATTTACAACACAATATAAAAATTAAACTTTATTTAACATATATTAATAATTTATGACAGAGAAGGTGAGGTAGAAACAGAAACAAAAACAGGAGAATTATGGGTTTCAACATGATTGTTATTAGGTGAAGAAGGGATGGAAGTCTCATCAAAACGTTTTGGGTTATGGAGAGGGTTTGGGGATAATTGACTGGGATATGGTGAGGAGGGCCAAGTACATGTGGGGCAATGGTACGAGGTTTTTGGTTTAAAATGATCTTCCAAAAAAGTTTTCAAATTATTAAAATTAGTCAACAATAAATCCATTTTTTCTTCTATACTGTGAAAAGTGTTATCCATAACAGGTTTTTCTGAAGTATTTTCTATTTTGGTATGCTCTGTACAAAAAAAAAAAAATATATATATGTTAAATGTATACAAAATAATAATAATTAAATGGTTTATATTATAAAGTGTTTACCATTAGTTTCACTATCTTGTGACATTTCTTCATGTGGGAAATGCTCCTCTAGCCATTCCAGAGTACTAGACATTTCTGTGAGAGAAAAAAAAAAAGATAATATATTTTTTAATCTAATACAGAAAGTTTATAAATATATGAATAAAATTAAGTACACTTACTATTTCAGGTAAGATATGTCCTATGTACTCAGTGGGTCTGCTCTTGTTCTCAGTTCTGTTGTGTTTGTGAGGTAATTATGTTGGAAGCCAATTTATCTTCTTGTGGTATATTCCATTTTAGAACATAGTGCATTTAAATTAATGGTTAGTGTGTTGTATATATGGGTTACATTTCTTATGTATTAGTACATATAATGTGTTTGTATGCTCCTTTTTGAATTTGTTAAATGTTCCTATGTTATTATATAACAATCAAACATACCCCCCCAGAGTTTTTAGGTAGTGGTACTGTTCTTCGAACATGTCCGCGAACATTAAATGAGTGCGCGGACATCAAGTACAGTAGAAGAGATTCAGTCAGTTCCATATGACATGTATATAAAGTCAAAGTCCCTTTAACAACGTTTTTTCACTGAATTTGAAAGGTTTTTCGCAGCCAACTTAACCATAACGTCCCTTTAACAAAGTTGTTTCACTGAATTTCATTGGTTTTTAGCAGCGCAACTTAACCATAACGTCCCTTTAACAAAGTTTTTTCACTGAATTTCATAGGTTTTTAGTAGTGCAACTTAACCATAACGTCCATTTAACAAAGTTTTTTCACTGAATTTCATGGGTTTTTATCAGCGGAACTTAACCATAACGTCCTTAAACAAAGTTTTTTCACTGAATTTCATTGGTTTTTAGCAGCGCAACTTAACCATAACTTAACCCTTTAACGAAGTTTTTTCACTGAATATATATATATATATATATATGCATTGTTTGGCCAAATCTGCTAGGAAGAATTAAGTTAATCTTATAGCTGAAAACTATTGGATTGAATATTTTCTGAGTACATATCGTGTCAATACTTCCATTAATCCTCTGTGACATGATTATATGGTCATAGAAGATAAGGATGTGTTGATGGTTACAGCTGAAGATATACAATGCTAATCTATAAGCTTAAACCAAATTGAAAATAGTATCCATGGATGCAAGCGCTTCCCAAATGAAACTAAAACACTATTACTATTTTCAATTTTGCTTATGTTTGTGCTCTAGGTTGTGGGTCCATTCCATTATTCTTAATTTCACTGACAACCAACTTTACTTAGTATAAGCTTAAACCATCTGATGGTCTAACGGATGTTCTCATTAATAGTGACCCTAAAAATCGGGTGATTGTTTTCCATAACATTTTTCTTTAATTAAAGCCACAGGAAGTTAACCAGATGGCTGGAGAAGATCTATTTTGATTCCTATATACAAAAAGGATCTTCATGAAATATATACTGGTCACCTTCTATGGTGGATTCTAGTTCAAAGATTTTTCAAACTTGCATTTGGAAAAACTGAATGACTGGATAGCCTGCTGTAACATATTCAACAATTAACAATCAGGTTTTAGGAAGAAATACCCCCTCTAATGTCTGGGTATTAGCCTACTTTATTCGATCAGCTTTCAATTCCAAGGACAATGACATATACATGTGTTTTGTATACTATAAAGGTGCATTTGACACTGTCATTCATGATTTGCTTTGGGGGAAATTTGAGCATTGGGTATTGCACTCGTGGATCTTACATTTCATTAAAACCCTTTACAAGGACACGATTGTCCAATTAGAAGTGAATCAAGAAGGATTACTTAGTAGTCCTATAACTACAATTTATGGGCTAAAACAGGTGTGTCCACTTGCTGCTACCCTCTACAATCTGTATGTTGGTGATTTAGATGAGGAGTTACAAAAAGCTCATCATTTTCCTCCAAAACTTTATCTCTGAAGACTCTCGAAGGCAAATTGTGGCACTCTGCACTTGATTTATCCAGTGCTACTCTTGCTGAAGCAATTTGTAGTGAATTGGGCCTAACATATTTAGCTATTTAGCTACTCAATCTATTCAAACTTTTCTAATTGCATGAATATGAAAAAACCCTGAGGAGTTTTGAGGGATTGGTTGTGTGATGTACGGACATTTCCTGAGAACATCGGTTTTACTATTACTTTGTCTTTGAATTGGGATCTGCAGTTTGGGAAATTAAGGAGAATGCTTTTGTCAGGAATAGATCTAACACAATACGGACACAAGTTACAAGATCATTGTTACGTTATTATATATTACAGAGCTTTCTGATTAATGCTCCTTTTATATATGTCAACAAATTCCGCAATGCCATGTTGAGGCATTTTCTAATGCAATTGCGCTCAGAACAGCAACCCAAATATGAGTGAATGGGTGCTTGTAATAAAGTTCCATTTTGTGAACGACTTTGCCGCCTCTGCAACCAGGAGGTTGATACTACTTGTCATTTGTTGACTTTTTTGTTCTAAAATAACAGGAATGTATACAAAGAGCTATCAAAATCCTGTTTCATGAATTAACAAATATTCAATCGGATCAATGTTGGTCCCACATAATCAGGTGATAATGTTGTTTAAACGCTTGCAATGTTTTTCATCTGGGACGAGATACTTCAATTTTATTAGGTAGCCGTCTTAAAGTTTTAGCATTGGCATGTCTCCTTAGTTTATATTTTAGAAGATAATTAGAGACACTGACATTTAATTTTTTATGATATTGAGACATGCATTTTTGGGAAACAATACCAATACAATTATGAAATGTGGGGATGATTGCATGTATTTTAATGTGTTGCTTTTTTCTACTACAGTGTTATAAGGCTATCTTAGCCAAAACACTTTGAGAAAAAAAGAATCACAACACAATGACACACCTGAAGGATTCAAGAGTTATAAGTCTAGAAACCTAACCTGCAAAATAGTGAAGTTGATGTATGGGCGTTCTATGATCAAAGGAAGGAATGAGAGCAAAGGCTGACTTTCCTTATAAGTTCACCGGATGCTGAGGTGAATTGAAATATCCTTTTTTACATGTTATTCCTTTTACAACGTGTTGTCTTCTATTGGTCAGCCAGTATCGGGAGATAAATAGCTACTAGGTATTTGTCCATATCATCTAAACTTGCACTGGAGTCATCTGTATACAACCGCATATAGAATAGTAATGTTTTCTGATCTAGTCTATTTGCTCAGTCACATACCTTTTCTGTGTGCACATATGTGTAATCTTTGCTTTATTTCTACTACCTATACTGTGTGCAGCTAGTACAATCCCTATACACTGGCTATGCCTATACACTATATCTGTAAGGGCTTGCCATTTGGTCAGGGTGAAGAAATACTGCCTTTTTTATTTTTTGTTAAATAATAAAATGATGTGGGTTATTCATCTCAGAACAGGTGGTCTGCTAATCAGTGCCCCTTTCATAAAGCTTCATTTCCAAAGCATAGTACACACATGTGCACTGCTGCACTAGTCTCCTGATCTGTAGCACCTTCTTTCTGTGACTACAGGTTCCCTGTTTAACAGTTGCTGTGAGGCAAGGTCACTGCAAATAGAGGTTGCATTTAACATTTGATCCCCAGTGAGGCGGTAATCACCTTTCCTCTAGACCAGAAAACAATCAGCAAGATAACTCTCAAAACGATGACATACCAGAGGGTTTTTTAAGTTACAGGCTTCAGAATGCAGCTGAGTTGGAGTAGCCCAAAAGGACAGAAATGGGTTT
Organism: Ambystoma mexicanum; assembly: GCF_040938575.1. Classification (NCBI taxonomy): domain Eukaryota; kingdom Metazoa; phylum Chordata; class Amphibia; order Caudata; family Ambystomatidae; genus Ambystoma; species Ambystoma mexicanum. The sequence continues at coordinate 212,716,130 of NC_090923.1, read as the reverse complement.
CCATATATTGATCCTCTGTGGGGCTCTCTTCTTCCTTTTTCCTCCATAATCTGAAGAACAATGTGCTCTGGGAATGATGTAAGAAGGCAAGAGTCACGTTACAGCAGGTTTGATTTTGTCCAATCCCTTTCGGCCTTTTGCCTTTGTAAGGAAGAGGTCTCCCAATTGTTCCTTTATTCATATTGGACTTGATGCATTTTTTGGGACGTTGCTGGGAGTGCATTTCTTTCCAAAGCCATCACTCAAAAGAAAAGATAGGTGTTCCAAGAAAGAGTTGAGCACTGTCCACTAACCATCCCCTGGAAACATTTGGGGTGACTGCTGACCCAGGCTCCTCAGTGGATGTGACAGATTCCCGGATGTTCAGCTAGCCTCCCCAAAATAGGAGTGAAGAGGACACAGACCCACCTTGAACCAACGCACCTGCATGGACAATCACAGCACCAGTCAAGTCAAAGTAGCTGCATTCCTGATTTCGACCATTCGAAGTGCACTTGAGCCCAATGAAGGCATAAAGGCTGGGCATCATGCATTTACGCATGATTTCCTGCTCCATACTATTTGCATTTCCTTTTAAATTAGAGAAGGGGCAACTTGCAAAGTTCATTTCACTGCCATGTTTTCCTCCCCGTCTTAAAAGTGCAAATGGTTTTCTGTCTGCATGAGAGTTTCATGTGATTTCCCCCAGTTGTATTCTTCCATTTAACGCTCCATTTTGGAAACATGTGCAATTGCAGGCATGGGGCCAAACAGCAAATCCGTTGTAACGTTTGCAGTCCCCGACAAGCAATGTACACTTGTTGTAGTGTTTCTCAAAGCATTATTAGTGGACAAAATAACACTTTTTCCACACACTGACATTGTCTTGATTTGAAAATCGGATGAAGAACAGGTAATATTTGAAAAGACCGTGTAAACCAGCAGAATTAATCAATGCATGAGACACCTTGCCTCTGCTATATTCCTGGAGCCAGACACTGCTTCTTCACAACTGCTAAGCGACAAGATTCACACATTCTTCGCTGAGAAGGTTATTGATATAAAAAAAACTCATATCAAAATGGCATAACTTTAGCTTCGAAAAGATATGCAACATCACCACCTCATCCAGAGAACAGCCAACGACCCTTCAGCAGAGCAAGAAAACACATTGATAAAACTCAAATACTCCCCATCTAAAATTAAGCTTGCTTAATTAAAGGTTTGAATGGGAATAATATAAACTATTTTTCTGTAGGATTTTAAGCCCGTTTAATTTTTTTTTTTTTTAAGTGCAGAATGCGTTCATGACACCTTCCTCTTCTAAACAGAATACAAGCGTTATGTATGCAGTGGGTGCAACCACCTTCAGTCTGTTTCCAGTACCTTTTCATAACATAGGTCATGCCCATATCTGTCTGGCCGCACTTTTCACGCTATAATCAATGTATAATCACATAGATGTTCAGGACAATCCCTCCATCAAGGTTAATACGGGGCGGGGGAGTGGACGCATCGTGTTCCCATTAGCCAATTCTACACTGGTGTCCCATCAATTCATTCAGTTCTGTAAGATATTCCAATGATCTGTTGAAGATGCCTCGACCAGAGATGTGTCAGCAGGTGTGAAATGACATTGAAAGAATGGGCGCAGTCTTGGCTTATTGAGAAGAGGTATTTTATCACACAGTGAAAGGCAATCTACAGAACACCATATTATTTTAATGTCTATGTCTATGACCTGATTTTAGGCACTTGTTTTTAGGAAGGACTGAGTGGAAGATTAATCTCAGTCTACATAATCATGTGCTAAGGCACTGTTTGCAAGCTAGGGCATTGTTTGTTAGATGGATGGTCACTAAAGCATAGAGGCACGTTCCATGTAGTTGGAACAGCAACTGAGATTACTCTGACAACCCTGAGACTGTTTGCTATGCTTTTAGAACATTTCTTTGTTGGCTCTTTTTAGCTGCAATGCTAGCATTTGATTGGTTTCCATTGTTCATGATGCTGCATGGCTATTACTGTGACTGTAGCAAACGAAGGAATTTGTTTTGATGTTCTCAATTTCTCATAACCTTCAAGTAGCAGAACCTAAATGCCTTTGCAGCAGAGATGCGGCCTTCCTTAGGAGCTATTTATTAAATGCATTCTGATGTTTTCATTTCAGTGATAGAGTTCAATTATTTCCTTGTTCATATGCTCACAACTGAATTATTTAACACTGTTCTAGGGTGGTCATGTTTAGGCAATGAGTTAGATTAAAATGTTGCATTGAATCCCTTTGTTGTAAAAGAGCAGGTGTTCACAAAGATATTTTGGACTACAACTCCAATGATCCCTCACTGTTGACTATGCTGGCTAGGGCTGTAGAAAAGCAAATTCCTTGGACACATCTATAAGGATCCACATGTAAGCTTTATTCTAGTTACATCTTACAATGATACAATTAACCACTGGGTTTCATCACCCATGCTAGACTTCTCCAACTGCCAACTCCCTGAACCTTCACAACAGTCATGTCTTTCTTCACACACAAACATTCTCTCAGGCACACCAACATTCTCTCAGCTTCATCATGCACCTGCATTCACTCCAAGCACAATACAACACATCTCCATCCTTTACACTCACACATAAAACTACGAAAGGGAAAACACAAGGAACACTCTAACACAGCATCTTTTTTTTAAAAAGGTTTTTTACGAGAGGTGCACCTCAGATAAGCGAGGAGCATCACCCCCAATACACTCTGTATATGTAACATGGAAGGCGTCCCCCCTTTCTACACTTGCTGATGTTCACAAAAGCAACTCTTCTATAGCTTGATAAATGGGGAAAGAGAGGGGAAAATACAGAGGCCCAAAGGCAAAGAAACACTGTTACCTCCAGAGGTAGAAGATTGAGGGATGCCAGCAGAGAAGAGGCAGAGCAGCAGTACAAGTTAGCTACTGCTGAACAAGGAATAAGGGGAGTCCGGCCCAGAGTGCACCCCAACATGTCTATCCAACATTTAGGTTGCAACCAGCCCAGCATGCCCAAGGGGCAGCAGAAAAATACACAGAGTGAGTCATAGGGTATTAAATGGGCACAAAAAGGGGACATAACAGAGAGCAGCCAGAATCTCGCATTTCCAACTTGTACTGGGTCAGGAGTGCAGAATCAAAAGTGCAGGGTATATAAATGCACGGCTCATGGTACACAGTGAACTCCTGTTCAAGTTTACTTGCAGCCAAAGTGGGTATCGCCCTGGGCAATGCACAGATGCTTGTAGGCATGTACATGGAGTGATATTCCCTGTCCCAAGGAGGTACAGCAAGGTATGGACACGGGTCAGGGACTCACTGTGTGTTGATGCAATGGTTATCGGAAAGAGCTCTGAGATCCCTGCTCAGGAAGCTAATGGTGACGTCACCCTGACGGTGCGGTGTATGGTGGAGTTGGTACGCTCCTGCGTATGTATTCCAGCTGCGAGGGGTTATCAGGAAAGCACTCAAGCCACCTTTCACCGCAACGAGAATGAGGCTTGAGACGCGGAAGCAGAATAATAATGAGTTGCGCCTGCCTGATGCTAATGCAGAGATCGCATAGTCCATTATATTGTGGGACGCATGTGACGATGGAGAAATGGGGAGTATGGAAAGCATGCAAATGCTAAATCTAAAATGCGTGCATCTCCGGTGCAACACGTGTTTTTTTTTTTTTTTTTTTTTTGCTATGACTTCGGTTTTAAGAAGGATATCGAAAGGAAGCAGATGCCAAATGGGAAAGGTGTTGTATTGCACTCGGAATTTACCAAGAACTGCCTAGAGAATGTACCACAATGAGAATGAAAAACAAAGCGCAGGGACGAATTTCTTTTTATAAACTTTCATGGTTGGAAGAGCAAATGGCAGTATTTCAGTGCAACGAGGACATACATGCTGTATCTGTTACAGCCGAAAATCGCACAATGTGTATCATTTACATTGTATGAAGACACGTTGGATGTTATCGTTATTTGTTAACATGTTTAAGGTGTTCCATGTTTTGGATGGGTAATGGAATACAGGTGACAAGTTCAGCATTTCATGTTAGATCCATAGCCACACCGATAAGAAGAGAGGTGAGTGATCTTAATGAGAGAGGTTAGTGTGAGTACAATAGCTTAACCTTTTTGAAGAAGTTTCAGTTTTTAGTTGTTGTCCGCATCAAGGACTTATAGGTGTCTGCGAGGCATGGACTTTTAGGGTTTGAGGCAACATGGACTCTTAGGCCTAGTATCACTGTGTGGGTCATGATTTTATTATGGCATGCGAGTGCAATGGGAGTGGTTAGTTGTTGAGTGATCCGACCCATAAGGACTAACACATTTGTAGAATTTTTATGGTGGAGCTCTACCACTTATGGACTTATAAGACTAAGATTTTGGCTATAACAAAGTATTGCACTGATTGTACGTTTTAGAAATATGTTAATGTGTCAAGTACTGACGTAGTGAGTGCCTTTGTGAAGTCGGGATTTATGAGACGGATGTCTTCTGTCATTGTCATTGGTTGAGAATTATGTGCGTCACACCAGGGTAGCTAAGGGGGTCATGCCTTCTGCATTAATAGTGGTTGTGGAATTGTGTGTGTCCCAACAGGATAGATAGGGGGGACATGCCTGCAGCAGAATAAGTGGGTGGGAACGGTGAGTTTCCCACCAAGGCAGATAAGGGGGGTCATGGCTACCGCAATATAATTGGATGGGAATGGTGAGTTTACCACCAGGCTAGATAAGGGGTGGGATTCCACTCCGCAATGTTTGTATCCGTGGCGTGGTTTTATCAAGCTATAAAAGAGTTGATTTTGTGAACATCAGCAAGTGTAGAAAGGGGAGCGCCTTCCTTGTTATGGATACAGAGTGTATTGAGGAGACGGTCCCCACTTATCTGAGTTGCATTTCTCATAAAAAAAAAAAGATGCTGTGTTAGAGCGGACCTTGTGTGTTCCCTTTCGTGGTTTTATGTGTGAGTGTAAAGGAGAGAGATGTGTTGTACAGTGATTAGAGTGCATGCAGGTGCATGATGATGCTGAGAGGATGTTGGTGTGCCTGACAGAATGTGTGTGTGTGTGTGAATGAAGGAAGAGTTTGCAGTTGGGGTAGCCTAGCCTGGGTGATGAGACCTAGTGGCAGTGGCTCACGGTATCATCTTGAGATGTAACTAGAATAAAACTAACCTGTGGAACCTTATAGATGTGTCCAAGGGATCTGCTTCTCTACAGTAATTGGAGTTGAAAACCTTGGGTTGCAGAGCCCTGTATTAGGCTAAGAAATGCAACCATGATGAGAGTGCTGCTAATACAGGGAGTTGAGAATACAATTCGCTCATTCTAGCACTTCCCAAAAATACTCAAAAGAGATGCAAAGAAATAAGAGTCACACAACATATAAGAGCCCCACAGGCCACTTGAAACGCCCGTATGCAAACTCTCGCTTTTCTGTGAGATCTGGGACATCAAATGCTGGATGGAGCAATGTGCATGCTCAGGAAGCTACGGTCTAAGAGCATGGTTGAGATCTCTCATGGCTGTCCATGCATCTTCTGATGTAAGTACAACCTCAGGATCCCAAGGCCTGGGAGGCTTCGCCAGGAACATGCACCTTTCATCTGCAGACACACATGATGGCATGTCTGCCTTTGAGTCCCCTTTCTGCTTCTATTACCTGAACTCTGTATGCATGTGCCAATTAAATTGCAGACACAGCTGGGAAACATTTGATTGCTGTGCATAGGTGATGTATCTAGGGGATTACAGGTATGGAAGGTGTGTAGCAGAGGTAGCTTTAATGATATCTCTCCTTAGTTGATGCATTAGAAGATTATTGGTGACACTGTAATTATATTTTTTGATGATATTAAGACTTGCATATTTGGGCAATATATTTTTTGTGCTATTAGCATTTTGAAATGTGGTGATGATTGTATGTACGTAATTTGAACGTTGATACAACGTTGCTATCATCAATCGTATCCAAATTTCGTAATGGTAACAGTAAAAAAAAATGTTCGGCAAAGATTCATGTCTTAATACCATTAAAAAGATAATGTTAGTTTCACTCATTTTCTTCTGATAAATAAACTAAGGAGGCATACAATCAAGCTGACAGACGGTCGCCTAGAAGAGATGGCTCACACCTGCCCTGATTACGTAGACAGGCATCTATCTCCCACTCTGTGTTAGCTAAAAACAAGTTCTTAGAACCAGGATTCACTTATAAGTTGTTTTTTTAAATATTTGGAATAGTGCAGGTCTCGCTCCCCAGGGACCAATTATCGTGGAATCGTCATCTCAAGCATTACAAGATTTACATAGGGTATGTGGTGTGCAATGTAAGGTCCAGGGCAGATAGCAGAACACTTGACATGCTGCTACCTGTAAGCATTATGCATGGCTGCAGACTAGCATGCTTGACTGCAGGTGTGAGCCATCTATTCTTGGTTATCTTCTGTCAGCTACTCCACCATTTAAATGTGGATTAGTGCAGCCATTCTGTACAGAGTCTTCGTGTGCTTCATTGCTCTGGACAGGTCAGTTGTTGCACTGAGAGGGCAAATGCTGGTCCAAGAAATATCCAGACAAGGGTGATATTGATTTTGATTTGGTTGAAGTTCACAAACCTGTCAGGCCAAGGATTCTTGAGGCGAGAAACATATCATGGTGCAGGCATTAAGCAGTATCATTGCAGGATAGAACATCAGAAATGTAAGGTCTTTCAATGCCTTACAAAAAGGTAAAAGTTGTTCTCTGCTCCGAATATTGGGTGAGGAATTCCACAGACAATGCACGATGGCTATAACTCACCAGTGATCTCTAGATTGATGTCTCGTGGACACTTTCAGAAGTTAGTCATTTACTGAGTGAAGTCTTTGCTCTAGTGTGTACACAGCTAGCGTATTATTCAGATAAAGATGGGCCAGCCCTTTAATACATTTAAAAGCATATTACCTGAAAGTGTACCCTAATAACAACAAGTTTAATGCAGACTTTGCCTGAGGGTAGACAAACTGCTGTTCCAGTTGTTGAAGTTGGTAGTCTTTGGTAGGCCAATGCTTAGTCTATCAAGACTCCTACGTTGTGACATCACGTTCCTCGGTGGGATAGAAAGGAAGAGGGTGGCAGAATTGCCAAAGCCTCAATAAGGAAATTTATCACTTCAACAAGGTATTCATTAGCAACATAGAGTTGGAAATCAGACTCCCAGAGCCTGTGTGGCCTCCTGATCGCTGAGGAGTGCAGTTTAGACAAAATGACCAGACCAGTGATCACCTGATGGGGTGCAACATTGACAGAAGTTGACATCTTTTCATTTTAAAAATAGGCTCGATCTTCTATTGGACTTCAGCAAGGTTACCTCACCGTCATTGTGCAGGATTGGTGGCTAGTGGGTAACCATGCACAGTTGCAGGGGAAATAGTAATACCCTTTATATAGCTCACACCAGAATCCAAAGTGTTACAACGCCTTGATAATTGGTGTAATGATTAACCAATGATATAGTACTTATTTCAATAAACCTTGGAAGGATGAAGGTTAGAGTGAGACTTCTGCAATTGCTACATGTGATAGCATGTTACACACAGGTGCCAGATGTGAGCGCTTAACTCGATGAGATAAAAAAAAAACACATGGATTCAGAAACGTTTCATTATTCAGATGCTCTTTCACAGAGAAAAAAATAAAACAGCAGAATGCTCGAATGTCAGGAGGTTCAATTAAACAAAGCCACAATGTGAGCCATATGAAAGTATATTAGCAAGTAGTCTAGGCGGAAAAACCTGTTAGGACATTGTCAAGGTACAGACGAGATATTCTGTAGAAGCTAAACGTCTATCTTAGAGTGACATCTCGATGTATAGCATACACCTCAGCAACTGTCTCTAGTCATTGAGGGCACTAGGTCTCAGTTTTCACAAAAACTGAATTGCTCTTAATCTTCTTTTAGATTCCCATGTTTCATCTTCCTTTGCGTTTTTAATAGAGTGACTTTCTCATTTCTCTTCAATAGGCATCACAAACACCTTGTGTAATCAAGGGTCTTTATTCTTGATTAAAGCTTAAAATCATATACTTCTCATCTTACATGTTCCTGTTTGTATTCATTCAACATTACTTAGAAAAATCAAACAGTGTATTCCTTCCACAGACTGTTGCACCACTGTGCAGGCCTGAGTCCTTTCATGTCTAATGGGCCTCCTTTCTAAACTGTTTTGCATGACTGATCACAGGTATATGAAGGTTTCATCACATCCCCCCAATCTCTTTATTGACTCCATGTTCACTCTAAGTCAATCTGCTGCTTCATCTACAAGGCAGTGCTATTAGGAATGGCATCAGATCTTGCTGCTGAATTGGGCATCTCTACTGGATCAAAGTTTTCTAGGAGCTCTGACCTATTGATGCTTTTGGCATGCCCGTTTTGTCACATAGGCCTTTTCAGTTGCAATTAGTTGTGTGTCGAAGACCATGCAACCAATCTTCTTTTGTTTTCTGACACTAGTGGTAGTAATCATTTATATAGAAGTGTTCCCATTATTATGATCTCAACGTGCTTGTGGTGGGAACACCCTCGTGGACTAAAGCCCAGGTATGGGAATATTCTCAAAAAGGCTTTGAATGTGTGTGCATTTGGCCACGATTAGGGATTAGATGAGCTGGCCAGACTCCAGGTCAGGCATGTGGGTGGGTGCTGAGGGAGGTCACACTTGTGACCTTGCAAGTGCAACAGACTCGTTATGTGTCCAGCTAGACCAAATTATGTTGTAGGTTGGAGAGCCGTGACTGCTGCAGAAGTCCACAGAAGTGGTGAATTTATGCGTACCTATAGCTCAGATGGAGCTTATCTTTGATGCTGCTTTCTCATTCGATCATCTGTGGGGTAGACTTACTAGACACTATGGCCAGGCTACACTCAAGTCTGCTAAGCACAACAGACTGGCTGTCCTAGAACATCTTCTAGGCATGAAAGACAGGCTATCATAGAATCTAGGATAATAGGATTCTCTAAAAGCGTAGGACCTAAATCTTTCTGCTTGCCTTTTGCTTCTTTGTTATGGGGAAACTGATCAGTTCTTCAGACTTTCAGTACTGGGAATCCTTTTTCCCTTTTGTATTGTTTGACTTTTTAACATCATGTTACAATGCAGTGCAATGGGGATACTCTTGAATCACCCTGGCGTTTAGCCAGTTACTTTTATTTGTGCCTAAAGCAGGTACATTTGTTTTTAATGTTTGCATTATTTTTATTGTGCACATCCACGTTTAGATTAGGAAGGCTTCTAAGACTGACTCACTTGGTTCAACTTGCCTATGTGCAATCTATGTTTTTCTCTCTTTTTCATTTTCTTTTATCTTATTTTCATGATATGTCTGTATGCCATTATTTTAAACTGCAGTTGGTTTTAAATGCTTTGCAAAATCTGTACTTTTGTAAAAATGCATCTCACAGTTAAGAGCGCTGTTCTATACTGCAGGCTACAGGGCCAGGCATATACTCCACCAAGGGGTTGCATAAGATAGAAAGCAATAGTAAAGTTGAATTTCTCTTTGATGTCACTTGTAACCCCAAGTTGAAAAACCCTCTCTATTTCAAAGCAAATAATCTAAAATGCCATGTTGTGTATTGCCGCCTGCCTCGTTTTTCTCACTCCTGCCTTGCCCTAATTGACCACAATTCCAGGAGTATAGCGGAGGCATAATGGACTATAAAGAACATGAAAAACAGGGCTCATTACTGGTTTTTTGTGGGACTAATAATGGTTAATTGGTGGTAATTCCACTTTACCACCAACTTCCCACACTGGCAAAGTCATAGCTATATTACTTCCAAAATAATTGAGGATTTTCTGCGGCTGAATTACCGCGGCAGTACATCCTATAAATCCAATGGACTCCAGAAATGGTGAGCAACACTGACATTCTGCCACTCGTAATCAGGTGGATTTACAGTGATTTGGGGTGGTTGATAAAATAAATGTGTTTGTTGGTATTTCCACTGGTGCTATACTTGTGGTGAGTCCCCAGGTTCCCTCTAACCTCACCCAACAGCACCTTAAAAAGGAAAAACTTGAATTATTGTCAGGAAAACTTAAATAGTTGGAAAACAGATATAGTTGTTAATGGCTTTCTATGGAAGTCATACTTATTAATGTTATCATGTGCTGAATGATGATAGACATGATTTCTGTGCTGCACGTTTTCAAGAAATACTCACTTCCTGTCAGCAATGGCATCACTTCCTATCTAAAGAAGCCTCAAATTAGAGACCAGCATTCTTAGTGAGGGCTTCAGTAAGGCAAACCACACATTGGAAAGCAGGATGCACAGAGAGGGAAGCAGTTTGCTGATGTTCTTACGTGACAGTGGTGATGTCACTTCCGGTCTCAATCCACTATGCATTTAATTTTGCATTTCTCTTGGGAAAGATACTTGTAAAACAGTTACTTGTCTTCGGGTATTCTACAAAGAACACTGAGTTATCACCTCTATTAAGACAGGTGACTGTCACAACGTTCTTTTCAACTTTTCTTTTTTCTTTTCAGAGGTTTTTGAGAATAACTATGTTTCCCGTATTTGCATATTTCACTTTCTTTGTGAGAAATCATTCAAGTCCGGGCCTTCATCCCTCTGCAGCCTTTTCATTTTTTCTGCTTCTTTTGATGAATTATGTATCCAGCCAACAGCAATTAGGAGAGAAGTTGTTCTTCAGCTGCATTTTAAGCTAATTAAAGTGACCTAATTCCTGTCATAAATGATTATGCTAAGTAGATATGGCTGTGACTCGCTGTTCTCTGGTTTAGGAGGCTAAGCCTGGTACTTTGTACCAGGATCTTCATGAACACAAGAATTTAAAGTTGCAAATAGAAGATGTTGAGTTGATCTGTATTGTCTTGATGCTGCGCTTGGAAAAAGTTCCTTCTTTGTGGCTTAAGGGTCTATTTGGTAATTCCGTTCGCAAGACACCATAAAACAAGTCATAGCCTAAACTCTGAACCTATATGCCTCAGGGACCGAGTCAAACAAACATTTGTTATGCAGGGGAAAGTGACTGATTCCATACTGAATCCATACTGAATCCCGCTCTTCAACATAGCAGATTCCTGTGTGTTGGCAGCTGAAGAAGGTACTGCTCGCGGGAAAATGCATGTTCATGGTAGAATCTGGGAATATGTACAACATTGGAAATATAGACAGCAATTTAGCAGCTGCTAGATCAGTTCCAGTGCAGAGGTCAACCTCAAACAACTATGTTGAAATGATTTGTCTACCACTTTCAACTATGTTGAAATGATTTGTCTACCACTGGTGCATACTTTCATTCTTGGGTGATGGGAGTTGTGTTATAGATGCTGTATTTTACCAACACAGTGTTAAAATGAATTTCTGATCTCTGACCTGGTGGGCAGAGATTCAGAAGGCCAGCCTAGTTTCTTGGAACAGGGTAACCTTCTGGACAAGCCAGACTAATCAAAGTAGCATTGACGTTGGTCAAGAGCACACAAAGTAAAGGACACTACAAATCTCTCCTAGGTAGGTGTATATATATTAAACATACATGTACATGTATTCAAGGCCTTTGAAGTTCAACACAAAGTAATGATCAATAGTAATACATCAAACCAATACAACACTACTATAACTCATGCATACAATACCAAGTGACCTAAAGGATTAAAGCACAGGAAGGGTTCACAACCTAAAAGTGAAGGGAGCATGCAGTGCACATAAACTTTAGGCAGGTCCACATCAATGCATCTCTAAATGAGAGGCAGTCCAGGCCATACGAAGAGTGGAACCTAATGCTCAAATGTACTTTCAACTGCTGGGGTCTCTCGTAGGGGTTGTAGCAGCTCAGGAAGGTGGGTGAGGTGATGCAGAACAGGTTCCCACTATTTGTGAAGGGTCTCCCCAAAAGGGCAGAACAGGTTCCAGGAGTTGGGAATGGGACGGTAGCTCTGGCTACCTGTGGACAAGTGAATGGCCTTCAGGGGACACTTGTGCGTAAAAGTGGATGGATGCACTAGGGGCCACAGGTAAGGGTTCCAGGTACTCACAACCACCTACACACTTTGGATCAAACTTCGGCAGTCGAGTCCACTTCAATTGCATGTTCAAATGCGGCAGTTATGCTGCTCTGCGGCTTTCAACTGAGAAGTTACAGCGATGATTCCCTGGCGGGATAGTGACAATTTCTCCGCTCTGGTGGATGGATCAGGCCAGTTTCACTGCAGGAGGCTTCAGGGCACAGACAGGCACTGCAGCAAGGCACCCACAAAGTGTGTCACCACAGCTGGGCGGCACATTAAGCGTGTGTACTCCGGTTTGGGCGTTTTCTCTTTATTCCAGACCTGGGAATGGCAAGTCTACAAAAATCGGTGTGATAGTGCCGTGAACACAGAGCTTGCAATGTACCATGTTTCAAGCGTCTCCTCTAAACAGCAGTGTTTTCAGAGCAAAGGACCTGCGCAAGCTGGTCAGCCCACTGTTTGGTGCAGGGACACTTCCAAAGAGGCTTACTTGCAGGTTTAGATGAAGATGCTGTGAATAGTTAGGCAAACTATTCAAATGTGTCAAAGGGGGTCATTACGACCCAGGCGCTAATTACGCCAACTTTACCACCATGGTGTAAACTACGTTTACACCATGGTGGATGGCGGATTTACCGCCCCATTCCAAGGTGAGTGGGGCGGTAAATCCCCATTTCACATTTTCCCTTCCCCATTCCCATTTTTGCCCCATGGCGTAATTAGCATCATGGCAGGTTAGCGCCATGGATTTTAACGGCTGCTAAGAGCAGCCGTTAAAATCAGAATAGGCGTTAAGGGTTAACGACGGCGTTAACCCTTAACGCCTGGGTCGTAATGAGGTCCAACATCATCTTTGCAGTCCTTCTGGTTTGATCAGATGTGGAGGGGTCCAGAGGATCAACAGCGGGCTCAGGGTGCCAAACCTTCCAGTGGGTCACCAGCGGTTCCTAAACTTGGCTTCTTAGCTTCAGGATGCTTGGATCAAATCCTAGATTCAAGGAGAACTTAAGAGATTGTCCTGGTGTGGGTGTTTTGGGCCTTCTCTTATCCAGAATCTCCTTAGCGCCAAAATGAAGAGGGCACAATGGTAGATCTGCTCACATAGAGGCACACCAGACGTGGACCAATCACGGACCACTGTGTTCCCAGTCATTCCCAGCACACCAGACTCTGGCAACCAGGACGTGTATTGGAACTACACAGTACAGCCCACATCCTGGAGGCACACACACAAGACATGCAGAAGCCTGCAAAAGCTTGGTGTTTCGCAGGAGAATGCATGCCCAAATAAGGACTGACCCGGGTCAGCTCGACCTGGGGAAGGCACAGGGACAAGATGGCCAAAGGACAGGACAAAGAACCTCATGGCACGGACATTTTGGAGCCAGGCCACCTTCCTGTGCCAACTGTTGTAAAAGCAGTTTGCATGGCAAGAAAGGGTTAACAATAATCTAAAAGATTAGCTGCCACCAGCCCTGTCCAAGGCACATCTGCACTTCTCCTAAAAAATCCTTTGAGGGAGCCTGACCCAAGCGCATGTACTGTAAGGTACATTGTGCACTTGAAACATGTTGCAGAAAAGTTGCAACATTGGAAAGGACCAAGAGAAACAAAGTCTCCCAATACTGACTGGCTTAAAGGACATGTCTGTTTCCATATAATAAAGTGAGTGAAAGCCCAAAGGAGTGCAACTGAAGGCACTGGCAAAAGTCAGACTATGGTGTTTAAACAGCAGCACACAGTTGTACACAACTGGAGGGAAAATTACACATACATGGGAACCCTCCCTAACATACACTATGTGGGGGTCTATAAATCCTGCTTACAGTATACAAATGTTCATAATAATCCCAGGTAGAGGCAGTCCAATTTTCCATGGAAATATGTTAGTATTGGCAGCAGATTTCTTTTTTTTGTGGTAGTGGTTGTGGGGCAGGGGTAAAGACCCAGACATTTGGCATTTAATAGTTCTTGAAATGATTCGATCAAGGGAGACTGCACTAAACTGCACTCACCTTATTGACTGACATTCAACATTTCAGAATTTTAGTAAATCAGTGGCTGTTTGCTGCCGCTGCTGTCCTGCTCGCCTCTTCTAAGCCCTGCTTCAACCCCCATGACTCCTGTTATTTAATTATCAGTTACAATTCTGTGGGCTTGCTGTCTGCCTAGACATGCAGACAGGACAGCTAGCTCCACTGGCACAGAGAATAACTGTAGGAAATTGCGAACATTTCCAGCGAGTGTGAGGTTTCTGAGGAGTATGAAACAACACTCATTAACAATCTCTGTTTTCTATGAAAATATTGGTGCCTCAGATGTCAATAAGATTCCCCACTTTAGCACAATTGCACAAATGCATACTGTGCGGATCAAAACAGCCTAAACATGTGTAGAGCACTCTAGGAAACAACACAGTGTACTCCACAAACAATTGCACCTTTCTACTAGCCCGCACCATTCTCTGAGAATACAAAGAGCTTGTACCACAGAATTCAAAAAGAAAATCTCAACTACGCCAAGAAACCCCAGGTTTCAAGTAAAGCAAATCCTTGTTTCACTACTTCTAGGAGAGCACCTTCAAATGTTGCACCATGTTCCAGTAGTGGCTGGGAAATTTTTTAACTGAAGGGGTGTAAATATTTGCCCTATATATGCCAGAGCAACCAAATGTATCGAGGAAGCCCACCCACTCAAGGGGAGTTTGAGCGGGGTGTTCTCCCCATGATAATTGTTTTAAATAATGGGTGAAAATAGTGCATTTTAGAGCACAATTTTTAGGAAATATGGGTAGAAAGCCAAACAGTTTGCAATTGGGTTTTGTAGGCTAACTCATGAAAGAAATCCATAGATGGAAGTCACCAACAGTGCATAGGAGCATTTCTCCAACACATTTTCATGATGACTTTTCCCAAAATATCTGCTAACATAAAACATTTTCACACTGGCTGTGCCCATACATTTCCATGCTGACTACCATTACACCCTAGTGTTACCATATAAGAACATAGTCATGTTTGCTTTGTGCATAATGCTAGTAATGATACTATAAGAAAACAAGTCCATGGTTGTTCTGTCAATAAATGGAATGCGTGCCAAATTATGAAAACATGCCCAAACTGGCTGTACTAAAATGCCAGTCGGGCTAAGTAATAAAACTTACCATGCTTGCTTTACAATAAGAAATGTCTAGACTATCTGTATTTAAATGCCAGTCTAGCTCCATAATAAAAATGCATGCTTGTTTTACCAAGGATGCCTAATACAAAGTTTCATGACACAGTAAGAATAAAACCAATGATCCTGCTTTCTTTATCAAAGATGCCCAATACAAAATGTTGTGCCTCAGTAAGACATGGCTAGACTGGATGCACAATAGAAATGCCAGTCTTGCTTCATAATAACACTTAACATGCTTGCTTTACCAAAGATGCCCAATCCAAAATGTCATACCACAATAAGAAATGATTGGATTAGCTGCATTAGAATGCCAGTTTAGCTACTTAATAACACTTATGCTTGTTTTACCGAAGATGCCTAATACAAAATGTCATGCCACATTAAGAATAATACCACTGATCCGGCTTGCTTTTTCAAAGACGCCCAATACAAAATGTCATGCCTCAGTAAGCAATTGCTAGACTTGTGCATAAAAAATGCCAGTCTTGCTTCGTAATAACACTTATCATGCTTGCTTTATCGAACATGTCCAATACAAAATGTCATACCACAATAAGACATGGCTAGACTGGCTGTATTGAAATACCAGTGTAGCTACATAGTAACACTTATCATGCTTGTTTTATCAAAGATGCCCAATACAAAATGTTATGCCACAGAAAGAATAATACCACTTGCTAAATATAAAATGTCATACCACAATAAGACATGGCTATACATGCTGCATTCAAATGTCTAGCTACATAATAACACTTATCATGATGACTTTATCAACCATGCACAGTAAACAATGCCATGCCTATTAATGTCATTATGTGTGATTGTGAGGTACTTGAAGTCCCAGGGTGCAGCCATGACATTTTTTATCAGCCATAGATGCCAATGAGAGACTGCCATGCCCACCCCCTAAGGCCCCAAGCGGCTCACAGGCAGACATTAATTGTGTGCATGCAAGGTGCCCAGTCATGATATTTTTTACGGGGCATATATCAGATGCCAATTAATAAATGGCGTTCTTTCCATCATTGCCCTCCAGCACCTCATATGAACAGATTATGAATTGTGTGTACATGCAAGGCGCTTGGGGGCTTAGGGGCCAGGCTTGACATTGCATGAGAGGCTCTAGGAATCACAGCAGACTAAACTAGCATTCTTTACTGAGCATAACCAGGGAACAATACCAGTCTTGCTTCATAATAACACTTAACATGCTTAACAGGCCCCCATTTGCCGCACATTTACATGATGAATGTGATTGTGTGTATGCGGGGCACTTGGGGGCACTGTGTAAAGCATGTTTATTTTTTTCACTGGACATCGAACATAGATGCCCAGAAAAATAAATGACATGTCTGTCCCCTGGGTCCCGAGCTCCTCACACATGCACATAATCAATGAGATTATGTGTTTATACCAGCCACTGGGGATGGGATTTTTTACTGGACATCTATGATAGAAGGGCAGTAAATAAATATCATCCCTGTCCCCTGGGCCCCACAGCACCTCAGATGGAGAGTTGATTTTGGCCGGTGGGGAGGGAGGTAGTGCCACAAAGGCATTTTTAAAATGCGGATGTTATACAAACCTCTTACCCCCACTCGCCAAAATCACCTCGGACCAGCACAAACAAACAGACACACACTTACACAGCATACACACAGCAAGCACTCGCTGTCTCATTCACAGTCACGAGCACCCATCATGCACTCACTCATAATACAAGCATGACAAATAATAAAAAAGGAACATACAAACACACTCAGTTACAGAACATACACACAGCAAACATTCACTGTCTCATTCACAGTCACAAGCACACATCATGCACTACTCATAACCCAAGCATACATGCATCCATGCACACATTTAAATAAGAAATACATGAATACATACACACACACACACACACACACACATACACATACACACAGCAAACACACTTGTTTTCATTCATATGAATATCCATCATGCACTCAGTCATAACACAAGCATTCATGCATCCATAAACATATTTAAATAAATAAATGAATATACAAGCGCACACATTTAGACAACATAAACACTGCAAGCAATGTCTCATTCACACATGCACCCATGATGCACTCACTGGAAACACAAGCATGCACGCACCCATATACATATTTATATAATAAATAAATGAATTTACAAACACACACATGTACACAACATGCACACAGCAATCACTCTCTCATGCACACCAGCATCCATCATCATACATTCATTCACCTAACAACACAAGCATGCACACATCCATACACATTATTTTAACTAAAAATAACAGAACATAAACAAACTTATCTTCTGCCTCAGGTCTTTCCCTAACCAGCGCCCGGGCCTCTGCTAGCATGAACAGGAAGCTTTCTGGTTTCTGCTCATGCGTAGAGGGGCCTGAGCATGGGTGACGAGATCTCCCACTCCAGTCTGTTCTGTATTGCAATGGGGCACCGGTGCGCTCCCTTGCACATACAGACATGCAGTTGCCCAGCCAGCATTTCCAATGCACCATGCGAGGCTGGGGAAGCAAACACCGCCAGCCTTGCATGGCTCATTCAGCTTGCACGGCTAGGGAACTTTAACTGTTAAAGGGAAACAGTGAACAGTGTTTCTCTTTTAGAGTTAAGAGCACTCCCTCAGTTGAAAAGAACAGCTGATGGAGTGCTCGTGGACCTAATTGGTAGACGCCCCATCGCCCGTTATGGATGAGCTGCCCCTGCCACATTGAAACTCTTTTACCTACCAATGTACTCCTCTTTTAGTCCTCGTCTTTCTCTGTAAAAGCAATACATGTGTACCTTTCTCCCTCTGTCAACCTGTAATATATGTATTTCTTTGTTACTGTTATAGAAAACCACGCAATCTATATATGAGGAAGGAAACAACCAATACATGTACAAGTATGCATATGCATAACACAAAACAAAACATAGTCGGGAAGCCCTAAAACCATATTGGGCGAACATCAATTGGCGCCCGACCGAGAACTCTGAAAGTTGGATAGCACTTTTTTAAATTAACAATAGATTCTAAGAAACCTTACAGCACTATTGTCTCTTGGAGGCAATTCTTAAAAGTGTGCCCATAATTGTGTAATCAGGCATCAACCTCATCTCGCGGGGACCTCAGTTAATAAATCAGCATAGGACACTTGAATATGCACAACATAAAGAAATGTCACTGTAACGTTGCACATCTCTCAGGGACTGGGAGATGGTATCATTTATGAATTTCAAAAGGTGCATAATCAATAGAACCAAATAATGGGCCTGACTTGAACATCGTTTGTCAATGGATTGTCCCATTGAGAAACACTTGTGTAAATCAAGCCCAATGTATGCTGGTCTAAGTGGTGCAAATTAAAATAGTTGTGTAAATTGCATTTCTGTCGTTTTTCTAATGGATCTAATTTTCACAATGGAAAGTACATATTATAGTAGGAAAATGTGCTGCGTGCTATTTTCCAGTCGTTCCCTGTTTTCTTTTGAGTATTTATTGAGAACATATACAAAAAAAAAAGAATTGTAAAGGACAGGCACATGGCAAGTAAACATGTCATCCAGAACAACTTTCCATCATACTATACCGTAGCTCCCTATGCAGTTGAGCATTTTCGGAGCAAAATAACAAAGACATGCAATTTAAACCAGCAATCATCATTTGCGCCCAAAGAGCAAGTTTGGCATCTCCCTAATAGCTATTCACATAAATTACAGGAGCGCTGGCAATTGTTGCATCACTAACAAGTAATATTGAACCAATTTGTTCATATATTCCATGGTGCAAACCATCGGTAATGTAAAAGAGAAAAGAAAAACGGGAATTTGGGAGCAGTGTATGGATTTGGCATGGCAACTTGCCAATGCTTGCTAATGAAAATACTGAAGCACCAGCTTGGTCTTGTTTTTCGTGTGCTTCCGCCATTGGACTTGCTTTAATGAGTTCCATTCAGTTCCAGTATGCTTCGCTCTGCCCATGCAGATGTGTCTGTTCATTCTTCCCTTCTGATAAGTGTTTTTTTTAATGCTGCCAGTCTTGCAGATTTCGTCCCATTGTGACATGTGCTTATTATAGTTCTCTTTATATTTTTTGGCTGCTGTCTTTTTAAGCCCAGTCACCTGGATGTAGCCACAGGGAATATGGCGGAGTCTGGTGGCAGATCCTTCAGCTTGGAGCAGCAGAGCAAGTAAGAACTACCCAAGGGGAGGCTGCAGGATTGGGGAACTGTGTCTCAGGGAGGCATCACGGTCCTGAGAACTGGATCCCCTAATCCAGCATCTGCACTTCATGCACTAAACACAGCATTGAAAAACACAGTATCCGCTCCGGCGGGGTGGAGTCTAGCACCGGCTGCTAATCGGGAAATGATCGAGGCTTCGATGGTTGGATGCAGTATTCAGGTTTCCAATGTTTAGCAGATGGACTCGATCCATTCTCCAGTTTTACTGTAATGGTCCGCAGATTCTTATGGCGCGTTAGAAATGCCATATCATATCATATTATATCATATCATATCATGTAGTACACTGCGATGGCCTGGGAAAACTGTATAAAATTGCCTTTGAGTTCCCAAGAAGGGGAAAGTCGTATGTTTTAAGGATGCGCCCTTGAAGCCCATGGTAGGCATTTGGTTGACTGGGAATGCAGACACCTATCTGATTTCTGGCAGTATGTCGTAGTACGGATGTGTAGTGTAGCAGGCTCAACGTCAACATCTATGCCAAGAACATTACAAGTGCATGGTGGCCATATTACAGAAACCCCAATCGGAGGGAGGGGTCTTCGGCCGATGCTTGTATGTACAGCACATACGTATTTTCACTTTTGGGGCACATCATGTGAGTTGCCAACAATCACAGAGCAGCCACTAGAACAGATACCCCACCCAAACAAAGTAGATGTCAGAATGCCTATTGGCTGGCACGTTCCTTAACATGTGAAATGCCTTTCCATGAGCTGTCCTGGTCTTTATGGCTTCACATTAATTGTGGATTTGGACTGCTAGGATTGTGAGAGCGAAAGTGCCAGCTAATGTTTAGATATGTGAGTGGGTTCCTTGGCGTGTTTGACTTGGACACCACGTTAGAGTGTCAATTGGACATCGATCTGAACCACACAACTAGGGACTGCAGATGTATGATAGCCTGGCTTCCTGTAAAAACATGCCCACTGTACTAATATCCACTATTTGCAGTGAGTTCCAGGGCTGCTCCTAAAGAGACAAAGTTTTGTTTATTTGTTTAAGTGAAGAGATTTGCCCAAGATCACACTGTGTATTAAGCAACGTGAAAGGGAGTTAGAGCCCATGTGCTTTATCTGTGGATTTATTTGTAGAGTAACTAGAGTGACATCAGATAGCTGGTCAGATGGCACAGTGAGTAGAGCGCTCACTTTACAGATTCGAATCCCGGCAGGACTAAATTCAGCCTTTCATCCTTTCGAGGTTGATAAATGAGCATCACACACTGTGGGTAATAAGCAGAGCTCAGATGTCTAATGGATCGTGATGCTATATAAATGTGAATAATTAACATTATTATCAAATCAGTGCAGTGCATGGGCTGTCCAGGCCCTACAAGATTAACCCACGGTTCCATGTATGTGCCCAGGTGGTGTGAATATTTCACTCCTCTCCATGTTATGTCACGCCACCTTATCGCATGTGGTTAAATTGGTATACCAGGATTAGTGAAGCATCTCTTGAAGCAATGTACTGTGGAGCAGTTTGGAGAGACAGCAAACATATATAGTTCTTTTGGACTGCGCACACATGCAACTTTGCTTCTCCTAAAAAGGTTTTGCTCTCCCACACCATGTCAAACTAGGATCAGGAAATGTTCCTTTTTTCAAGAATTAGAACCACTGCACCTCCCACCCATCCACACAATTACAGAGCGTTCATAGGCTATACTTTTTACTTTGGGTTTAAGCCAAATCTATTGCACTGGAGTACCATTAGGAGGGAGATGGGATGTGAGGAAGCACACAAAGCTTGGGCTCATGCATAGTTATTTACCTGCCTCTTAACTAGCCACTCCCATTGCCATGCTATTTCCTATGGTCATTCGAATCCACTATATGTCCCTCCCTGCCCACAACACAGCTCTATCAAACGGTAATATCAAACTTTGTACTGGAAGTACCTGCCAGTATTTTGACACAGTCTTCAGAGAATTAATTACTTAACTGCAGCTATGAACACAGTATGCCTATCCTTGAACTGCATTCCTGTTAAAAATCATTGACAAAGACAACAATTTTGGCTTGTGTATAGGTATTAGCCAGGCATTTGCCAGACACTGCTTTCATATGTCCTGGTACATACACCACTTTTCAGCTGTTAACATCTTTTGTTGAGGTAGGACCGTTATGTCCGTGCCTGGTAAATGCCTATCCTATGTCTACACTGTGGGATGTATTGACCCACTTTTGCTCTGCTATGCTGCATCACTCTGTTATGATGGTGCCAGAAACAGCAAAATGGCTGCAAAACCCTTGTGCACGCCAAAACACCTGAAAATCGCACTTTTCAATGCACAAAACGATGGCTGCCCAATTTGTCATGCATGTTGTCAGTGGTGGAACAGAGTCACTACTGAAATGTGTTACTGGGCTCCACAACAATTGAAAGTGGAGTGCAGAAGGAAAAAGCAGTGCTTTGCTAAATGAAACTCCAAATCTTGCTTTAAATCACTTTTTCTTTGCTGCTGAAACTTCAGAATGCCAGTAAAGAACACCTTCAAATATTCAAAATTCTCTCTGGGTGCTACAATTCACTTAGTTTAAGGAATCACTGTGAATTTACAATGTCCTGAAAGGCTAAGAGCATAAAGAGATTTCCATAGCAAAAGTGGCCTGTCTGTCGATCTGTCAAAAACAAATCTCTGTGCAGCAGAGGGCTGCTGTGATGACAGCTGCCAGTGGTCTGCCTGATGAAACTTTAACATGTATAAAATGAAAGACAATACAGGAGGCCTGTTACTGATAGTGACCCATATTATAGTTGTTTTTGATCCCACAGGTTTAAAATCTTAAATGAGAATTTGATTTGTTATTTGATATATCAAGTTTGTTTTGCGTTAAGAATAATTTAACAATTAATTTAAACCTAGCAGAAGCTGCAGAACTTGAATAACAGGTTTTCTCACAGAGAGAAGGTCTTTCCCCCAGCAGGAAATCATGGAGAAGTGTTAATTACAGGGTAGGAAAGAACCTGGTCTACAATTGGAAAAGGAACAATGGCCAGCTCCAGCTTAGGAAATTCAAAGTGTGAAGACGGTCGTAAATGGCCTCTGCAAGGAACAAACATGGGGGATGGCTCCTGGGCTTCCAGGGAGAGACCAAGGGGTGGAGCCAAACTACCATTTCTTGCTTAACATGGGCAAAGGAAACATTTTAGAAAGACTGATAACTTACTAGTCAAAATTGTGAAAAATATAAAAATAACAGAGTTGTTAATGTAATTTCTGACTGCACGGGTAAAGAGGCGCCAGAACTATGAGACATGTTCTGGACAGCAATGGCAAGAAATGTGATTTTACGCAAAATGTATTTCCGCTAGAATTGTGAAACTTTATACACTCATTCCCATGTTAAACACACACACTGGTAGAAATGTGCTTAACAATTGGACATTGTGTTCCTAGTGAAAAGGGCAACATTCTGTGGAAAGCGGAGACAAGATCCTACAGCTATGGGGTTTTGAGGAATAGCTCGTATGTATAATATGTAATCTGTATATGTGAGTTTTATAGAGGTTGCACATGTGGAAATATGTATTTTGCCAAAAGTAGATTTTGTGTTCCAGGGGCTAGGGGTGGATTCTCATCCTCATAAAATTGCACCATAAAGATGTCACACTGTTTCTCTCCTCCTATCAAGGCAGAGAGTAGTTTCTGACCCAATCACCTTTCAAAGAGGTAAGCTTGGCTAAACCGGCCCACAAACCCCCTTTATGATGTCATTTCAGAGCATAAATAGACCACACATAAAGACAGACAGATTCACTCACTCTCCTGATGCTGGCAGAGCACCCTGCTGCTGAACTGTACATATTCCTTGCTCCAGACTCCAGAAAAAGGCCTACTGCATAGCTGACCCATTCTCAGCTAGGCCTCAAATATTAGAACAGAACCCCTCAAGCCTAAGGGGAAGTATCATAATACAGTCGGTTGTGCTGTTACAGCTTGCCTGCTGAAAATAAATGTCCTCAGAACCAAGAAGGGCAGATCTGGTCCAGTCCTGTGACGTGCTGTGACCAGAGCTCCTCGCTGACCCTGTCCAGTCCTGTGCGGTGCTATGACCAGAGTACCTTGCTGACCCTGCCCAGTCCGATGTGCCAAGCTGTCCTTCCTAAACCAGATCCAATCCCCTAACCAGAATCCTGATGGTCCATTTAAAAATGTATCCAGTGAGTATAAATAGGAAGAATTGTGTCACTAGCATATGTACTTTGCATAGTCTTATCCCTATCTTAGACCCATCCTATCTTGTATTCAGAACCTGTAGTGTTAGGAGTATATTTGTAGTGTCTGAAACCACTCCCCAAACCATCCTATCATTCCTCCAGAACTAGTATTGTTAAAACTATCTCTGCGCTCATCTTTTTCTCATCTGAAAAAGGCGTGTTTCCTTAGCAGGCAGTTACCCTGATCAAGTGACTGTGTTCCTGTGTGGTATTCGTTTTGTTCATAGCCATCCTCTAGTGTAAGCAACCCATTGTCATTTTTAAAAGTGCACTCCTGTTTTCCATTCTTGCGCCTATCTCGAAAAAAACAACCTCTACTAAAACGTCTGTAACTCCCTCTGTTTTTGGGATAGAAACACAATTTAATTTCCTGCTTGTAGCTAACATCCACACCTACAACCGCACTCCAAATCAATATGGTTATCGCAAATATTGCACAGTGAAACAGCTTTTAATTGCTTACGACTTGAATTTTAAGATTTCAACTGTTTTCTTTGGAATAAATCATTGCTTGTGTTTGTGTGCATCTGTGCAAAGCGGCTCCCATAAGAATTTATAACAATTTCAGCAATTTTGACCATATTTGGTGATTTTGCCCAGTCCATTCTAAAGATAACTTGAAAAGCCATTCTGACAGCTTGACACATCGTCAAGTCAATTCAGTCAATTCCTTGTTCTCTTGTGTTTGAAAGGGGGAAAGTGGGATTGATATTCTGTTTGAATTCTGCCATTCCTGAATACCTGCTCTCTCCTCCTATCTCTTTGCACTGCCTGTTGGGGTTTGAGGGATGTGCAGGGGGAACCTATAACCACAGTGCTATCTGATCTGAACCAACACAAAAACAAAATAAATACATATTTACCTTTGCAAACCAGCCTGATTCCTGGTTCAGTGGGACCTGGGGGGGGGGTGGGTTCCAGGAGAAAGAAGAAGGGTTTAGAATAATGAACCTTTAGACAAAAATAAATAAGGATTTCAGTTGTGCACTACATGCTAGGTGTTGACTTTGATGTGCTCTGGATTGAAATCACTTACAACTCAAAAGACACATTAGTAACCCTGGTCGTGTTTATGCACTGCAATAAAGGGTGACCGAGTAAGGACCAACGGTTATGTAAATGCACACATGTGTGTTTTTAGCCATGTGGTGTACAACAACAATATTATAAGCAAAAATTAATATTCATTATCCCATGTTTATGTTCATTGTCAAAATGTAAAGCACTCTCCTATAGGTTGCTGCCGCAAAGGCATTTATTGCGGCTGCATCATCTATTTTTCCAACAATTGTGCTATCTCTGCATGTTGCCGCTCTCTCCCTCTGCACACTGTTGCTCTCTCTGCATTGTCGCTCTCTCTCTCCACACACAATGGGGCTGATTCATGGAATTTTTTGCGCCAAAAAACAGGGATTTGTGCGCCATTCTGCCCGCAAATCCCCATTTGTCAGACAGGGATTTGCGGGCAGAATGGCACACAAATACACGTTTTTCATCGCAAATAATTCCATGAATCAGCCCCATGGTCTATCTCTCTCCCTGCACGTGCTATTGCTCTCTCTCCCTGCACATGCTGTCATTCTCTCTTACTTCGCTTGTCATGGCATTCTCTCCCTGCACATGCTGTTGCTCTCTCTTTGGCACTCTTGAAGACATCCCCTTACTCCATCTTCTCCAACTCTCACCGTTGCTTTCAGCCCTTACCTTTTCTCTCACCCGTCCTCTCAAACTCACATTTTCTCTTACTCTCTCACCCCTTCTCGCTCATATTTCCGCTAGATCATCATTGGATTTGATATGATAGGTTATTTATAACGTGCTTAATACCCAGAGGTAATACTCGGGGATTGGACCTGTGGTGATCCGTGTCGTCTTGCTTCCAAGGCGGGCATGTTTCCCCTGAGCTATCTTCCTGAGCCTGGCACCCTCTGTCAATGCTTCCTCTGTTGCTCTATTCCCCTTCTTATTCCACTGCACACCTGCACCCCTTATTGCATCCTCCTTTAAAACTTTGCACTGTCCTTCTTGCACCCTGGCACTTATAAATGCAAAATGCAAAGAACAACAGTAAACGCCAAAACTATTGGCATTGCCAAAGCCCGTTTGCACTAGGCATTCAGTTCAAATCTATTTGTTGCACTAGTAAGTTGGTGCACATGTCAGAAAAATACAGCACGACATTAGGGCTAACTTGCTCAGCAGTACAGCAAACTGTCCAGCATTTTATAATATATGCGATCACACCTCATTACTCTAAGAAGTTTTCCATGCAGTGTGTACCCCTTTTCCTCATTGACA
The DNA here is from genome assembly GCF_040938575.1 of Ambystoma mexicanum. Classification (NCBI taxonomy): domain Eukaryota; kingdom Metazoa; phylum Chordata; class Amphibia; order Caudata; family Ambystomatidae; genus Ambystoma; species Ambystoma mexicanum. The sequence continues at coordinate 212,690,142 of NC_090923.1, read as the reverse complement.
AGTGATGCGGCACATCAGAGCCAAGGCCTGCCTCAGAACATGTTACCACTGCCTTGTGAAGGGCAGTGTGGTGATTTGCTGGGAGTTCGGTTTGAAAAGTGCAGCTTTTGTTGAATTCTTTGATTCGCCTGTCTTCGTGGGCTACCCCTCACGCTGTGTGTGTCTGATTCCTCCTGTTGTTACAGCGTTTTACTTCATAGATTGGACTGCTAAAGAGCATCTCTCTCAAGCTCCCTTAGTGTCTTCCCAGCCTCTGCTCGTTAGACGCAATTAAAATCAAAATGAACAGCATGTGCGAGGAAACCAGACAGGAATCCGGGGCTGGCAGCGGCCAATCCTGCAAAACAGGAAGCAGACAGACCCACACGGCAGATATTTAAAGATAATGTGCAGATGTGTTAAAATGTACTCCTGTCTGCCTTCTTTAGAATGATTCCTGCACACGATTCATCACAATGCATTGTATGCATGGATTACAGTCATTGCTTAAACTATCTAGAAGCCCACGTGTAAATAAATAGAGGTCAGATGGCAACAAAGTCATATATTAAAACATGCACCTTAATTTATGTGTTCGTTTGGTAGCAGATCTTGACCAAAACGTGTATTCGAATTTCTAAAATGAAAAAAAAAGAAAAGACTGGGATGATGGTCAGTGTTGTTTAAGCTGCAAAAGAGGTAACCCCTGGTGGTACAATCACCCCTGTTTGATATATATCACTGTACAAGTGTGTTTCTCCCTATGTCTACCTGGAGAATTAGGCCCTGACAAATGATGGGTGGGGCACACTTTAAATTGCAATATTAATGCTGCTGCAACATTCCCTTTCTTTGTCGGTTCAGTCAGTCGACAACATTTCACCAGCCAACTCGAAGTAGCTACATCCTGATTAGAAGATAATAATTATTAGTTCCCGGCGAGAGTCAAGCAGAATGCAACACGCATTCTGATTGGCTCTTGCCAGGTCCTTACCCGGCTGTGAACCCTTCGATTCTCGGCCGGGATACCAGCCGATTTGTCTTCGGCGGGGGGCGTGGCAGTCCCTCAGCCAAAGAGGAGGCTGGAAGCGGGGCCATCCCCGCTCCGAGCCTCCCCGTGGCTGTGAGGCTGCCTTCGCCCCCCCGACGGGGACTCGGGTAAAGCTTTTAAAAAAAATGTTATTCCATCCCCTCCCCGACCCTCACTTACCTTCTTGTTCCTGCTTCCCAGGCGAGGGATGAGGGAAGCAAGCCTCGAGCCGTATGGTGACTCGGAGCGGGGCCATCCCCGCTCCGCGCCTCCACACGGCTCGAGGCTTTCCTCGTCCCTCGCCGGGGATACAGGTAAGCTTTTTTTTTTCACTTTTTTTTTATTCCAGTCCCACTCCCACCCTCCCAACCCCACTTACCTTCTTTTTGATCCTTTTCCCGATGACCGCCATGGAAAGGGAAAACAGAGTCCATTTTCCCTTTCCACCTTTCCATGGCGGCCATTTTCTTGGTAGTTTCTTTTTTTTTTCTGTCTCGAAACGCCACAGCTTTTCGGGACAAAAAAAAATGCTTTTAGTGCTCCGGTCACGCACATAATGCGGGCCGGCGTACTAATAGCAATATGAACCTCGCGGCGGGGGATTTCCGACTCAGGTAATGCCCGGGGCCTTCATTAAGGTCCTCACTTCGCTCGGGCCTATAACTGAGTCGGTAATGCCCCCGCCGCTCGGGTCATATTGCTTAAATGTGTGGCAGTCACCCAGGATTTAACACCAGACACACACCAACCCATTTCTTCTACAATCCGCTCCAAGCCATCTATGCATAATTTTGTCCACTAGGCTGAAACATGCCTGGGGTTACTTTTGTTTCTGTGCAGAGGGGACCTGGCCTGGTAGTTTGGGCAGAGCTGCTCCCATTGGTGGGAATACTTGTCTCATTTGCATATGACTGGACCTTTTTTTGCAATGGCACAGACAGCTAAAGAATGGTGGTGTGGAAGGCTGCCCAGAGGAGTGCCAGTGGTTCAAATTAATTCAAAACCTTCCACCCAATCATTTTTCGGTTTTGATTCACACCACTGCTACAGCCTGAAAGAAAGCATGAAGGAAATCTGCAGTTGATTATATTAGAATATTAGATGCTGTCAAAGGCCATGTTTAATCTATATTTCACTACCACCTACAATCTGCATTACTATGGTCCCTGCTGCAACAAGACCCCTAATTGTGGCAATTGACCCTGAAAAACTCACAGTAACTAACTGGGAGCCCGAGTGATACAAATATCATTACTTATCACCACTCACGGTTTATTACAAATGCTGCTTCCCAGCAATGACTGACTCTTTTATAGAGTTGGCGTTCATCCCACACTACTGAGGCGTAAGTGGCATAAATAGTTACTGCACCCACATAATCTATGGTGGCACACACTTGGTAATATCAAACCAGTATTAAATGGCCAAGTCTTCTAATGCTGCTACTACCGCTAACTAATACTAATAATGATAATAATAGTAGCAACATCAGGTTTTATTTATATGATTTCAAGTATCCTTCTTATGAAGTATGTAAAAGGCCCAGTAGAACCAGAGGTTATCAAAATACATCAAAGTTTCTGTGAGTCCCAGCTGCTATCTTCAAACACTCAATGTGGGTGTCAGCCGAGTTAATGTAAATCCAGCTGAATTACCATCTGCACACAAGCGTTGCTGGGGGGCGGGGGCTAAGGGTTCTTTAGCCCCTGGTCTTCTGGTTGTAGCCCCGGATAGAAGCTCAGGGACTATAACCAAAATGCTAGCTAGGCCCCGGTTCCGCCAGTCCCGATATGAGCTTAGCCCCTGATCTTTTCCAGACGTAGCAACACTCCTGCGCACACCCATATAACGTCAAAAACAAAACCTTACAACAAGTTACAAATTGACAGATAAACCCTAAATACTCCACTCCCAGCGTGACACTCCCTTTTAACCTGCATTTTGAACCAGCTTTCATCGAAATGATGTTGTAGCCCAGACGATCTTGTCAATTTCCATTCCCCTCTTCAATCTTGCTTCACTTCTTACCTACCCAGGTAAAAAATGAACCCATGGCAGAAATATCCTCCCTCCTTTATAACCCTGGGAATACAGAGACTGAGCGGTCTCATGAGAATGGGTAGCAGATGCAGGTAGCAATACTGCAAACAATGTTTTGAGACATATCGACACATTGTTCTGTTTATCAGCGACTAAAGGTGAATTGGCCATCAAATATCCACAAACACTGCAACATGGTAGATGGTACAGGCCTGATCTTATAGTGCACGTGATCAGCTGAAAGTAAATGTCGGATTTAAAATCCAAGGTCACAGCGACTTGGTCAGATAAAGCGGTGGTAGATGCGATGACTGTAACATTGAAGGGAAGAGAGAGGTTAACAACAGACTGTGGGACGGATAATATACCTAAGACCATCAGACACAGGACTGGATGATCAGGATAACGGGACTGCTGAAGACGTAATAGACTTCATTACCACAGTGTGCGCAACAGCAAAGGGTGGCCAATAGCAGGTGGGGAAGGGAGTGCTAGCATCTGCTGCCTTCCTCCTCCCGTTTGTTGTACAGCACTAACTCGCTGAACCTTCAGCGCTCCGACTGCCCGTAACCAGCATCCTGGGTGGCCAAGGGGGTGCCTGATGCTCATTGCATCTAGATGTTACACTGAGTCATTGACGAGTTGAAGAACACATAAGGGAGAGATTCTAGGATCCTCTAAGCACCTGTTAGACAGGTGCCAGCAAGGAACAAGGAGGAAGGATAAAAACAGCTCCACCTTGTTACAGTACATGATCAATGGACATCAGGCGAATAGCAGAGGCTAACTAAAGAAGTCCCAACATGTAGGGCAGAAAGACAACCGTTCATAGAAGATCTGTGTAAAGTTATAGAGTAATATAATCCTGCTTGGGCAGACATTGACCAGCTCCCAAGCTTGGGGATTCCGCCCAAGTTGAGATAGTGACTTACAGAACGTACTATTTGGCTCGATCAGGGACAAGTGGCTGGAGATGAACGTATCCAGTCTATGGAAATAATTGTTACAGAAATCTCTGCAACTCTCCCCTAAACTTCTGATTGGCAAAGATAGGACATTTTAAGCAAAACAGGGGAATCACCTGCAGATTATTTACACTGACTCAAAGTGGTTTCAACCAACATCCAGCATCACTAAGGCAAATGAGACTGCACAGAAGGCTAGATCCAACTATTTTGTAACTACTCAAAGTGCAATATAACTAAAGAAGGTGTGCATTGGGTGGCAGCCTAAATCCTTAACATAGCTAGTGATGGTGGCAAACCACTATCTAGGTTGTCAGTACCTAAAGAAAGAGACTTTTGAAAATAAGATAATGGCCCATCAAATGTAGTACTTACAGAGATAAATACATAACATTACAAAATGTTGCTCTGAGGGGAGTGTCACAATAGGCTGAAGGAGCCCTGCACCAGTGGCAAACGGGACATGTGGGGCAAGCACGTGGCTACATGGATCGATGGATAAACAGAACCCGCAAAGACTGCAAGGCCCACAGGACCAACAAAGACAGTGGGGATAGCATGCACCACAGTGGTCCTATTTCCAGGGAATTTGGGTGCATAAACAATAAACACTACTCACGCCCCCCCCCTGCAGACAACACTGTTCCCTTCTCCAACACGAATCAGAAAGCCACAACTTCCTTCCCAAATCCAAACGACTCCGCCTTTGAATTCCCTCGTATGCCCCAGATTGGCCACAGTCCATTCTGACTACACCAGGAGAGTGAGGTCCCAATGCATCCTTTGAAACTGATAGATCAGGGCGGTCCATATGTAAAATGTTGTGTAGATGGGTCTATCTGTACCCTGCCTGATAGACAAAGGGGCCAGTTAATAAGCTCTGTGCATGAACAGTTTTCCAGATATGCTAGTGTCTACTGACACTGTGGAGGCAGTAGGGGTATCTAATACCTCCAGTGATACAGGCAGTAGCCAAACCCATTGTGATCATATTTTGACTTATTACTGACACACATGTATTCTTCTTAAGCCCACCAGCACCAGTTAAATTGATGGGCTGAACCATTTTATGCAAACTCAGCTGTACTGTATATTGCACCCCAGATGGGATAATCCTAAATGTTCCCTATAATAATGCAAATGACGTTCTGCCAACTCTCAAGGTGGAACTAGGGAAGGAATACTTAAGCAAGGTAGAGTAGTCAGATGATTTGAGAGCATTGATTAACTCCATATCAGATTTTTGTGGTTAACTCATGGCAATGAGGAAGGATACATTTACACTGCCTTACCCGTTAGGATTAAGGTGGACTCGTTTCACGAGCTGTCCTGCCTTACACAGTACCCATTAAAGCCAGACACAGAAGCAGAGCAGAGAATCATCCCTCTGTGAATCAAGGGATAATCATCCAGACTACTAATCAATGCAACACCCCAATTTCGTCAATGAATCAGCCAGGGAAGGCAAACTATCCTTTAGTCCAAGACCTGATAGCTGGTAATGTGGTGATACTGGCTATAATACTGTCATGCATGCCTCCCAAAACGAACCATTTCACAATAGTTCATTTGTACTCAACATTTGTCTCCATCCTCATACATAAGGATTGCCAGTATTAGTTTGCATTTTCAAACAGCAGAATTCAGCACTCCTGGACTAGGCTGCCCCAGGAGTACACTGAGCCACTACCCTCTTATCAAGGAAATTAACGAAAGATTTAGATGACACATAGGGGCCGATTCATGGAACAAACGTGCGCCGGAAATCTACGCGCAAGCAGGCGCAAGCAGGCGCAAGCAGGCGCAAGCGGAAAAAAAGAGGCGATTCATGGAAGTCCCAAACCCGTGCATGGCGCACACGTCACTGCAACATCCCGAAAGACGTGCGCGACGCGCACAGTGAAAGCGCACAACATCTGCGCATACACTAGAAAAAGGGCGGAACACAGGGCGTAACGCGCGGAATGGGGAACAACTCGCGAAAACAAGGGCGTAACTGGGGATGTACTGCAGGGAAGCAGACGGAACGCCCACACGCGCCCGAACCACACGTATTCATGGAATCGAATAGGGCAAAGCCACGCACAGCGAAAGACACGCACAAGCCCAAACACGTCCGCCACACGAAGGCAGGCGGTAGCGTCCCTGCGTATTACAAAAGTGGCAACATACAGCAATAGTGCCTGTGCGAGTGGGGCACGTGTATTTCGGGGTTGCGCGGGAAGTTACACACGCGATTGAGCGGGGTACGTGTATTTCAGGGGTTCGTGTGAACTTTCTCACGCAATCGGGCCTGGGGGAGCGTGCTACGTGCATTTCAGGGGTTCGTGTGAACTTTCTCACGCAATCGGGCCTGGGGGAGCGGGCTACGTGTATTTCAGGGGTTCGCGTGAAGTTTCTCACGCGATCGGGCCTCGCATGAAGTTTCTCACGCGATCGGGCCTGGGGGAGCGGGCTACGTGTATTTCAGGGGTTCGCGTAAAGTTTCTCACGCGATCGGGCCTGGGGGAGCGGGCTACGTGTATTTCAGGGGTTCGCGTGAAGTTTCTCACGCGATCGGGCCTGGGGGAGCGGGGTACCACTCACCGTCTGCCTTGCATGTAGTAGAACGCGTAGCCAACACCCGCTGCGAAGTAATAGCGTGTGAACCCCAACGGATGGAAAACACACTGTCATGATCTCTGCTTCCAAAAGGTCAGGGTTTTCCCAACTCCCTTGGAAGCAGATCCATAACCCAGGTTCCGAATGCCAACCAGTCCCAATTGGGACCTTTTGGACCCAGTCCTGGCGCCAGTGGCACCAGGCTCATAAATATGCCCAGTCCCAGCCCTGGAAGCGCCGGGCTCATAATGCTTGGGTGGACTTACCTGCAGCAGACCATGCTGCTTACTTGCCTGCCAGTTGAGTCTCTGATCCTCTTCTGTTTGGAACTACTTTTCCTGTTGGGTGGGGCAGGAGCCACTCCCTAGATTCAGAACACTGGAACTCTTCTGGAAAGCAGGAACTCTTTTCTTACCTAGGCGTGGCTGTGGAAGGAGACACCTAAGCACTACAGGAGGCTATTTAAACCACACCCGATGGATGAATCTTGCTTTGCGTTATTCTGCATCCTCAGCAGCAGAACGCTCATAGTGTCTTCTGCATCTGATCCTGGGCCTAAGGAAAAAGGCTTACCATTCTGAATCCAGTCTTCAGCAAAACCTATAAAGACAAGAAAGAACAGGTTAGCATTAAGATCTTCAGTGACAGCTCTTCACTTACCTGGTCCATCGGCTGTCACCAACACCTCGCGCTGCATTCCGGCATCTGAAAGACAAAGGCTTACCTACTCTTCGTGCGCTCCGGAGGTCTTCACACTGCATTCCGGCATCTGAAAGACAAAAGCTTACCAACTCTTTGCACGCTCCGGAGGCCTTCGGCGCTGCATCCCGCATCTGGAAGACAAAACAAGGTGCGTTTAAAGACATTGGGGAACTTTAATACTCACGTGCCATTACTCCTTTCCACATCTAACCCAGTGGGTATTCCGGCACCCTGCAGCCGCCCCGAACTTGTACCTGCAAAATATAAAGACAGTTAGAGCGCATCGTGAAGCAGGCAACAAGCGCTTACTTACGTGCTTCCAGGCGCTTCTATTCATCACACGGGCTCCATCTTCAACTCACTTCAGCCCGCCATCCGCCATCGCCGGAACCCTGCAAAACAAGAGAAATCATTACTAAAGACTTTAAAGACATTAGAATTACTCGAAACTTACCGTTCGTGCAGTAAACGACGGACAGCAGTCCTCTGAAGTCAAGAGGCCTGCTCCCCTTAGCAGTGAAGAAACTGGTTACAGCACCCTGCCTCGAGGCAGATGGAGAGCACGGCGTTCACTTACCTAAGGTGAAAGCGTTAACCTTTGGGGTTCTACAGGAGAAGAGAAAGGGAAGAAGAGAGAGACATTCAATAACCCAGTTCATTAATCCCACATTTTCTATCTGCAGACATCTTACCCTTCGAGCCAGACATACAGTGCACAGAGGTCCAGCCCAAAGAGCCAGCCTTGTGTTACACATCACCTTTGAAGATACGGTATACGCCCAGTCAAGACCGGCGCCTCTACGGGAATCAGGTGAGCGTTACAGAACGCAAAGCCAACCACAAAACTCCCGTCCAGGCGCTATGGAAACCTTGTTTACCGACCAGCTAGCCCAGTTACTTGGGGAACTAAGGGCAGAAGTGCATGCAGCCCGTCAGGAAACGAACGCTCTAAAAAGGGAACTGATTATTTCCAAGGAGCGAACAGATGATCTCGCTAGACAATTGCTACAGTCACAAGCCGGACAGACCCCGTTACCCGCATCTGGGGGAAATCTTCCTTCTACATCCTCTATGAATCCAGTGCAGATCAACCTACCTGGGAATGTACCTCTGGCTCCGCCCGAACGATTTTCTGGTGACCCAAAGAGGTTTGCAGTATTTATCAATCAGTGCCGGTTGCATTTCTTATGCCGGCCAGCAGCCTTTCCAACTGATCAAGCTAAAGTAGCTTTCGTGCTTTCGTACCTTAGTGGCAATGCGGCAGACTGGTCGATCCCTCTAGTAAATCAAGATGATCCGGTCCTCCATGATTTTCAAGCTTTTCAGCTCAGTATGGAAAAACTGTTCGCAAGACATTCACAGGGGCAGGCCTTGGACAATGAGCTTCTTTCGTTGCGACAAGGTAATCAAGACCTTTTGGCTTATATTGCGTCTTTCAACAGACTGATAGTGGAAACTCACTGGCCAGAGGACAAAAGGATTACGCTGTTTTATAGAGGTCTACGCGGAGAGCTCAAAGATGTGTTAGCCCAAGTAGTGAATCCCCCACAAGATTGTTCGGACTATATAGACTTAGTCGTTCAAATAGATCACAGACTGCAGAACAGGAAGGCCGATCGTTCCAAGTTTGATGCTCGAGTATTTTCCAAACCGCCAACTCCTTCCAAGGGAGTAGACTCCGGGGAACCCATGCAAATAGGGGGTCTGAAAGGTCCTCTAACACAAAGGGAGCGGGAAAGGAGAAAACAGTTGCAATTATGCCTCTATTGCGGAAACTCAGGGCACTTTCTTCGAGACTGTCCGGTGAAACCTGCCAAGAAGGCAGTAGGAGCTGCAGTTACCAAAGTTATAAACTCTGAGCAGGGAAACGACCTCGCCCGACAAGAATAGAGGTCCTCTTGCCGAGCGTGAAAACCAGTTCCGTGACCTCGCATTTCGTGATACCTATGGTCCTCATCAGCCCTGATAATCCGGATCGATTACATGCAATTGAAGCTTACGTCGACAGCGGTGCCATCGGCAATTATGTGGATCATGAAATGGTTTTGAGGATGAATCTAGCTCTTTGTCCCAAGGCTGTAAAGGACGTCATTACTACGGTGGATGGTACGGAGATAGCCTCCGGGCCAGTAACGCATACCACTCAAGAAGTGACACTAGTAAGTCAAGATGGACACCATGAGAAGATTGTGTTCGATGTGAATAAGGCCCCTCAGTTTCAGATTATTCTAGGAATACCTTGGTTAGAGAAACACAATCCTCTGATCGATTGGCGAGCAAGAACGGTCCAGTTTCCAGAATGTGTCTCTACTTGTCACCCTCAACCTGGTGTTGCACTGGCAGCAATTTCTTCAGAGACTCCCCAGTTACCTCCCGAATACCTAGAATACCAAGATGTTTTCCGGAAGGATCAGGCTAACTCTCTACCTCCTCATAGGTCTTATGACTGCCAGATCGACCTGATACCTGGATCTACTCCTCCTTGTAGTAGAATTTATGCCCTCACCGAGCCTGAGAACCTTCACCTTCGACAATACCTGGATCAATACCTGGCAAATGGGTTTATTCGTCCTTCCAAGTCCCCTGCTTCTTCAGCTTTGTTCTTCGTTCCAAAAAAGGAAGGAGACCTTAGAACTTGTATAGATTATCGCTCCCTGAACCAGATCACCGTTAAGAATAGATATCCGTTACCTTTGATCCCTGAACTCCTGGACCAAGTCAGAAAAGCATGCATATATACAAAGCTGGATCTTAGAGGAGCTTACCACTTGGTACGAGTAAAAGAGGGCGATGAATGGAAGACGGCCTTCCGCAACAAGTATGGGCTATTTGAATATCAGGTCATGCCCTTCGGACTTTGTAATGCCCCGGCCGCCTTTCAATATTTTATGAACGATGTCCTCAGAGAGCTCATAGATGTGTGTGTTGTTGTTTACATTGACGACATCCTCGTTTATTCTTGATCGGAATCTGAACATCGGAAACACGTGAAAATGGTCCTCGAAAGATTGCGTCAACACAAACTTTTCGCTAAGTTGGAAAAATGTGTTTTCAACGTGACTGAAGTTGAATTCTTGGGATTCATATTATCACCTGGCGGAGTGCGTATGGATTCAAAGAAGGTCGATGCAGTTCTCAAATGGCCATCACCATCCTCCGTAAAAGGTGTGCAAAGCATGTTAGGCTTCGCTAACTTTTACCGCAGGTTTATACCCGAATTCTCTCGAATAGTCCAGCCCATCACTGCCTTGTTAAAGAAAAACAAACGTTTTGAATGGTCTACCGAGGCGGAACAAGCTTTCCAGGATTTGAAGACTAAATTTATCTCTGCACCAATCTTAAAACACCCTCGCCCCGAACTCCCCTACATCGTGGAAACTGATGCTTCAAGCCTTGCCATGGGGGCAGTTCTATCACAAAAGGACCCGGTAACCAATCAGTTGCATCCCGTGGCATTTTGGTCCCGCAAATTCTCGCCTCCTGAAATCAATTACACGATTACTGACAAGGAACTTCTGGCTATCAAGTCTGCCTTTAAGGCTTGGCGGCATTATCTGCTGGGGGCCCGACACACCGTTACTGTGATTACGGATCACCGAAACCTGCGATATTTGAAAACTGCAAAAGCCCAATCCTCTAGACAACTCCGTTGGGCATTATTCTTTGCCGAGTTTGACTTCATAATTACCTATCGACCTGGTACAAAAAACGGTAAAGCTGATGCCCTTTCTCGGATGGGAGTGGAAGAACATTTGATCAACCCTAAACCTGTACCAATCATTCCCGAACAAAGAATTCTGGGTGTAATCGCCACAGAATCCATAGAGGAAGTTAAGGATAAAGCCAGGCAACTTGTAACTCCAGCAGACATACAGAATTGGCATCTGCAGGGAAAGGACTTTGCAGTAAAGGACAACTTATTGTATTTCCAAGAACGATTGTACCTACCCAGCACAGATTTACAGAAAAAAGTAATCTCTTGTTATCACGATTCTTTAATGGAAGGACATCCCGGTATGGCCAAGACCTCAGAAAAGATTAAGCGCTACTTCTGGTGGCCGTCTTGGAAAAAAGATATCAGAGACTTTATAATGTCCTGTGGGGTATGCGCCCAAAACAAGAGTCAAAAGGAAAGACCAGCAGGCCTCTTACGCCCTATTGACATCCCACCTCGCCCTTGGCATACGCTTTCTATGGACTTCATCACCGATCTACCTCCATGCTCCGGATACAATACGATTCTAGTAATCGTGGACTTATTCTCCAAGATGGCGCATTTCATTCCGCTCAAAGGCTTGCCAACAGCAGCAACTCTGGCCCGAGAATTTCTCGAAAACATCGTCCGACTGCACGGTTTTCCTTCGGTTCTAATTTCGGATCGAGGTAGTCAATTTATTTCTCATTTTTGGCGAAGTTGCTGTCGGTCGGCTCAAATTGATGTGAGACTATCGACCAGTCACCACCCTCAGATCGACGGACAAACCGAGAGCACCAATCAAACTCTGGAACAGTATTTACGCTGCATGCTGCAACAAACTGAAAAAACTTGGAAAGACATCCTTTGGATAGCCGAATATGCCTACAATAACTCTGTCCATTCGGGAACTGGGAAAACCCCGTTTTTTCTTTTGTACGGCAGTCACCCTCGAACCTCGGAGTTGGATCCCTTCCAAGATCTTGAAACACCAGCAGTAGACTACCTGAATTCTACAATCACCCAAGCCTTTAAGGAAGCTGTTTCTCATCTTCAAAGGGCTAAAGAACAATACAAGAAAGGAGCAGATCAACATCGGAAGGAAGCCCCTCAATATCAAGTAGGGGATCAAGTCTGGTTATCCACCAAATATCTACCTTTTAAAAGGGCCACGCACATTCAACCCAAGATACCTTGGTCCCTATTCCATCACTACCATAGTAAACCCAGTAGCGGTCAAGTTGGACTTGCCCCCGCACATGAAGATACATCCGGTCTTCCACGTCTCTCTATTAAAACCCGTGCAACCTCAAACCCGACTAACCAAATCTCCAAAACCTATCCTAGTTGATGGAGAACTCGAGTTTGAAGTCAAAAGCATTCTGGACTCCAAGATCTCCAAATCTAAACTATTCTACCTAATTGACTGGAAAGGCTACGGCCCCCAAGAGAGATCCTGGGAACCTGCTGAATATGTCCACGCTCCTCGCCTAATCAAAAGATTACACCGAACATTTCCTGACAAGCCAAAACCCCCGGAGAAGCCAGGTTTGGGAGGGGCCTTGAGGGGGGTACTGTCATGATCTCTGCTTCCAAAAGGTCAGGGTTTTCCCAACTCCCTTGGAAGCAGATCCATAACCCAGGTTCTGAGTGCCAACCAGTCCCAATTGGGACCTTTTGGACCCAGTCCTGTCGCCAGTGGCACCAGGCTCATAAATATGCCCAGTCCCAGCGCTGGAAGCGCCGGGCTCATAATGCTTGGGTGGACTTACCTGCAGCAGACCATGCTGCTTACTTGCCTGCCAGTTGAGTCTCTGATCCTCTTCTGTTTGGAACTACTTTTCCTGTTGGGTGGGGCAGGAGCCACTCCCTAGATTCAGAACACTGGAACTCTTCTGGAAAGCAGGAACTCTTTTCTTACCTAGGTGTGGCTGTGGAAGGAGACACCTAAGCACTACAGGAGGCTATTTAAACCACACCCGATGGATGAATCTTGCTTTGCGTTATTCTGCATCCTCAGCAGCAGAACGCTCATCGTGTCTTCTGCATCTGATCCTGGACCTAAGGAAAAAGGCTTACCATTCTGAATCCAGTCTTCAGCAACACCTATAAAGACAAGAAAGAACAGGTTAGCATTACGGTCTTCAGTGACAGCTCTTCACTTACCTGGTCGTTCGGCTGTCACCAACGCCTCGCGCTGCATTCCAGCATCTGAAAGACAAAGGCTTACCTACTCTTCGTGCGCTCCGGAGGTCTTCACACTGCATTCCGGCATCTGAAAGACAAAAGCTTACCAACTCTTCGCACGCTCCGGAGGCCTTCGGCGCTGCATCCCGCATCTGAAAGACAAAACAAGGTGCGTTTAAAGACATTGGGGAACTTTAATACTCACATGCCATTACTCCTTTCCACATCTAACCCAGTGGGTATTCCGGCACCCTGCAGCCGCCCCGAACTTGTACCTGCAAAATAAAAAGACAGTTAGAGCGCATCGTGAAGCAGGCAACAAGCGCTTACTTACGTGCTTCCAGGCGCTTCTATTCATCACACGGGCTCCATCTTCAACTCACTTCAGCTCGCCATCCGCCATCGCCGGAACCCTGCAAAACAAGAGACATCATTACTAAAGACTTTAAAGACATTAGAATTACTCAAAACTTACCGTTCGTGCAGTAAACGACGGACAGCAGTCCTCTGAAGTCAAGAGGCCTGCTCCCCTTATCCAGTGAAGAAACTGGTTACAGCACCCTGCCTCGAGGCAGATGGAGAGCACGGCGTTCACTTACCTAAGGTGAGAGCATTAACCTTTGGGGTTCTACAGGAGAAGAGAAAGGGAAGAAGAGAGAGACATTCAATAACCCAGTTCATTAATCCCACATTTTCTATCTGCAGACATCTTACCCTTCGAGCCAGACATACAGTGCACAGAGGTCCAACCCAAAGAGCCAGCCTTGTGTTACACATCACCTTTGAAGATACGGTATACGCCCAGTCAAGACCGGCGCCTCTACGGGAATCAGGTGAGCGTTACACACACGCACCGCACGAAAGCACGTACAGAACATAAAGGCACGCGGGATCTCCAAGCCCTGCCAGGGCAACGCCCGTGCGCAAAACGTCACAGACGCGCTTACGCTGTAAAGGCCTTTGGTCCAATGAAATCGCGTACGCGTGCTGACGCGCTTACGCGCTAAGGGCCTTTCCTCGAATTACACGCTGACGTGCAGATTTTTCACGTGCCAAATCACTCCGTATCAAGCTGGCCACACGAAAACACACGGAAGACCACGCTCCTGCCCAGAAGGCCGAATCACTGCCCCCCAGTGCCCCGAGCAGCCTCCCACGTGCCATCTGCTGCTGCCTGCCTGCCTGCCTGCCTGCTGCCACCGTGCCCTGCCATTTGGTGCCTGCACATCAGCCATCTGCAGGGGTCCAGTTGCTGTGTCCACCCCTGCTGGTACAGAAGACTCCCGACTCGAATAACATCGCTCCACAGCCCAGCCCCAGGACCCAGTTGCCCACCCACTCCTGCCCCTGGGGTTGCCATGTCGGGCACATCCACATCTGACGCCAGTGGCAACCCCCGGCCAGAGGGGCAGAGGGGCACCAGCTTCACTGCCACCGAAGTTGGTGTCCTGGTGGAGCAAGTCCTGGGGCAGTATGATGCCCTCTTCGGATCGTCCCGCGCCAACAGGGAAGGACGGGATAGGATCTGGGCCGACTGTGTGGTTGCCATCAACGCAGAGGGGGTGGCAACCCGCACCATCCAGAAGGTCAAGAAGCGCTGGGAGGACTTGAGGTCCAGGACCCTCATGAAGGCCCGGCGCCTCGTGGAGGGGGGCCGGGGCCGCATGAGTTCCATCCAGTTGAGGGTCCTGGAACGCGCACACCCAGCGCTCCACGCCCAGGTCCTTGAGAGGGAGACCCGTCTGGAGTTGAGCGGTAAGTGGCCAAGCATTGCTGTGTGAGACAGGGCATGTTGCAGTGTGCTGGTTGTCTGATACTTGCCTGAATGTGTGACATAGGCCATGTATGCATGTATGTGTGCAGGGACATCATGGGAATGCATGTGCGACCTGTAATGTGTGAACCGCACGGTTGTTGCATGTGTTTGAATGCGACATGGGGAGCCCTGTGCAGATTGCACACATGAGAGCATGGCAGTCTCTGTTCCTGGACATGGGTGGGGGCGAGGGATGGGTGCTGATGCCAGATACATATGTGGTATCCATGTCTGTGTGCCTGACCTGCGTGTCTGTGACTTGTGAGTGCCATGGATGCATGACACATGTCTGTGACAATGTACAGATTCACTGATGCAGCCTAGTCATCCTTGTATGCACTGTGATTGGGGTGTACGGGGCCAGATGGATGTGACTGAGGTGAAGTGTGTGCATGTGATACGCATGACCCATGATGCATGTGTGTCCCATTACATTGTATGATTCGAGAGTCCATTGGGCATGCATTGAAATGTCCATGGCACGCACCATGACTGTCACTGTGTGTGTTTTGCCTGGACTGACACATGTGTTGTGGTGTGACATGATGGAAGTCTACTTTGACAGTGGCACTCATCTGCTATTGCTTCCTGTCTAGGGGACCATTGTACAGTACCCTGATGCTTGTGTTCTATGTCTCCCTCTACGCAGCGGCTAGTGAAGGAGAGGGCGGAGACGGCGCTGTGGAGCAAGGCGGCGGGGATGCCCCCACGGCTGCAGCGGAAGGGGTGGGTGAGCCCCCACAGGGGCCTGCTACGGCGGTAGACGGCGAGGAGCCATCCAGGTTGGTGGTTTCCACAGAGGAGGAGGAGGCCGCCACTGAGGCGCACATGGGGCCTGGTGGCGGCATCCCTGCTGGTACAAGTGGTGCAGTCCAGGGGCAGGGGCAGGAGACAGCACAGGTCACCGTGGAGGGGCCTGTGCATGTCGCTGTCCCTGAACCTGTGGGTGCACCACCTTGCACCAGCAGGGATGCCCCGTCCGCAGGTAGAGGGGATGTCCATGTCATCTGACTCCCCTCCACCTGCGGACGAGGGGACCCCTGGCCGTGTGGAGAAGGTCCTGATTGGGGTCGCGATGCGCACGGCTGTGATTCGTGATGCCGTGCGTGCTTCCCAGGAGGAGCACGCACGTCATCACGAAGAGCACCGTGCCGACGTGGCCCAATTGGGATCGCCCTTGTTCGGGGGTTTCCTGCATGTGTCGGCCAATCTGGCGGCCCTCTCCTCCTCTGTGGAGACTATACGCCAGTCGTTCTCCTTGCTGTCTTCCGGCCCAGATGCCACCAGGGCCCCCTGTGGACCTGCCCTGACCAATGCAGCCAGCTCGGTGGGGATCCCATCCCTGCCACAGTCGGGAGTCAGAGGTCCAGCAGGGGTGGACAACACAGCAACTGGACCCCAGCAGATGGATGATGTGACGGCATCATCGGGCAGGGCACGTGCACGATGGCGTCGGTGCTTTCCATCATCCTAAATGCCATCGTGCTGGCAGAGGCAGTGGCGTCGGAGGCAGCAGCAGGCTCGACGTGGGAGGCATCATGGCTCGGGGCCATCAAGATCAGAGGGGAAGGCATCAGCCGGAGGGCAGGAGAACCCTGGGATGGTAGTGTCTTCCGTGTGGGAGCAGTTGTTCCAGCGGATAGGTGCGGAGCAGCAGCGGGCGGAAGAGGAGCGGCTCACCATGGTCAGGGCGGAGTTCTCCATGCGTCGGGCGTTGAGGCAGGCTGAGTGCCTCGAGGAAGCTCGCAGGGAGTTTGAGGTGAACATGGGGTTATCCCTGCGAGACCTTGGGGCCAGGACAGAGTCCCGCCTTCAGGACATCGACATGGAGTTCGATGATGCCCTGGCCGGCAACATCAAAGAGTGAGCCGCAGGACTTGCCCGCTGCCATTGTATATAGTTATATAGTTAGTGGTAGGTTTCCTTTAAATTATTTTTTTTTTATTTGGTTGCGATTGGACAATGCGCCACTTTTTTGTATATAGTTCAGTTTTTAGTTAGTTGACATAGTTAGGTTTCATTTGGTTGGGCTCATGGACCCGGGATTGTCTTGTATATAGTTCTTCTATGGATTTTTTGATTTTTTGGATTTTTTTCATGGACATTCATCTTCTTTTTGTTGTTTTGCTTTGTGGTTTTTCTAATTTCATTTCCATTCTAGTTAATTTTCAATACATTTTTATTTTCATCCTTCAATGTGTCGTATCATCTCATTACTTTCATGCATGTCATGTTGGGTGTTTTAACATTCACTTGCAGCCATTGTGTGTGACAGACATGTGTTCATTTGCATTATTTACATTGGGTGTGTAACATGTAATTGCCTTTGATATGTGGGTGGATGTGATAGTTGGTTGGGCCTTTTGGCAGGGGAGGATGCCCATTACGGACATGATTGGGGATTGTTGGGACCCAGGTGCAGGGGGTCATGGATGGGACATGGGCGAGGGCCTGGTAGAGGGTGCCCCGCAATGCTGGGGGGTGGGGGTAGTGGGGGACATGAGTTGGACATGGGTGGGGGCCTGCTGGCAGGTGCCCCACAGTGCTGGGGGGTGGGGGTGGTGGGGGACATGAGTTGGACATGGGTGGGGGCCTGCTGGCAGGTGCCCCACAGTGCTGGGGGGTGGGAGTGGTGGGGGACATGAGTTGGACATGGGTGGGGGCCTGCTGGCAGGTGCCCAACAGTGTTGGGGGTGGGGGTGGTGGGGGACATGAGTTGGACATGGGTGGGGGCCTGCTGGCAGGTGCCCCACAGTGCTGGGGGGTGGGGGTGTTGGGGGACATGAGTTGGTGTTCATTAGTTCAAGGAGACATGTGCCTTTGCTGGGGGGCAGACCCATGTTGGGTGGGCTGCCTGCTGGACATGACCAGGGATGCAGGGTAGTCCCCTGTGGTGTGGGCTGCCTGCAGGGGCCGTGGAGGGTGTACAGGGAACACCTGGGAGGACCCACACTGTCAAATCACATGTAGGACTCCCCGGCACCCCTGAAATACACGTACCCTGCTGAAATCGCGTGTAAAACTTCCCGCGCACCCCTGAAATACACGCGCCCAGGCTATTCGCGTGTGGAACTTCCCGCGCACCCCTGAAATACACGCGCCCAGGCTATTCGCGTGTGGAACTTCCCGCGCACCCCTGAAATACACGCGCCCAGGCTATTTGCGTGTGGAACTTCCCGCGCACCCCTGAAATACACGCGCCCAGGCTATTCGCGTGTGGAACTTCCCGCGCACCCCTGAAATACACGCGCCCAGGCTATTCGCGTGTGGAACTTCCCGCGCACCTCTGGAATACACGCGCCCAGGCTATTCGCGTGTGGAACTTCCCGCGCACCCATGGAATACACGCGCCCAGGCTATTCGCGTGTGGAACTTCCCGCGCACCCCTGAAATACACGCGCCCAGGCTATTCGCGTGTGGAACTTCCCGCGCACCCCTGAAATACACGCGCCCAAGCTATTCGCGTGTGGAACTTCCCGCGCACCCCTGAATTACACGCGCCCAGGCTATTCGTGTGTGGAACTTCCCGCGCACCCCTGAAATACACGCGCCCAGGCTATTCGCGTGTGGAACTTCCCGCGCACCCCTGGAATACACGCGCCCAGGCTATTCGCGTGTGGAACTTCCCGCGCACCCCTGAAATACACGCGCCCAGGCTATTCGCGTGTGGAACTTCCCGCGCACCCCTGAAATACACGTACCGTGCTGGAATCGCGTGTGTAACTTCCCCTGCACCCTGAAATACACGTACCCTGCTGATATCGCGTGTGGAACTTCACGCGCACCCCGAAATACACGTACCCTGATGGAATTGCGTGTGGAACTTCCCACACACCCCTGAAATACACGTACCCTGCTCGCACGGGGCCAATCGCGTGAGGTACTTCCCGCACACCCCAGTGATACACGTAGCCCGCTTGCTGTGCTGGTACAGGGTTAGCGGAGCCCTTTGCGCTGGATTGGGTATGTTGATGGCTTTTCCCTGCGCGTGAGGCGTTCTTGGGGGCGTAACTGGCGCTGCTGCAGGGTCGCTGCGCCACTGTGTGCCACGGCTGGTTTTGGTGGCTGGAATCCATGAATACGCTGTGCGCGGAAATGGATTTCAGCGCATGCGGCTGGCGCAGGGATTCGCACGCGCACACTGTGCGCCAGCCGCGTGCGCCACTTGTGCGCTGAATTCTATGAATTACCCCCATAATGTCATGGGAATTCTGTCTATGACCAATATGTGGACCAACACTTGGCATGCAATCGGCATGATCCATGCAAGCAGGACACCAATATATTGCTAACTGCACTAGCCGACAAGAGAAATAAGGCATCCAAAGAGAAATTACAATTATATAGGCAAAGAATACCCTATTTTGGTGATATTACTGAGGGTCTTCGATTGATCGCTCTCTCCTGGAAAAAAGCAGTAAGCAAGATTCCAAAGCCCCAAACTGACACACAGATTAAAGCAATTTTAGCGGTTTTAGGGTACTATCATCAGTGGATCAAAGGATAAGTAGAAATCTGTAAGCCGCTACAGCAATACACTAGTGTTAACGTTATAAAGCCATTGCAGTTGACGCCAGAATCTGAGGAATCATTTACCAAAATAAAGAGCTGTTTAGCCAGTGCTCCTGCAGTAGGGCTCCCCGATGGCAAGAAGGGATTTATACGATACTGTCATAAGAGGAATTCTATTCCTCCAGACATCCTCTGGTTTATAATAGAAAATAATTAGACTGACTCACAGTGGAATGCTGCCTTAGATGTGATCAGTTATAGCAGCTGCACTTACAGTGGAAATATGTGAGAATATTGTTATGGGATATCCATTAGATTGTGCAGTCCCACTCTCAATGTGTTCTCTCTTGTTGAACACCAAAGCCTAGCACATGTCTGTATCACTGGTTAACAAATAAGAAACACATCACACACATAACTAAGAAAACTCAGACAGCTTGGTACCAGTGCTTCCTCCTGTGGAAAGTCAAGCACTTCCTCCATCGGGACAGCTTTAGATCTACCGTTCAAGCTCTGGGTCTACCCAACATGGACAGCCTCATTGAAGGCCTCCCATCATCCTCCGTTGTGCCCCTGAGAAGTGGAATAAATATGGCCACACACCTCATCAAGGCTATATGCAGATATGACTACATCACTCTGGCCCTCATCGACCTTCACTGGGTCCCACTGCATGCACAAATTACCTTCAAGTTTTGCTTCATCATCTATAAGGCAGTCACTTTCTAAGCATCTCCCACCAGAAGCCAGGACACATGCAGACTTGAAATCCACCACTGCAAAAAGCAAAGGACCACAAAACAAGCCTTCTATGCTTATGCCCCTAGACTATGGAGCCTCCTCCCTCTCAGTATCAGACTCGCCCTCACAATCCTACAATTCAGAAAATAACCCATGACCCACCTCTTCAAGACGTCTCTACTCCTCAACACCTAGGCCATCAGTCCATCCCCTGCACCATCTGACTCACCAGACGCTGTCTACTCCTCTCCTCACTGCCACCCCATAAAGTTGTATCCCTCATCTGTACCCTTCTGTATCCTACCACCCACTGCATATTTGTTCTGTTGTTACCTCTGAAAAGCACTCCATTATGGATCTGTACAGTTCTATACCTCTGTAAAGTGCTCCATAGTGTATCTGTATTGTTGTATACCTATATAAAGTGCTCTGTTGTTTCTCGAATCTAAGTCTGCACTCCATAAATACAATAATAATAATAATAATAATAATAATAATAATAATAATAATAGATAATTATACCTTCTTTTGAACTCCTCCATTGTTACTCTAACCAGATGCCCGGTACTGAACCCATCATCTCTGCTCCAACTCCCCAGGATGATGAGCTGCATGATACAGGACACCATGATTGTGTTGCTATCACACATTTCTTACTGACACCCCAAACTGAGTTAACTGATGTTCTCCTCCCTGAGGCAGTTCTGGTTTACTTTGAGGATGGGTCATGTTATTGAGATCAAAATGGGAAATTGGTAGTGTGAGCACCTGGGGAGGTGGTGGAGAGTGGGAAGTTACCCAAGTTATCTTCTAGGCAGATCACAGAGCTGGTGGCACCTACTAGGGCATGCAGACTAGCAGTTCAACATGCTGTTAATATTTACACTGATTCTACGTATGCCTTTGGGTTATCCCATAACTTTGGTCAACTCTGGAAACAGAGGGCATTCTTGAAATCAACAGGGACCCCCGTTAAGCATAGCCAATTCATTAAAAAAACACTCCTAGATGACATTATGTTTCATGAAAACATTGCCATAATCAAGTGTGCCACTCACCAGCCCTTAATATAATGACATTAGCTGCTGAAATTACTTTTTAGACAGCAAAAAAGGCTGCTGAATCTGAAGAAGATTACATTTTTCCTGTTACATCCTAGCCAAATCCTACTTTGCCAGAGGACTTTGTGCACTGTCTGCGTGTCATGCCTATAAACTGGACCTTCCTCGGCCTACCGCATACTGCACTGAAATCTGCTTACCTGTGTACAATTCATCTGGAGCACTGTGTTTGGTTTCCAGAGAGAAGTGTGACTGTCTGGAGGTTAATTTTCAATAGTTTATATTCCTTGGGCTCATCCTGCTTTGCCATTGGGCCCTGTGCACCACCCGAGTGTCCTGCATACAAAATGGGCCCACAACAGCCATGGCTCAGCCTGCAATTGTGTACACCTTCAGGAGCACTGTGTTTGGCTCTGAGAGAGACATGTGACTGTCTGGATGTTTGTTTTTATGTGTTTTCTCTTGCCCACATCCTGCTTTGCCAGAGGACATGTGCACCTTCTGAGGGTCTTTCCTACAAAACAAAGCTCCCTTGTCCTACAACACCCAGGACTCTGCCTGCAAGTGTGGAAGCCATCTGGAGCACTACGATTGGCCCCAAGAGGGACTTATGACACACTGCCTCCTTTATTCAGTCCCCCTGGCTGTACAACCCAACCATTTGCAGCCACGGGCCAACATCAGAAAAGGACAGCTCCCTCTTTGGGCTTGTTAAGGTTGGAAAGGGCCCTGGACCAGAATCCCTTCTCAAGCCAGGACTTCTTCCACACATAGGGATCCTGCCACCCATTGATTACCCGTTCACAAAAGAACTTCTGCTACCTCACTGGACCAAGGGCCATTGCTGTTTAGGGTCTGAAAACTGTATGTTGGTCATGTCTAGCCCCATTCCAGGCAACTCAAAACTTAACACTGCTTCTTCTGAGTCAACCATCCACCCTTCCCTTTCAGATCACCCACCTACACAGGCTCTCTTGGGCTGTGCCCTTTCTTCATTGGCTTCCCTTGCCTATTTATTCAACCCTTCATCATGTATCTTGACTTCTGTCCATTCCTCGTTCTACTCATGCTTTTCTTTCCCTCAAACACCATCCCTCCTGTCATCTGTCCTTTTTCTTTCCTGTTTGGCATTTTTGCTCCTTCACCTAAGCTTTATAATATTGGGGTCCTCTTTAATAGTGACCTACGACTACAACAATTCATCATTACCACTACCTCTGTTGCTTGCATGTACCGCCCTAACATTCAGAATATGTGTCCTTTTTTGCTGCAGAAACTCTAATCGCCACGCTCATGCTCAGCAGACCTGACTGCTGCTCAAGCCAAATTCTTTGACTTCCTCTCTACTCCTTCCTCCCTCTATACCAAATCCTCAACTTTGCTACCCACACTCTGTACAACCTACCCGTATCCTTCCACACTTCTACCTACAGACAACATACTGATTGGCTCTCCATGCACAACCACTCTCTTTTCTAGTTCCTTCTCCTAGTATACAAAGCTATCAATTGTCTTCATCCTGATTGTACATAATTTTACTCGTCACTATATAATGTCATTTTGTATATTTAAATAGTATTCCTCTTTATTTTGCAGCACATTTTCTGGATCTGCGTGATTTTACCGAACCCAAAGGTTCGACTCCCAAAGGTTTGAATGTTTTTTTTTTTTAATCTGCAAATATATATGTGGGGGGAGACCCCCTACATCACCCCCATCTTACCCCTACACATTTTTTATACACGTTACCCCCCCCCATATATATATATATATATGTGCAGAAAATTGGGGGGTCAGACTTTTGGGAGTCAAACTTTTGGTATTTGGTCCTTTTGTACAATACCCATTTTCTTTCCCCCTCATTAACTGGCTCAACACTTGTCCTCATCTTTATGCTAATTTACAGGCCCTTTGTAGGAATCCCTCATCCATCTGTTAATGTGTAATTGTAAGACATTCTTGATCGACATTGACATTTCTGTTCTTCAAATAAATACAAATTCAAAGGTAATTCCTGCCCCCGCCCCATTTTAGATCTGGGAAGAATTAATACTAATGCAAGAAACAGGTCTTTCCAGAGGAAATGATAGCTGGATAAGAAAGGGCTATCAATTACAAGAAAATACTCTCTGGAGAGATTACCAAGGTTGATTAGTGGTACTAAAAATGGTATTGTTACATCTTTTGAGATTGTACCATGGTACAATTCATGTGAGAAAGGAAGGGATAATTATCTTGGGGTCTGTAGAAACAACATTTAAAAAAATGAAGTGACAAATGGCGAATTTGGCAGTGAAAAAATAACCAACGTCCAATAATGATGATCTAGTGAAGCAGGGGTTGCAGGGGTGACCTCAGCTCCCCTTGACCGACATTATGGGACTTTAGGGGTTACGGGGATGTCCCCCACTTCATTAACAAGGAAAGCGGGGGACAAACAAAGTTTTTTAAAGAAAGAAAGAAAGAAAGAAAGAAAAGGTCCCTGCTGCGCCCTTTCCTTTCTGCATAAATGAAAGGAACCGGCGTCACAGATGGGTGTACCGGTGTGTGAATGGGGGATCATGATTTCACTGATGGGCTATTTTCGAAATTGGTAATGCCATATTCTGCAATTTCGAATTCCAAATGTTGGCACTCTGTAAAATCACGGACATCCAATTATCTCATTGAACAAGTCTTGGTTTGAAATCAAGTGCTCCAAAATGGCACAATGGTGTTGTAGGCCTTGTACCATCTGCCTCCAGAATAATGTGGGGACAACCGTTCCTCACACCCAGTGTTAGAAATGAAAATGACCACTTTTACTAAACCATCCCCAGCTCCCGAAATGTACCCTGAACTATCCCATGTCTCAGACCTAACTGTTAGTCTGTGTTACTCTCTAGCTTGGGAAATAAGAGATAATGAAAACAATCTACTGGTACAGCTGATTGACAAATGTTAATGTGATATGAGAGACTGATGCAGTACCCCTGCCTCATGGAATCTGCCATGTGGCTTTACTGGGAGAGGGTGGTATAGAAGATTAGAGTGTACTGTTAGAGACGGATTATAATAAATCTATGGAACTATATTTTTATTTGCTCACCCCTTTGACTTCCAGGTAGGGTGTGCTCCAACACCATGCAAGCATTGTGCCGCTGTAGTACAGGTTAGACAAAATAATTGGTATCCTAATGCAGTATCTAGACTCACCTACACTTGAAATGGATGAGTTTGTGAGAAACACACATACACGTTGTCAGACTTTGTGCTATAATACTGTGAGCAAGATAGATAGATCAGGATTTTGGTTTGTAAATTTGAATTACCAATTTAGCGACAATGATTTTCACTATACCCCTGTCTGCATTTCAGGCCATGACACTTTCCCAGTTGTAATCAAGAGGGCTTCAATTCCACGGCACAAGCAGTCTGAGGAATTGCACAGAGGAGGAAAGAAAAGTGAAGTAGTCATCAAATATTGGACGGGCCAATATTGACCTTGCATATTGGGGTGTGTATAATGGAAGACATTTAGAAGGCCGCTTGGAACCCTTAGAATGAGCAAAAGGACTTATCTTTGGGGTACAGCTTACTAAGACGAATATGGAAATTGATGATCTGCATTTTATGGGGACCGTCAGCAAGTTCACGAGAGATATACTTATGCAACTGATGACCGCTGGATGGATGCTGCAATAGGACATTGCCTGTGAAGACGTGCAAGATCATCTGAATTCTGAACTTCTGATTATCAGCGGAGATGTGAAACATACAGAATCCTAGGAAATGCTGCAGGAATACCCAAAGGCCTGTTACTGTGGAAATACTTCTGCCAGTAAAATGTATGGACCAGTGGACATCGAGAGTGCACCTTCATAGCAAAGGGGCCAGTAAAAGCATCTAGGTCCTCACCGGTAGAACTGTGCCTGTCCCATGTACTGCATGCAACTGGGACTGGGTAACACACTGAAATGTATGGGAAGTGCAGTTGTTAGGTATCTGGCCGAACTGCCATGTGATCACATGACAGTTCGGCCAGATACCTAACAACTGCCCCAGGGAGGACCCCTGATTTAGGGTCAGGAATAAGAGTATCTTGGAAATGATGGCCCCTTCATGGATGGAACGGCAATTGGAATAGCTCTGAGAGGTAGACACTTATTTCATGGTGAAGATGCGTGTGTAGAATTCATCTAAGTTCCAACAGACATACATTTTGTGTAACTGACAGGAGCTCTACAGTTTAATGTACATTGGCCAGCGGTAGAGAGAACATCCATAAGTCTCCACATAGAGTTTTTGAATGGATGGCCAAAGGTAGTGCAGATACACTTTGAACATCTAGTGAGTCTAATCCCAGAGGTAAAGAAAATGACAGAAATACAGAAGAGTTTGCACGTGCTAGAAGTAGTGTATAATGAGCAAAATAAGGCATTTGTGGTTGCTTACCGTACAGACACGTTATGCACTCCTGATAATGAAACTTGTGCCATTAGTAATGAAGTCTCTGAGCAACCCTATATCACTACAACTGTATGTATACACCTATTATTTGTCTTACTTGCACGTATCATGTCCTGCTGCCACAGATGCTGTAGTAGGAAGGGGGCATTGGTCATCAACACATCCCCCACCAGGACCACCTGTCAAAGTTCCACGCATGGCCTATATCTGACCTATATTGTGAAGAATCAGAAGCCCTACAAACGGGACTGCATCAGTTTAGGAAAGTTTAAAATGAGATTGAATACAGTTTATATGTGGTAAGATTGTAAATCAAGTGCAGCAGTAAAGACCGTAGGTTGATGGCCAGGTTCCTACAAATCTTATAATTTGTAAAACATTGAACAAGTAGTACACTAACAGGGCTGTTGCTGTGGTTTGTGCACTAGAAGTGCTAAGGTGGGGGTGTGTGAAATAAAAATGCAGACCCCGATTTAATAAGCAAATAAATGGCACAACATGGAACGTAGGGTGGTAATGGGATGTGGGTTTTGCATCTCAGGTAAAATAATGATGTATGCACCCCCACATTGTACATCAGCCTATAGTTTATTATTTTTCTTTGAACTTCTAGTGGACTTTGGTTAGGGTGACACTTTCCCCCTATCGGTTCCAGAATTGGATTGTGAAAGTGCGCCTTAAGCACTAATTGCAAACTTTCGGCATGAGTGCACTAGAGCATAGTCATTGAATTAAACCGGCTCAAGCCAGCCCAAACAATGAGCTTCTCATCTACAAAGGATGTAGTCAGGTGGGGGGGGATGGGTGAGCGCACTATGCCCCGAGACTGAAGAGGATAGGAATAGAATTGGGACCGAATTGGCATGTTTACCCAGAGTTTTACCCATAGGTTCTATGTCACGTGTTATTTTTCAGCGTGAATACTAATGATGGGTTACATTGGGGGTCAGTTAATTAATGAATTATTTTTTTATAGCGCGCTTAATACCAGAGACCAGTCTATAAGTATGGGCCCGGGATTCGAACATGTGTTACTCTGCCGTGCCTTGTTTCCAGGACAAACATGTGCTATTCTGCCGGGATCAATGGGAAGTATTGTTTTAGGCGGGAGACAGCAAATGTGTACCGGAAGGCCTGTTTATTTATTTATTTATTTTTGCATTTTTAAAGCAGCTAAGCCCATAGGCACTGTTTCAAGGCCAGTAACTCAGAAAGGAAGTTTCATAAGATGATGGTGGAGGGAAAAGCATTGCAGACATATGAGAGGTTTCACAAAGTCATTTGCTGCTAAGTCATGCAAGTGCATGCATTATTATGTCCACAGGTTAGGAGAATGGCTAAGTTGTTAAGGCTTTTCGAAAGGCCCAGTATGATTTATCTACTCGTACTGCATATGGGAGAGTGTTCCAATGCTTGGCTGCTAGCGTCGGGAAATAGAGCGTCCTCCTTTGACTCGATTACATTTGGGAATTGCGGGGCAGTGTGTGTGCATTGACCTGGCTGGTCTAATTGAATTGGCTCTTACAATCTTTTGCACCAGGTACACTGGTGTGGTATCTGGCATTTGTTTGTTATAGAGAGTGTTTTGAATATGATCCTTTCACGAATGGGATCCAGTGGGCCGAAATGTGTTCTCTTTGGAGATGGTGAGTGCAGAGCGCAGGTCATTGTTTTTGATTATCAGCATTTTGTTGATGGTTTGTTGGGAGGTAACTGCAAAGAGTACATCACAATAGTCTAGTCTTGCCCCAATTACAGCTCGAGCAATGGTAAGGCAGCTGGAAGGTGTCAGGAATTGTATGGCAGCATTGATCAACTTGGTTGTGTAGGCAGATGCTGAGGCGATCGAGTTCACTTGCCACGTGAGGGGGAGAGGGGCATCCAGATGCAAACCAAGCATTTTCACTGAGGTAGAAGCCGGGATCAGATTTCCGTCACTAGTGAAGGGAGTGAAAGTTGAGTTTCTTCTGTGTTGCTGGTGATCTTACCAGTAGGATCACCGTCTTGTCGTCATTGAGGCATATTTGGTTTGTGGCCATACATGCCTGGATTGTTGAGGATTTTGTTGATAGTGATGGAGTCATTGTCATTAATGCAGGTCAAGGGAAGGAGGTGTGTCGTTGGCATAATTTGTGAACAAGATGCCAGTTCTCTAAACCTTGAGGATCATGTGCCCCAGAGAATATAAAAATTGTCGATCTAGAGGGCTGGAAGTATTAGTGGGTTGGAAATGTGTTAATGGCTAAGGTGTTGTGAATTTGTCTTGCCAGCAATATAATAAATCCTTTAGCTTAACCATCTCTGAATATTAAGACAGTTCTTTTTGATGTTCACAGTAGAGTTAAAACATAGGAAACTCTAACACAGTGGAACAACTGTGATAATAACAGGAGACATTGCTCCCATGATATTTAATGATATTGAAAGTCATGGGCCCTCATTACGATACTGGTGCTAAACCATGGTGCTATCAGCACCATGGTTGGTGCCGGTATCGTAACGAGTCCGCCAATGTTCAATGGGGAAGTACCACCCTATTCCAAGGTTGGCGGGGCAGTAATTCCCCATTGAACTTTGGCCCTTCCCCATTCCCATTTTTGCCCCATAGGGCTTAATGGGGCTGGGGAAGGCGGTAAATAAGGTACCGCAAATTGCAGTACCGTACTTATCTCAAGAGTCCTTTTGCGGGTCCCTACTTTAACGGCTGGTCGAGACCAGCCGTGCAGGTCGGGTCCCGCAAAGGGACCTCGTAGTAAGGCGCTAAGTGTTTAACGGCGCTGCAGCCTTTTACGGCACCGTTAAACACTTAGCGCCAGGGTCCTAATGAGGGCCATGATGTGTCATGTCATCATTTGTGATACGCAAAATCAAGGTAGGTCCCAATATGTAATGACATCACATATCAGCACATGAAGTTATGACATGACATGTTCTTTCCCTTGTTCCCTTTTGCCCCCCACACTTCTCGCACACAGGTGTTGCCTGTTTTGCTTGATTCTTCTACCCTGCTGCTACCCCCCTTCCAGCCTACTGCTGCAGGAGTCTGTCCTGATACATTCTGTTTTCACCATCACCGTCTTGTGGCCAATGCTAGATTTGACTTTTATGGACTTCATTGACTCACGGTGCATGGTGCATCACCTTTTCTCAACTCTCATGCTGGACTTCATACTGGACTTACTTTGCATTTTGAACTCATGGTGACACAGAATCATGCTGTTCCCATCTTCATCTTGAATCCTGGCTTGCAACAATATGTGTTACTACTGACTTTTGCAATTGTATTTTCTCACCCCTCTTGCTTCTCTACTCTTTTTTATTGCTTACTCTCTGTTCTCTTCTCCTCTCCCTTTCCTATCTCCTCCCCTCCTCCCCTTACTTTCTTCTATGAACTTGCTCTGTCAGAATTGTCCCTGGACCTAGTATGATAGCAACCTCGCGTGTCTTCTCCCCAATCCCCTTACTTGTCGCCTGTCATGATGCCTGCCCCCGGAAGACCAGACCAGGCCCAGCAGCCCCGGAAGCAAGCATCATGCCACTTGGAGCATGCCCAAAAGCCCCAGTTAGGGGCTCTTTGGGTACAGTCCTGGCGCCTATGGCGCCAGGCTCATAAAGATAAAGTCAGTCCTGGCGCCATGGGCGCCAGGCTCATTATTGATAATTTACCTGAAGCAGACCATGCTGCATACTCACCTGAGGCAGACCATGCTGCATGAAGACTCAAGCCAAATGAGGCTTAGGAGGGACTATTTCACTGAAGGGACTATTTTGTTACTTGGGTGGGGCTGTGGAAGAATACTTACCTGGATCTTCTTCCAAGGCTATTTAAACCACGCCCGGATAGCCACACGTGCTTCGCGTTATTCTGCTTGCTGCAGCGTAACGCTCACCGTGTTTTCAGCAGCTCCAGTCTTCAGCCACGCCCGCTTCAGTCCTGGGACTCCTGAAACAAGAAGACAAAAAGGATAAAGGTTAGAACAGGAGTTTTAACTTTAATCCTTACCTGAATCCTGATCCATTTCGCCACGGAACTGAAAGACAGAAGTCTTTGAAGCATCGCTTCGCATTCCTACGGCGCCGCGCTGAACTCACCTGCTTGGTGGTACTTCAGCATTCCATCACGCTCTCTCCATCTCGCGGCCGCCCTCCGACACCTAAGGAGACAAAGACAGCAAGGTGAGCAAGGGGACTCTCAAGGCCATACAAGCAACCCCCAAGGACTTACCTGATTTACCACGGGAGGTACTCACCTCATTTCGGGTCGGCGCAGTCAACATTGCTTCATCGCCGTACCCCGGCCCCTAAGGGGAGAAAGCAAGGACAATACCAGTTACCCCCCACAAACTTACCTGATTTACCACGGGGGGTCTCACCTCATCTCGGGTCGGCACAGTCAACTCAGCCTCATCGCCGTACCCCGGCCCCTATGGGGAAAAACACGATAGACTTACCTGAATCTTACCGAGTGCCATTTGGAAATCTTCGAGTGGATTAATCGGCAACCTGCAAGGAATCGGACAGAGTGAAGAGCAGACATTTGAGCTCTTATGAACAATTGGACTTTAGAGTCAATACTGGAACTCACCAATTCCTCTACGCCAGTGAAGTAACTGGTCATCAACGCGCCCCTGCGGTCGACGCAGGATGGAGAGCTCATCCTTCCAAACCTTCAGGTGAGACTAAGGAGGGGACATCAAGAGTGATCAGTGGGAAGACAACGGGAGTGGGGAAGGTGGGTTGACACTCAATTCCACGGGTGGTTAATTCCTCTTCTCCTTTGCAGAAGAATATTCTTGCGAGCCAGACAAACTAGGCTGAGCGGGCCAGTCCAGTCAGTCATCTCGGCGCTACACGTCACGCTGGTGGAAATAACAGTGGCCCAGTTCCGGTCGACGCCCCCGTGGGAACCAGGTGAGCGTAACAGAACGCGAAGCCTACCCACAAATACCCACCTGGGCGTCATGGAGACCTCGGAAACTGATCAGTTGGCCCAATTATTAGGGGCATTAAGGGCCGAAGTGCATTCCGCCCGCCGAGAAACCAATGCCCTCAGGAGGGAACTGATAGTGTCAAAATAACGAACTGATGAGTTTGCCAGACAGCTATTACAGAGCCCGGCTGGACAAAAACCTCTACCAGGACTTGGGGCAAGTCCAGCTCCTGTACCATCGAGTAACCCGGTGCAGATAAATTTACCTGGAGCCGTTCCTTTGGCTCCGCCTGAACGCTTTGCCGGAGACCCAAAAGGGTTTTCTACATTCATGAATCAATGCCGCTTGCACTTTTTATGTAGACCTGGAGCTTTCCCAAACGATCAGGCCAAGGTAGCCTTTGTACTGTCATATCTCAGCGGCAGTGCGGCGGATTGGTCCATTCCACTAGTTAACCAGGATGACCCGATTCTTCGAGATTTCCAGGGTTTTCGAACAAGCATGGAAAGACTATTCGCCCGACACTCCCGAGGACAGGCTTTGGACAACAAACTTTTATCCCTACGTCAAGGTAACCAGGATCTTTTATCTTACATTGCAACTTTCAATAGATTAGTAGTGGAAATCGAATGGCCTGAAGCCAAGCGAATCACATTATTCCATCGAGGACTTCGAGGAGAACTCAAAGATGTTTTGGCCCAAATCGTGAACCCGCCTCAAGACTGTGCTGAATATATAGATCTAGTGGTCCAGCTCGATCACAGACTTCAAACAAGGAAGGCGACCTTAGAACATGTATAGACTACCGCGCACTGAATCAGATAACCATCAAGAATCGATACCCACTGCCTTTGATCCCAGAACTACTAGACCAGGTGAAGGACGCTTGTATATACACAAAACTAGACCTTCGGGGGGCATATCATCTGGTACGTGTCAAAGAGGGTGACGAATGGAAGACTGCTTTTCGCACCAAGTACGGACTATTTGAGTACCAGGTGATGCCCTTCGGACTATGCAATGCACCAGCAACCTTCCAATTCTTCATGAACGATGTCCTCCGAGAGCTTATCGACGTTTTTGTGGTCATTTACATCAACGACATCTTAGTATACTCTTTATCAGAATCTGAGCATGTAAAACACGTCCGAGCAGTCCTAGAGAAGTTACGCCAGCATAAATTATATGCTAAACTGGAAAAATGCATCTTCCACACTACGGAAGTGGAATTCCTTGGATTTATTCTGACCCCGAGAGGAATCCGGATGGATACATGAAAAGTGGATGCCATTCTTAATTGGCCTTCGCCAAGTTCAATCAAAGGAGTTCAAAGCATGCTTGGCTTTGCCAATTTCTACCGATGGTTTATCCTGGACTTCTCGCACATTGTACATCCCATCACAACACTATTGCGAAAAAACAAACGCTTTGTGTGGACAGAGGAAGCCGAGAACGCCTTCCAAGAGTTAAAAGCTAAATTCACATCTGCTCCCATATTAAGGCACCCGCGCCCCGAGCTTCCCTACATAGTTGAAACAGATGCATCAAGTTCAGCCATGGGAGCAGTCCTTTCCCAAAAGGATCCCGAAACTAACCAGCTTCACCCAGTGGCGTTCTGGTCAAGAAAATGTTCAGCCCCCGAATTAAACTATGCCATAACCGACAAGGAGCTGCTGGCCATCAAGTCCGCCTTCAAGGCTTGGCGGCACTATCTACTGGGTGCCAGACATACCATCACGGTCATCACCGATCACCGCAACTTACAATACCTAAAGACAGCCAAAGCCCAATCTTCACGCCAACTCCGTTGGGCATTGTTCTTCGCAGAGTTTGATTTTGTAATAACCTATCGACCAGGTTGTAAGAATGGTAAAGCAGATGCCTTGTCCCGGATTGGAATGGGAGAAGCAGAAATAACTTTAGAACCCGTAACCATAATTCCGGAACAGAGAATCCTTGGCCTGACTTCAATACAGACACTGGAGAACATTCAAAACAAGATCCACCAACTCTTTGATTCCATTGCCCTACAGGACTGGGCAAAGAAAGGTCCAGAGTACTATGTCATCGATGATTTACCTTATCACCAAGGCCGGCTATTTTTACCGCAAAAGGAACTACAGGAACTTGTCATTTCCCATTACCATGACACCTTAATAGAAGGGCATCTGGGAATTGCAAAAACCGAAGCTAAAATTAGGAAGCAATTTTGGTGGCCTATCTGGCGAAAGGATGTCAAGTCATTTGTCATGTCTTGTGGCATTTGCGCACAAAATAAAGGGCAAAAGAAAAAACCTGCTGGATTATTGCAACGATTAGACATACCACCTACCCCTTGGCATACCTTGTCATTAGACTTCATCACGGATTTACCGCCATACCAAGGTTACAATACCATTCTAGTTATTGTAGATCTTTTTTCTAAAATGGCACACTTCATTCCTTTAAAAGGGATACCTTCAGCTTCAATCTTGGCCAAGAAATTCCTTGAAAATGTTGTCCGCCTGCATGGCTTTCCTTCAGTGTTAATTTCAGATTGGGGCAGTCAATTCATTTCACATTTTTGGAGGAAATGCTGCCAACTGGCACAAATTGATGTTAGGCTTTCGACCAGTCACCACCCTCAGACCGAAAGTCAAAAGGAGAAGACCAACCAGACTCTTGAACAGTACCTCCGTTGTATGCTACATCAGTCTGAGGGGAATTGGAAAGACATTCTGTGGATCGCAGAGTATGCATACAATAATTCCGTACACTCAGGAACTGGACAACGTCCTTTTTTTACCAATTATGGGCACCATCCTCGAACCTCGGATTTGGACTCTCCCCAGCATTTAGAGATGCCCGCAGTGGACCATCTCCACGCTGTTATTACACAAGCCTTTAAAGAAGCAACCATCCATTTGCAAAAGGCTAAGGAAAAATACAAAAAGGATGCGGATCAGCACAGAAGTGAAGCTCCTCAATACCAAATAGGGGACCAAGTATGGTTAGCCATTAAGCACTTACCACTCAATGGGACTCGGACCTTTAACCCCAGGTATTTGGGACCTTTTTCTGTCAAGGCAATTATAACTCAAGTTGGACCTACCTGCTCATATGCGAATCCATCCCGTTTTCCATGTGTCTCTTTTGAAGCCAGTGCAACCAGGAACAAGGCTAACCACTCCACCTGAAACTATCCTCATAGACGGGGAGCCCGAGTTCAAAGTCAAGAATATTTTGGACTCAAAAAGAGTGAGATCAAAACTCTTTTACCTAATTGACTGGAAAGGTTATAGTCCACAGGAAAGGTCTTGGGAACCTAGTGACCACGTGCATGCACCTCGTTTAGTGAAGAGGTTCCATCGGGAATTTCCAGACAAACCACGGCCAAGGGGAGAACGACTTTAGGAGGGGCCTTGAGGGGGAGTGCTGTCATGATGCCTGCCCCCGGAAGACCAGACCAGGCCCAGCAGCCCCTTAAGCAGGCATCATGCCACTTGGAGCATGCCCAAAAGCCCCATTTAGGGGCTGTTTGGGTACAGTCCTGGCGCCTATGGCGCCAGCCTCATAAAGATAAAGTCAGTCCTGACGCCATGGGCGCCAGGCTCATTATTGATAACTTACCTGAAGCAGACTATGCTGCATACTCACCTGAGGCAGACCATGCTGTATGAAGACTCAAGCCAAATGACGCTTAGGAGGGACTATTTTACTGAAGGGACTATTTTGTTCCTTGGGTGGGGCTGTGGAAGAATACTTACCTGGATCTTCTTCCAAGGCTATTTAAACCACGCCCGGACAGCCACACGTGCTTCACGTTATTCTGCTTGCTGCAGCGTAACGCTCACCGTGTTTTCAGCAGCTCCAGTCTTCAGCCACGCCGGCTTCAGTCCTGGGACTCCTGAAACAAGAAGACAAAAAGGATAAAGTTTAGAACAGGAGTTTTAACTTTAATCCTTACCTGAATCCTGATCCATTTCGCCACGGAACTGAAAGACAGAAGTCTTTGAAGCATTGCTTCGCATTCCTACGGCGCCGCGCTGAACTCACCTGCTTGGTGGTACTTCAGCATTCCATCACGTTCTCTCCATCTCGCGGCCGCCCTCTGACACCTAAGGAGACAAAGACAGCAAGGTGAGCAAGGGGACACTCAAGGCCATACAAGCTACCCCCAAGGACTTACCTGATTTACCATGGGAGGTACTCACCTCATTTCGGGTCGGCGCAGTCAACTCTGCTTCATCCCCGTACCCTGGCCCCTAAGGGGAGAAAGCAAGGACAATACCAGTTACCCCCCACAAACTTACCTGATTTACCACGGGGGTCTCACCTCATCTCGGGTCGGCACAGTCAACTCAGCCTCATCGCCGTACCCCGGCCCCTATGGGGAAAAACACGATAGACTTACCTGAATCTTACCGAGTGCCATTTGGAAATCTTCGAGTGGATTAATCGGCAACCTGCAAGGAATCGGACAGAGTGAAGAGCAGACATTTGAACTCTTATGAACAATTCGACTTTAGAGTCAATACTGGAACTCACCAATTCCTCTACGCCAGTGAAGTAACTGGTCATCAACGCGCCCCTGCGGTCGACGCAGGATGGAGAGCTCATCCTTCCAAACCATCAGGTGAGACTAAAGAGG
Source organism: Ambystoma mexicanum (assembly GCF_040938575.1). Classification (NCBI taxonomy): domain Eukaryota; kingdom Metazoa; phylum Chordata; class Amphibia; order Caudata; family Ambystomatidae; genus Ambystoma; species Ambystoma mexicanum. Next base: position 212,654,804 of record NC_090923.1, on the reverse strand, counting down.
GGACATCAAGAGTGATCAGTGGGAAGACAACGGGAGTGGGGAAGGTGGGTTGACACTCAATTCCACGGGTGGTTAATTCTTCTTCTCCTTTGCAGAAGAATATTCTTGCGAGCCAGACAAACTAGGCTGAGCGGGCCAGTCCAGTCAGTCATCTCGCCGCTACACGTCACGCTGGTGGAAATAACAGCGGCCCAGTTCCGGTCGACGCCCCCGTGGGAACCAGGTGAGCGTAACATCACCCCCCTCTAGCACTACCTTAATTGTCGTTAGGCCTAGTACGATAGTAGCCTGTTTTGTTCCTCCCCTCCCTTTCTGCACCCCTCTCCCTCACCTTTGGTTTATCTCTGGCTCTACCAGAAATGTTGTCAGGCCTAGTACGGTAGTTGTCTGTCTGTTTCCATTTCCTTCCCACTCTCCCCCTCTCTCCCCCTCCCTTCCTTATCTATGTCTTAGCTCTTGCACTCTCTGAAATGTCATCAGGCCGAGTATGATAGTGAATTTCACATCCTTGCTGTTCATGGCCTGTAAGAATGCCATAGTATTTTCCCTTGTTCCCTCCCTTGCCTTGTAGCACTTTGAAAGACATTGTATATAGGCGCTATATAAATAAACTATCATATCATATCATACAATTTCACATTACCTCTTGGCAAGGTCACAATATGGCATGCCTGTCTCCATACAATCTCAGTTTTTCATTACCAATAAGCCCCCATTGTTATGCTCAAATTAAGCTTGATATTCCCAGTAAAATCCCAGTTTCATTTCCCCAGCAACACAACTGGATCTGCCACCTTGACAGTTAGGTCATTACACAAAGCACAATAAGGCAGTCAAATGCATCTCGTATCTCAAATGAATTCATTTTATTTTCATATCTTGGTATATTGGTTTGTATGTTATATCGAAAAAGCATAGCTAGGAAGCAACAAGATAGCTGTACATGTGATTGATGAAAACATGCGATAAGGAAGTGGGGAAGTAATATATGGCACTGGATGTTCCCTCTCATGGGTGTGGGATGTGATGCGAGAAAGAAAAGAGCCCAGGTGACTTGTCTGTGCTATCTTTCCAAAACTTTTACATCTTCCTTTATATTAATTTCTCATGATTGTATTTAGTACCTACACCACACCTCATATCTCCCAATTAATTTCCCTTTCCTTTCACTCTATTGATTAGTACACAGTTGAATTGCTCTATCCTGCTAATGTTACTTATAATCTTGAAAAGTGGAGTAAGTTCTCAGGATTCTCTACGTAGGATAAAGTCTTTTGATCTAGTAGTGCAACAGCATAGCTTCATGTTTCCACAATCCAATATAGCCCCTTAGCCGTGCCATTACTTCAATGTATTAAGTGACCCAAATGTTCTCATCAACAGAGTTTAGATAGAGGGTTTCCTTCCGCCACTCACCCCCAGACATGTATCTGCTGACTATTTGGAATATCCATGCCCCTCCAGAGGTGATCTTTTATTCTCTTTCCAATGACCATTTCTGCCAGTGAATATTGCCTGCTCTCTGTTGTTCAGTTTTCTCATGCTACCTCTGCACTGATTTCACTGCAGTCAGTTCCAGTTCAGTTACATTAAGCAGAAGATGTTCCTTCTAAACTTGCTTACTGATTTAACTCAATGCGCGCATGAGGGAAGTACACCGATACGTGTGCTGATACGCTGATAAGTTGTTATCTGCACCTGCAGCAGCACCTCCCATCTATGCTTCACTCTGTCCGTTTAAACAAACATTGCAAAGAGTGGCTGGCGTGCTCCAAATCGTGACGTTGCCGTTCACAAGTGTGGTGCTGGCCCTTTAAGGGTTTAGCACGCAGCAGAGTGACCCGGCCGCGTTAGAATGACCGGGGAGCCCGAACTGGACAGACGTGTCTGTGTGTTCGTCTGTAGCGGGAGGGGGCTCACGGAGGACCGTGGGACGTGGAGATTGCCCCACAACAGTGGGGACGAGATTGGAGCCACACCCGGGCACAGTGGTGATTTGAAAATATTTTTTTCCTGAAAAAGGTGCATTTTGTCTCATTCTATGCCGCGGAGGGGGAGTGGCCCGCGTGGCCTGCCGTCCATTGTGTGGACAAGGCCTAGGATGGTCACGGCCCTCTAGAAGGGTGCCTGTGCGCCCTCCAGACCAAATTTTGGGAAACATCAACAGTGGGCAGCTGTTTCTGCATGCACATCAGAAACCCAAAACTTCGATTCTGAAGTGCATTTTCATCGAGCTGAGGTGAGGTTCTGAGGGGGGGAGTCCTGCTGTTTTCTTGATTGGTTCACTAGGACTCCCTGACTGAATTTTTGGACACACTTGGGACAACCCGTTCCTTCTCCTGTGGATTCATCTGCCACACACTGGCTGTGTGCATTGGACTGCTCAAGTGGGGATGTCTCAGGGTTGCATTCGATCTGTCTTGTGGTGCGGATGATGGTCAAGGAAGCCTGCTACTAACTTTATTCTAGCTCAAAGCAGATTGTGTGGGGTGAGTTGCGGCTCCATCTTGTATTAAGGTGGGGTGCCTGTGCACTTAACCCATGAATGACCAAGCTGAACAAGCTGTGGCCCAACCTGTGATTCAGCCTGTGTCTCAGGTTGCACCTCCAGCTCTGGCCCAGATGAGACCACCAGGGCGCTGCAGCCAATCCCTGAGTTTGACATATCTGGTCCCCCATCCAGCCTGGGGTCTCGTGAAAAAGGTGGATTGATCGTCTGGACATGTACTTCCTGGCCACCATGGAAACGAATGGGGACAGCAAGCTGGCAATGCTCTTGTACTCTGCAGGGCCTGCGGTACACAAAATCTTTGAATCTCTTCAACCGACAGACGCATCCTCTGATACGGCGAAGGCGGCTCTTCACAACTACTTCCTTCCTTTAGCAAATGTGGATTATGAGCACTTTGTAATGATTTTCACCTGTCACAAAGACGATGAGACTCGTGATACCTTCAATGGCCGTCTGCGCGGCTGTCAGTGGCATGTGCCTGGGACAATCCAGATGTGATGGTCATGAATCAGCTGATCCAAGGATGCTCATCGGGCAAGCTACGCAGACAGGTGCTGCGGGAGCCAGGAATCACCTTACCCTGTATCCTCGAATTGGGTCAGTGCCAGGAGGTGTCTGATGTGAGGACATACTGGATAGAGACGGGAGTGCGCCTTAGCAAGGCAGAAGAGGTGTATGCTGTAGGGCGTGGTGCAGGTGGGAGAGGTTCCAGGAGGCCGGCAGATAACTTCGATTCAGCAGGATGAGTGCAGGTATGACCTTCCCCATCCTGCTGAATGCCCAGCTGCGGGGAAAGCATGTGGTTGGTGTGGTCTGGCTGATCATTCCGCTTCCATGTGCAAAGCCTCTCTACCCTTGGTGGTGCCGAGAGGTCCAGTCGGGCTACTTTCACCAATCACACCCACCCAATGTCGCTCAGGTAGAACAAGGTGAAGAAGGCGCCCAACCAGTGGAAGAGGAGGAAGAGGAGAATATCTTCTTTGTTTCCAGCATTGGGGCCCTGCAATCAAAGAACAGACGGCAACCACAATGCATTGTCACAGTCACCAAGTCATCTGTCCCGGTGCTGGTAGACACTGGGGCCTCTGTCAACATGATGGCAAGGGAACACTACGAAGCCATTGAGTGCCCCCCACAACTGGCTGATCCCAAGGCACGTATATTCACTTTTGGGGGGTCACAAACAATTGCCCTCGACAGTGCTTTTGTGGCTGATGTGGGACACAGGATTTCTCGAATAAGGGCTCGCTTATATGTGACACCTGTGAGCAGCAATACTCTGTTAAGCTGTGCAGCGGCTGAAGCCCTAGGTCTTGTGAAGTTTGCATACTCTATGTATGTTGAGGACATTCAAATGCTACTCGACGAGTACGCCAGATTGTTTGAAGGCATTGGGCGGATGTCAGGTGACCCGGAGGGACTGCACATTGACGATTCGGTGCAGCCTGTTGCTCTCAAACATCAACGGGTGCCTTTCCATTTGCGGGAGCTGGTGCATCAAGAACTGGACAATCTTGTCTCCTTTGACATCATTAAAAGGTTGATGGCCCAACCCCCTGTGTATCCCCCATCGTAGTGGCAAGAAAGCTGAAGCAGCCGGACTTGGTGAGGAACTGTGTCGACATGCACCTCCCCAACAAGGCCAACAAGAGAGAGAGGAATTTAACACCAACCATTGAAAACATCATCACCGAGTTACAGGGAGCTGTGTTCTTTTCCAAATTAGACCTGAGAGCGCGATTCCACCAGGTAGTGCTGCACCCTGAGTCATGGTATATCACGACATTCATCACCCACAGGGGATTATACTGTTTCAAAATACTAAGCTTTGGAGTGTCCTCTGCAGCAGAGGTTTTTCAAAACATTATACGAGGGGTGCTGGCAGACCTGGATGGAGTCCTCAACATCAGGGGATAATATCCTGGTCTTTGCCAAGTCAGAAACGGAACACTTAAACAGATTGGCCAAGATGTTTGAACGGCTCTCCTCCCTTGGCCATACACTGCACCGTGACAAATGTGAGTTTCTTAAGTCATCAATTGAATTCTTTGGATTTGTGTTCAAAGAGGGGGGAGTGTCACCTGACCCCCACAAGGTCAAAGACATTATGGAGGCACAACCACCGGAGAATGTGTCAGAGGTACGGAGCTTTCTGGGCATGGTGAAATACTGTGGCCGATTCATCAAGAACTTGGCCTCTCGATCCAAACCTCTGTGAGCCCTGACCAAGAAGGAGGTACATGGCAGTTGGGGCTGCTGGTACAGGCGGCATTCGACGCCATCAAGGGCACCCTCACAGCTGAAAACACCATGGCATTCTTCGACCCGGCCTTGCAGTCCGAGATCGTGGTGGATGCCAGTCCGTTTGGCCTGGGGGCAGTTCTGACACAGGTGGACGCCACTTTAAGCGTTCCGCCAGTGGCATATGCCAGCAAGGCTCTCACCGATACGGAACAAAGGAACTCCCAGATCAAGCGGGAGGCACTGGCTAGCCTGTGGGGATGGAGGCACTTCAGACTGTATGTCCTGTAGCGTCTTGTGATGGTGGTGACAGACCCCAAACCGCTGCTGCCCTTCCTAGCAGGTTCATCCTCCAAATCACCTGCGAGGATTGAACAGTGGAGGTTGGCACTGCTCGAATATGGGGTTTCGCTGGTTTATCGACCTGGGAGTAACAACGCAGCTGACTATCTCGCCACCCCAGAGGTAGCCCGAAAGGCCGGGCAGATGACTGTGCGGAAGAGGCGGATGCGTACATTCGCTTGATGGTGGAGGCAGTGACTCCCAACTCTGTAAAGCTGGAAGATGTGGATTAGGCTGCTGCCCAGGATGAGTGTTTCCTCATCCTGAAATTAGCGATGCATCAAGGATCCTGGAAGGCAGTGCTGGGCAGTTCGGCGCAGAGGACGCAGGAGGCAAAGATCACTCTTGAACAGCTATGGAAAGTAAGGGATGTACTCTCCTTCTCTGGATCGGGCCTCTTGCTCAGCGGTCATCAGATCATAGTCCCGCAGGAGAAGATTCAGGAGGCCATCAGTCTGACTAACCAGGGGCACCAAGAAGCGGCCAAAACAAAAGCACGTCTGCGTCTGAAAGTTTGGTTCCCGAACTGGAGAGACGGGTGGAACAATGTGTTGCATCCTGCGTATGGTGCAGGCGGTGCCTCCACCCCAAAGGGAGCCTACCATTGAAACGATGCCACAGAGTACCCAGCCATGGGAGGAGGTGCATGCGGACTCTGAGCTCAATTTGTGACATACTTCTCATGTTAAAAAGTGAGATCTCCAAGCTATCACAAGACTTACCTTCTAGCCTGGATTCCGGTTCAATGGTAGGAGTGGTCAGCTCTTTGAACGCTTTTTCTCTATTGATGGTAGTTTTCATTTTTACCAACTTATCCACCATCACATCCTGGATGCCTGAGCACCAATCTATATCTTTGCCATTAATGTATTCTTGTGTAATATTTGCTTTCTCTAATTCTTTAAGAATGTGTTTAATTTCCTTAGACTCATACTGTGCCTCATTAATCTTTGAATACTACGTGGCTTTCTTTGCCATGGTAACAGCTTCGTTGTATTTCTTTGCAGATGCTAGATACCCACGTTTATCTTGCTCAGCCTGTGATGCTTTCCAATAATAGAAATATTTCCTTTTACATATCCTAAGGGTTTTTAATTCTTCTGTAAAGCAAGCATTCTGAATCGTACTGATCACTTTCCTAGATTTTAGTAGAGCAAACAAGTGTGTTGTCTTCTTCCAAGGTATCCCAAAACATATTGTTCATCTCCTCTGTGGTCTCCAAGAGTGACATATTAGCTGTCATCAGCACCATCCATCCTTGGATTGTTTCAGGTTTTAGTCTCCTCAAGTTTCTAGAGATGCTCCAATTTTGTTTAATGACTGTATTTCGGATTTGATCAACCATGATGTTAGACTCAATAAAAAAGTGGTTGAGGATGAAATTTTAAGTTTACTCAGTCACATTGTAGGAAGCAGTTCAGCATATTACTCTTACTATGGGTATGCTTGTCAATGTGCTGTGTAAAACCCATATTAGACATAAACCTTTATAATTTGAGCGCTGGGGAATCACTTTTATCTACTTTCCAATGGTTAAAATATCCCAATATAATCAATTTGGAGATGCATTTAAGCTGTGATAGAATCATACTATTCAGATCATGGACAAAGTCTGGCATTGCCATAGTGGGATGGTTTATGAGCATCATATTTAAAGTGGTGGAGGCATCAGTCCTGACTTTAAGCCAACGTGTTTCAGACCCTTTCAGACCCTTCTCCCACTCTCAATTCTTATGTGGATACCTGAAGGGGCTACTATCATAAAAAGGGTCACCATACTCAAATACTGAGATTGTACACATTTCTATCACAAAGTATTGTCAGATGAGAAATATGATATGATATGTCATTGATAACGTGCCTGTACACAAGTGTTTCTAGGTGCAACAAGACAAGGAAGGGGAGACAAAAGGAGGATAAAACAAACAATCTTATTATGCCTTTTGTCATTCAGATCCTGCAGGGGGATGGGAGAGGAGATTTGCCAGAGGGATGGAGGGGGGAATGTGCAATGGGGTGAAACTCGAGTATGTTTCGCCGGGATGGCCGGCTCTGCATAAGTGCTAGGAGGCAGAATACTGTAGGTTTGCATATACAGTCCCTAAGTGCGTGATAGCCCGGAGCCAGTGATTGGGGGCTACTAGTAGTGTAGGAGCCCAGTGGCCATTAAGTTCAGAGGGTGGTCTGTTAACATGTTAGCCCAACAGAACAAGTACATCAGCAGGGAAGAGAGAGAGAGAAAGCAGAAGTGAAATTAATTGTCTCAAAAGCAGCTGGAAAACTGTCCAACTCTGACTGTATGCAGCATAGCTAAATATGACCTATTTCAAGATGTCATTAATAGAGACAAACTCCAGGCCCAGATCGAGGAGAGGTATAGTATGCAAGCATGCAGCTTGTTGCCTTCAGCACCACCTTCCACTTCAGTCTCACGTCTCTTGGTAGCTGCCTTAATACAAATCATGGTCTCAAAGCTCACATAAAAACAACATATTGGTCCTACTCACAACTTCCACTCCAAAGAACAAGCCCCAATTCTTTCACCCATTGTGTTCTGAACACTTGACTCAATGACTCTGCACTGGATTGTCCTTTACCTGGTCCTTTACCCTGCACCATGCCTACTATCTGTGCATCTACATTCCCCCCTACCCCCAAGGAAAATATCTATCTTGATTTACACTTAATATCTGTCTCACAGACCCTTCTGGAAGGCGCTGAAAATGTTTTCAGTGGCTATATGACACACTCCTTTCCTAATCCTAAACTTTGATTCCTCTTCACTGTGTTTTGTGAAAATGATTATGAATACTGTGACTGATGTTATGTGTGATTATGTGTGCTTCTTGTCATTGTTAAGTGACTTAAATTCAGCAATCCCACTAAGTCAGTGCCTTGTCTGGGACGCCTAAGGGAAGCCCTTATTTATATGTTTTTATGACAAGTTATACTCGGTTTGATAAACCCTTATATAACGCCCCTCTCTTTGAATCCCCCTGACCTCACTGAGCCAAGAAGTAGGTTTGTTTTGCAATTTGAAAGATTTATTGGATAAATTAAACAATATATATATATATATATATATATATATATATATATATATATATATATATATATATATATATATTACACTTTTATAAATAAATTAGTATTTGATTGCATACTTATGAATATGACCGCGATCAACAATGGATAATATAACAATTGTACGCTTATTTAATCACTTAGGAATTGGTATAGAAAGGGTAAAGTAGCAGAGAATACTTTTATGGTTTCAAGGAAAAACAATGATGGTAAAGAATGCAACACAGGAATAACCTTGATTTGATTTCAACAAAAGACAATGTAATCACTTTTCCCCTTTTGGCAATTCACCCCCTCCCCCTTATGCAATATAAAAAGATGGAAAGAAGAGCCCACAGTTCTCAGGAATACACTCAAATGTAGTTCAGTTCCCCCCTAGCAAGCTTAGATCATAGGGATGATTTTAAAACACAGGAAACTACTTTAAATGTGGTTTGCAAAGAAGTGAAAATATGCTAAAAAAGATTTTAATTCCCTATAGGAAATTCAGGGTAGGTGCCAGCTACTTTGAATTAGTTCAGGTCAACTAATGATTCATAAGGGATTATCAGGTTGAAAACGAATTTCAGCAATGCAAGCAAAAGACGGCTATCTTTGACAGGAGCTAATTTTTCAATTTGCGGCATTTTTTCCGAATGCGTCGAGCGCGATTACGGAATAACTATAATGAATAGAGAGTCGGTTTTAGGCTTGTTAGAAAGCTTAGAATCTTAGCTTTAAAATGAAAGTTCCTAGCCCACAAGGTTCCAAAAATACGGACGATTTTGTGGAAACAGATTTTCAGAAATGAAATTAAAGTTTCAGAATGACAGATGCGCTGTGGAAGGTTTTGGATCAACAGGATGGACACACAATTCTATGATGCAGTTCTGGACAGGTTAAAATGGTTTGAATCAGATTATTTTAGACTAAAAGATTGGTTCTGGCACAGTTCTAGCTGAGTACTCGCACTATAAATTTCAAATAGGCCGTCAAGGTCTGATCAGGTTTGGACTGGACTCCTGGCGGGTGGTTCTGAAGTCACAGCTCTCTGGGTGAGCTCTGCTCTGCACTTCACAGCGGTCTGTTCTGGGTCTCTCTGGTTCTGGTCTCTCTGGATAAAGCACAGCTTTCTGGGTCTGCTACCGGTTCTGGATACAGCTCTGCTTTCTGGGTCTGGATATGGTTCTGGCCCAAGGTTCTAGCCAGAATCAAAAAGCTTGCCCGGCTGTTGAATAGTTTGGTTACAAAAGATTTGGAGGCCTGCTGAAGAGGATTCAGATTGTGGATGGGTCCCTGCTTTAAGTTCTGGCTTGGTTCTGGATCTATCTGGAGTTGAGTTCTGGATTTGAAGTCGTCCGGCAAAATGCTTCGCAAGAACATGAAAAGTGAATGTCTTGCCTGTCCTAAGCAGTCTCTTTTTATGTGTTTTGAAATTGGGTGGGTCGGCTCATTCTGCATGCCCAACCCTCTCATGATTTGATAAGTCAAGGATTCTTTGTGGCCTGATTTGAGAATGGATAGTGTGTCAGAGTCTTACAGTCTGTTGAAGAAACGCCCCTTTGCTTTTACTTAGAAAATGAATTTTTCATAACTAACAGGTTTCCCAGATAGACACGTCGTTGAAATTACATACACATTTCACAGATTAATTTAAGATACACTCTCGCCCAACTCTGATCTTCCTAAGAGCTTGGGTTAAGAAATGACAACGTTTTTTCATTTTTGGTAGCTTTAGCAACATTGGTTTTTAATCAAATCTTTACACAGACCTGTACCCTCTCCCTGAGCATATTACAGTAATTTACTATGTCTCTAGCATAAACACAGTGTCTGCAATATTAATAAATAGTGGGGTTCGGTCCCAGAACACCGCACAAAGTGGAGTTTGGTCTCAGATCGTGAGGGCATTTTCCATATTAAGGACCCCCAAATTGTACATTTCTGTGAGCTTAATACAAGATTTTATAAGCAATTTAACTTAAACATATCTGTGCTGCAATATGAATCCACAATCCAGTCTGGCCCACCCCCAGAAGCTTGGTGAGTCAGAGATCACAGGCCTCTCCTTCTTCCAGAAGACTTGTTTACAGCCCACACCCAAAATCAGCATACCCCATTCAATTGAAAGGGTCTATTGTGTTGTGTCCTGCAGGCTGCAGGGGGAACTCCTCCCTCTCAATCAACAGGGCCATGTGATATCCTGGGCTGTTGTGTGTGTCTCTGAGGTGTTAATGGTTCTCAGGAAAAGCAAGTCTTTTGAACTTTTTATTACATAAGACCCCCTTCTGTTCACTGCACAGTTCTGCAAGACAGCTCTCCAGGATTTATAGAGCGCCAGCGCCGGTCAGTGTCCAATGCCGGTACTGCACCTATTTTTGACAGCTGTCTTGAATTAATACATTTCAAAAAGAAAGGATTTTACTTGATAGTATATGATCCTTGCTTGACATGGCATTGATGTGGATCTGCAGTAGAGTAAAGTAAAACACTCAACCATAGTTGGATTTTTGTTTGGTGGTTTCGGGCCCATGATCTTAGCAATTTTTGACATTAATAAAAACGGATTTTGAACAGACCATCTTTCTTTGCACTGGTGGGTGGCAGGTCAGGGGACCATTTTGGTGTGCGCAAAACTGCGTGGTTCTCCTGGATTCTGGCGCAAATGTGGGCTTTTCCGCCATCTTGGATTTTCTAAGCCCACAGCACCAAATGTTGCAGCATAATAGTTCAAACGTGGGTCAAGACACCCAACATCATAGCATGTCTTTTTATTAGCAGCCTAGGAGTGCTGAGTACCTGAGAGGAACCATTTGGACAAACGAACATTGTGGAGCAGGGAAACCGGCATTGCGAGCTGGCCAGAGGCTCTTGCCGGCATCCGTTCGCTTCCAGGAGGAGGAGGCGGAGCCACCCTTCCCACGTGACCTATCACGTGGTATCACTCGACCTTAAAGCACTGAGGCTACCGCCCGAGTGGCGAGTGCTGAGTACCTGAATGGAACCATTTGGACAAACGAACGTTGTGGAGCAGGGAAACCGGCATTGCGAGCTGGCCAGAGGCTCTTGCCGGCATCCGTTCGCTTCCAGGAGGAGGAGGCGGAGCCACCCTTCCCACGTGACCTATCACGTGGTATCACCCGACCTTAAAGCACTGAGGCTACCGCCCGAGTGGCGAGTGCTGAGAACCTGAGAGGAACCATTTGGTCAAACGAACATTGTGGAGCAGGGAAACCGGCATTGCGAGCTGGCCAGAGGCTCTTGCCGGCATCCGTTCGCTTCCAGGAGGAGGAGGCGGAGCCATCCTTCCCACGTGACCTATCACGTGGTATCACCCGACCTTAAAGCACTGAGGCTACCGCCCGAGTGGCGAGTGCTGAGTACCTGAGAGGAACCATTTGGACAAACGAACGTTGTGGAGCAGGGAAACCGGCATTGTGAGCTGGCCAGAGGCTTTTGCCGGCATCCGTTCGCTTCCAGGAGGAGGAGGCGGAGCCACCCTTCCCACGTGACCTATAACGTGGTATCACCCGACCTTAAAGCACTGAGGCTACCACCCTTGCGGCGGTAAGCCCGTCGGAGGCAAGCCCACCGGCTGTTGTGCGGCTGTTTGGCGGTCTGAGGCGCACCCAACAGGTAAATAACTTTCGCGTCTTGCGCGCACTAACACCATCAAACAATAATTGTAACATCCATAATGAGACTGCGCAGCTCACCTCTTGAAGAAGACATGGATGTACAAGATGGGTCTTACCTAGAGGCAGGGTGCGAGCCAGGGAGGGGGGCATCTATTGTCTCAGACGCAGATCCAGTAACCTCACAGGAGGCTCTTACCCATATAGACGCACAACAAACTCCAGCGGGAAGATTCCCCAATCTTAACATTCAAAAAATATGGAAAAGAGGGCTAGAGTACACTCTGACAACTGAAAAAATCCAGACAAGAATCAACGATCACTTCCCTAGGAAAAGGAACAAGAGTACCAATGACCTAGAGGACATTATTGACACTACCTGGCAATTATCAACACATAAACCCAATACCCCGGCCACAAATACACCTACACCTACAGAGGGGTCAGAAGCAAACGCTACCTCAACAAACAAAACTCAAGGAACCAGTGCAATCTCACCGATATACCATAGCCAACAAGAAGAGCCATTGGCCATCTCACCAGAAGGGCCTCCAATGACATCTGAAAACACACTGGCAGCCCTGAGCTATGTTTTAAATTCTCTGGTCTCAGTGTTCGAACTCCTAAGAACAGAGGTGCAAACACAAGCAGGCCATCTCTTGGAAATGTCGCAGGAAATTGCGAAAAACGAATCATCTATGGTTGCTGTAAACAATATCATGAATAGCATTCTGATTCCAATTCTAAAGGAAACACAAATAGAGGGCATCAAACAGGGGCTAGACATCGCCCAAATTCAAAGCCTACTGAAGGAGGGGGCAAAAAGTAATTCAACTACCCATGAACTCTTAAAGATAATACCCACGGAAATTCAAAAACTTCAAAACCAGAACAAGACTCTAAACGAAGAAGGGCCAAAAGATCTCTTCGATGACACACCACTCTCAGACTCAATCTTGGAAGAATTTCGAAGGCTGGAAAATGTCGATGTCGACTATATAGAAGTTATCAACAACAGCCCGCAAAAAACCCAAGAGGAGGAAGAAAAGGAAACCGACAGTTTAAATCAGAATATCGAGGCACCACAGAGATTGAGAAGGAAAAAATGTCACAAAAGGAACAAAAGGGGCAAACAAATAGAGGCTACCTTCTCTCAACCTTCAGGTGGAACAATGAAGAAACCCAAAAATCAGAAAAACAAGGCAAAAAAGAAAGCAGGGACAAACACATTCCTGAAAAATCTAACTATTTCCACAGCTGAAAAGACAGCTGATTCCATCGCTATTGCATCTCCAGTAACCAACTCTTCACAAACTTCAAAAGTACATGATGCCCTCGTAAGCAAGTGTGCTCCTGAGAGAATACAGGGCAAAAAGACGTGCTCAACGGGCAGGGAGAGTCCTAGTAAAATCAAGGTTCAAACATCAAACTTCGGTATGCAAACGGATCTTATATTTCCATTATCTGCAGCTTCCGACAACCAAAAAAGTACACCGGTCTCTACAAACATCAAGATTGCTCCAATATTTCTAAAACAAAATTTACATAAAGAACCAAGAAAGGGACTTAGCGGGGAGCCCAAGCAAGCATTTATAAAAATGGCCCCCATCTTCCTAAAACCGTCAGGTAAAAAGGCTCCTGCATTACAAGAAAAAAATACATCTCCCGTGTCAGCCATCAAAGATGTGACATCACCAAGCCTCTTATTCAGTGAAGTAGACTGCTGGAACGGGTCCGGGAAATTTAAAAACCTGGAAATGTGTCCTCAATATGGAGAAAGAGAGAAAAACGAACAAAAACAACAAACCCCTACTGCAGGAAAAGAGGAAGAAGCGGCATCAAACTTTACAATCCCAAGATTGTGGCTTAGACTAGAGAATCAGAGTACAAAGACATCACTCTGTAGATCCGTCTTATTGTCAGAAATTCAAAAGAATTACAATCTCTTTCTTTTCGATTCAGAGGACATTGAATACCTAGCCTTCCCATTTAGGGAGGATAAATTCTTTGTGGAGATAGCTCTTACCTCAAGAAAGGCACAGCAGGCGCTTATCAATAATAAAGACGATCTGGCTAAAGAAGGGCTCTGGGTTTATGAATCAGAGGAAGAAGGCATATCTGGAAACCGCCGGTGGCATAAACAGACAGGAGAGGAATCCGCACCCACTGCTGTGGGTACTGCCGGAACTGCTAGAGGGCTCCAAAGCAACGCAACAAGTGGTCTCAGATTAAAAGACGATCTGATAACTAAACTCCCAGAAATCATCTCGCAAATCCTCCAGAAACTGGGCGAGGAGCAGAACAGTCTTTAGTCGGAGGGGCCTTAGATTAGTCTCCTGGAACACCAGAGGCCCAAGCTTTTTGAAGAAAAAGCAACTCAAAAACGACCTCTTAGAGCGCAATGATATCTTATTATTCCAGGAGACATGGTTAGCTAACCCCATCGAGATAGAGGGCTTCACAGTGCAAAACCTCAAGGCCTCTCAAAAAGCCAAAGGAAGACCAGCAGGAGGAATGATAATAGCAACCAAAAATTCCGCCATTAAAAATGTGGTTACGCTCTGCAATAATCCAGTGGGCATCCAGGCCTGTAAAGCAGAGACAGGACAGGGCGACTGCTGGGCCAATCTCATTCTGATAAACATCTATTGGAACCCAGCCATTTCCAAACTCCGAGACTACATAGAAACTCTCAATGAACTATTCTCCACGGTCAAGATTAATCACATAGGAGCACAGATCGTTGTAGCAGGGGACCTGAACACAGATCTCATTAGTGTAGGAAATAGGAGAAATAGCTTACCTAAACACAGTACCACACAGAAAGGTAAACAATGGTGGGACTTCTTTCAATCATGGGATCTCGACATGATATCTGAAGACGATAGCAGTACGGACAACCCCGGACCAACATGGCGTCAGGGAAGGTTGCAATCAATAATAGACTACATCTTCGCCTCACCATCACTTACCCTGCACCCACATCATCTCACCTTAGATTGGGAAGGGGGAAGTGATCACGCGAGGATGGAACTCTACTTTCCTGAAATTGAGTGTTCTACAAACCTACGCACCAGACAGGACTTGGAGGGCTCTAAGTGGAAACTGAAAGTAGTCAAATACAAACATGGGGGGGAAAACTTGAACGATCATTTAGCAATAGTTCATCCCTCAATAGTGGCCGAAGAGTGCCATCCAGAAAGATTCGGAAAGTTTATATGGTCCATTTGCCGACTAAGTGAAGTACAAATAGTGGGGAAACAGACACATCTCCATCACTTCGACGAGGAAACTTTCAAAAGGAAAAGAACTCTGCGACAAACACTGCGAAGCATAAGACAGACCAGAGCAGAAGATCCTCTAGGCTGTATTCAAAAACTTAAAAAAAACAAACAAATTTATAGAAACTGGTCCAAGAATCACAAACATTTAAAAATACAAGAGGATGGGGAGAGAATGCTTTTGCTTCTTAGTACAAATAACTGCAGACATTTTTGGGCAGTTCTAAATCAACTTGAAACTGGTCAAAATAGTTCTCTTTGCAACTTAGTGCCGGAACACAAGTGGGTAGACCATCTGGCCAAGAACTTCGAAGCAATAGGCTCAAGAGACATAAGCATTCGCAACATTACCTGGTCTCTGGAATTCACCGAAGAGGATATTGAAGAACTCATATCATCATCCTCTACCTCGAAAGCAGCAGGTCCGAACGGCCTCACATATCAGGTGTTAAAAAATCAGCCAAAACTCTGATCAAAAATGCTATTTCATCTCTTTCAAGTAATCCTGAGGGAAAAAACTTTTCCACCGTCGTGGAAGAACGCAGTGATTATTCCATTCTTCAAAGGGGGTGATAGGCTAAGTCCAACATGCTATCGACCCATAGCCCTCTTGGATATAGACAGTAAAATATTCATGAGAATATTATTGAGGGAACTTTCTCTATGGGTGGACTCAAATGAGATTCTCCCCCCGCACCAAACAGGCTTCAGGAAGGGTCTTTCTACCAGCCTTAATGGCCTTACACTGAACCTGTTGAGCGAAAGCTCAAATGAGAAAGAAGGCTCGCCGCTGTATGGGGCTTGGGTAGATCTGTCCAAGGCATTTGACCTGGTGGACAGATCACTCCTCTGGCAGAAACTGAACAACTGGGGAATTCCACCACCCTTGCTGGCTATGCTCGTCGAACTTCATAAAAATACTACGATTAGAGTGAGGCTGGATGACGTCGGCAACCTATCAGAAGCAATCCAGGTCCTTAAAGGGGTACAACAAGGATGCTTGGGTGCACCACTGTTTTTCAACCTATTTCTATCAGACATTGGAGACTTTTTGGCCTCGGCGTCGCTCATCTGTCCAAGGATTAACAGCAGAAGACTACACTGGCTGGCCTATGCGGACGATCTTGTTCTTTTGGATGGATCAGCATTAGGACTGCAACATCTTTTATCCAAACTCAATGAATATGCCAAGTTAAATGGCCTAATAATCAACCCACTAAAATCCAATGTCCTGATTTTCAAACATCCAAGAAAAAAGGTAACATCAAGGATCTGGGTGTTGGACAACGAGGAAATTCCCCGAGTAGATGAGCTCACATACCTGGGATATGAAGTCCTACATCCAACTGCAAACAAGGTGAACTCATCAATTCTCAACAAGACCTCGAAAATTATTGCGCAAATGAAAAACTTAAACGGAAAATTTTGTACATTTTCATTGTCACCACTCAAGAAATTCTACGTAGGCAAAGCAGTTCCTGTCCTCCTCTATGGATTGGAGGCAAAACCTCTGCTGTGGAACTACGATTGGAACAAAATTGAGGGCCTTATTTGGAAATCATCCATTTCGCTACCAATGTGCACATCGTCAGTCAGTCTGAGGTTCGAACTAGGCTTGACCTCATTGAGCTGCCGTGCAGAGTGGAAACTCCTGTCACTCTATCGTAATATAATCACAGCCAGCAAGGCCACTCTTTTTTTCGATATAAACCAACACCTAAAGAAAGAAAAATCAAACCAACTATCGAGTCTAGAAGAAAAAATTGGACAGATCCTGCACAAGCTTGATTTACCAACAGAAATCCTTCTACAAAACCCCTTGAAAGTAAAAAAAAAAACTAAAAATGGCTGACTGGATCGAAACAATCACAGGAGTCAGAAACCTAAAAACACTAAACTCCTTCTTGATAGTAGACAGGAAACTTGGACCATGCCACGTTACCTGGAAAAATTCCCAGATCGTGAGATAAGAAACAGCTTTCTCAGACTGCGACTGAACCTAGCCTACACAGGAGAAATATTGGCTCAAAGAAACCAGGGAGAGAAGGCAACAAAATTCTGCGAAATCTGTAAAACTTCGAACCTCCAAACTTTGAAACATCTACTGCTGGAGTGCGAAGGCACATGGGCCATAAGAGTGTCTTTACTGAGGAGATTTGTAAGCAGAGAAGAGAGTCTAAATCAAGATGCATTCTGGAACAGACTGATCTCCGGCCAGGAAATCATGCTCATTGCAGCAATAGTAAAAGTCTCAGAGAAACTTACTATACTAACAAAGTATCAAAAGATGACATGGCCTACTGAGCTTCCTGGTTGACATTCTTTGGCCCCCCAGTTATTCTAGTCATTCCCTGGTTTCCGAGATCCTATTGTAATTTTATCTAGGGAAATGCACTATTCTTTTGTAAAGGTTTTTCTTTTAAAACCAAAAACAAATAATAAAAAAAAAAAAAAAATTAGCAGCCTAGACCGGGCAAGGTGTATGTTGCCTGGACTTGACATACGTTGCAGATACTGGTGAGGGTTCTCTAACACTTCAGGATATAAACAACTGGTTATGCTTATGCCAATTTCCATAGACTAGTGTAAGAGTACCTTATAGCACCATGCCGTGGGAAAATGGTACCCTCTTGTTCCTTCTGACTCTCGCTGGTTACCAACTTTGTATCCATTTGTGCTTTCTCCTGGTACTCAACTTTTTCCTGATGTCTTTGTCACTTCTACTAATCCACTCTTCTTCCCACCTCTTGATGTCTTCCTCCAACCACATCATGATGTCTTTATCCTCCAACCTCCTAATGCCTTCCCTGAAGCACCTTCTGACATCTTGCTCCTACCATTTACTGAAGTCTTCCTCCTTTGATGTCTGAAGGGTTCTCTCCTATAACCATTAGCACATAAAGTAGATCAGATATACCGATGTGATCCTCCTTCCATCTCCCTTTTCCCTACAAATGCCTCATAATGTTTCTTCCCCCATTTGTTTCTAAACTACTTTGCCCGTGACGGTCTCTTTCCGCACTCCTGTAACTATTCCCTGAATCCCAACTGATTCCATACTCCATACTTTCTGAATGAACAAACCTCCTCTACCTCGGACCTCCATTTTTCTATTCCAGTGCATCCTCTTTTCAGGCTGATCTGGGTGTTATGGAGGCATTTGCATCCTTATTAGTGCTGCTATGTCATTGGTTGCAGTGCAATTGCCCCCTGGCCTAAGCATTCACCTTTAGTGTGTAATCTGAGTTGAAACTCGGACTCAACTTCAAGAATGTGTTCCACTATCTTGGATTGCTTTTCTGTGTTAGTGTGTGCATGAACACCAATGTCTGCCCCTATTCCCAAGTCAACTGTGCACTGCAGCTGAGTCTCCACTTACGCAACATCTGCAGAAAGCATTGTCATAGCTTTCGAGGTGTCATGATAGCTTCTGGTGAGCTTGATACCTGCATCTTATTAATGCACAGAGTGCAGTAACCTGTTTGAGGTTTTAGGTTTCCTGGCTAGGTCGTAAAGGGCCAGTAGTGGTTTTGAATGGCATATGACTGGCACCTGCCCAGTGGCAGAGTCTACATGAGATTGCTTGTGTTTCCATGCAGAGGGGATTTAGCCTAGCAGTTCAGCTGGACTGCTCCCATAGGTGGTAGTACCACAGTTGGATCCCTTTTGCAATGGTGCAGACGGGCTAAACAATAGTGGTGTGGAAGGATACCCAAAGCAGTGCCAGTGATTCAGATTTTTCAAAACTTTGTGCCCATCACTTTTTTGGTTATAGGATATCCCCCGGTGTGAGAGTGTATACCCAGATGTGGGTCCCATGCTCTCTGAGACATAGAGAAACAAGCTTCACCCAAGCCCAACAAGGCCGAAACATGTATGTGGTTGATTGTGTTTCTATACAGAGGGGACCTAGTCTAGCAGTTTGGGCTGAGCTGCTCCCGTTGGTGGCAGTACCTGACTGGTTTGCATATAAGGCTGTACCCCTTTTGCAATGGCGCTAACAAACAGTGCTGTGGAAGTTTGCCAGGAGCAATGCCAGTGGTTCAGATATATTCCAAACATTCCACCCATCACTTTTTTGGTTCTAAATAAGATTCCCATTGCCAGCCGCAAAGCCATGAACTTATATCTCTTTGAGGCCCCCCACTCCCTTGAAACTCCCCACCCCCACTAGGTAGAAGACATCAGAATAAGGTATGAGGATTGGTGACAATCTGTAACCCCGAACATCCTGGCTTTTCACCTTTGTACCTTGTCAGCTCTCTCTTCTCTAGGTATCAGGTAATATTATCCCCATATATATGGTCGCCGTAAATAATATCGCAGCGAAAAGGTTGCGGAGATATTATATGGGTGACCACATATATGGGGACAGGTGCAAAAAAAAAATGTTCCATGCAATAATGTCGCCACAAAAAACTGCCATTTTTCGGCGATATTTTTGCATGGCGAGATTTTTGTGGCAACATTATTACATGGAACCCTATTCTATTAGAAGTTATGTTAGATCTATCTCTGTCTCACCATTAAAATAAATACAAATAAACATGAATTTATTTGTCCACACTTTTACTGCCAGGCATTTACAGGTAACCCAGTTGTAACGAATCCTGTCACTTGGCAAAGTCAATACAGAGTCCTTCTAAGGGTTATTTTCCACTGGTGAAAATGTGAGATGGGCAGTACAGCACCATCAGTCAATGTCTGACCTGTAGCCAATAATCTAGACAGACATGTATGCTGTAAACATTGAGACAAATTGGGCATTTTCTAGTGTGATCCAGAACGTTAGCATGGGAACGGGAGGCACCCACACGCTCTCTTCAGATTATTGTGGGAGCGTGTAGCAGACACTTTGGGATGGGGGGCATCTGGGAAGCACTCTTGGGTCAACAACAACTAAAATGTTGTCACAATTTAATAGCCAATTTGGACAGTTGATACTCCGACAGTGAACTTTGTCCAGGCATACATGGATGCCTGTCGATGACAGCATACGCATAACAGTGCAGGCTGCAGCCTTTGAAATCGAGATACTGTGTTGTCTCATTATTGTTGAATAGAATATGACTGTTGCTGTCCCACTTACCTAACAACTCAGCTGCCCCCTTTTGCAATAGATTGCTTGTTTATAATGAGCTATGAGTCATAGGTCATGATTCACAGAGTGTAATACACGTAGAGGTGACTATGATGGGAGCTTGCTAGGTCCTCTTTGTGATTGGCAGCCAGTGACCTTTTACCAGAAGCCGGGTGTTGCGATTTCCCCAGCTCGTTAAATGGGATCATCACAACAGAATGGCGTAAAAGAGTCTATACTAGAAACATTGCATGCCACACAACCGAAAATAAGTCCTATAACGCCACACACATTAGCCTCAAGACAAATATCACTGCCACTCCAGTGATTATGCTGAATACAACATAGAAAATGACATTTTACGAATAACACATGATGACAAAAGACCTATTTTTTTCAAAAATATGTATGTGGGATGGGATAAGGGGTTATATTTGATGGGAGGGGTTGGGGCGGGGTTTTAAACATGATAAAAAATACATTAGAAATGAGTTCGTTATTTATGTTTCGTTAGAATGTAATTCTTTATTTTTTCATTCGTTAAAATCACAGTAAACCCTGCCAATCATCTTACTCACCACAACACTTACCTGCCCATCCTTTCCGCATGCATGTCTCAAAGGAGATCTACTGATGTGTCTCTACTGTCCATCAAAGAGAGGCTGGGTCAGGCTAAAGGGATGGAGAAGTGTGAACGTAATGAAAAATACAGAACGTTTGTGTGGATTCTGTCGAAATAGATGTTAAGCAAAACCCTATGCCACGTGTTTATATATGTTACGGTTGATTTGTCTGTGTAGTTTGTATTGTACTGTAACCATATGAGTGTCTTCAATTGGTGCAGCAAGTTATTGTCACCTGGCCACAAAGTGCCATCGAGGGGTCATATCCAAGGAGGTACTAGACTGCAGAGGTGCAGGGATTGTCTTCCTATTTTATGAGCCAAGGGGCCTAATTGATTAAACCTTTAGCATGGTGCAGAATTACTTTCCACTTGTGCAAAGTGACTTTGCACTGGCAACAAACACGTTGAACCGTCCCCGATTCACACAGTGGTGCAAAGTGGATTTTTGCAGAGCAAAGTCACTTTGCACTGCAAAAGTACTCTTTGCACCTCCCATTTAGTGCAATGAGTGCCATGAATTAGGCCCTGCTGCGGCATCCAGGCAGGGTCTGCATGAATACTGCCAAATATGAAAAAAGGGGAGCAATGTTCAACTTTGGAAATTCTAGCACTGAAGTGGGAGGATGTGAGTCCATAAAAGAGAAAAAGCCAAAGAGAGGGAGAGAGAAGGACGATGGGCTAGGGAGGAGAAGAGACAGGGAGAGATACCTCTGAGGTTTGGATCCGCTAGGTGTGTGCTAGGGTGTTTATGCATCATACCCATTGATACCTAAGATAATGACACATAAAATACCCATATTATAGCTGAGACAACACCACCACACACCAACCAAAATGCGGCCATATGGGGATTGGACATTGCTGCTGGAAAGCATGGAAGGTGATGGAACTAGAGAACAGGTGCACGAGCCGCTTATCATTCAATCCTGAGTAGTGATGATTCCATGTCCGACTCTCCATGCAAGGCGTGTGATGTGCGTGAAATATGTGTACTTAACTTCTTGTGCACACTATATACTGATTGCTGATCTAGCACTCTCTCTCCCCCTCTCGCCCTCACACTCACTCTGCACTCTCATATTCTCTCTCTCTCTCTCTCTCTCACACTCTCTTTCTAGCTCTTCTCTCTGTTTCTCGCTCAATGTCCTCATGGCTTTCTATGTTGATGAGCTGCGTGTTGTCAAGGTGTGGGATTACTATTGCAAACCCAGCCGTTGCTGACAGCTGCGAAACCAGAAAAAAAAATGTCTTTTGTGGAAGAGAGTGCTGTTTTTTTGCTCCCAAAATCAGCTATCAAAAAGGTGGAAAACAATTTAACTGTACTAACATTGTAAACTGGATCTCTTTAAAATTGTCATTTCTAAGGATCACTTCCATTGTTTTCCATTATAATCAATATTACGATGGATGAAAATAAAAGCAAGATCTGACTGCCATTGTTATTGTTTTTTGTAAACCAACTATAATATTGATGGCGTTCAGACAATTTGCCCCAATGTTT
Organism: Ambystoma mexicanum; assembly: GCF_040938575.1. Taxonomy (NCBI): domain Eukaryota; kingdom Metazoa; phylum Chordata; class Amphibia; order Caudata; family Ambystomatidae; genus Ambystoma; species Ambystoma mexicanum. Next base: position 212,632,524 of record NC_090923.1, on the reverse strand, counting down.
CATTCACAATGTCAACCTGATCATAATATAACAATCATAGTGTAATTCCAAGAATCAGATAATGACGTCGTTGTGAACAGAAATGTTAATGTGGTGGAAACGTATGACCGGATATGCACTAACTCCCTGATAGAGCACACATGAAGGTGGCTATAGCTGTCCTTTTAAGAGTCCTTATAGTTTCAAAAGATGGAAGCATTATCTAAGAATAGATATTCGGTACCTTGCAAAAGAGGGAAAGAAGCCAGGAAAAAATGTCGGGTTGGATTTCTCTTCTGGATGGCTGATGGGTCCATGTAACACTTTCTTAGCAAGCGAGATGGAAAAGAACAGGAGAGTTTAGGAGGTCCTGGGGCAGGTCCATACGCACGGCATAAATGGGAAGAGGACAGGAATCACGGTAACCAAGTAGAGACTGTGGCTCAGTTGAACTGCTGCCAGTAGAACTGGGGCCATTTTCATTAGTATCTCACATAAAAAGCCAAACATCAAACGCAGGAAGTCAAGATCTGCTTCGTTTCTAAGTCACTGAGCCCACAGTTCCAAAAATTGTTTACAAGTATTTGGGTCAGCAAATAACTCCAATTACCCCGATCGCATTGTTTCCAATATTGGACTTTCATTTAACAAACAAATGCATTCTGGAATATGTAGTCTTCCTCAACTCCAATTGTTCAAATTAGACTCTGTCATCTGATATCAGTGATTTGTAAAATGAATGTCCATGATAGACAAGGGGTCCCCCGGTTACATGAAGTGACCAAGCCACCATCGCTATGACATAAACTGTCCTGGGAGGATAGCTCAGCAGCAACGTTCTCGCCTTGGAAACAAGACGTCACGAAGCAACAAAGGTTCGATCCCCGGGTCAGAATTTAGTAAACCTCTGGGTATTTAAGCGCGTTCGCAACTAAGACAAACAAAAAAAACTATTCCTGTAACAGCGCCTTGATGCCCGCGGGCTGTGTGAGCGCTTTAAAAATGCAAATAATAAAAATCACCCTGGATCCCCATATGTCTCTACATGGTGAATGCTGGAGTGATGTTTTCTGATACCTCTGTTGATCTCCTATGTATTCACAATGCGAGGAGTGAGAATGTAGTAAATATGTTCGGTTCCTTGAAATAGGGGGAAAAACACTTCGTGCTGCCCTCAGCAATTACGGCGTAGTTTTATGCTTTTGGTTTTTGGCAGCAGTGTCTTTTGGTTGGCTGAGAAAACCGTGTTACGCCTTGGCAGAATTATTGCTTTTATTCCGACCATCCCTGCATTTAGCATTTCCCTGGTCCAGCACCCCCAGGCATTACAATTTATGTCCAGACTGGAATGCGTTGTTATTTACCAGCATATACAGGACATTTCACTGGCAGCATGACTCTAAGATCATCAATTATTCCTGAGATCTGATGAATGGCCTAATTATTTCACTCTCTGCAGGTTAGCCAAATGCGTTTGATGTTTTCAAGCCCGTGTGCGTGTGTGTGTGTGCATGTGTCTTTGTGTGTGGGATTCCAGGAACAGAGCAGTGACACAATGCTGTCGAGCCTACAAACCACGATTGCCTAAAATTGACAGATTTCAGGGTTTCTAGAAGGGTGGGTGCACTTTTGGTGAAAACAGATATCCTGATATTGAACACACCTATATGCAGGATCCATGTCGGCTAGAAAGGTCAGCGGTGGGTATTTATGGCACATTAATTCATCGTTTTTTAATAGATATAGGGCAGATTCAAAAATCTGTCTTGTCAGATGGTCTACAGACTGCCCCTGGGTGGTAGCGGTGCACGGTATAAATCAACATAGCATAACATAATATCACTGCCTCTCTAATATACAGCAAGATAATCTGAGTCACGGATCATGCACTTCTCATGTTTTAAGAGAAATAAAGCTCAGATGATGCTCAATGAAGATGAGTGTGACATGGCCGCTGTCAGGGCCCTATGAAACCGCAGAGCCCAAGTGAGTGCCGGCAGGGCCACCTTATGCGTGATGATGGCGAAAGCACCACCGTAGGAAAACGCTGCCAGGGAGCAGTCACATTGGGGAGCAGCAGGCCACCCATGAGGAACCGCTGATCAAGATCAGGGGATACTACAAATGTCACCATACTAGCTGAACATGGGCCATGACAGTGATCCTGTACCACCAGGATGCAACGGCTGGAATAACACTGGTCACCACCGGGGGAAAGGAGCACAGCGCTAGCAACAGGCCGCTGCTGGACCCCACGCATACAAAGAAGCCACCATTAAACCATCATGAATAGTTAATACTAAAAATAATTTTGGTCTGGGAAAGCACTGGTCCCTGTGAACCCCTACTGGTTAGAAGTGCAGCAGAGATAGAGGTGCTGCTTGCAAGTCCATATAAAGCCTCCCCAAACATTCCCCTGTCCCACCCCCTCAAGGAAGTTAAGTGATTGGTAAGATAAGTTGGCCAATTCTGGGAAGGGAGTGATGTTTTTAAAGGGTAGCTTGGTGAATGTGCTGTGTGGGGTAGTTGGGTGAAGACAGGAGGCGGTGGAGGATGTCTGAGAGACCAGAGGAGGCAAGAGCAACAAGAGTGCAGAAGCTATTGGAGGGAGGCGGTCTGTGGATTATTTGTGTATGAGAGTGGATAGTTTGGGCAGTAGAGATAGAATAGGAGTAGCAAGGTGGCAGTGAGAATGGAGAGCGTATTAATTGGATTATTATCGAATAGACATAGGTTTTAGTGAGTGATAGTCGCTGTAGGGAGAGCAGCGGTAGTGGGAGATAATAGTGGTAGTAGCAAGTGGGCGTAGAGGAAAAGGAATAGTGTTAAGAAAGAAGCAGGAGTAGAGGTAGCAGGGGAGTAGTAGGAACAAGGATGTGTCATAAGAGGTAAGAGGGATGAAAGTATAACAACTGAGGTAATGGTGCATTGTACCAAAAACAAATTAAAAAAATAAAAAAACGGCAAAAAAAAATAACAACTGGGGTAACAGAAGGCAGTGACCATGAGAGTGGAGAAGTGAGAGGAGATGCCAGATCAAAGAGTGGGGGGGAAAGGTAGAATGATAGATCAGAGGGACAGTTGTACAGCGGGAGCAGAACATCTTAAGGTCAGTGTAGCAAAGGATCAGGTAAGACTAGGTGTGTGACTGGAGAGCGTGAAAGAAGGCACCATTGATAACTCCCAAAGACACTAGTGGGCTAGGTCAGCGAAAGACTATAAGGCCCTGAGGAGTCAGTTAGCAATACAATGGGGAGCAGGTGCAGGCGAATCTAGGTCACTTGGCCTAAGCCCACCCACCTGATGCCTTCCAGGTTGCTGCTCTTTTCCCCCCTTAGCAAGCCCCGCGCAACTAGTGCCTTCCTGGGTGCCACTCTTTTTCCCTACTTAAGACCTCCAGCATCTTTTCCTTTGCAGATGGGGAGCAGGTGCAAGTGGATGTATGTCACCTGGCCTAAACCCTGCCCACCTGGTGCCTTCCAGATTGCTGCTCTTTTTCCCCACTTACTAAGCCCTGCCCACCTGGCGCCTTCCTGTTTGCCGCTCTTTTCCCCTACTCAAGGAGCCATTCAGCCTCTTTTCCTTTGCAGATGGGGAGCAGGTACAAGGGGATCTAGGTCACCTGGCCTAAGCCCCGCCCACCTGGCACCTTCCAGGGTGCTGCTCTTTTTCCCCATTTAGCAAGCCCCGCCCACCTGGGGAGGTTGTGGAGATTTATTCAGGACCATTGCCCTCAAAATAATATAGTCAAAGCTGAATTTCATTTAATTCCAAATCCTGCAACAATATTTTGTAACATCCCGGCTACTGGCCAAATAGTTTACAGTTGGCGATTTGAAGAATGCATTGATTTTGATTCCCCTTCATGAAGACTCACAATATTTGACTTCCTTTTCATATAGAAATAAACATCTGGAACATATTTGTTTGACCCAGGGGTAACGTGAGTCCTCCAGGTGGACCTGGATAATGCCCAACTCAAAAGCATAATAATTCAGTACATGGATTGCATTTTGGTATTAGTGAGAGAGAAGAAAGATGTATAGAAGACTCAGTTAAACTCATGACCATACTTTCAGAAAAAGGATATAAACTAAGCTAGGAGAAATTACAATATTGTTATGAAGAAATCTTGTACGTAGGGCAGTTGACTTCTCACAAAGGGAGAAAAGTGACACCTGAAAGAGCAGAAGCAATCATGAAAAGCGCAGCACCTAAAACAGAGAGGGAAATGGAACAATTTCTAGCCTCATGCAATTATTGCAGGGCTAGGATTTTCGACTACAGTACATACATGCAATCATTTTTAAAAGGACTCAATGAAGCACAGGTAGATAAGAGTAAAAATAACATGGATAGATGAGATGACTGAAGGGGTTGAAGATTTAAAAAAGAGGCAATCAAAACAGCCCCTGTGTTGGGGATCCTAAATTACAAAGAAGAATTGTATTTATTCTCCCATTGAAATGGAAACGTCATGACAACAGTCCTTACAAAGAAGACAACATTAGGACATGGGCAAAAACCATTAGCATACTACAGTGGGATTTTAGATCCTGTAATGAAGGGACATTATCCACCATAGCAATCTTTAGGCGCTGCTGCAATTGAAAAAGAGCGTGCCCAAGAATGTTATATGTAGAGCATGCATTAATTGTGTTTTAGAGAATCCCGAAAGTACATTGACCACACAACGAGCATTATGGTTCAAGGTGATTATTTCCAACCCCGTGTTTCAAATTGTTAGATGTAAGATAGCAAACACAGCAACGTTTAGAGCAGAACTCGGAAGAGAGGATGATTAAGTACACAATTGCACAACGTATATTGGGTGTTATGATGATATTCCCCAAGATAGAGAAAATGCCCTCAGCAGAGGGGAAATTGTATTTATTGATGGTTCATCAAAAATTGACCAGGCAACCAGGGAAAGGCATTCTGGAGCAGCGGTAGAGAAACTGAATAGAGACGGGCAATTTGAGGTAATAAAAAGCATGATATTTTCTTTGAATTATTCAGCACAGGCTGCAGAATTAGTGGAGCTCATTGAAACGCTGCAGAGATATGAGGATGAGGAAGTGACAATGACCTTAGACTCCGCCTATGTGATATCTACTGTACAAGCAAGTTTGTCACACTGGAAAAGGAGGGGTATTTCTCCTTGCAGACGCTACTCCAGTGCAACATGCGGCCCTATTAGATAGACCTATAGAAGCATTGAGTCTCCCATTGACCCTAGCAGTTGTAAAATGTTCAGCACATTCATTTATTCATTTGCAGCGGAAACAAAGCTGCAGAATTATAGGCTAAATAAGGAGCGTATTACCCACCCACATCTAGTTTGAAAAGAGAAGATGTTAATCAGATGACAGGAAGATGCATGTTAGGAAATGAGGGCTTTTATATGCTGGCTGTTGTCCAGTTAATTGAAATACAAAGAAGAACAGGATTTATTGAGAAAGTGGGGGTGTTCTTTATCCCCCAGTGAGGCAATTTGGAGATAGGATAGCACTTGACAGCCAGTTATGCCTCTTGCACTATTGAGAGTTTCGCTGGAGCAGGTTCACAACCCTGCACACACGACTCATCAGAGTCTAGCTGCCACAAATGCAGAAGAGTAGTTTATACCCAATCTATTAGAGCATGTAGCACAGTTCATTATAAACTGCATAGTGTGCCAGAAATGCACAGCAGAGCACACTTTGCGAACAGTAAGAGGGGCAATCCAGAGACCCAAAGGCCCATTTCAGCATCTGGATATATATTATGTAGATATGATGCAGATATGCAATGGTTACAGATACATGCTAGTCATAGTATGTCCTTTTTCTAGATGGATGAAGGCAGGTCCATGCACACACCCTCATGCCCTTTGAACTGCCAAGTTTCTTGTGCGTGAGATGTTCCCCAGGTGCAGTGTGTGTGAGGATATGCAGTCTGACAATGGATCATAAATGAGTTATTTGAACAGATAATACTTCTTTTAGGTATAAACCATAGGTTTTCTTCTGCTTATCTCACACAGGCAAATGGCAGATTATTGAAGGAACACGTAGCCAAGTTGAAAATCACTCTGAAAAAGGGATGGCTACAATGCCTGCTCCGTGCCTTAAATTCCCTGATAAATCAGCCTGGTACAGATCAACATCTAACTCCTCATGAGTTGGTGACTGGATGTTGCATGAAAACCCCACTTACTCCTCCAACTAGGGTATGAACTGATGCCCACAGTGTAGCAAAGGCATAAGGTGACGAGATGCACGATTAGCTAACAACAATGATTGCAAGTGTTTCTTTCATGTCTGAATAGATCAAGAACAGGAGTGAGGGATCAAAAAGTAGTGATAAACACAATTAACCTTGTAAAAGAGAAGATTTGCTGAAACCGTCAAGTTTATATCCAGGCAACCAGGTGCTAGTGCACAAATTCATAGGCACCTGGAGTGCACCCCGCTTTGAGTGGCAACATGAAGTGGAGAAGTTAGCCTCACCTGAGTAAAAATAAAGGTACAAAGAGCATGGCTAAATCTACATGACATCAAACCCTATAAAGGCAAAACATCGACCCCTCCCGCTGCCATCCACAGTGAAGCAAGAAAAGTAGTTCTGCATGTGCTGATCCATCCAAGTGAAGCAAGAGAAAAAGTTACACGCATGCAGACTTGTCTAATGGCTAGAAAAGAGAACAAGTAAAATGAAGTGCATACAAACAATATAGGTTAGTGTCCATCATTTATCAAAATTTGACAAGGAAAAGATGGACTTACAGTGACCTTGCAACTGTTTTTAGCCAGGCCTAAAGGAACAATGGGAGAGAATCTGGAATTTAAAGAAGAAAGAAGAATATCGACCATTGTTTATGCTACCTATTATTGCACTAGTACACACACTCCTGTATGTTATTTTTTCCTACCACTTACAGACTCATCCAGCTCTAATACGAAGAGGAGCGAATATTGTTATGTTCCTGGAGACAGAAATAGAGATAACAAATGTGTATATTAAAGTAAACACCAAATGTCAAAAGTCATAGATTCACAGCCATCCAGAAAGTCAATAGGTTTGCATGGAATATTGGTGGTAATATGTGGTATTGTTATTTGTGTTTTTGCTATTATTATCATGGAATTTCGACATGTTGCACAAAGTGGTACAGATATGGAGGGTGTCAATGAAACATCTATATTGTTCCAACTAAACTTACAGGCAGCATGTTTTAAAATATAACAATGAGTCTATTTCGATTTTAAAGGGATTTTGAGAAAAACATGAAGAGATGAATACATATCTTGATAACTCGATGCATTTAAAAAATAACCTATGGTACCGTTATATGAAAAAGGTAGGAATGAGAACGTCGGACGAAAGCTGTTACGTGTGTTCCCTTATACATTATGCTTTGGGAAAATCGAACATATTCATAGCCACAGAATTATCAGTGAAAAAGGCACATAGCCTTACTCACCTTGCATTTTGCATGACAAGAGGACAGTTCCAAAGCAGAACAGTCATCCATAGTGTGGATGAATAAAGCAACATCTTCAAGAGAAGATAATAATGTCCAAGACAAAAAGTCAAGCGAAAATCAAGAGGCAAAGCACTGAATAATAAAATATGAGCATCCTGGAATGAATGGAGCAGGAATCAAGACAGAATAAAATGAGATGCTGCTATGTGAAGACAAAACAGTGGAGAAAAGACGTGAATGCTGGGAAAGAGGGCAGCTATGAATTAAAGGAACAGTGCTTACTCCAGAAGGATGGGCTGATGGATTGGTTGTGTGCGAATCACTAGCATTAAACGGTCAACAGAAAGCAGTCGTGATGAAACCAGTGGAAGAATGCAAAGGCCAGTGGACTAAATCTGAAAGATTGTTAACATGGGTCGATGATGAGGGGGGACCCTTGACGATACTACCCCTGAAGAATGCATCTTTATGCTACAGAAATAATGGTACAATGAACGTCATAGAAAACATCAAGTGTGGTTGAGGCATGTAGGAAGGAACAGCAATTCTGATGTATCATTATTGGGCACGGGAATCAAGAGCATATATCAAATTACCACCAAAATGGGGAGTAGCATGTTCATTGGTACTGATAAGTATACCCGCTTTGATAGCGCGCAAAGTGACCTAAAACTGATACATTTCCCAAAAATGGATGTATATCTGAGGAAGAGAATGTCGTTTAGCAAACTGCGACAAAAGAGAGAGAATTATTTTTCAGCAACATCAGTAGATGCATATTATGGCATTCCAAATGATCATAAACTGTTTACCCGAACAACAGTGATATTTACAGCCATATTCATGCCAGGATATCAGACTGCAGTGAATTCTAAGTGGTTAAAGGTCACCAAATGGGAGCTGCTGCAAACAATAAATATGACAATAAAAGGATTTGATGCATTTCGAGAAGAAATTAGGGCAATCAGGCGTATGGCCCTCCAGAAAAGGTATGTCCTGGACTTCATTACAGCAATGGAAGAAGGCATGTGAACCAAGATCGGGTCTTCTTGCTGTGCATTTATACTTGCCCATGATGAAGAGAATGGGCCCTGACAGCAGCAATAACACTGAGGAAGTAGACAAAATTGAAGATGACAATTGGTTTACATCTCTTTTTTAATGTATTCCAACTATGCTGGAAAATGCTCTTAACTCCCTTGAAACAATACTAGTGTTTGTATTGCTAAGATTCTGTCTCATAAGGGCCATCGTGGGGCAATTTGTATTTGTATTTGTGTTTAATTTATTTATAAAGCGCATCTGGCCCCAGGGAATCCGGGCGCATAGTTTGTAATACAGAAAGGGTTGCAAGATAAAGTTACAATAAAGAGTTTTACAAGAGTTAAAGCATTTACAAGATATGTACAGGCAGAGTAAAACATTTACAAATTAAAATATACACATTTACCTAATATATACAAGCATAATGAGCACTTACAATGTAAGAAGACAGCCAAAAAAGCTATTGGAATGAAGATAATGATTGACATAGATGCTGGAACAGGCAAGCAGATGCTAATGAAGCCAGTACCAGTGAGAATATATAGAAAAGTACCCTTGCACCTTAAGGAACCAAGTTCTACTACCCCAGGGATCGTAAAACATATGTAGGATGTTGAATGTTCTGTTTACCATCTGGAGAGTGCTGTTACATAACCTAGAGTGTGGAGGAACAGGTGACCTGATAGGGGTGATAAAGATTTGGATTTGAATGAAGATGCAGGATGAAGAGAAGATGCTGATAAATGATGAAGAGGAGATAAAGACAATGGAAGAAGAATATTTGTTTGAAAATTCGACCAGATTGGAGAGTGCAGATGGGCAGGTAGATGCTATCTCACTAGTTCCCACCCCTCACTGCCATCATACTGGAACAGCTATCAGAGAGCAGAAAATGGGACCCGCTGTATTGTTTCCATACTGCATTGAGTGTATGAGAGACGGTATGCACTCAGGCAGCCATACAGAATGTACCCTCACACTGAAAGAGTGGAAGGATGCTACATGGAAGGATGTTGCCTGCCAAGATGTCAAAATGCATCTATCGACATTATGGATGAGCGTTGAAGTGAATTCTGACGAGGACAGAATGATGTCTTAAAGAAGATATGTGAACTTATGCTGAAATTATATGAATATACTTAAGAAGTAACGATGTAACTGAAGCACCAAGATAAACATGTACCTAAAGCTAAAGTAATCATGGGATTTAAGGAGAAGAATTAACTTACTTATCAATAAATGTAAATACACAGTAATGCAAGGTAAAAAGAAAACATATAGAAGCTTGCTATACAGGAATATATAATGTGGCAAGGATGGCCACAATGTGAAAATGGATGCTAGCTCACATTGAATTTAACCAAGCTACCTTAGATACAGGCCGAGGCTCCATAATCAGTAGACACAGAAAAAAAGCTCCATGTGCAAACCCAACGATGAGTCAAGTTTGGCCCAGAATAAAGGATGCTATTTTAAGGGATAGACACAGAACACACAGGGAGTACATGGATAAGCTCTGAATGTGGGACATTCTTGATAGATGACAGAAGAAGAAATCATCTGTGAGAGCCAAACTGCTGGTCAATTAAAAGCATACACATTTCATGTGAGGTAGAGTGAGCAAGTCTCTAGAGGCCAAAATGAGCAATAGCACCATGTGTAATTAAAACAAATAGCAGTGAATAGAAGGATGATGTGGAAAAATGTGTCGTCTCTTCAGAAGTCAAAAACAAAGACTATTCATTACATCCTCAAGCTGAGATAGTGTTGTGCACACACTCCCTTGAATGTTCCAGGACAGTGAACAGGCAACAAGGTCAACTACAAACAGAGGACTTTGGAGTATGGCCTACCAATGAGAGATGATGGACTAATTGAGAAAATGGGGAGTAGCCTGACAAGATTCAAAGACTTAGGTTTCGTTTCACATACGTGCTGCTAAAGAGCCAAAAGTTCAAGATTGGGAAAGTATGCCAACAAATCAGTGGGGTTGAGGGCCAACCTAACGTGCAATATAGCAGAGACCAATCCACTGTTGTTTTCTCTGCTATAATCTGTTCTATACATATTTAGAGGATGTTAATGCATACCCTACAGATAAGGAGTAACCAATAATGTACTAATCCTTATACGTTCTATAAGTAGATATGTTCCCTTAACCTATCCCTTCCCTTGATAGGTGTTGTATTTTGCCACGTAGAATGATGTCATAAATTATGCATATTGCGCATAAGACCTCCATGTAATCAAGCTGCTATGTGAGTGTGCAAGCATCAGTCCGATGTCTGCAAGTTCTACCTACTATATCAAATGACAATAAAGTAGTACTTTGCCATATTCCCTGAGTCTTTCCGATTATTTTATCTTAGATCATGATTGTTATTCCATCTAACACAAAAAGACACTTCAAGGTGCTAGAGCACAATGCCCCTGATAAGTCTGACTGGGAGGAGGGAACAGCCGTGATAGTCGAGCCAGAGAGGCACGGCCCTAGCACGCAAAACCCCAAGCCCCCCCCTAAAAAAAAAAAAAAAAAAAAAACCCAAGCCCCCAGAACTTCCATAGGACATCCAAATTCAGCATCCTAACTATCAGTAAATCCTTGAATAAACACTCTTATACTTGCTATTCGAGTCAGAGTGGTTATTTGTGGTGGCCATCCCATCTCAACAGCCAACTGTCAGAGTGCGAGTTTGAGTTTTAAGAAGCATGGCAAATTTTCTTGATGTTAGCTTCATCTCGAACCTCTCACTGTAAGACTGAAATCATGTTAACAACATCAGAGAGACAAGCCATTAGCATGGTGATATATATCTATTATTGTGCAACACATTCAGAGATGTATATCACCTCTGATAAAGTAGCAATGCCTTAGTTCATCATTTAATTCTGGTTTGTTCTTGTAATGGTTGAAAGTGAGAACTGTTTGTTTCCTAGGAACATTTGCTTACCCAAAGTTCCTGGTTTTGCTCGATTCTGCCGTGCAAACCCTCCCTCTGTGACAAATGAACTTCCAGGGCATCAGTGGTCAGGGGATGGATATTGGTTTCTAAACCATCAATCAGCCCTACACCTCTAGTACACCAGAAGGGATACAAACAGATTGGAAACACAAGCAAATTATCAACCTCCTTGTCCAATTTTGCTAAAGTGGTTGGAATGGCAGACTTATCTCTACAAGGTTGTGGATCGTTGGTTAGTTGCAACACAGCGGAAATACAATTATTACCAATGATAAAAGGGACAGTCCAGTCAATGTTGGATAAGCATATCTACTTTATTATTTTCACAACAAACAGTTCTAACACACTACAAAATGCAACCCACCCTGTAGAGGAATGCAGAGGACAGTCTCAAAGAGCGAAAAGTAATGCACTCTAGGTACTGACAGGAGGGTAGTCGGTATAGTAACTAATCACAATAGCTCAAGGATACTTGGTTTCAACACAAAGTGAGCAATGGCTGTAACATTTCACTAGGGGCCTTTGGAGAAGGACCAGGGGGACTGTGATGCTGGAACTGCATTCGAGAGACTGGGCAACCCTGTATTTGTTCGTATTCCCTTATCATGTGTGTCCTGTGTTGTGTTCTGCACAGGAGTCCAGTTGGGAGCCGTGGCAGTTCAGCTCTACCTTGTTTCTGTTGTGCTGAACAGGGACCCTTGGGATAACCTTATGGCACCCATTGGTGGGGGTACAACTCTGTACCCCTAGTGTATGTTTTTGGGCACCTGTGGGTTGCCCACCGAGCAGGTTATGGGCTGGTGGCAGCTTCATGCTGATGTGACTGGAGCTCTTAGTATCCTCCATTTTGGGATACCGAGGCCTTGCAATAGGAATCAATGTATTTTTGATAGAAGGCAAGATGGCCCCTGGGGCCTCATGGTTTGTATTGACTGTTACCTTGATTTCCCCAAGTCCTGGGGAGCCTTGACTCTGTCCCTTCCCCTGACTGGCTGTTGTGTAGAAAAGCATATATGGTATTGTGGGGAGGTCCAGGCCAGACTGTCCTGAGCCTTCCCAGTGACTGCAAGTTGTGGGTAAACCCTTGGGGTGGAACCTGTGTGTATAGAGTCTGTGACCAATATGCATTCTATGTTATGGGGGTCTGGCTTCTGTGTGTGTGACACAATGAATGAGACAGTCCTGCCTGAAACTGACATGAATGCAGTGTGATGTACTGAAAGGCTGGCTACTTGTCCCAATCCACATTATTTGTTATGGGTGTCTGGGTGGAAGTTAATGGCCTGAATGCCTGTGAGCCTGATTGGCTGCCTGTCTGCATGAATGCCCTTCTGTATGATTGACTGACTGAGCCCGACTCAGCCAGAGTGAATGAGGGACAGATATGTATATCTGGTGACCTCCCAAAAATGTGTTCAGAAACTGAAGTTAAAATTTGAAGCTCATCCTTGAAGCCCAGCTGGAAGAATAGGAATTGCTGCTGCATTTGCTTCTACGAAATCTAAAAGCTGTTGAGTCTGCTGAGGACTGATCTGAGAAAGGACTTGGCTAACAGACCTCTCCCTGAGCTATGAGGGACCATCATGCACAACTGCTGCTCTTCATCGGGGTACTCTGGAAGCCAGTCCCAAAAGGCTGTCGACCGGAGAATGCGTCCGCCGAGAATCTTGAAGTAAAGCGGCGGGACATCAAGGCCATTGAAGTCCATTGCCATTAAACAAGGTTTGGTAGAATTCTGTGACTGCTGGAAGCCAGTTGAGTTGCGTCACCCAGAAGCGGGGACAGCTTGATGCCATGCTGCTCGACAACCGAAGCTGCGAAAGCTTCACCTTGCCTAAGAACATTTGAATTAGGGCTCCCTCTCCATTAACTTCGACCGCTTTGTCCCGCCAAAGAAAGTGAAGGTTATCAGCTACTGAGGAAAGTCCGCCGGCGGGTTTCCCGACACCCAAAGCCAACAAAGACATCCAAGGACACTGAGGGAGTGACAATCCAAATCCAGTCGATGGTCGAGCCCCGATCGCCAAAGCTATCCCGAGGTACGAGCTGCGGTTGCAGGACTGACAGGTCAGAGGACTGCGAAGCATCTCCCTACACCCGACACCCGCTGTTGGGCCTACCACCATCACTTAGTCTTCTTTGTGGCATCAAACACTTTGCATCGAGATGGACTGCATGACTCATATTCCTAGGATGTCCCCAAATGAATGTCGCAGAGCACAGAGAAGATCGAAGCTGCTATCTCGACGTCAGTGTTGCACATTTCTTCGAGGATCTTGACACCCTGTGACTCCTGCTTTAAAGGGAGTCCACCCTCAAAGGATTCATCAATGAAACATCAAAGAAACTGCTGCTCTTCATCGAGGTACTCTGGAAGCCAGTCCCAAATGCCTGTTGACCGGAGAAGAGGTCCACCGAGAATCTTGAAGTAAAGCACAGTGACATCGAAGCCATCGAAATCCATTGCAGTCCACCAGGACTCTGAAGATTTCCATGACCACTGGAAGCAAGTTGAGCGTTATCACACAGAAGCAGGGACAGCTTGACGCAGTGCCACTCATTGACTGTACCCGTGAAAGATCCACCTTGCCTAAGAAGATTTGAAAGAGGGCTCCTTTGCAATCACGGTCAACCGCTACGTCCCTTCCCAGAACTTCCTCGAATGATCGTTGAAGAGCACTGTGAAGATCAAAGCTGGATTTCTTAGAGGATCTCGACATCCTGTGGCTCCTGCTTTAAAGGGAGTACACACCTGAGGGATTAATTGATGAACCATTGAAGAAACTCTGCTGTCTCAGGTACATTGGGGTTGTTGAAGTTTTTGACCAGGAGACAAGACTGAATTAACATTAATGGATTGCACTTGTTTATACTTTTATTACAGGTTGCCCAGGTGGACGGATCACTACACAGAATTGTGTCTTAGTAGCAAAAGAATCATTCTGCCATTGTTTTACCTAACCTGTCTTCCTTCGTATGATCTATGCTGTTACAACTTTCTGCATAATTTGTATGACATTATAACTGTCAGCAGTTGGTGCATTTTAAAGGAATATAAATCTAAGTGTGGTACCACATAGACATTGTATATATTTGTCATATTAGAATTGCAAAAGTACAAAGTATGTTATGAACTGTGTTTATATCTCAGAACCTTATTTTTATACAAAGAACTGTGTTAGCACATAACATAGTGAGTGGACATTCCTTTGTGGGGGCTTGGGGACTTATGGTTCTTAAGAACCAGCATAAATCACCTCCTGAGAGCTTAAGCCTTGGTTGCTTGTCCATTCGCTACCATAGAGAGAACCCTGGACTGGGTGCTCTTGCCTCTACTCTGCCATACAGATGGCAGAAGTAGAGATATCATCCTCCAGTCTTTACAGGAACCACAATGTACCTTGTGCTGTAGGGGTTTTGGAGCTCGAAAGGGTCGAGTCAGTTTCAGGGCGCTTTGCAGATTTTGCAACATAGTTTTAGATGGGAGACTGCTGTGAGTATCAGGCAGCCGGCAGTTCAGCGAACAAAGCTTCATTGATGGCTTCAGGCTGGCCTACATGGTGGCTCAAGGTCAGGAATCATCTCAGTACTGGTCCGCGGTTCTGAAGTAATGTCGTGGCGTCTTGGACAGCGTTAGAGACTGCAGCGTGGCATCAGTCAATGGTGCAGTTGGTTGCAGCTCGAGGGGCTTGACTGGCTCGAAAATTTCCTTTAAGGCAGACGTTGGTAGATGCTTGTCGATGCACTCTACCTAGCTTCTTCACTGAATTTGTGTCATCCTTTAACGCGAATGGCACAAAGCTGAAGAGAGTGTTGCAGGCAGCTGCCATCCTCTTGGTGGTCCTGGCCTTCCTTCACTGGCAGAAGATGTAATGCAGAGTGTACCTTCAACCATGGCCCATTGTAGAGTTCTTCTTGTTACTCCTTGCAAAGTCTTCAAACGATCTCCCAAAAGAGGGGCTGAGCCCTCTTTTAAAGCCAAATGGGCCACATTGGTTGGTGTAGGCTACGCCTACCGTAATGAACCAATCCTGCATCCCCAACCACAATCTCCTGTATGCATGAGGTCATACCCAGAGTACTTTGCAACAGAAAAGGTAAAGGCGTGAAAACATGTAATGCTAAGCACAACCCATCTTCCTGTCTGTTGTCTCTGATCAATGGTGATCTCTGTGGTTCCTGATTAAAGCGGCAGGTCACCCTTGAATCTACAGTAAGACCAGAATTTCTGTCACCATCAATCCACATACGTGTACCTTCTGAATACTGTCCGACTGTGGGGATGACTAGTATACTACACAAAGTCCCAGACATGAAATTTCCCAGTAAATTAATACTGAAGGTGGGAACTGGCATCAGGTTGACACAGTATATATTATAGGGTGTTGGGGGTTTCCTGTCTCCTTTGTGTAGCCTCTGCAGCCAGGCTCCATGTTGGCCCGTTTGAATTAAACTCTGATTAGTATGCAAAGCTGCCACCAGCAACAGTGCTCCACAAAAGGGCAGATCCATGGAGACTTTGATAGTTAATTGGGCTGGTCATGGCAGGGGGGTCGGATTTGCCCTCCTCCTTCTGAGATGACATGGTGTAATCCTAGCTGTCATATCCCAACTAAATATGACAGGGGTGTGGCATATGTAGGCTGTGTCCACCTAGAATGCAGAGACCTGTGTGTCTATGCATGTGTGCATGTCTTGTGTTTTAGCCCAACACATTTCCGGGAGGTTGATCCACCATCATTCAATTTCTTTTAAAATAAAAACAAAAACAGGCAGACACACACCTACCGTGCGGATGGTCAATTTCCTCACATGCCCCCAAGCCTCAACAGGTGAACCACCACCCTACTGAGGATCTGGTTCATCATCAAGGTAAAAGTACCGGCTGAGGCCATCTGCACTTCCATGCTGGGAGACTGGCTTGTGCTGGATGTCCATATCTAATCCCTGTAGGGATATCTCCCAACGTGAAAGGTTAAGGTTCTCCCTTTGAATGGCCATTAATCATTGAAGATTGTCTCAATTGTAAAGTGTGACACAAAGATGTAGGCCTTCAGCTTATTGATGGTCCACACAACCACATAAGCCTCTTTTTCAGCCCAGTTCTTGTTTGTCAATCGTCTGGTAATGTAGTCAGGTTGCTCTAACCCATGAGAGTTCAGCTGCGCTAACACTGCACCAATCCTAAAATCACAGGCGTCTGTCTGGATAATTAAATTCAGAGCATAGTCTGGCACTTTCCATACTTTAAATCCTAAAAGGAGGTTTGACAGGCTACGGTCCAAGTTCTTCAGCATTTTCTTGGAAGTTAAATCATTCAGGGTCCTGGCAATGGTCCCATAACCCCTGATGAATGACCAATTGTAGCCAGTGAGAACTAGAAAGGCTCTGTACCTTCGCTTCAAGAGATTGGTTCTTTCCTCCACCGACCAGGTGGCTTAGGTAAGTCACAGTGCTCTGCGCTATCTGTCATTTTGTGGCTTTGAAAGTCAGACCTGCATTCTGCAGCATCTGAAACACTTGTTTCAGGTGGGATAATTGATCCTCCCAGGACAACACAGCAATGTCATCTAAATTGGTGAAACTGAAGTTTTCCAGACCAGACTAAACCTGGTTAACCATTCTTTGAAAGGTTGCAGGGGCATTATTCAATCCAAAGGTCATCACAGTGACATGATAATGGCCTTCTTGGGTTGAGAATGCTGACCACTCTGTCACTACATCTGTACAGCGTCCTGACAATACACTGCAGTGAGGCTGAAGGTACTAATGTACTGGCCAGCACCAAGCTTGTCAATGAGCTCATCTGCCCAAGGAATGGGGAGAGCATCTGTCTTTGGGACAGAATTGAGCAGCCTATAGTCCACACAAAAGTGGACTTTAGTCTTCCCACCATTGGTCTTTTTAGGGACCTGTATTACTGGGCTAGCCCAGGAGCTGTGGGATAGCTCTATCACTCCTAGTGACAGCATCTTGGAAACTTCCTCCTTGATGGTGACCCCGACCTTATCTGACATCCGGTGGATCCTACTCTTCACCAGCTTACTGTGTCCAGTGTCCTCATCATGGGTGTACCAATCTGCGTAACCTTGAGTCAGTGAAAGCAGACCCAACAAACTGTCCCAGAAAATGGTGAAATTCTGTCAGTTGCAGTTCTGACAGGTATGTTGGAAAGTTGACACCTTCAACTGACCCATCTGTGGCTTTAGTGTGCAGGAGGTCTGGGAGGGCATCAGTTTCCTCCTCAGTCTCTCCAGCAGTCACTAAGGCCATTACCAAGTCATCCCGGCTATAATGGGGTTTTACTGATTGACGTTACAGACCATGCACATCTGTTTAGGTCTTTTCACGTAAATGAGGTAATTCACCTCACTGAATTTTCCCAGCACACAGTATGGCCCAGTCCACTTGTCCTGAACGGCAATGGGTTTGAAATGCTCGATAATCCACACCCACTGGCCTGGATAATTGACTTTCACTCTGGCCTTCTGGTTGTGGCAGCGCTTCATCAGCTCCTCACTGGCCTTTAGGTTTTTCTTCAACTTTCCATGTATTTTGCCAATCTAGAGGAAAGGCCAATTACATAGTCGACCCATCTCATGTAGGGTAGGAGGGCTTGCCCTCCATCCCTCTTTCACTAGACTGAGGGGACCTCGTACAAGGTGTCCAAACAGAAACTCAAACGGGCTAAAATAAACCACATTCTGTGGCACCTCCCTGTAGGTGAACAGAATGCATGGCAGAAGAATAACCCATTTTCTCCACAGGTGCTCTTCCAAGCCACTTGTCATGCTTTCCAGGGTCTTGTTGAACCATTTAGCAAGCCTTTTTTTTTTTGTGGGTGGAAGGATGTAGTGAACATGTAGGTGTCTCCACACTCATCCCATATAGCATTCATATAAGCTGATATGAAGTTTGATCCCTGTCATAAACAACTTCCTTGGGGAATCCAGCTTGCTAGAATATCCCAGTCAAAAACTTTGCAACCACGGGGGCTTTGATGCTCCTCAGAGGGACAGCCTCAGGGTACTGTGTGGCATGGTCTATCACCAGCAAGATGCATCTGTTCCCTGAGCTGGTTTGAGGATCCAAAGGCCAACAATGTCCATGCATATTCTCTCAAGAGGATGCCCAACCATAGGTAGTGGAATTAAGCAGGCCTTTGTGGCAAGACATGACTTGCCTGAAGCTCGACAAATCAGGCAGGACCAGACAAATTCCTCAACCTTTATACCAAACTGCGGCCAGTAAAAATGCACAAAAAAACAGTCTGATGGCCTAGTCACTCCCAAGTGATCTGCTAAAGGAATTTGGTGAGCCAAATCCAAAAGGGACTTTCTGTGGCACTGGGGAATCACCAACCTTCTGGTGCCCTCGACCTCAGAGTATTTTGTCTCAGTGTACAGCAGGAGTCCCTCCTCCCAGTACACCTTGAAAAAGCCAGGGTTCTCGCTCCAAACCTGCTCTTCCACATGCTTCCGCAGCCCCGCCAGAGTGGGACAGTTTTTCTGAGCTTTAAAGAAGTCAGTCTGATCTGGTCCTCAGCTAATGCAAACTCATCCAGCTTGGGAGGGCCTTTCAGATCGGAGCTCACATGGTCCTCCACCTCAGGTTCCTGCGCTGCACCTGGCAACTATTGAGTCACTGAGGCAGTGGCTACCAAAGTAGGATCCTCAGTGACTACTGGCCACTCTCCCACAGGAGTAGATGAGTCAGCGGTCTGTGGAACTAGACTAGGGCTATCGGCAATGCCGGTGCCTCCAACAAGCCCTCTGGAAGCACTCCGGCCCTAAGGCTCTGAGATTCTTCAATATGGCAGCCTCTTGAGCCCTCAATCATGTAGCCACTGTAACTATCTCAGGATCAGGAAGATCATTACCCAACAGACATGGGACATGAATGGAGTCTATCATGGCTACACAGCCCTGGGTCATTTCACCTCACCAGCTGAACTCTACTATCCACCAAGGAGCACTTCATCTTTTCATCAAATTCACTGATGCTTCAATCAGGCCCATCAATATAATGGCTGGCTGTACCTGCTTCCAGGTGACAGCAGTGATGCTAGCCACTGTGTATCAGACCACATTCTGTGTCCATTTATGTACACATGTTCTAGATAGAGTTGATTATTATTGGGAATGGGGATCACTTCTGGAGACCCAGTACTGTTCCCACTCAGTGTCATCAATCCGCGTTTGGCCACTTCTTGGCTTAGTAGAAACCTCCTCCAGGAGGCCCACTCTACTAATCGCCTCTTCCACAAGTCCAAAATTCACTATGGCTTACTTGGTTAAGCCCTTGAAAACAAAATCCCCTTTCCTATGGCTCAGCTCCTTACACACAAAACAGTAGGTGTCCCAGTGTTATGGTTGCCTGCACTCTTATTTTTGTTGTGTTCGGCTGAACTAAAGGTTTTTGATTTACTGTCAGTATTTTGTGGACCTGACTTTGAATAGGAGTGGGTTGGACCTTTGTACTTCCCATACTTCATAATTTGTTGTCTGAAGATTTAGGTGTGATAACCTGAGCCTTTTTCGGGACTCAAGTACTTACAAACCTGTTGGCAGTCTTTGCAAGCTCGCTAGGATCTATAATAGTCTAGTCTGCAAGCTGCTGGTGTAGGTGAACCTCACAATTCTTCAATACATGCAATCAAATTGTACAGCCCTTTAAATGTGTCAACTTTGATACCAGACAACCACCCGCTCATATATTTCAACAACAAGTGTGTGAATGCTTCACATGTCTGTCCACTTTTCTTTGCAAGCTCGTTGAAGCTCTTGAGGAACTGTTCTGGGGTTTTTACAGAACTTTCCGAGGAGGGCTGCCTTCATTCTCTTATAAACAGGCATTTCCTCAGTAGTTAACTGAAGAATTGCTTCAATACCTGCTACCGTTAAGGGACCCTTCAGGGCTGCACCCCACAGTAGCTTGTCCAGAGCCTTTAGCTGAAAAGCAAGCTCATTTTCAGGCTACCTTCAGCCATCTATTCTCCTTCACTCATCTCTGACTGTCTGTCTGCTATCCAGGAGTGGTATGCCGCCAATGATCTCTGCCTTAATGCCAGTAAGACTGAGAGTCTCCTCCTCGGCACACCCACTCCCTCCTTTCCTGCCACTCTCTGGCCGGCCTCTCTTGACCCTCTTCCTGTTCCCACCTGCAAAGCTAAAACCCTTGGGGTCATCTTCAACTCCACACTCTCCTTCTCTCCTCACATCTCTGACGTCTCTAAGAAGTCACACTACCTGCTGCACCTCTTCAGAGGTGTTCTCCTTTTCCCCAGAAGCTCACTGTTTCCAGAGGTCTGGTTCTCTCTAGGCTGGACTATTGCAACAGCCTCTTTCTAAATCTGCCTGCTTCTACTCTCCACTCTCTGCAACTCATCCAGAACAGTACTGCAAGACTTGTCCTTGGCCTCAAGTTCAGGAATAATATCTCTCCAGGACTGAAATCTCTGCGCTGGCTCTCAGTAGCTGTGAGGATTAAGTTCAAAACCCTCTGCATTGTCCACAAGTCCTTCTGGGGTCTAGGGCCTCAATACCTTCAACTCTCTCTTCCTAAATATCTTCCTTCTCAAGCTTTTTGCTCATCCGCCTCGAACTGCTTCAGGGTCAGTCGCTTCTCCAAGCAACACGTTGGTGGTAGATCTCTCTCTTCAGCTGGAGCCTCCCTCTGGAACAACCTCCCTGCCTCCCTGAAACTTGAGGAGAACCATCTCCGGTTCCGGAAGCACCTTAAAACCTTCCTCTTTGCTTCTGCTTTCTTTCCCCCTTTCCCCTGCTGAATTCCTGACTGAAACTGCACTGGTTACCTGGCCACCCCTCTGATCTCAGGCCCAGGCCCCTCTAGTTGTACACCTGTACTGCCTCGCTTGCAACCCCCGCACCTGGGGACTGTTTTTCTGTATCCCTACAGTTCCCCTACAAGCATTTATGTCTGCAGTTACCTTGCACTTGCCACCAGCTGGCCGTTTTCTTGTATTTATCTTATTTATTCTAGTATCCCATGTACTGCACTTTCCCATCCTCTTCCCCTACGCACTTTTCCCCTTCCCCTTTCCTATGCACTTCTGCAATCTGGCCTAGTAAGATTGTTGTCTTTCTCCCCTTTGTTCCACCTACCTTGCCTCGCCGAGCCTTGAAACAATTGTGTATTTGCGTGTTATAAATGCCATATCATATCATATGATATCAAGCTTGAGCACTTAAAGCCAGTCAAAAATATCATTCCCCTTCATAAACAATCACTAAGTCTTTTGGGATTTGCCGCTGGGGCTATTCCTGGGCACGCTTGTTTGAGATACCATTGCTGCTTTCACTAGAGGTGGATCTGTGGACCTCCTTCTTCTTTTCAAGTGCCAGCTTGAGCAGCTCAATGGTGACCTTCCCCCTGTGTCTGACCCTCTAACACTAGTCTCCACTCCTCTAGTTGGAGCTTTCTAGCCGCTACCTCATTAAAAGCCGGAACAGTTACAGGGCTACTGAGGGACCTTGCTGAGGCATGGGACCTGCGGGATGCCGCTCTAGCCCCTAACGCTTTAGAGTGTTGAGAAACCACGTTTGCCCCCTGGAGGGATGGTTTCGAGAAACACTGCTCATGCAGTCTTCCTCACCATCTTCCACTACCCCTTCCGGATGGTCTTCTTCATTCGGGTAAACATACACGGATTCTAACCCGCCCCCTGGAGTCTTCGGCCCAACCGCCCTCGCTTCTGCCCAAACTTGGAGGCTGGTCAGCAACTCAGGTTTGTAAACCGTAGTGCTGTGGGGAAGTCCCCTCTCATGACTTAGGACGCACAGTATATCCTTGATCATGACTTTCACATGCTCTGTGTCAAGATCAGTGACTATTTAACAATTCCTAGCAATGTCTAAACATTGCCTGTACCAGAACATTTATTATTGGTTGACTAATCTGTGTACAAAGCTCCAACTCAATCCGACCGCCTGCCACCAATGTGACAAATTAAATCCTGGGGCACCAGTGTTCCAGGAATGAATATCGGTTTTTAAATCATCAATCAGCCCCACATCTCTAGTACACCAGAAGGGATCCAAACAGATTGAAACACAAGCACATTCTAAACCTCCTTGTGCAAGTTAGGTAACATGGACAGAACTGTAGGCTCAACTCTGCAAGATTGTGGATCTTTGGTTAGTTGCTACACAGCAAAAATACAATTATTACCCAATGATAAAAGGGACTGTGCAGTCAAGGTTGTCTACAATTATCTACATTATATAATCCCAATAGACAGTTCTAGCACACTACAAAATACACCCCACCCTGTATAGGAATGCAGAGAACAGACAGTTTCAAAGAAGGAAGTGGGATACTCTGGATACTGACAGGAGTGTTGTCGGTATGGTAATTAATCACAATGATTCAAGTATACTTGGCTTCAACACAAAGGTAGAAATGGGGTGCAAAATGTCAATAGTGGCCATCAGAGAATGACCTGGGAAACAGAACCACAATGTACCTTATGCTGTAGAAGTTCTTGGTGCTAGAGAGGGTCCAGTGGGTTTAGGGTGCTTTGTAGCTTCTGCAACAGAGTTCAAGATGAGAGACGGCTGTAGGTATCAGGCAGCAGTCAGTTCAGCGAGCGAGGAACAACAGGCAGCTGCAGGCTGGCATATATGGTCGTTCAGGGTCAGGAATCCTTGTCTCAGTGCTGGTCTGCGGTTCTGAAGCAGTGCCCTTAGCATCTTGGATGACATTAGCAACTGCAGCATAACAACAATCAGTGGTGCAGTCATTTGCAGCTCCAGGGGCTCATCTGGCTCTGAAATGTCCTTTAAGGCGGACGTTGGTAGATGTTTGTCGATGCACTCCTCCTAGCTTCTTCACTGAACTTGTGTCGTCCTTTAAGGCAGAAGGCCCAAAGCTGAGGATAGTGTTGCAGGCACCAGCCTTGTCCTTGGTTTGGTTCAAAGACTCTGTAATTGGTGTAGACTAAGCCTATCTTAATGAACCAATTTTGCTCCCCAACAACAATCTCCTGTCTGTATTAGGTCATAACCAGAGTGCTTTGCAACATAAAATATAAAGGGTGAAAACATGCAATACAAAGTCCTACCCATCTTCCTGCCTGTTGTGGATCAAAGCGTCTCTCTCTGGTCAATGGAGCTCTCTGTGGTTCCTGATTAAAGCAGCAGTTCTCCCATGAAGCTGTGGCAAGACCACACTTTCTTTTGCCATCAATCCACATACTTGTACCTTCTGAAAGGGGTCCCCATGCAGGGATTACTACTGTAATACAAGCAGTCCCAGACATGACATTTCCCTGTCAATCGATACTGAATATGGGAGCTGGCATCAGGCTGACAGAGTGCATATGAAAGGGTGTTGGTGGATCCTGTCTCCTCTGTTTAGGCTCCACAGCCAGGCCCCATGTAGGCCTGTTTGAATTCAACTCTGATTAGTATGGAAAGCTGCCACCAGCAACAATGCTACACAAAAGGACAGGGCGGATCCATGGAGCTTTTGATAGTTAATTATGCTGGGCATTGCAGAGGGAAGTTTTTGCCCTACCCCTATTGAGATGACATGGTGAAATCCTGGCTGTCATATCCCAGCTAATTATGACAGGGAGTGGGGGTGGTGTCTGTAGGCTGTGTCCATCCAGAGTGCACAAGTCTATTTGTATGTTGTGCAGTGAGCATAGGAAAATGTGTGTGGATTAGCCACACACATTTTCCGGAGGTCGATCTACCATCATATAATTTTGTTTAAAAGTCCAAACAGGCCCAGGCTTGCGCAAGCCCACAGTGTGGATGGTTGAATTCCTCACACCCTCCATGTACGTTTGTTTGATATTTGGAATTATATTTGAGTAAACTTTGTTCTTATTATTGTATTTATTTGTTTTTTCAGACACCTAACATGCAAAATATACCTTCTAATGATGCAAGTCAGGAATACCTTTAAATTATAAAGATAATTGGGGAACACATTCTGCGTCAAAAACATCTTCCTTAATAAAAAAAAAGACCATTTTCTAAACATGTAGCATTTCTACAACAAGGAAATGTATTGCAAAGTAAGGGGCCATGGCCATAGCGGGAGGTGAGGAGTCAACGTGTATTTAAGGATTCTGATGGTGCAGGGCCAAGTAGGAGTTTAAGAAAAAGAGCCACATGAACATGGCATGGAGATTTATCAAAAAGAAGCAGGCACAGTTCTGTCAGGGTTGAGCTACAGGAGTGGCACTGAATGATACACTCATTGGCAGTTGACATATGTGAAGAAGTCCCCTGCCTTGCCTTGGGGATATCCAATGGGTTGACCAAGGAAGCCAAGTCCCTCCACAAGCTAATGTATAATGGGTTTTGGGATGAAATGGGGAGGATCCCCTGATCTCACTCATTGAAGTCCTCATTTCAGTATAGGGGACTGGCTAATGGTGCCACCTAGGACAGGATACTTTTTAGGAGCAGGGCAACTAAAAAAATAAAAAAAATAAAACATATGTCATTAGGAAATTCAGGCTGTCCCAAATCCAAACCACAGGGGTTTCACTTCCTGCAAAGCTGACAACTCTGTAGCAACTGTAGATGATCTTGCCCTTTTATTGGAATTGGGGAGAGGAAGTCCCTCTGCGCCAGCAGTACCTCCCCATTTGGTTTCCCTTACAAGGATTAATTGATGAACCATTGAAGAAACTCTGCTGTCTCAGGTACATTGGGGTTGTTGAAGTTTTTGACCAGGAGACAAGACTGAATTAACATTAATGGATTGCACTTGTTTATACTTTTATTACAGGTTGCCCAGGTGGACGGATCACTACACAGAATTGTGTCTTAGTAGCAAAAGAATCATTCTGCCATTGTTTTACCTAACCTGTCTTCCTTCGTATGATCTATGCTGTTACAACTTTCTGCATAATTTGTATGACATTATAACTGTCAGCAGTTGGTGCATTTTGAAGGAATATAAATCTAAGTGTGGTACCACATAGACATTGTATATATTTGTCATATTAGAATTGCAAAAGTACAAAGTATGTTATGAACTGTGTTTATATCTCAGAACCTTATTTTTATACAAAGAACTGTGTTAGCACATAACATAGTGAGTGGACATTCCTTTGTGGGGGCTTGGGGACTTATGGTTCTTAAGAACCAGCATAAATCACCTCCTGAGAGCTTAAGCCTTGGTTGCTTGTCCATTCGCTACCATAGAGAGAACCCTGGACTGGGTGCTCTTGCCTCTACTCTGCCATACAGATGGCAGAAGTAGAGATATCATCCTCCAGTCTTTACAGGAACCACAATGTACCTTGTGCTGTAGGGGTTTTGGAGCTCGAAAGGGTCGAGTCAGTTTCAGGGCGCTTTGCAGATTTTGCAACATAGTTTTAGATGGGAGACTGCTGTGAGTATCAGGCAGCCGGCAGTTCAGCGAACAAAGCTTCATTGATGGCTTCAGGCTGGCCTACATGGTGGCTCAAGGTCAGGAATCATCTCAGTACTGGTCCGCGGTTCTGAAGTAATGTCATGGCGTCTTGGACAGCGTTAGAGACTGCAGCGTGGCATCAGTCAATGGTGCAGTTGGTTGCAGCTCGAGGGGCTTGACTGGCTCGAAAATTTCCTTTAAGGCAGACGTTGGTAGATGCTTGTCGATGCACTCTACCTAGCTTCTTCACTGAATTTGTGTCATCCTTTAACGCGAATGGCACAAAGCTGAAGAGAGTGTTGCAGGCAGCTGCCATCCTCTTGGTGGTCCTGGCCTTCCTTCACTGGCAGAAGATGTAATGCAGAGTGTACCTTCAACCATGGCCCATTGTAGAGTTCTTCTTGTTACTCCTTGCAAAGTCTTCAAACGATCTCCCAAAAGAGGGGCTGAGCCCTCTTTTAAAGCCAAATGGGCCACATTGGTTGGTGTAGGCTACGCCTACCGTAATGAACCAATCCTGCATCCCCAACCACAATCTCCTGTATGCATGAGGTCATACCCAGAGTACTTTGCAACAGAAAAGGTAAAGGCGTGAAAACATGTAATGCTAAGCACAACCCATCTTCCTGTCTGTTGTCTCTGATCAATGGTGATCTCTGTGGTTCCTGATTAAAGCGGCAGGTCACCCTTGAATCTACAGTAAGACCAGAATTTCTGTCACCATCAATCCACATACGTGTACCTTCTGAATACTGTCCGACTGTGGGGATGACTAGTATACTACACAAAGTCCCAGACATGAAATTTCCCAGTAAATTAATACTGAAGGTGGGAACTGGCATCAGGTTGACACAGTATATATTATAGGGTGTTGGGGGTTTCCTGTCTCCTTTGTGTAGCCTCTGCAGCCAGGCTCCATGTTGGCCCGTTTGAATTAAACTCTGATTAGTATGCAAAGCTGCCACCAGCAACAGTGCTCCACAAAAGGGCAGATCCATGGAGACTTTGATAGTTAATTGGGCTGGTCATGGCAGGGGGGTCGGATTTGCCCTCCTCCTTCTGAGATGACATGGTGTAATCCTAGCTGTCATATCCCAACTAAATATGACAGGGGTGTGGCATATGTAGGCTGTGTCCACCTAGAATGCAGAGACCTGTGTGTCTATGCATGTGTGCATGTCTTGTGTTTTAGCCCAACACATTTCCGGGAGGTTGATCCACCATCATTCAATTTCTTTTAAAATAAAAACAAAAACAGGCAGACACACACCTACCGTGCGGATGGTCAATTTCCTCACATGCCCCCAAGCCTCAACAGGTGAACCACCACCCTACTGAGGATCTGGTTCATCATCAAGGTAAAAGTACCGGCTGAGGCCATCTGCACTTCCATGCTGGGAGACTGGCTTGTGCTGGATGTCCATATCTAATCCCTGTAGGGATATCTCCCAACGTGAAAGGTTAAGGTTCTCCCTTTGAATGGCCATTAATCATTGAAGATTGTCTCAATTGTAAAGTGTGACACAAAGATGTAGGCCTTCAGCTTATTGATGGTCCACACAACCACATAAGCCTCTTTTTCAGCCCAGTTCTTGTTTGTCAATCGTCTGGTAATGTAGTCAGGTTGCTCTAACCCATGAGAGTTCAGCTGCGCTAACACTGCACCAATCCTAAAATCACAGGCGTCTGTCTGGATAATTAAATTCAGAGCATAGTCTGGCACTTTCCATACTTTAAATCCTAAAAGGAGGTTTGACAGGCTACGGTCCAAGTTCTTCAGCATTTTCTTGGAAGTTAAATCATTCAGGGTCCTGGCAATGGTCCCATAACCCCTGATGAATGACCAATTGTAGCCAGTGAGAACTAGAAAGGCTCTGTACCTTCGCTTCAAGAGATTGGTTCTTTCCTCCACCGACCAGGTGGCTTAGGTAAGTCACAGTGCTCTGCGCTATCTGTCATTTTGTGGCTTTGAAAGTCAGACCTGCATTCTGCAGCATCTGAAACACTTGTTTCAGGTGGGATAATTGATCCTCCCAGGACAACACAGCAATGTCATCTAAATTGGTGAAACTGAAGTTTTCCAGACCAGACTAAACCTGGTTAACCATTCTTTGAAAGGTTGCAGGGGCATTATTCAATCCAAAGGTCATCACAGTGACATGATAATGGCCTTCTTGGGTTGAGAATGCTGACCACTCTGTCACTACATCTGTACAGCGTCCTGACAATACACTGCAGTGAGGCTGAAGGTACTAATGTACTGGCCAGCACCAAGCTTGTCAATGAGCTCATCTGCCCAAGGAATGGGGAGAGCATCTGTCTTTGGGACAGAATTGAGCAGCCTATAGTCCACACAAAAGTGGACTTTAGTCTTCCCACCATTGGTCTTTTTAGGGACCTGTATTACTGGGCTAGCCCAGGAGCTGTGGGATAGCTCTATCACTCCTAGTGACAGCATCTTGGAAACTTCCTCCTTGATGGTGACCCCGACCTTATCTGACATCCGGTGGGTCCTACTCTTCACCAGCTTACTGTGTCCAGTGTCCTCATCATGGGTGTACCAATCTGCGTAACCTTGAGTCAGTGAAAGCAGACCCAACAAACTGTCCCAGAAAATGGTGAAATTCTGTCAGTTGCAGTTCTGACAGGTATGTTGGAAAGTTGACACCTTCAACTGACCCATCTGTGGCTTTAGTGTGCAGGAGGTCTGGGAGGGCATCAGTTTCCTCCTCAGTCTCTCCAGCAGTCACTAAGGCCATTACCAAGTCATCCCGGCTATAATGGGGTTTTACTGATTGACGTTACAGACCATGCACATCTGTTTAGGTCTTTTCACGTAAATGAGGTAATTCACCTCACTGAATTTTCCCAGCACACAGTATGGCCCAGTCCACTTGTCCTGAACGGCAATGGGTTTGAAATGCTCGATAATCCACACCCACTGGCCTGGATAATTGACTTTCACTCTGGCCTTCTGGTTGTGGCAGCGCTTCATCAGCTCCTCACTGGCCTTTAGGTTTTTCTTCAACTTTCCATGTATTTTGCCAATCTAGAGGAAAGGCCAATTACATAGTCGACCCATCTCATGTAGGGTAGGAGGGCTTGCCCTCCATCCCTCTTTCACTAGACTGAGGGGACCTCGTACAAGGTGTCCAAACAGAAACTCAAACGGGCTAAAATAAACCACATTCTGTGGCACCTCCCTGTAGGTGAACAGAATGCATGGCAGAAGAATAACCCATTTTCTCCACAGGTGCTCTTCCAAGCCACTTGTCATGCTTTCCAGGGTCTTGTTGAACCATTTAGCAAGCCTTTTTTTTTTGTGGGTGGAAGGATGTAGTGAACATGTAGGTGTCTCCACACTCATCCCATATAGCATTCATATAAGCTGATATGAAGTTTGATCCCTGTCATAAACAACTTCCTTGGGGAATCCAGCTTGCTAGAATATCCCAGTCAAAAACTTTGCAACCACGGGGGCTTTGATGCTCCTCAGAGGGACAGCCTCAGGGTACTGTGTGGCATGGTCTATCACCAGCAAGATGCATCTGTTCCCTGAGCTGGTTTGAGGATCCAAAGGCCAACAATGTCCATGCATATTCTCTCAAGAGGATGCCCAACCATAGGTAGTGGAATTAAGCAGGCCTTTGTGGCAAGACATGACTTGCCTGAAGCTCGACAAATCAGGCAGGACCAGACAAATTCCTCAACCTTTATACCAAACTGCGGCCAGTAAAAATGCACAAAAAAACAGTCTGATGGCCTAGTCACTCCCAAGTGATCTGCTAAAGGAATTTGGTGAGCCAAATCCAAAAGGGACTTTCTGTGGCACTGGGGAATCACCAACCTTCTGGTGCCCTCGACCTCAGAGTATTTTGTCTCAGTGTACAGCAGGAGTCCCTCCTCCCAGTACACCTTGAAAAAGCCAGGGTTCTCGCTCCAAACCTGCTCTTCCACATGCTTCCGCAGCCCCGCCAGAGTGGGACAGTTTTTCTGAGCTTTAAAGAAGTCAGTCTGATCTGGTCCTCAGCTAATGCAAACTCATCCAGCTTGGGAGGGCCTTTCAGATCGGAGCTCACATGGTCCTCCACCTCAGGTTCCTGCGCTGCACCTGGCAACTATTGAGTCACTGAGGCAGTGGCTACCAAAGTAGGATCCTCAGTGACTACTGGCCACTCTCCCACAGGAGTAGATGAGTCAGCGGTCTGTGGAACTAGACTAGGGCTATCGGCAATGCCGGTGCCTCCAACAAGCCCTCTGGAAGCACTCCGGCCCTAAGGCTCTGAGATTCTTCAATATGGCAGCCTCTTGAGCCCTCAATCACGTAGCCACTGTAACTATCTCAGGATCAGGAAGATCATTACCCAACAGACATGGGACATGAATGGAGTCTATCATGGCTACACAGCCCTGGGTCATTTCACCTCACCAGCTGAACTCTACTATCCACCAAGGAGCACTTCATCTTTTCATCAAATTCACTGATGCTTCAATCAGGCCCATCAATATAATGGCTGGCTGTACCTGCTTCCAGGTGACAGCAGTGATGCTAGCCACTGTGTATCAGACCACATTCTGTGTCCATTTATGTACACATGTTCTAGATAGAGTTGATTATTATTGGGAATGGGGATCACTTCTGGAGACCCAGTACTGTTCCCACTCAGTGTCATCAATCCGCGTTTGGCCACTTCTTGGCTTAGTAGAAACCTCCTCCAGGAGGCCCACTCTACTAATCGCCTCTTCCACAAGTCCAAAATTCACTATGGCTTACTTGGTTAAGCCCTTGAAAACAAAATCCCCTTTCCTATGGCTCAGCTCCTTACACACAAAACAGTAGGTGTCCCAGTGTTATGGTTGCCTGCACTCTTATTTTTGTTGTGTTCGGCTGAACTAAAGGTTTTTGATTTACTGTCAGTATTTTGTGGACCTGACTTTGAATAGGAGTGGGTTGGACCTTTGTACTTCCCATACTTCATAATTTGTTGTCTGAAGATTTAGGTGTGATAACCTGAGCCTTTTTCGGGACTCAAGTACTTACAAACCTGTTGGCAGTCTTTGCAAGCTCGCTAGGATCTATAATAGTCTAGTCTGCAAGCTGCTGGTGTAGGTGAACCTCACAATTCTTCAATACATGCAATCAAATTGTACAGCCCTTTAAATGTGTCAACTTTGATACCAGACAACCACCCGCTCATATATTTCAACAACAAGTGTGTGAATGCTTCACATGTCTGTCCACTTTTCTTTGCAAGCTCGTTGAAGCTCTTGAGGAACTGTTCTGGGGTTTTTACAGAACTTTCCGAGGAGGGCTGCCTTCATTCTCTTATAAACAGGCATTTCCTCAGTAGTTAACTGAAGAATTGCTTCAATACCTGCTACCGTTAAGGGACCCTTCAGGGCTGCACCCCACAGTAGCTTGTCCAGAGCCTTTAGCTGAAAAGCAAGCTCATTTTCAGGCTACCTTCAGCCATCTATTCTCCTTCACTCATCTCTGACTGTCTGTCTGCTATCCAGGAGTGGTATGCCGCCAATGATCTCTGCCTTAATGCCAGTAAGACTGAGAGTCTCCTCCTCGGCACACCCACTCCCTCCTTTCCTGCCACTCTCTGGCCGGCCTCTCTTGACCCTCTTCCTGTTCCCACCTGCAAAGCTAAAACCCTTGGGGTCATCTTCAACTCCACACTCTCCTTCTCTCCTCACATCTCTGACGTCTCTAAGAAGTCACACTACCTGCTGCACCTCTTTAGAGGTGTTCTCCTTTTCCCCAGAAGCTCACTGTTTCCAGAGGTCTGGTTCTCTCTAGGCTGGACTATTGCAACAGCCTCTTTCTAAATCTGCCTGCTTCTACTCTCCACTCTCTGCAACTCATCCAGAACAGTACTGCAAGACTTGTCCTTGGCCTCAAGTTCAGGAATAATATCTCTCCAGGACTGAAATCTCTGCGCTGGCTCTCAGTGGCTGTGAGGATTAAGTTCAAAACCCTCTGCATTGTCCACAAGTCCTTCTGGGGTCTAGGGCCTCAATACCTTCAACTCTCTCTTCCTAAATATCTTCCTTCTCAAGCTTTTTGCTCATCCGCCTCGAACTGCTTCAGGGTCAGTCGCTTCTCCAAGCAACACGTTGGTGGTAGATCTCTCTCTTCAGCTGGAGCCTCCCTCTGGAACAACCTCCCTGCCTCCCTGAAACTTGAGGAGAACCATCTCCGGTTCCGGAAGCACCTTAAAACCTTCCTCTTTGCTTCTGCTTTCTTTCCCCCTTTCCCCTGCTGAATTCCTGACTGAAACTGCACTGGTTACCTGGCCACCCCTCTGATCTCAGGCCCAGGCCCCTCTAGTTGTACACCTGTACTGCCTCGCTTGCAACCCCCGCACCTGGGGACTGTTTTTCTGTATCCCTACAGTTCCCCTACAAGCATTTATGTCTGCAGTTACCTTGCACTTGCCACCAGCTGGCCGTTTTCTTTTATTTATCTTATTTATTCTAGTATCCCATGTACTGCACTTTCCCATCCTCTTCCCCTACGCACTTTTCCCCTTCCCCTTTCCTATGCACTTCTGCAATCTGGCCTAGTAAGATTGTTGTCTTTCTCCCCTTTGTTCCACCTACCTTGCCTCGCCGAGCCTTGAAACAATTGTGTATTTGCGTGTTATAAATGCCATATCATATCATATGATATCAAGCTTGAGCACTTAAAGCCAGTCAAAAATATCATTCCCCTTCATAAACAATCACTAAGTCTTTTGGGATTTGCCGCTGGGGCTATTCCTGGGCACGCTTGTTTGAGATACCATTGCTGCTTTCACTAGAGGTGGATCTGTGGACCTCCTTCTTCTTTTCAAGTGCCAGCTTGAGCAGCTCAATGGTGACCTTCCCCCTGTGTCTGATCCTCTAACACTAGTCTCCACTCCTCTAGTGGGAGCTTTCTAGCCGCTACCTCATTAAAAGCCGGAACAGTTACAGGGCTACTGAGGGACCTTGCTGAGGCATGGGACCTGCGGGATGCCGCTCTAGCCCCTAACGCTTTAGAGTGTTGAGAAACCACGTTTGCCCCCTGGAGGGATGGTTTCGAGAAACACTGCTCATGCAGTCTTCCTCACCATCTTCCACTACCCCTTCCGGATGGTCTTCTTCATTCGGGTAAACATACACGGATTCTAACCCGCCCCCTGGAGTCTTCGGCCCAACCGCCCTCGCTTCTGCCCAAACTTGGAGGCTGGTCAGCAACTCAGGTTTGTAAACCGTAGTGCTGTGGGGAAGTCCCCTCTCATGACTTAGGACGCACAGTATATCCTTGATCATGACTTTCACATGCTCTGTGTCAAGATCAGTGACTATTTAACAATTCCTAGCAATGTCTAAACATTGCCTGTACCAGAACATTTATTATTGGTTGACTAATCTGTGTACAAAGCTCCAACTCAATCCGACCGCCTGCCACCAATGTGACAAATTAAATCCTGGGGCACCAGTGTTCCAGGAATGAATATCGGTTTTTAAATCATCAATCAGCCCCACATCTCTAGTACACCAGAAGGGATCCAAACAGATTGAAACACAAGCACATTCTAAACCTCCTTGTGCAAGTTAGGTAACATGGACAGAACTGTAGGCTCAACTCTGCAAGATTGTGGATCTTTGGTTAGTTGCTACACAGCAAAAATACAATTATTACCCAATGATAAAAGGGACTGTGCAGTCAAGGTTGTCTACAATTATCTACATTATATAATCCCAATAGACAGTTCTAGCACACTACAAAATACACCCCACCCTGTATAGGAATGCAGAGAACAGACAGTTTCAAAGAAGGAAGTGGGATACTCTGGATACTGACAGGAGTGTTGTCGGTATGGTAATTAATCACAATGATTCAAGTATACTTGGCTTCAACACAAAGGTAGAAATGGGGTGCAAAATGTCAATAGTGGCCATCAGAGAATGACCTGGGAAACAGAACCACAATGTACCTTATGCTGTAGAAGTTCTTGGTGCTAGAGAGGGTCCAGTGGGTTTAGGGTGCTTTGTAGCTTCTGCAACAGAGTTCAAGATGAGAGACGGCTGTAGGTATCAGGCAGCAGTCAGTTCAGCGAGCGAGGAACAACAGGCAGCTGCAGGCTGGCATATATGGTCGTTCAGGGTCAGGAATCCTTGTCTCAGTGCTGGTCTGCGGTTCTGAAGCAGTGCCCTTAGCATCTTGGATGACATTAGCAACTGCAGCATAACAACAATCAGTGGTGCAGTCATTTGCAGCTCCAGGGGCTCATCTGGCTCTGAAATGTCCTTTAAGGCGGACGTTGGTAGATGTTTGTCGATGCACTCCTCCTAGCTTCTTCACTGAACTTGTGTCGTCCTTTAAGGCAGAAGGCCCAAAGCTGAGGATAGTGTTGCAGGCACCAGCCTTGTCCTTGGTTTGGTTCAAAGACTCTGTAATTGGTGTAGACTAAGCCTATCTTAATGAACCAATTTTGCTCCCCAACAACAATCTCCTGTCTGTATTAGGTCATAACCAGAGTG
The DNA here is from genome assembly GCF_040938575.1 of Ambystoma mexicanum. NCBI lineage: Eukaryota > Metazoa > Chordata > Amphibia > Caudata > Ambystomatidae > Ambystoma > Ambystoma mexicanum. The sequence goes on along the minus strand of NC_090923.1, from coordinate 212,598,156 downwards.
CTTTGCAACATAAAATATAAAGGGTGAAAACATGCAATACAAAGTCCTACCCATCTTCCTGCCTGTTGTGGATCAAAGCGTCTCTCTCTGGTCAATGGAGCTCTCTGTGGTTCCTGATTAAAGCAGCAGTTCTCCCATGAAGCTGTGGCAAGACCACACTTTCTTTTGCCATCAATCCACATACTTGTACCTTCTGAAAGGGGTCCCCATGCAGGGATTACTACTGTAATACAAGCAGTCCCAGACATGACATTTCCCTGTCAATCGATACTGAATATGGGAGCTGGCATCAGGCTGACAGAGTGCATATGAAAGGGTGTTGGTGGATCCTGTCTCCTCTGTTTAGGCTCCACAGCCAGGCCCCATGTAGGCCTGTTTGAATTCAACTCTGATTAGTATGGAAAGCTGCCACCAGCAACAATGCTACACAAAAGGACAGGGCGGATCCATGGAGCTTTTGATAGTTAATTATGCTGGGCATTGCAGAGGGAAGTTTTTGCCCTACCCCTATTGAGATGACATGGTGAAATCCTGGCTGTCATATCCCAGCTAATTATGACAGGGAGTGGGGGTGGTGTCTGTAGGCTGTGTCCATCCAGAGTGCACAAGTCTATTTGTATGTTGTGCAGTGAGCATAGGAAAATGTGTGTGGATTAGCCACACACATTTTCCGGAGGTCGATCTACCATCATATAATTTTGTTTAAAAGTCCAAACAGGCCCAGGCTTGCGCAAGCCCACAGTGTGGATGGTTGAATTCCTCACACCCTCCATGTACGTTTGTTTGATATTTGGAATTATATTTGAGTAAACTTTGTTCTTATTATTGTATTTATTTGTTTTTTCAGACACCTAACATGCAAAATATACCTTCTAATGATGCAAGTCAGGAATACCTTTAAATTATAAAGATAATTGGGGAACACATTCTGCGTCAAAAACATCTTCCTTAATAAAAAAAAAGACCATTTTCTAAACATGTAGCATTTCTACAACAAGGAAATGTATTGCAAAGTAAGGGGCCATGGCCATAGCGGGAGGTGAGGAGTCAACGTGTATTTAAGGATTCTGATGGTGCAGGGCCAAGTAGGAGTTTAAGAAAAAGAGCCACATGAACATGGCATGGAGATTTATCAAAAAGAAGCAGGCACAGTTCTGTCAGGGTTGAGCTACAGGAGTGGCACTGAATGATACACTCATTGGCAGTTGACATATGTGAAGAAGTCCCCTGCCTTGCCTTGGGGATATCCAATGGGTTGACCAAGGAAGCCAAGTCCCTCCACAAGCTAATGTATAATGGGTTTTGGGATGAAATGGGGAGGATCCCCTGATCTCACTCATTGAAGTCCTCATTTCAGTATAGGGGACTGGCTAATGGTGCCACCTAGGACAGGATACTTTTTAGGAGCAGGGCAACTAAAAAAATAAAAAAAATAAAACATATGTCATTAGGAAATTCAGGCTGTCCCAAATCCAAACCACAGGGGTTTCACTTCCTGCAAAGCTGACAACTCTGTAGCAACTGTAGATGATCTTGCCCTTTTATTGGAATTGGGGAGAGGAAGTCCCTCTGCGCCAGCAGTACCTCCCCATTTGGTTTCCCTTACAAGGGTTAAGAAACCACTCCTAAATCTACTGAGACAAAGTGTAGGATCAGTTTTATGCCTCTGAATTTGCAAGGCAGACAGCCAGTCCTCAAACAAGACACTGATAATAAAACAGTTTAGAACATATAGGAAGGGCAAGCCCACACCATGGTTATGGCCTGAAGGTGACAACCAAAGAGAGGACAGAATGGGTGGCTAGGATGACTCAAGCCTAACCTCAGAAATGAATGTTCTCTTCTGGGGAAGGATCCACCAGACTGTCCCTATTCTATCACCCTAAAGAGGAAGAATGCATGTCTAACTCAAAGATGAGTTCTTAAAGTCAAAGTCCAAAAGAGACAAGAGATACTCCAAAGCCCCGAGAACTGCAGCTCAAATGTTAACGATACAAAGATTGTACACCGGAGTTCTCTTAACCCGGACAACTGCTGAAAGACAGAAGCAGGAAGACAGAGAATCATCTGACAGAGGAGAGGACACATTCCAATTGCCAGACCAGGACTGTAAACAATCCCATCACCAAGGTGTGAATAAAGCCTTAATAATAGTAAATAGTCCAATCTGACATTGAAGCATTTGGAGTAGGAGCTGGTTTCTGGAGACAGACGACAGACAATGGTTTGGAGCTGGCTGGAGAAAAGACCAGGAGGAGCTAGAGGGGGAGCAGAGCCTAAAATGTTGGCAAAAAAGGTCCTGAAGGCTTGACCACACTGGAGCGTGTGAGCTGGAGGAGAGAACCAAAAGATGAAACTGGAGAACTGGGGCTCTTCGCAAGGAGTGAAAGAGTGGCACACAAAGATAGTAAACGTGGGATGTGAGAGGGTAATTCTCAGTGTGGTGAAGATGGTTTAAGAGGTAGTTGTGGGTTAAGGAAGACCATTGGGAAGATGGGTGGAATCCAAGGGGATGAGGAAGTTGCAAGAGGTAGTAATCAGAGGATATCATTGAGAAGAGTGTTGGAGCCCAGATGTCTGACGAAGTTGAAAGAAACAGTTGTGAATGGGAGAAGATCATTAATAAGAAAGTTTGTGCCCAGTGGGTTAAATGTGTGAAAGTCATTAGTGAGCCAGAAACATCTAATGATTAGAGGGGTGGATTTGGAGGATACAGTTGTGAGTTGGGGGTGGAATGAAGAAGACAGTGTCAAGGGGGCAAATAATGTAGTGGTGATAGGAAAGACTGTGGTTCCTGAAGGGTTAAAAAAGCTAGGAGAATTAGTAGGTATTTAGAGATTTGGGACTATAAAACGAATGTCCCCACATAGTCAAACAAAGCAAGGAACAGAGCGAAGACTGGAAAGGAGAATATGGTGCCGTAGGTAGACACAAACAGAGAATGAATTGGAGGAAAGGCTTGGAAAGCTGATACAGGAGTTGATAAAGGACATGGGGGCCAGCAGAAGGACATTAAGGAGAAAAGTATGAGAATTTGGACTAAGAATGAAGACAAGAGAGTGGGAATGCTTACAGGAGGAGTTAGGTAAATCCAGTGAACTTGAAGATCAAAAGAGTGGTTTGAAGCAAGATTAAAAAGAGGCATGCAGGGGAGAGTTGGAATAGTTGTCCAGATTACTTCCCTACCACAAGGCACAGGTAATCATCCAGGACTATAGGACCTAAAAGCGTCTTCACAAACCCCTCAGTCTTTTCTTGTGAGATCTCAGTACAGAATCCACAGATCCTGGTGGAGGATGGGAGACTCATGAGCTGTAAGACCAGGAAAAGGAAGAATAGGAGAAATAAATGGGATATGTACCTGTGAAAACCAGTATTGCTTGGGACTATCCACACGGCCTAGGAGGAGACACATCCCAGGTACTGGGCAACACCAGAGCTTGCTGAAAGACTCATTTGTTTATTGATAACCTTTGAACTGGAAAGGGACTGTAGAAAAAATGTAAGGGTGCAGGAAAACAGGTTTTGACCTTCAGTTGACCCATAGTTTTAGTTAAATATGACCAGACCAATGTTGGCACTTTTTCAGTTTATTTTCTGTGTATGGCTGGTCAAATACTCCAGACACCTATTTGGCAAATGCCAAGCAAATGTTTTGCTTCTGAACACCCTTTTTCATCCTCTCGGTAGGATTATTGTGAGTGATATATCACCATTATATGTACCAACACCATTACAAAGTCACCAACTCCTATGTGGAAAATAAAGCCCTTCCCCCAAACAATAATGTTTCATCTCAAGTACAGGCTCTTGTCATTTATCTCTTGAATGATGGAAAGGCCATACTCACTGGCCTGCCTACCTATACCATGAAATCAATGCCTACCATTGTCTATGTTATGGCATACATCATCAACGGTGTCTGCAAATACGATTATGTTTTGCTCACTCATTGAACTATAAGGGTTTATTTTTTTATTTTTTTTAATATTTGTTACATGCCCAAACCCAGATGTATCACGGCATGGGTTACATCAGTGAACCTATCTGGTTACAGTGGAAGTTGAAGTACATACAAGGTTAGAAACAGACAATGGCCCTCATTACAACCTTGGCGGAGGACCATGGTGCTATTAGCAGCATGGTCCATGCCGCTAAGGTTACGATTCCGCCATGGTGGATGGCAGAATTACCGCCCCATTGCAAGGTGAGTGTGACGGTAATTCCCCATTAACCAATGGCCCCTTCCCCATTCCCATTTTTGCCCTATAGGGCATAATGGGAATGGGGAAGGCGATAATTACGGCACCGTAAATTACGGTTGCCATAATGATCGCCAAGGTCCCTTAGCGGGTTGGTTTTTAACGCCTGCAAAAAGCAGGCGTTAAAGTCACCATCCCGCTAAGGACCTTGTAATCAGGCGGTAAGTGTTTAACGGCGCTGACCCTCTTTACGGCGCCGTTAAACACTTACCGCCTGGGTTGTAATGAGGGCCAATTAGTTACAATATAGAGCCTACCATTAGGGTTACAAGTTAGTTGTAATACAGGAATAGCGTTCCACCTGCATTAATCAGAGTATGCTCCCAGCGTTACAATGGAGACAGTAACGTTTAGAATTTATTGAAGAGCCTTGTTTTGATGAGACTCTTAAAACGTTGATGGGAGGGCTCATTTCTAATGTGCATGGGGAGGGAGCTCCAGATCTTTGGTGCCACAACTGCGAAGCTGGCACCCCCTGCTCTAGAACTTTTGAAACTTGGGACAAAGAGGTGTGAACTAGAGCCTAACCTGAGGGATCTAGTTGAACGTTTTTGGGTGACACAGTTATTGAGATATGCAGGGAAATCATTGGTGATGCATTTATGTGTGAGGGTCAGAGTCTTAAATATGATTCTACCTTGAATTGGTAACCAGTGTGCTTCTCTTCTAATGCGAAAAATATGGTAGTTTCTTTTTATACCAAGCGCTGCACGAAGGGATTTGTTTTGTAACAATTGCAATTTGGCCAGATTTGTACTTGTAGGAGGATATTGCAATAATCCAGTTTTGACAGAATGAGGGCTCGAGCTAGGGTAAGGCAGTTTTGTGGGGTGAGAAATTGGTGGCTGAGTGTGATAAGTGTGTCTGTATAGGCTGTAGAGGAGGAAAGGGCACTGATGTGTTTTGTAATGGAAAGGTTTGAGTCTATAAAGACACCCATTGTTTTGACCTGTTTGAGTACTGGGATGTGTGTGTTGTCGATGGTAAAGGCTGGGTAGTCGGCGTGGAGTGATTTTAGTCAGGGGGGCTACAATGAGGTTCTCAGTTTTATTATCGTTGAGAGACAAACTGTTAGAGGCCATCCAGTTTTGAATGATAGCATAGATCGTGTTAATGGTAGCGGAATCTTGATCATGATTTCCATAGATGGGGTAAGGATCTGTGTGTCGTCTGCGAAATTAGTGTAAATGACACCAATGGCATCAAGGGCAGCAAATAGATGTTTTGTGTATGCATCGTACAAGGTGGGAGATAGGCAAGAACCTTGAGGGACCCCTAGGGGAACTGGAATGGGGTCAGCAGTCTTGTCTCCGATGAAAACTCTAAAGGAACAATCCACTAGGAATGACTTAACCCATATGGTGACTTCTGCAGAGAAGTTGACATTTTCTGAGCGAGCATTATAATGGTTGTCATTTGTGAATTTCAATGCAGCCGAAAGATCGAGTTGGAGAAGGATACACAGTTTCCCGGAATCTCTTATGATGACCATTTGGATTTTTAAGTCTAATAGGAATGTTTCCGTGCTGTGCTTAGGCCGGAAGCCTGATTGTCTCGCCCCTAGCGAGTGGTTACGTTCTAAATACTCTTGGACTTGGGTATAGTCTATTTTGTCAACTATTTTTAGCAAGAAGGGGACCGTAGTGATGGATTTGTAGTTACTGGGTATAGTCGGGTCTAATGAAGGTTTCTTAGGAAGTGGGGTGACCCAGGCTTTTTTGATAATGGCGGTCACCACTTTGGTGGTGAAGGAGGCATTCATTGAATTGGTAATGGTAGGCGCTAAAGTGGTGGCACAGAGTTTGACTAGGCATGCAGTCAAGCTGTCACCTTTGACGTTGGAGCATTCCAGAGTTAGAATGGTGTTCAGGACCTGGTCTTGGGATGCCAAGGTGAAATTAAATTGGGTGGTTGTCTTTTTGGTACCAGCGTCAGGCACAAGGGCAGGTGTACTTTTGCTAGCCAGTAAATCCCTTTCCGTAAGGATTTTCTTTTGTAGCGTAAGTATTTTAGCAGCTAGTACATTCTCGATAGTAGTGCACCAGGCTTTGCTTGAGTTAATGGGGGTGGTGGAGGGAATAGGTGCTTCCAGTTCTCTAAGTATAGAGAATAATTCTTTGTTGTTAGATGAGGTGTTACTTTTGTGTACTATGACAGCTGCTTTATACGTTTTTTTTGCTATCAAGAGTAAGTTTGCCAAGGCCAGTCCGGGGCATTTTTATGTACCTGCTCCAATATTTTATTGCGACACAGAGTGATGAGTTCTTTGTTGAACCAAAAATGTGTTTGTCTGGCTGCACAGGGTATTTTGGGTGTGAGTGGTGCTACTGCATCGATTGGTCGATTTCAGGCAGTTATGGTAGATAGATGCAAAGTTATCAGGGTTAGTATTGTTGGTAGGATAGGTCTTGAGGGTTGCAGTCAGAATGGGGGCGAGATATTCCGCTGTGTTTTTACGGGTGTTTCTCACCACAATGAGGCTGAGAGTGGGTTGAGGAAAGCCCTGAGTGTCCGGTATCCACAAGTTAAAACATATTAGATGGTGATCCGACCAAGTGACCTCAGAGATGGATTCTATTGATAGAGCAGTATTAAGTGGTAGGATCCAGTCCAGGATTCTTCCTTTGCAGTGGGTGGGGGAGGTCACAACTTGGGTGAAGTGCATTTCATGGAGGGCCGTGTAAAATGCAGTGGCTTTGTGGTCAAACTTATCATTAAAACCAAGGTTAATGTCACCTAGGATGATAAATTCAGTGTTGGGTTTGAGGAGGGTGGTGATGAGAAGCGGGATATCTAATTCAGGGTGGTTGGCATTATTCAGGGATCTGTAGATAATGAGAAAATTGGTTGTTTTTTTGGGGTTAGTTGTAAATTTGAGTAAAATGAGTTTGTATCTATCCACATGGTCTAGTGGGCAGGGTCAAAATTGTAGTGAGAATTTGGCTATAATAGCTACTCTTCCTGCTATGGTGTCCTGGCGGTCAGCCCTAATGATAGTATAGTCAGGAGGGATGACTAGGGCCAGAGCGGGCCAGAGGCTTGGTGTAGCTACGTTTCCGTGAAAGCTAGAAAATCTAGATGTTCATCGAGAACTATGTCATGTATGTTGATAGCATGCACTGCTGGAGAGCGAGCATTTATCAGGGTGCCTTTAAGGCTGGGTATCGATACAAACAGGGGCAAGGCGGGATCAATAGGAATGGTCGGCGTGATTTAAGGGGTGTGCATCTTAGGCTGTGAGGGTACATGGTTGCCCTGTGGTGTAATGGTAGCAGCGGTCTGCATCTTAGGCCGTGAGGACTCCTGGTGCCACTGTAGTGTAGTAAGGGGGTCAAGGGTGGTAGACTTGAGATGTGCCAATTGGTGTTGAATAGGCAAGTACATGGGGATAGTATTGATAGCCTTATGGTCCCTAGGATAGGGCGGTGGTGGAGAGAAAGATAACTTGTGTTCTAGATCTGAGTCGGTTGCGCCGAGTTGTGCCTATGCATGGGATGGTGGACTGTGGTAGGGTTGCAGGGCTGGAGGGCGTGGTGATCGCAGGGGGATTTGCTGGGTGTTTGGGAGCTATTACAATTCTGGATTGGCCGATGATTGTAGTGGGGTTGCAGGGCCCCATTTATGGTGGTGGGAACTGTAGTGCTTTGAAAGGAAGGGGGTTGGGCAAGGAAGAGGGAAGTTCTGGGGGCACCAAGGTCGAGCAAGGCCATTCTCCAACTGGGTGAACATGCCTGCTGTGCAGGTTAATAAGCTAGACATGTTGTGTGCAGTGATGGGTCTGTTGGTGGAGGCCTATACTGCAGTCCTGCTGCAGAATAAATTATGTGGCTAGGTGGGACTGGACTTCTTGGTAAATCTTGGAGATTGAGGCCCAAAGATGTGTTAGTAGCAGCAAACTAGATATTTCGTACACTTTGTATTTGTGGCAGAAGGTTGAGCCTAAAATCACATATTTACGTTAGGACTATCTGCATCATTTACAAAGGTGTCACAGTGCTTTTCCCTTCTATTTAGCTGATAAGGTCACTGTATCTCGTGGCCAATTCCCCACAAAAAGCAAAGTCCTGGCAAGATTAGACCTGCACAAAAATAAAAATAATTATGAACAGGAAACAGATATTGATTAAATAGCCAGGCTGTGTAACCTCATACTTGTAAACATTTGACTTGCACCCAAATTCATGCAGTTCATCTCAGAGTGTTTAAGGAGCACCTTCCCCATGCACCGTAGACACCCTGATTTCCAACCTGTCAGGCACAGGTGATGGAGACAGCAGCAACTCCTAATTGGAGCCCCTAAACAAGAAGGACTTTTTTTCCCAGATCTATCAGCCGCCCAGACAAACAATAACTCGGGGGACCATTTGGTTAGGTAAACAGGCTGGATATCACAGACCAGGATGCCTTTGGTTGGTCTAAAAAGAGAAAAAGAGAGATATTGTGAATTTGCAGATAGACCCCGCCTTGCTCAAATTACTGTAGCAAACCTGGAACAGCAAAAACCTAGCATCTTTTCTTGAAGAGTCAGAAGTCAGCATCCGTAGGAGAAAGACCAGGAAGGTAGGAACAAATACTAACTCAGGCAGAAAGAGAGCGTGGAAGTCCCTAAGGTAGATGTGAGTATCCAGACAGCAAGTCTAGATATCCTGATGCATAATCCCAAGGAAGCACATCAGTGATCAGGAGGGTCCAAAGAGGTAGTGCAGATAAGAGTTTCCAAACAACAGCTCCAGATGAAAATTCAGAATCCAAAGAAAAAATAAGCGAGACAACCCAGAGTCAAAGGATTTCCAAAAGGAAGTCCAAATGAACATGCAGAGTTCTTATACACAAGAATGCAATCTAATACAGATCATGATCCCAGGAGGGAAGAAAACAGTAAACAGTCCAAGGTCAAGGGAGGAGGAATTCACAAAGAACAGACATGCAGGGAAATGCTACTCATGGCAGGAGCTCTTATGACATCGAGGAGCACCACAATATTTCTGTTTTGGTCTTCTTAAGGTAGACGCTGTTCTGCTGCAGCCATTCCTAGAGGACACGTACAGCTGACGTGTTGAAGTCGCATCGTAAACTGCATCCTAGTAGCGTGGCCTGATGGGTATCGAAGTCCATGGTGATATCGATGCACCATGACAACCTCCACCGTGCACCGTAGAGAGTGCTGGTGCAGCAGGGGACACAGGCTCATGCCCTGGCACAACCTGCTGGCCGGACTGTGCTCTTCTCGTGTTGCCTAATTGCATATAAAATGCACTGCTGTTTCTTGTCACTTTTTACCTGTACTATTATTAATCTATTGCTACGCAGTTCTAGATGATTCTTGAAGATATGTCTGGGCTCATTAAATACTGAGAATACATTAAAACAAAACAGTGCACTAGACACCAAAGCAGCATTATTCACACAGATGATATTAATAAGTTACCTTTGGTGTAGATATTTTCAGAAAAGAAATGTTCACATGGAACCTCGCTTGCTATGTGCTATGTGCTTGTCTACTTGAACTCCTTTCCAGATGTATTGCGCACACCACAATACTATGCTACTTGCTACCTGATCATGTGATTTACACTTTTCATACTTAATGCCATGTTTCTCGACCATTTAATTTACATTGTATATACATGTATAATGTATTATGGTTGATGTTCTTGTATATTTCTTCTGTATTTCATGTACCCTGTAACTAAGCTGAACATATTCTTATCTTCTGCGCCCTGATGCCCCTGGGTCTGGTGTACATTATAAATAAATAAACTAAACTAAACTAAACATTCTCGCCTTAACTCTTCTTACCCACACTTTTGCCTCTTTACTATTTCAGAGCTCTCACATCATCCATGACATGCATGAGCAGCTCCTTCAGTTTTGTTTAAATTTCTATTCTGGAATATGTAGTCCTGTGTCTCTAATGAAAAACTACAAGTACCAGAATTCCACATGTAAAATTTGAACTGGAAGGATATTTCATATATAAAATGTGTGAATTGAGTTTTGTCCTCTACCCTTTCTTCAATATCCTGTTTTTTCTGTTTTTTAATGTCCCCTATATTTTGAAAAATACCATTTCTTCACACACTTCTTCTTATTCCCCATCTACTTTCTCACCCTTTACTCTCAAAATAAGTTGTTGCACTGTTGTTTTATAACACAATCAACTCTTGCTATCCTACTTCTTTAACACAGCCACTTTTCTTCTTTCTTCCACTTTTGTCTCTTTCTTTTTTTTTTTAACGTTGTTTTTATTAACATCTCTCATATAAGACAGGGTGCGCGAGCAATCCCTGCCAGCAATACATCAAACAAGCATAAATGTCAGTGTTTTTACGTTTTACTCCCATCCCGCCTCCCCCCTCCCTCCCCACTACCCCAATTTTTCAACATACAAAGTTGTGAGGTATTGCGGGTTATAGTAGCTGCGGAGAGAACATTCAATTACCATTTTGTTATTAATCATACAATTTGACATAGTGGGGTCAGACTGATTCTCAGCAGGTTGGGAGCCAAACTAGGTCCCTGGAGATGGTGGTGGGGGGAGTGAAATGGAAGAGTTATAGGTCGTACTTTACAGACGCATAGAAATGCAGTCATCGTGAAGAAGAACTGCGGCCCATTCCTGTACAAAGTCCGACATGGTATAATTCGTTATCACAGTGAGTTTTTCATAAGTAAAAATCGACCTAAGTTTGCCGAGCCATTGCTCCTTAGATGCAGCTAGAGCACTTTTCCACTTTTGGGCGAGTGCTAGACTCCCCACTCTCAACACGGCCCGAATGACCCTCGGAAATGCGTTCTGTTCTGTCTTCGGCATAGGAGTACCCAGGAGGATTTCCAATGGGAGTAGGGATGGGCAGTACCCCTCTATATCTTTAATCCAGCTGAGTAATTCCGAGCAGTACACCTGAATGACCGGACATCCCCACCACATGTGAAACCAAGTGCCTCGTTGCTTACATACCCTAAGGGCAAAAAGGGGATACCTCTTTAAACATCTTGGACAGGGTGGCCGGAGGGCGATGCCATGAGTGGAGTATCTTAAAGCTGTGTTCCATAGCAGCGGTATACAGTGATCCCGTAAAAATAGATTTAAAGATTGCCCTCCATGTGTGGTCGTCCAGCGACATGGCCAGCCATTCTTCCCATATTCGTTTGAAGGGTTGTCTACCCTCCAGGTTCGCCGTTATCAACACACTATAAAACATAGATAGGAAGCCCTTCCGAGATGCACTTTTGTCTAGGACATTTTCAAAAGGAGTGAGGGGACGTTTAAAGTTGTCCGCCCACCGAGGATGGGTCAGTATTCCATTCAAGCGTAGGTATTCAAAGATTGAGTCGGGGTTGTCACCCAGTGCCTCGATCAATTGGTCGTATTCTATGAAGCCCTCCTCACGAGAGCAACCCTCTCCAGGCCCATATCTGACCATGATTGGGTATATCGAAAGCCCCTTGTGCCTAGGTTGATGGGGGGGCCCCAAAGCGATGTTAAAGGGGTCGGCCAGGAGGACAGCTGTTTATTGTCTTTGTTCAGTTTCCAGGCTGCCCAAAGGGCAGCTAAGGTAGGGTGTGTTTTGAGGTGGGAGGGGAGAGCTTTAGGGGGGCCCATAATAGGTCCCTGACTTTTTTCGGGAGAGTATGGACGTTCTCAATATAGGTCCAATACGTCCCCAGGTCGTCTCTCATGTGTTCTAAAATCACCCGGAGCTGGGCTGCTTTATAGTATAGCCTAAAGTCCAGGAGACCAAATCCACCATTAGACTTTGGAAGAGTCAGGATAGAAAATGTGACTCTTATTCTTTTACCATTCCAAATGAATTGGAGGACTCGGGACTGCAGTACCTCAAAGAAGGCATCAGGGATCACCACAGGGAGGGCTGCAAAGAGATAAAGAAGGTGGGTCACTACTAATATTAGCCAAGATCCCTGGAAAGTTGCACTGATAGAGTTGTGACAGATCCCTGGGAATGATGGTGCCCAGATACCTGGTGGATACCCGCTCCATTCTTACTCCCAGTATTTCGGATTTACCCCCGATATCATAGCCCCGGGATCCATGGGCATAATGCTAGATTTGGACGAGTTTACCTTGAGCCGTGAAAAGGTGCCATAATAACTTATAAGACCGAATAATCAGGGTAAGGAGTCCTGGAGGTTGGCTAGGTAACCCAGGATATCATCTGCAAACAGGGAGAGTTTAAAGTCGCAGTCGCCACACCTTATCCCTGTGATTTCTTGGTCAGTTCAGATCACTATGGCCAGGGGCTCCATTGCCAAGGCATATAGAAGATGTGACAATGGAGTTCCCTGTCGGGTGCTCCTAGAAAGGGCCAGAGGTTCCGAGGTGCGGCCATTGACCAATACTCTCGCTGAGGGGCTGTTATATAATGCTGAGACCCACCCACTGAAATTATCCCCCAGACCCATTTTATGAAGAACTTTACCCATATAAGGCCAGTTGACACGGTCGAAGGTCTTTTCTGAATCTAACGAGAGAAGGTAGCCCTCCACCCCCTGCCTTGAAGCCTCATGCATGAGATCCAGGGTCTTTCGTATGTTGTCTGATTCCTGGCATCCCGGAATAAAGCCCACCTGATCTCCATGCACTAGGGAAGGGAGGAGTTTCGCCAGTCTATTTGCTAAGAGTTTGGCCAAGATCTTAACGATGGTGTTGAGGAGGGATATAGGGCGGTATGATTAGCACTGGGAGGGGTCTTTCCCCTCTTTGGGGAGTACTACAATCAGAGCGGACATCATTGTGGTTGGGAGGGAGCCCTGTTCCAATGCTGCATTGAACATCTTGGCCATAAACGGGGCTAGCGTAGACCGATAGGTCTTGTAAAACTTAACTGTATACCCATTATCCTCGGGGCTGTACTGCTCTACAAAGAGGATATGGTGTCTATTATTTCTTGTGGGGATATGGGAAGTTCTAGTGAATCTGCCTTATCGGAAAGAAGACCCGGAATCGGGAGGGATTCTAGGAAGCTGTCAATCTCAGTTCCGTCCTCTATGTATTTTCAGCAATACAGACATTCATAGTATTGCCTGAACTGTTCAGCTATCTTGCTGTCTCTCACGGCCGATTCCCCTTACGGGGTGCAAATGGAATTCACCCTCTTACTATTTCTGAGCTCGCGAAGCTTCCAAACCAATATCTTATCCGCCTTTTCCACCTTTTCCATATATTTCTGTTTCAGGAAAGATAGCTTCCTTTCCGTTTGTCCCACCAAGAGGTGGGGAACATCTGCGTTTTCAATTTCCCACCCGGTTGAATAGCATCTGCCTTTTCCCTCAGTAGTTTCTCCTCATGGCCCCTCTCCCTCTTTTTTCTCGATCCTATCTCAATAAGGATGCCCCTTGTGGTTGCCTTGAATGCCTCACAAACTTCCATGACGCCGACCTCCCCATTGTCGTTGATAGAAAAGTAATCTTCTATGGCAACTAAAAGGGATTGGCGTACTTCCTTGTCGTGAAGAAGGAGGTTGTTGCACCTCCACTGGGACCCGGGTACAGGGGCAGGGGGAATACCCATTCTTATCTTGACCATGTTGTGGTCCGTCCAAGAGACGATTTCCACTCCCGAATCCGTGATCTCTCCCCGAAGCGAGGAGTCGACAAGAATGTACTCAATACGGGAGAATGCATCATGTGGTTTTGAATAATAGGTGAAGTCGGGATCTCGGCCCTACTTGGCAGCGTGCGTATCATTCAAGCCCAATTCCCCATTAACTTCTTGGAATGCTTCTGCCATTTATTTATGGAGTTGCAAGTTCGGACAGGGATTGGTAGACCTCCTATCCCTCTCGGGGCAGAGAACCATGTTAAAATCCCCACCCACCAGTAGAGTGCCCTCGGAAAATGCCATCATTTTTCTATTTCATCCCCTCCCAGAAGGTATCTTGCGCCTCGTTCGGGGCATATATGCAAACCAGGGTAAACAACCAGCCCCGCACCTCCCCCTTAACCATAATATATCGTCGTTCCGGATATGGCTTCTGAGCTTTGAATGTGAAATGGGCCCCGGGAGAAACCAGTAGAGCAACTCTACATTTTTTCACCTGGAAGGACGCTACAAACACCTGATCAATGGTTTAAGCCCTGAGATTTGGTTCCTTACCCCGAACCCAGTGAGTTTCTTGTACAAATAGGAAATGAAGCCGGAGCCTTGTAAATTCTCTCACCACCAATGACCTTTTTGTAGGAGAGTCAAGCCCTCGTACATTTAACAACCCCACAGTCAAAAATTGGAGCGGATCATCCATTAAAGCGTTGGTAGAAGCTCATGGCTCCCTCCGTGGGGCATCTAATGTCATCACTCCCTCAATGCTTCCACACCCTGCTAATGCCCTGAGATGATTCTAGAGCTGCAAGGTAGTCCAGAAAACTTGGCGTGTCCCAACTATAACCCAATTAACTAACCCCAACATTCCCCCCCCGAACGCTTGGTGGATCAGTGGTCTCATCTTGTCGCTAAGCCAGGCCACCAGTGTCTCCCCCCTCTGGACTGTTTATCTCTTCAAAAACAACAACACGAGCCCCCCCACCTCCTTGCCCCAAACAGTCTGTGAACAATTGCATTGCTCCCCCACTCACAAAATCAGGTACAGGCTTGATCGTAGAGCACCCAGAGGCTCTTCAAGTGTTAGGTTGTTCTGGGGATGCTGGTGCCACTCTTCTAAACTTCCTGTGGCCCCGGACCTTACGCCTTTCCTGTGGAGCCTTGGTCCTCCTGGGGCCGGTTGGGGCTTGCTCGTGGTCTTGCTCGCCCAACTCCATATTCGGATCATCCAAGAGTTCCCGCGACACCCTGCGGATATCGTCCTCCATGACCAGAGCATACTTGTAGCCCTCAAGCTCAAAGGAAAGTGAGAATGGGTACCCCTACCTATACCGGACCCCCTTGGTCTGGAGCATTTTCGTCAACGGGGAGCAGATCCGACGTCTTGCCTGGGTAAAAGCTGAAAGATCCTGATATACCGAGATCTGGGCCTCCTCCCAATCCACTGGGCCTTTCATGCGAGCTAGTTCAAGAATGTTGCTTTTCTTTGCAAAGTAGTGGAATCGTACGAGAATTGACCTGGGGCCTCTGTCGGTTGCACCTGCTCTATGGGCCCTATCGATGGTTGGTTAATTCGTATTGGCCCCTGCGAATAGTGATCCCACCACCGCGTTAACAGCTTTTATAATGTCTTTTGCGTTTCCCCATCACGCTCCAGGAAGCCTAAAAAACGCAGGTTGCAGCGACGTTCCCTGTTCTCTAAATCATCAAGTTTTAAGGAGTATTTCTCTTCCCTTCTCTCTAGCTCCGCCAAGAACAATTCAAATTGAGTCTCAAAAATGTCATTTGAGGCCGTGTTGTTTTCTATCGCTTGAACCCTGTCGTCTACGTTGTCAACTTTTTTATCCAAGGTGTCCAGTTGTACTTCAATATCCGCTCTGAATCCTCTGATTTCCTCTGGAAGGGAAACCATGCCTTTGGTGACCATGCTGGTATCTGTCAATTCCTGATGCGTCGGGCCGCCATCTCGGGAGAGTCGGGTAGCCAGGGGCCGGGCGCCAGAATCTCTGCAAGGACTCCTTCCAGTGCATAGGCACCCCCGGACCATCTCTGTTTTGCGAGGCCCACCACTGAGCACCCAGGCACAATGGGCACCGCTGCCGGGCCACAAATCAGCTCTGAAGGGAGGACAATAGGGGGTCCAATACAGTGGAAAGTCTCCGTGGGCAGCCCACACCACTGGAGGACGTCCTATCATTGGGGTCCCTTCACTAGTACATCCCGACCACTAGAAATATGTCATGCACAGGCCTCGGGCGGGGTTTACATTTCCCGGGCCCCGATCCCCCCAGCTTTGTGGGAGTCGGGTGATGCCCAGCTCTTTATCAGGTCCTGCCCCTGGTCTCCGGACAGTACCCCTTCCTCACTCCCTGGCCTCCCCTGCCCAAAGAGCAACTCCAGACAACCCAACTGACGGAAGCGGGTCCCAAGCACTGTTTTGGCCCTGAGGGGCACTACACCCGGTTTATGGCCCAGTTCTTGTACTCACTGTTCAGGCGGGGGGCTGTGCGGGCCAATTCTCCAGTCCACAGCCGATAGGGGCCAATCACACCTTGTCCCGGCGTCGGGTTCAGTCCCCTCAGCCCGAGCCGTTATTGGGGGGGTGTCTACTGCTGTGGCGCCGGGCAATGTTTTTAAACAATAGTCCAGGGGCAGGCCCTCTTTGCCCTCGGTGTTAGTCAGAGCGCTGGGGCACTCTCTCACCTCATGGGGGCCCCGCTCCTCCCGTGGCGCGTTTCCCAATCAGCTGTTAAATCCAGGGAGGGCCCGATCACTTTTGTCTCTTTCACCTTATGATCTCTTGTCTCTCTATTAAACTTAGCTCAACTTCACACTCATGTCATCTTAGCCCCACTTTCACACATTCTCCACCACATTCAGTGTTATTATCCTATTCTTTATAGTCTACTTCGTCTATTCTCTTTTCCCTCGTTAGCGTTCTCTCCCCTTTATTGCCCCTTCATATTGCCTCTAATCTCATTCAGTCATCCTCACAAATGTGTTACCCCCTTTTGTCCATTTCAATCATCATCCTGTATGTTACATGCCATTCTCAATCAATATACCCAATGTATTACTTCTGTCATTTATATATAAATGTATTCCTGTTATCATCCCCATTGGCTCAGGATTTTCCCCTTCCTTCAATCCTTTCTAAACAAGGCCTCGTAACATTACACTTTTTATAAGCCGTCATGCATTTTCCCTCTTATCCATGTAGAGCAAGCTTCCTTACCTCATGTCAGCCTGGGAACAATCAGCAGTATGCTGCTGCTGCAGATTTCTCCCTATGACTTCATCACAATACCCTGCCCACAGACACCCTGTGGCAAGGATTATGTATGTTGAATCCTCTGCAGGCTGATGGGAGTGAGTCACAAAGTGATAGAAATGGGCATTAGTGGGGGCATGATCACCATGGGCACCTGTTAAAGGATCCAGGAGAGGATTTTTTAAAATGAGGTTCCCCTGAGTGGGATGCGGAGACAGCCCCCGCCCCTCGCCAGGCACAGTGGAAGGACACCATGCTTTCCTATCTCCAGGGCTGAGAGACAAGTGCCAGTTAGTGGAGTGTTAATAATATCAATTTCTGAGGAAACAAGGAATTCTCTACAGCCATAGGTTGCTGATGAATAAGGTGTATGCATAGACAAAGATGCCAAGAGCCACTATATCACCATTGACTAGAGCCAAGAAATGTTGTCTCGAGGCTCATATGTGGAAGATGTTTGAATCTTCTTGTCGAAGTAATAGGAGATCAGCAGGATGTTGAATTCTAGAGCACATATGTTCACACAAGATAACCGTCCATTCACAAAATTTATGTTAGCGTTCTGATAAGTGAATAACAGGAACTAGACAAGCTGCGGATGCCTCATGTTGTGCAAAACGATCTAATGCAGTGGTTTTGGAAGCAGTCCATTTTATCTTGCTGCTACTAAATTCTGTGAGACAGCCTTTTATTGACACAGAAGACATATCTCCAAGTGATCATTTGGACAGAAAGGTTGATGCAGCTATACAAAAAATACACTAGGGCTAACTTATCCATACACAATCCATTATAAGGAACCACCAAATTCTTTATATGTCATGGCAACAGCCAGGTAGAACATCTACATAAGAGGCTACAATACAGATACAAGTTCAATATAAAAGCATACTATTGCACACATAATTGTACCACCTGGCAATTCATTTGGTGACAAACGGGAGGCAAGACTGAAGATACCCCTTAAAGACAGATTGTTTTTCACACTGCTAATGGGCACATCAAGTTATGTGGCAATATAACAAAGGACATGCCTTTAGCTAGAGAATCATACTTTCAAGACACTTGGGATCACCAGACTGACAGGAAGGACACATCTCCCTATGATTACACCCAGAAAACTAATCAGTTCTACTCTCAATAAACCACAACATTCATAACTACTCCGGCCACCACAGAGTACCCTGAGGAGTTTGGTGTGATCCTCAATTGCCTTCTGAAAAATCTAAAGAGGAGATTAATGCTTCTCGCCAGCATCTCCAGAGAACAAAGGGAAAAGAAGAATACAGATTTCTGTTCATGTATGTCTCATTCCAAAGGTTTACTTCAAGATAGAGGCTGTAAAAATGGCTGACCTACTAGGGGCCACATGTGAGCACACTAAAACTACATTATGGTTACCTCCATACCGAATCTATAAGAGGAAATTCTAGTATGTCTGATGTTGGTGCGAAATCTACATTACAAGTTAATTGTTCATGAATTTGGACTGACAAACTGCCAGGCTATTATGCAAGACTATGCAAAAAGGATGAACATACTCGTCCTTAGAACTTAATGGGTTAATGCCCCAGGATTTCCAATAAGAGGATGGGCCCTTTGGATGGATAGTGTCATCAACATCAGTTATACACTCATACCTGGATGGCTGCTTGAGACATGCAAGACCATTTAAAAAATCTTCCTCAGGCCTTACCAGGTATGTGCAATTTTTAGATGGTTGTGGCCGAGGGCCATCTTCAAAACATCATTACTGCTACTGGTGCAGCACTTTTAATTCCTTTTTTGGTGTGCAGTATTGAGCAAATATCAGCATGGTGTTTCTTCCAGCTGTCAGAGCACTGAAACCGAGAGCTTGCCTGTCTTTTCTGTAAGAGTGGCTATCTGTGCAGGGAAATAAGTCTGCTACATTGTTTATGATGCTTTCCACCAGGGCACTTTTCAATCAGTTGATCAATTTAATAGCAAATCAGTGAAAGAATGCTTAGGAAATTCAATCGAGTATTTTGTGGCTTCCCTGACTATCCGAATGACCCAGCAGTCATGATTTCAGATAGGGTTCCTGAAGAAGTGGAGTGTCCTTGACTACTCCAAAAGTGGAAAGGATGATTCTTGACTAGTGTGGTGAACCAGAAGAAGGACTTGGCCTAAGGTATGACAGGTTTAGGATGTTTTATTTAAATAAAAAGAAAAAAGCCTATTTAATCCAACTGATAAGAGCGAAATTCACTGCCTAACAAACTAAAAAGTAAGGGTGCTTGTCAAAGAGCAAAGAAATAGTCCTTAGTACAAATTGTATTGGCAAACTAGTCCCTACCACTTAGAAGGTAATAACAAAAAGAAAGGAGGCCGGAGTAATGGCCTCTATCGTTGGGCTTCTGTCTGACCCAATTGCATGGATCTGTTTCAAACAGGTTTTAAAACTTTGTCAGATTTTCATAACACAGTTCACAAGTGTTCTGCAGATTCTCTGTCAATCACAATTCTCTTTTCAGGAAGAAAAGGTGTTCTTAATACAATACCCTAATTTCCAACTTGTTTTCTGATAATTTTCTGTTTTGATGCTTAATGACTGGAACCCTCCAGGTTCTCTCTTTCTCTAGTTAAGGTTATCTCTCTCCTTCTGACGGTTCTCCAAAGCCCCATGGGATTCTGCTAGGATTGCTTTAGTTTTCTTAGATCAGGCCTCTGGTTTGTCAGGCTGCCATAACCCTTGTGGCTTTCCCACCTCTACTATTAATGTTTCTCGATTCCTTATGACTCTCCAAAGCCCACTGATGCCCTAGTAGGCTTCCTTTCAATACATTTCAACAGGGTGTCTGCCTGCTAGGGTTTATCTGGATCCCGTAACCTTAATGGCTTCTCTAGCCCTGACCCTTAATGTCTTTTGGTTTCTGAGAGTTCTGTAGAGCCCTCTGGTGGTTCTTTGATATGATTGTTTTAGTTTGATTTTGATAGGGTGTGTTCCCGCTTTGCCTTCTACCTCGAATATCAATGTTCACTCCTCTCAACTGTGTTACCTCTTCGGGAGAGCTTGCTTCTCTTCAGCTGCTCAGCTTGGCAGCTAATGAACTACTCATGCTGAGATTGGGGTTCCAATCTCTCCGCTGCACTCTGGTCTCTGTGTCAGTTAATGAGCCCACAACTACTTCTGTGTGGTTGCGCCACCAGATGAGATGGTTGCTTTACCTTCCCCAACTCCATCTTGACCCAGGCTTCTTTTCCAGTCATGATGCCAGCATTTTGGCACATGTTTAGTGATTTTTTCACTCTACACACCACTGCTAGCTCCGTGGTCTAGCATGACTCCATCCCACTAGGAGGTCTTCCTGTCAGAGTCTTTCCTGTGTGCAGGATTCACATTCCACCATTCAAAGTTCCAGGTGATTTTATGTACATCATCACAAAAAAGGGGTGTGTCATTCTTCTTTGGCTGTGGCGTTCAGGCAGGATCCAGCATTACCTGAAGCCAAAGAGATCTAAGTAAAGTTACTGTTTCGTGAATCCAAAACCGAAGTCAAGTCAACAGTGGAGTTATTCAAAGAAATTGGTTTGAACAAATTACAAGTAGTAACGTGCTACTGATTATTAGAGATTGATTTTGAGGAGTATTCAGCAGTAAAAAAAGGTCTTAGCACATCTCTAACTTTGGTGGTCCCTGTATAGGTGAACAGCACATATTATATCAGGGCTCTCATCCTATCCTAGGAGGGATCTATGTAAAAATAACACAACTTCTACTGGGAGGAACCTTATGTAGTACATCTAGCACTTTTGCACTTGCCAGAGAATTCAGTAGTAGTTAGAGCAACCAACACAATTGCAATCTAAACAGACAGGGGGACACAAGAGTGTATGTCATATGTAGAGGTTGCAATGCAGTTGGTGGCACGGGCAGGGGAACATTTAGAGTAACTGCAGGCAATCCCATTTCAAGTAATTATCATGGTACATCACATGAGTCAAATCTTACCATCATCCTGAATTTATGATATACCAAGAAGTAATTCACATTGATATGCAGGAAATCTAGGGTCTTCATAATTGACCGGTTTGCAGACAGTAAAAATTAACAGGTTCTCATGTAGTGCTTCAGTCAGTAGATTGCGAGAATGTCCTCATTAATACTTTCCCTCTTTTGCTTTTTTCACAGGTTCTCAAGGAAGTGCAGACAGGAGATAACAGTGATGCCTGTCCCCAGTCCTTACTGGACAATACATCCTTTTTCCCAGTGTTGTCCAATGTGCTGCATTAGAAGTGGTTTGGGTGCTGGACCTGAGATTCTCCCCGGATGCAATTCTCAGGTTGATTCTGAAATCATTTTTCCTTCACTGGTTGAGGGTCTGGAGGTTGAGAGGCAATGATTGCCAATAATTATAATAATACTTTAGACCATGTGCAGGAAGAATATCTACAAGTTAGTCCTATGACTGCAATTGGGTTTTGTTCCAGTCTTGGTCATCATTCGCAATTACGTTCTCGAGGAGTTCCACAAGAGTTTTGTGAAGGATACATGAAAGGTGGAGTGGGGGCGATCAGGGCATTTAGAAATCATTGGGTGGGCCATGACATGTTAGAGAGAATAACCTCTAGGCTATTGAAGGGGTCCATGCTCCTTAACCCTCTTTGAAATGTTTGAATTACTTCTAGGACATTACCCTGCTCTTACAGACTCCTCAGCATCCAACACTGGAGCATCTTCTGAAGCCAACATTTAAATGTCTCTTGGGTAAAACTCTATCTTTGGTAGCCAGCGCTACGATTGTCATGCTAGTTGACCTGGGAGATTTGATCTGTAGCTGACCTTCCTTTAGTGTTCTTCCAGTTTCCTTAACTCTGTGTCCTGGGTCTGTTTTTCAACCACACATATTTTCTAGTGTGAACTTTTCACAAGAAATTGCATTACAGGCTATTTGGAAGATCCTCTGGACAACAGTGATAGCTTAATTTTGTAGGATGTACAAAGGATCAAATTGCTTTACGTCATCAGGATATCAATTTTCAGCAAGCATGACAACCTGTTTTTTGCTGAGAGGAGTAGTTTGAATCTTGAGCTGACCTCAATGAGCAGTCGGATATGTAGAAAAATAAAGTGTATTAATTGTAAATGGAGACCTTACTCCCTATCGGACAGGGTAGGTTGTCAAGAGGTTAGGTGCCTTCTTGGGTGGATTTGCTCAGATACATCTGACCGATATATGCAGGGCTGCCATGTGAGAATATGAATCAACCTTTTTCCACTATTACAAAATTCATGTGAGTTCCTCGCTTGATAGGTCTGTGGAAACCACAATGTTTCAAGTGACCAAACTGAATAGAGGAAAAGTAGCTTGGCTTTCAGTTGAATAGTAAAACACAGGTTTAGCATGTGTAGCCCTTCTTGTGTTTGTTTTGTCCTTTAGGGTGGTTGTTCAGGTTGTTGGTATGACATCGAGATGAGATGAGAGGACTGGGGTCAGGGAGGAGACCATGGGTAATGGCAACATTATACATGCAGAACTCCATTACTATGGGTTGCCATCCTTATCCAAGTACTCACAAATGGGTGGTCAAAGGAAGTACAACTGATTGTTTTGTTGGGATCGGATCAAAACGAGAGAATGCCTACGTTTGTACATCTCCCTAAAACATCTGTACAGTGAAAATAAAGATCTGGGTATTTTAGCACCATTTCTGAGTATTTACCCAGATCGAGGTACACGGTTGGGCTTCCTGCACTTACGTTGGAATGCAGTAGACACTAGGAGTCTCCTAGTCCGATTTGCTCTGATTCCTTTGGACAATGCAGGTTGTAGATTCTATGCAAACGAAACGGAGCCCTTACAACATTGGATCCTTGATTGTAGTGCCCTATCCTGTTTAAGTGCCAAATATCTCAGGACATTTTATAAAAATAACGGAATGATTTATGTCAGTAGAAATGATTTTATTTGGTCTATGCTACTTGCAGGGCACACTTCCACAGTGATAGCGATTACAGGTTTTTATTAGTGCCTTGAATATAGATTAATTGCGTCATTGAGAGTTTACAGTATTATTAGACATCTACAAAGTAGACAGTTTTCTGCAATGTAATGAGTGATTCCTTCCTTGCATGCTGATGGGAAGGGGTGCCTAATCTGGCACATAGATTACTGTATGTACATAAGACAGTAATATCAGCCACAAACTATAGGTGGGGCCTTGAATAAACTCATTTGGTTCTCTGAAGTGTTCTAAGTCTGGGGCTCTCTACAGGTGACTATAAGGCATTCTAATAGAAAGGAAATGTTTGTTTTATGATGGGGTTATAGTATAAAAAAAAACATGCTCACAACTATACCACAGGAATAAGATAATTCTGAAAATACCGCAAAGTCAGATACCACTAAAATGACCGCCAATACAAGCTAACAAGATATGGTCACTAAAATAGAGTGACACCAAACCCATTCTAAATATAAGACTAGATTACCGCCAAATTACTGCCACTATTTTTACGGTAAGAAAATACCGCCAAATCCCAAATTTACCCCAATATGACAAAATCTCTTACAAATAATGGTGTGTTGTCCGGGAAAATGGACTGCAGAGCATCCACTGGGCGTGGCATGTCTGTCTAACACTACCATGCGTGTATTAAAGGGATCTCATTTTGTAAGAGCAGTGTGACACCGGAAGTGAATCTCAGAATTTCCCAAATTTCTCATATTCCCAGAGTTGGTTCAATATCTGGAGGCAAAATTATATGCACATAGAACATGGTTATCAAATAACGCCACAGAGTGGCATGAGCGTATCTATGGGGAAGTTCAGAAAGAGCCATTGGACAACATTCTTGAAGAAGGTAGCATAATTCAGGTCTGTCTTCTCAGATTATTAAATGCTGCTGATAAACATTCAGAGAAAGATTGTCTGATACGGCTATGTGGTAAAACATGATTCATTTTAAACAGGTCCCTGTGAATGCAAGAAAATTATGCCAAGCTGATTAGCAGACTAAAAGTTAAATTAGATGGAGCTAGTGAACAGGAGGAAAAGTTATGAGCAGAACTGCACGTATGTCAAAATAACTTGACACTCAATTGTCCCAAAGGAAGAAACAATTTGAGTATAGTGAGCAAGAATTAAACACTTGAAAGGATTGGTAGGTCATATTAGACAAGATAAAGAAGAGGTTATTTTGGAAATGCAAATTTTACAAATAGAACATTTTGAGAAAGAAGGTGAGCTTCAGAATGCTGAAAAAGAGATAGCTAAATGTTTCAAGAAAGAGACAAGAGAGACAAATGGCCTCATCACAAGTTGGGCGGTAACCCTTAAAATCGGCTGTAACGTTATCAGCGCCGATTTTAAGGGTCCGTCGGATCACAAGTCCAAATACCGCCGGCGCCATTACAGCCGGCGCAAGTACAGCCGGCTGTACAAGCGTCGGCTGTAAAAGTGCCAGTATCCATTCGTGCTAAAACATAGCAATCACAAGTCTAGCGTAGGATCAATAAGCGCCAGAAAAGCGGCGGACAATCCACCGAAAATACCCCCAGCAAAATGCGGGAGGTAAAAGAACACAGGCCAAAGCAATAAGGGCCCAGGTGAAACCAATGCAAATCAGAGGCCTACAAAGGACCCACCCATTCACAACACACCCTCCCCAACACCATTCCACCAGCAGGAACAGGGAGGAAACAGCAATAAAGGCCCATGTGAAACCAATGCAAATCAGAGGCCTACAAAGGACCCACCCATGCACAACACACACTTCCAAACACCATGCTGCCATTGGGAGCCGGGAGCCTTGATGTGGACTTTTACCTGCTGTTCCTGGAGCTACAGAGTCCAGCCAACCTGGCCAGGGCCCTGGGAGCGCAGGGGGTGGTGGGGATGAGGAGAAGGAGGAGTAGAGCAGCACCAGCAAAGCGGCCAGCCATCCCCAGGGTCAGGCCAACACCCTGGGCCCTGACTGATGGCCAGTTGGTGACCGAATATCGGCTGGACAGGGCAACCATCACCCAGTTGCTGGACACAATCCAGGCTGGCATCGGCAGCCGTATAGCCATCAGTACAGCAGTACCCCCGCTTGTGAAGCTTGTGTCTGTGCTGCAATTCCTCGGGACTGGCAGCTACCAAGACACCGTTGTCATGATGCATGGCATGGCCCAGTCTACATTCAGTGCCATGCTGGGACAGGTGCTGGATGCACTGTTGAATCGTGTGAATGAGCACATCGCATTGCCAGCCACACAGGCACAGGTGAACCAACTGAAGGGTCAATTCCATGCCATTGCCCAAGTCCCGAATGTAATAGCAGCCCTGGACTACACACATGTAGCACTCGTACCACCCCAGGCACATGAGGCAGCCTACAAAAACCGGAAAAATTACCATTCCCTGAATGTGCAGATGACATGTGGCCCTGACCTCACCTTCAGCCACTGCTGTGCCCGCTACCCAGGATCCACCCATGACTCCATGGTCCTGCGCAACAGTACCCTGCCAGCATACATGGAAAGGCACCGAGGGCAAAACACATGGCTGCTGGGTGAGTACAAATGTATACCGTAATGCATGTAAATCCACATCTGATGGGGCTGGTCACACACAATGAAATCCCTGAATGTTAATAGGCAGCACCATTAGTGCAGCATTTCCATTCAAGCACCTTGCACGAGAAACCTTGGACATGTCCAACACAGCAGAAGACACCCATTCAGGATGTAAAAGACATGTGGCAGAACAGTGAAATATGGAAGGCCTACCACCACAAAGCTTCCTGTGTGAGTAGCACTATGGATTCCGACACTGACGCAGTACAGACATCCCACCCTGCCCACCCGACAGTCATGCAAATATAACACAAAAGTCAGCACATCCACAAAAGAACACCCAGCACACAATCCCCCCTCCCCCAGTGAACTCCCCACAACAGTGCAGGTAGGTGCATGTTTGTTTTCAGGGCACCCACAATGATGCCATGTCCAACTATGATGGTCGTGGGCGCTTTCCATGTCCATGCCCCTCTGGTGTGTGTGACCCCAGGTGGTGCATTGAATGGAGCCTTGGAGAAGGCTCAAGGGATCCCTCCGTGGATGTAGTGGAGGTTGATGGGACTGACCCGGTTGCTTGCATATGCTGACGGAGAAGGTTGTTCCCCTCCCTTGTCTGCTCAGCAAGTGCTGATACTGACTCGCACAACTCCCTCACCCTTTGACCAAACCCTGTCAGGGCTGAGGTGCATTGCTCCACCACTCTGCGTGCGCGCGCATTGTCTCGCGCAATGTACTTGCAGCCATGGCGTATGGATTCACTGATGGCCTTGATGT
Organism: Ambystoma mexicanum; assembly: GCF_040938575.1. NCBI lineage: Eukaryota > Metazoa > Chordata > Amphibia > Caudata > Ambystomatidae > Ambystoma > Ambystoma mexicanum. The sequence continues at coordinate 212,571,765 of NC_090923.1, read as the reverse complement.
GCCGGCTGTGCACTTTGGCCATGGATTCAACTTTGGCCTGTTTGGCCTTGATGATGTCCATTCGTCCCATCACTGCTGCTCCCATGACAAAGGGGACCCCTGGTGTGCCAGGTACCGGCCTGCCACTTGTGCACTGTTGGGGGAGGGCTGCATGGGGACATGTTGCCGGCTGGGATTGGGCTGCCGGGCTCTGAGTGCCAGTCTTCAGGGCTGCCATATGATGGCGTGTCTTCGTCTGGCTGTGGTGTGCGGACACGACGCACATGCACACATGGGGTTTGTGCTCCCTGTGTGCCTGGCCCTGGGGTCTCCTGTGGTGTACCGATCCCTTTGGCATCACTGCTTCCGGGGGAATGCAGAAGTCCTGCCTGATGTGCACGTGGAGGTGTCACTCCCACGTCGGGCTCCGACCCACAGGTGACTCCCTCTGCATCTGGAGTATGCATGGTGGCTTGGGGCGAGCTAGCCGCAGACTCGCTGTGGACATGTGGGTGCTGCTGCGGTCTAGTTGGGCCGCGTTGTGGTGATGTGGGATGTGGCCTGCGTTGGTTCCCTTCCACGTGGCCCCTTTGTGGGGTGGTGGTGCTGGTCGAGGCACGCTGCCTCGGGCGCTGTGATGGTGTGGCCTCCTCCCCGTCATCTTCATCCCGTGAGGTTTGCCGTGTGCCTGTGGGGTACATAGGGTGTGGATTGAGTTCAAGGCAACCTACATAAGTATCAAGCAGTTCATGCCATTAAGTGGGATTGAGTGTGGAGGTACACTGCATGGGAATGTTTGTGTGACAAGATCACATACGGGGTTGGGGTGCACTGTGCTCAGGGACCTGGGGTGTATTCTAGCACACTCACACTCTACGTAGCTGTCCCATAGCTATGGATGTCTGCCCCCTGCCCCTTCTATTGATGCACTGCACGTGCAGGGTAGTCTAGGCGACACTACAGTTCAATGGTTCAAGAGGTCAGTTATGGGTGTCTGCAGTGTTTCACACGCATTTCTTCACATTCATTCACTCAGGGTCTGCATGTGTGGTACTTTGAGTTGCATGCATTTGGGGTGGGACTCACTTGCAGTCGGATCAATGCCAGTGCCTGCCTCCGCTTCACCAATTCCCTCGATGGTGCCAATGTCAATCTGGGCAGTCATCTTCTCCTCCCAGGGTGTGAGTTCGGGTGGGGGTGGTGGTGGTCCTCCTCCAGTGCCCCTGCTTGCACTCCTGTGCTGGGAGAGGATGCCGCGGACTCTCACACGCAAGTCGTTGAGGCGCTTGCGACAATCCTCGCCATCCCAGGGCACACGCCCCACTGCAGATCCCTTTGGCTGATGTTGCACCAGATCTGTGCTCGGCGCTGGCCACTGGTCTTGCGCTGCTGCAGCTCTTCATGGTGGATCTCTGCCTCCTCCACCAATACGGCCAGCTCCTTGTCACTAAATTTGGGCTTCCTCACCCTGTCCAGGGCAGACTTGCCCCTAGTGCGTCCTGTGAAATGATTCAGTCTTCCCTGGGGTGGATGGCTTGCAGGGGCTGTGATATCTGATGGATTGTGATTTCCAAGATGGCCACCGCTTTGTTTCCCGTTCCGGCAGTGACGCGTTTCCTGCACGCTAATAGAGCACGCTCATGGCGCGCGCTGTTAGCGCAGTATGGCAGTAGCGCACAGTGCGCCGGATTTACAGGTTCTTGGCCCGTTTTCCCGTCGAGCGCTATTTGAGCTACCGCCATGTACCTGTGCACGTGCACGAAAACTCGTGATCTGGTGGACTATCCGCCGGGGGGCTTGGCGTTAGCGCTATTTACGTTTGACAGGAAAACTGCTGCATTACCGCCAAACTCGTGATGAGGTCCAAAGAGTTTAATGAATGCCAAATGCAAATGAGTGATATGCAAAATGTGATTAATAAGATGGGTGATGACAACAATGACTTGCCTAAGGAGGCGGATCAGCTCCTTAAAAAGTGCAAGGATTTGGAACAGCAAATATGCACTTTCAGATCCCAGGATAACCGACAGGGCACCACATTCAATGGAATTGAGGTGAATTCTGTCATGAGGCAATGTCCACACCGCTTTGGTTCACTTCTTGATAAGTTTACTTCAGGTTCTTTAGTTACAGTTACATGACACTGAGACATCAGGTATAAGACAGATAAGTAGTAAAGACACCGGCACCCATCACCCAGAGAGGGAGGGCTCAACTGATACTATTACAGAACACTCAACACAGCATTCTCACACTCATACATCAACATTCCACTTGACACTGGCATGACATCACTAAGCACATGACCAGCTTCAGCAGACACAGGCAAGCACACCATAACACATCTCCCTCCTTACCGAAACACCTACACGAACAACAGGCATTTTACATACAGGCAAGTCACACCACTATTCACCATACCAACTTCACAAGATACTCTCACAGCCAAGCAATTCCAAACTTCACCTACAAAACCAGGTCACCCTCAGTAATAACGCAAATCACCTTCTGCCTGTCCCTGCCACAAACAGACTCTAGACTCACACTCTAGACACATACCAGCCCATACACAGGCTAAGGCTACCCTACGAACCAAACACTGACTAAAATAACATATATCCTTCCGCCAGCCCCTGCCACAGGCAAGCCTCCAGGCTGCCACCCTGAAGCACAACTTGCCATCCTGACGCAGTACTAGTCATCCTGGATGACAACAGAATCACCAACCTGTTAAGAGATCCCATAAACCGTTAAAAACACTGCTACCAGATATCGCCAACTATGCCTGCATTACAAACATACAAACAGATACATTTATGGACTATGCCAACAGAGCCCACCCAACCACACCAAGATATACATATCCTGCAATAAACTTGAAGATGCTGGCCATCCATCTCCAAGACCACCAACAAAACAATGGGGTTGACCTAACTGCTAATCACAATGGCAGCACTAACAAGTCCCATAAACAAACCGTGACCAAAGAAAACAATGGCCAAGATTAACACATAACAAAAAGATGAACAAATTATCATGCGACTCTTCATCTTGGACAGCATCTTTAACTTTAACATAGTATTAACTAGAGGGCGTCCCCTACCAGCAACACACTTCATCTAACTTAACCAGCTGTCCCTAACAATAAGAGTCGGTTTATCCACACAGTGCACTATTGCCATATCCAAAAGTCACCAGAACTACAACCCCCATTCTCCTTAGTGCACATCTCACTTACCACTCACAAAAATTCCTGACAGGGGGCTACCCCCAGGATTTACATCACTCGACACAGAAATGTCTTGTATATCCATGTACTTGAATAGTATGGAAGTGAAGGCATGTCACGAGTATATTACCTGATTAATAGGTATGGATGTATATCCACGTACTTGAGAGGTATGGAAGTGAAGACATGTCACGAGTATATTACCTCATTAATAGGTATGGATCTATAAAAGAATGAGTGGGTGCAACATTATTTTTTTAAACTCTAACATCTCATCTCTAGCACATGCAATATTACTGCATATCGCTGAATGACAGTTACACATCTCTAAAAGTCCTTTGTTGTTACGATAAAAGCCGAATACCTAAAAATCCTCAAATTGTTAAAATAGCTCAATTACCCTTAAATAGGCTCCACATTGCACCCGCATTTTGCACTTCATAATGCACACTAGAAGCTAAATCCATCTACCTGAAAATGCTTGGAATATGTTAATTCCCTAACACATTGCAAATATATATATCAACCGTTTCATATGCAAATATAAAGGCATTCACTCTCTCTAGCGTTCACACAGAGCACCATCCACCTGACATTTTACCCTCTTGCCAAAACACGGTGTACATCCTAAAGCTATTTGACAGGTGAATTTCTCCACTATACCTCATACTACCGTAATGCATCCAAACTCTTGAGATAACACTAGCTTAAAGAACTAAGTTAGTGAGAGTTTGTCTGCAATACGTATCCAACAACAACTTGTTAAATAAACACACTCCCATGGAATTTCACACAGAAACATGCATTGAATAAATTCTTGATATGCCCCATCATTGATATCAAATCCCAACGGAGCAAAAACCTTTTGAACTTGTCCACTCTCGGCCGCAAGCATACGTCTCTATGCAAGATCATTCATGCTGACCTCTTTATGTCTCCATCCCTTTGGCCGCTACCACGTGCCTCGATAGGCGGAGCGGCTTCCTCTGAATCCAGGCCAGCAAGAAGCAAAACAAACTCCTAAAACCTTATTTTTCAGCACTGCAATGGTCCGCTTGCACCTCTTTCAGCCCCACTTGCCATTTAGGGGCCGATTCATGGAACAAACGTGCGCCGAAAATCTTCGCGCAAGCAGGCGCAAGCAGGCGCAAGCGGAAAAAAACAGGCGCACGCGCACGCATGCGATACATGGAAGTCCCTGCGCGTGTTTACCACGGGATGTGCGCCAAACCCGTGCATGGCGCACACGTCACTGCAACATCCCAAAAGACGTGCGCGATGCGCACAGTGAAAGCGCACAACCTCGGCACATACACCAGAAAGTGGGCGGAACACGGGGCATAACGCGCGGAATGGGGAACAACTCGCGAAAACAAGGGCGTAACTGGGGATGTACTGCAGGGAAGCAGACGGAACGCCCACACGCACCCGAACCACACGTATTCATGGAATCGAATAGGGCAAAACCACGCACAGCGAAAGACACGCACAAGCCGATACACGTCCGCCACATGAAGGCAGGCGGTAGCGTCCCTGCGCATTACAAAAGTGGCAACATACAGCAATTGTGCGAGCGGGGCATGTGTATTTCGGGGTTGCGCGGGAAGTTACACACGCGATTGAGCAGGATACGTGTATTCCGGGGGTTCGCGGGAAGTCACACACGCGATCGGGCCTGGGGGAGCGGGCTACGTGTATTTTAGGGGTTCGCGTGAACTTTCTCACGCGATCGGGCCTGGGGGAGCGTGCTACGTGTATTTCAGGGGTTCGCGTGAACTTTCTCACGCGATCGGGCCTGGGGGAGCGGGGTACCACTCAACGTCTGCCTTGCGTGTAGAAGAAAGCGTAGCCAACACCCGCTGTGAAGTATTAGCGTGTGAACCCCAACGGATGGAAAACACACGCACCGCACGAAAAGCACGTACAGAACATAAATGCACGCGGGATCACCAAGCCCTGCCAGGGCAATGCCCGTGCGCAAAACGTCACAGACGCGCTTACGCTGCAAGGGCCTTGGGTCCAATGAAATCGCGTACGCGTGCTGACGCGCTTACGCGCTAAGGGCCTTTCCTCGATTTTCACGCTGACGTGCAGGATTTTCACGTGCCAAATCACTCCGTATCAAGCTGGCCACGCGAAAACACACGGAAGACCACGCTCCTGCCCAGAAGGCCGAATCACTGCCCCTCCCACGTGCCATCTGCTGCTGCCTGCCTGCCTGCCTGCCTGCTGCCACCGTGCCCTGCCATTTGGTGCCTGCACATCAGCCATCTGCAGGTGTCCAGTTGCTGTGTCCACCCCTGCTGGAACAGAAGACTCCCGACTCGGATAACATCGCTCCACAGCCCAGCCCCAGGACCCAGTTGCCCACCCACTCCTGCCCCTGGGGTTGCCATGTCGGGCACATCAACATCTGGCACCAGTGGCAACCCCCAGCCAGAGGGGCAGAGGGGCACCAGCTTCACTGCCACCGAAGTTGGTGTCCTGGTGGAGCAAGTCCTGGGGCAGTATGATGCCCTCTTCGGATCGTCCCGCGCCAACAAGGAAGGACGGGACAGGATCTGGGCCGACTGTGTGGTTGCCATCAACGCGGAGGGGGTGGCAACCCGCACCATCCAGAAGGTCAAGAAGCGCTGGGAAGACTTGAGGTCCAGGACCCTCAGGAAGGCCCGGCGCCTCGTGGAGGGGGGCCGGGGCCGCATGAGTTCCATCCAGTTGAGGGTCCTGGAACGCGCACACCCAGCACTCCACGCCCAGGTCCTTGAGAGGGAGACCCGTCTGGAGTTGAGCGGTAAGTGGCCAAGCATTGCTGTGTGAGACAGGGCATGTAGCAGTGTGCTGGTTGTCTGATACTTGCCTGCATGTGTGACATAGGCCATGTACGCATGTATGTGTGCAGGGACATCATGGGAATGCATGTGCGACCTGTAATGTGTGAACCGCACGGTTGTTGCATGTGTTTGATTGCGACATGGGGAGCCCTGTGCAGATTGCACACATGAGAGCATGGCAGTCTCTGTTCCTGGACATGGGTGGGGGCGAGGGATGGGTGCTGATGCCAAATACATATGTGGTATCCATGTCTGTGTGCCTGACCTGCGTGTCTGTGACTTGTGAGTGCCATGGATGCATGACACATGTCTGTGACAATGTACAGATTCACTGATGCAGCCTAGTCATCCTTGTATGCACTGTGATTGGGGTGTACGGGGCCAGATGGATGTGACTGAGGTGAAGTGTGTGCATGTGATAGGCATGACCCATGATGCATGTGAGTCCCATTACATTGTATGATTCGAGAGTCCATTGGACATGCATTGAAATGTCCATGGCACGCATCATGACTGTCACTGTGTGTGTTTTGCCTGGACTGACACATGTGTTGTGGTGTGACATGATGGAAGTGTACTTTGACAGTGGCACTCATCTGCTATTGCTTCCTGTCTAGGGGACCATTGTACAGTACCCTGATGCTTGTGTTCTATGTCTCCCTCTACGCAGCGGCTAGTGAAGGAGAGGGCGGAGACGGCGCTGTGGAGCAAGGCGGCGGGGATGCCCCCACAGCTGCAGCGGAAGGGGTGGGTGAGCCCCCACAGGGGCCTGCTACGGCGGTAGACGGCGAGGAGCCATCCAGGTTGGTGGTTTCCACAGAGGAGGAGGAGGCCGCCACTGAGGCGCACATGGGGCCTGGTGGGGGCATCCCTGCTGGTGCAAGTGGTGCAGTCCAGGGGCAGGGGCAGGAGGCAACACAGGTCTCTGTGGAGGGGCCTGTGCATGTCGCTGTCCCTGAACCTGTGGGTGCACCACCTTGCACCAGCAGGATGCCCCGTCCCAGGCCCGTCCGCAGGTAGAGGGGATGTCCATGTCATCTGACTCCCCTCTACCTGCGGACGAGGGGACCCCTGGCCGTGTGGAGAAGGTCCTGATTGGGGTCGCGATGCGCACGTCTGTGATTCGTGATGCCGTGCGTGCTTTCCAGGAGGAGCACGCACGTCATCACGAAGAGCACCGTGCCGACGTGGCCCAATTGGGATCGGCCATGTTCGGGGGTTTCTTGCATGTGTCGGCCAATCTGCCGGCCCTCTCCTTCTCTGTGGAGACCATACGCCAGTCGTTCTCCTTGCCGTCTTCTGGCCCAGATGCCACCAGGGCCCCCTGTGGACCTGCCCTGACCAATGCAGCCAGCTCGATGGGGATCCCATCCCTGCCACAGTCGGGAGTCAGAGGTCCAGCAGGGGTGGACAACACAGCAACTGGACCCCAGCAGATGGAGGATGTGACGGCATCATCGGGCAGGGCACGTGCACGACGGCGTCGGTGGTTTCCATCATCCTGGATGCCGTTGTGCTGGCAGAGGCAGTGGCGTCGGAGGCAGCAGCAGGCTCGACGTGGGAGGCATCATGGCTCGGGGCCATCACGATCAGAGGGGCAGGCATCGGCCGGAGGGCAGGAGAACCCTGGGATGGTAGTGTCTTCCGTGTGGGAGCAGTTGGTCCAGCGGATAGGTGCGGAGCGGCAGCGGGCGGAAGAGGAGTGGCTCACCATGGTCAGGGCGGAGTTCTTTATGCGTCGGGCGTTGACGCAGGCTGACTGCCTCGAGGAAGCTTGCAGGGAGTTTGAGGTGGACATGGGGTTATCCCTGCGAGACCTCGGGGCCAGGACAGAGTCCCGCCTCCAGGACATCGACATGGAGTCCGATGATGCCCTGGCCGGCAACATCACAGAGTGAGCCGCAGGACTTGCCCGCTGCCATTGTATATAGTTATATAGTTAGTGGTAGGTTTCCTTTAGAATTTTTTTTTTTTTTATTTGGTTGCGATTGGACAATGCGCCACTTTTTTGTATATAGTTCAGTTTTTAGTTAGTTGACATAGTTAGGTTTCATTTGGTTGGGCTCATGGACCCGGATTGTCTTGTATATAGTTCTTCTATGGATTTTTGGATTATTTGGATTTTTTTCATTCATCTTCTTTTCGTTGTTTTGCTTTGTGGTTTTTCTAATTTCATTTCCATTCTTGTTGATTTTCAATACATTTTTATTTTCATCCTTCAATGTGTCGTATCAACTCATTACTTTCATGCATGTCATGTTGGGTGTTTTAACATTCACTTGCAGCCATTGTGTGTGACAGACATGTGTTCATTTGCATTATTTACATTGGGTGTGTAACATGTAATTGCCTTTGATATGTGGGTGGATGTGATAGTTGGTTGGGCCTTTTGGCAGGGGAGGATGGCCATTACGGACATGATTGGGGATTGTTGGACCCAGGTGCAGGGGGGCATGGATGGGACATGGGTGGGGGCCTGCTGGCAGGTGCCCCACAGTGCTGGGGGGTGGGGGTGGTGGGGGCATGGATGGGACATGGGCGAGGGCCTGCTGGCAGGTGCCCCGCAGTGCTGGGGGGTGGGGGGTGTGGGGGACATGAGTTGGACATGGGCGGGGGCCTGCTGGCAGGTGCCCCACAGTGCTGGGGGGTGGGGGTGGTGGGGGACATGAGTTGGACATGGGTGGGGGCCTGCTGGCAGGTGCCCCACAGTGCTGGGGGGTGGGGGTGGTGGGGGACATGAGTTGGACATGGGTGGGGGCCTGCTGGCAGGTGCCCCACAGTGCTGGGGGGTGGGTGTGGTGGGGGACATGAGTTGGACATGGGTGGGGGCCTGCTGGCAGGTGCCCCACAGTGCTGGGGGGTGGGGGTGGTGGGGGACATGAGTTGGACATGGGTGGGGGCCTGCTGGCAGGTGCCCCACAGTGCTGGGGGGTGGGGGTGGTGGGGGACATGAGTTGGACATGGGTGGGGGCCTGCTGGCAGGTGCCCCACAGTGCTGTGGGGTGGGGGTGGTGGGGGACATGAGTTGGACATGGGTGGGGGCCTGCTGGCAGGTGCCCCACAGTGCTGGGGGGTGGGGGTGGTGGGGGACATGAGTTGGACATGGGTGGGGGCCTGCTGGCAGGTGCCCCACAGTGCTGGGGGGTGGGGGGGGTGGGGGACATGAGTTGGACATGGGTGGGGGCCTGCTGGCAGGTGCCCCACAGTGCTGGGGGGGTGGGGGTGGTGGGGGACATGAGTTGGACATGGGTGGGGGCCTGCTGGCAGGTGCCCCACAGTGCTGGGGGGTGGGGGGGTGGGGGACATGAGTTGGACGTGGGTGGGGGCCTGCTGGCAGGTGCCCCACAGTGCTGGGGGGTGGGGGCGGTGGGGGACATGAGTTGGTGTTCATTAGTTCAAGGAGACATGTGCCTTTGCTGGGGGGCATGCCCATGTTGGGCGGGCTGCCTGCGGGACATGACCAGGGATGCAGGGTAGTCCCCTGTGGTGTGGGCTGCCTGCAGGGGCCGTGGAGGGTGTACAGGGAACACCTGGGAGGACCCACACTGTCAAATCACATGTAGGACTCCCCGGCACCCCTGAAATACACGTACCCTGCTGAAATCGCGTGTAGAACTTCCCGCGCACCCCTGAAATACACGCGCCCAGGCTATTCGCGTGTAAAACTTCCCGCGAACCCCTGAAATACACGCGCCCAGGCTATTTGCGTGTAAAACTTCCCGCGCACCCCTGAAATACACGCGCCCAGGCTATTCGCGTGTAAAACTTCCCGCGCACCCCTGAAATACACGCGCCCAGGCTATTCGCGTGTAAAACTTCCCGCGAACCCCTGAAATACACGCGCCCAGGCTATTCGCGTGTAAAACTTCCCGCGCACCCCTGAAATACACGCGCCCAGGCTATTCGCGTGTAAAACTTCCTGCGAACCCCTGAAATACACGTAGCCCGCTCCCCCAGGCCCGATCGCGTGAGGAACTTCACGTGAACCCCTGAAATACACGCAGCCCGCTTGCCGTGCTGGTACAGGGTTAGCGCAGCCCTTTGCACTGGATTGGGGATTTTGATGGCTTTTCCCTGCGCGGAAGGCGTTATTGGGGGCGTAACTGGCGCTGCTGGAAGGTCGCTGCGCCACTGTGCGCCACGGCTGGTTTTGGTGGCTGGAATCCATGAATACGCTGTGCGCGGAAATGGGTTTTGGCGCACGCGGCTGGCGCAGGGATTCGCACGCGCACACTGTGTGCCAGCCGCGTGCGCCACTTGTGCGCTGAATTCTATGAATTACCCCCTAAACGTCACTACACAGTACTTCCGCATTGTCAATTTGATGTTGCGCGTCATAACTAGGGTCCCTTACTCGACCCATTACACAGAGTCATGGCGTATCATCGAAACGGCCTCTGCCGAACACTGAATAATTAGCGTTCTGAACCTACGCCGATACCCCCATTTGGCAGCTTACGTCATCACAATTGAATGTGGCACAGATGATGAAGGTACCTTTGCACTGTCTCATGAAATAACGGTCGCTAGACCAGTGCCGCATTTGGACAATGTCAAAACGCCTACTCCAAGCGCAACTGTAATATTGCCCCTCTTGCGCATTAAATCACACTTTCTACAACGGTCACTTCAGCCACTAATTAAATACTCTTCTTGCGCATTTATCCACGCTTTCTTCAGCCGCTTATGTAAAATGCTCCTCGTACGCATAAAGCACACCAACGATCAAGTCTCTGCCCAGCTTTTCAATCCTTTTTCCTCTGAACACTTTGGTGCTGCTTAAACTTGCATAGGGGTTATATCAAACGTCCTTCACACCAGTATCATTTGGAAAACACTGACCTAGCACTCCCAAATACAAAAGGGCTGCTGGTCACGTCTGATAATACTGGGATACCCCTCTCACATGGACCTCTTCCTGCTTCTTTTCCAAGGTACAGCACTCCCAGAGCCATGGACTAGGCTGCTGATTTTTCCCTTAATGTTCCATGTAACCCCTTCCTCCCATGTCCACCCTGAGTGATGAGTTTGCTTACTTGGGGGCGGTGTTGTCTTTTTCTTCTCTCCTGGTCCTGATATTTACTGCACCCCCCGCAGCAGTACTCTTCAGTCTCAGTTTTCTCCTTCTCCTTGCTCCATGGATACTTTTAAGAGGAATCATTGTCGCCAATGTTATGAGGCAATGTCTACACCGCTTTGGTTCACTTCTTGATAAGTTTACTTCAGGTTCTTTAGTTACAGTTACATGACAACGAGATATCAGGTATAAGACAGATAAGTAATAAAGACACCGGCACCCATCACCCAGAGAGGGAGGGCTCAACTGATACTATTACAAAACACTCAACACAGCATTCTCACACTCATACATCAACATTCCACTTGACACTGGCATGACATCACTAAGCACATGACCAGCTTCAGCAGACACAGACAAGCACATCATAACACATTCCATATCTACACGGGGAGATAGTTCCCCAGTGGCTGTGTCAGTGTCTGAACTTGATTGCAGCACCTTTGGGGGGTATGACACACCCATTGGGAGCTGCCACCACCCCCATACACCTGAAACAAGGGTTGAATCACAAAGTACTGCAATCCCAAACATAGCGTCAAGTAGTCCTATCATGATAATGAAATCAATGAAGGCTCTGATCAAACCATTCCAAAAAGGAGAGGAGTGCTGTATAGATGTAACGCTCACCTGAATCCCTCGGAGGCGCAGGTCTGGGCTGGGGGTACTCGGAGTCTTCTAGGGTCACGCGCAGGCCTGGAATGCCACCCTGGAAAGGCCCTCTCCTCACTGAGATCTTGATCTGAAGGGTGAGGTGTCTGCAATTAGGAGAGCAAGGGGTTAATAGGATATATAAGCCTGACTGGCAAGCTGACTCCCCTTCCTGGTACTCCCCAAGTAGTTCGTAGGCTATATGTGCTCACCTTATATAGGTGAAAGCGGAGCTCTCCATCCTGCGTCTGTGCAGGGGCGCCGAAGCCAGTTACTTCACTGGTTAATTGTCCAGCCTCTTGGTTGCAGAGGATGAAGATTTGGAGCTAGGCCGTCGTTAGCAGCACGAACGGCGGTTGCTTGAATGGAGAGCGATGGAATGGCGAAGGTATTGCAGGCAAGTACGTAGAAAATGTCAATTCGAAGTTTAAAGCACTTCTTAATGTCTCTTTTCCTTTTTCAGGTTGCAGAAGCAGCTGGGTAGAAAAATAGATGTCGAGGAATGCGCCGAGGAGTGAGAAAGATGAGAGCTGCCCAAAACACGTGCGTATGGATGGAGTTTTGTATTTCTTAATGATGTCCTTTTGTTTTGCAGATGCGAGTAGCAGCGTCGGCGGAGGTGAGAAGAATGCAGCGCAGGTAGGGAAAGTTTCACGATGGTTACTAACCAATGTCCTTGCTTCCACAGGGTGCCGAAAAATGGAAAGCTGCAGCCGTGGCTTGAGATGCACCGATGGATTGGGTAAGTGCTGCGCTGGTTGTTATCTCGTGCAAACCTGGTGTTCTTTTCCCTTCTCAGAAGGTAAGATTACAGATTTCTCTTCCCTAGATGCGGAAGTTGAAGATTCTCTGGAGCTGACACGGTGAGCGTCCTGCTGCTATTGCAGAATAACGCGAAGCACGTTGCTCTGATCGGGCGTGGTTTAAATAGTCCTACTGGAGTGCTTAGGTGTCTCCTTCCACAGCAGCCTCACCTAGGTAAGAAGTCCCAGCTTCCAGAATAGTTCCAGTATCCAGTCCCAGGGAGTGGTGCTGGCCACACCAAGAAGGTAAAGTAGTTCCAGCCATGGATGGATGAGGATTTCATCCTGCAGGTGAGTGAGCAGCATGGTCTGCAGCCGGTAGGTCCACCCAAGCACCATTCCTTACATCATGAGCCCGGCACGTCCTGTGCCGGGACTGGGTCCCCTTATGAGCCTGGCGCCACTGGCGCCAGGACAAGGTCCATAAGGCCCCTATGGGAGCCGATGGGTGCCTGAAAATGAAGTTGTGACCCAGCTTCCGAGGCAGTTGGGCCAAACCTGACTCCTTGGAGGCTGCGGTCATGACAGTACCCCCCCTCAAGGCCCCTCCCAAGCTTGTCTTTTCCGGAGGTTTTGGCTTGTTGGGAAAAGCCCGATGAAATTTTCGGACTAAACGAGGTGCATGTACATATTCTGAGGGTTCCCAAGATCTCTCCTGGGGTCCATATCCCTTCCAATCAATCAGGTAGTATAGTTTTGATTTGGAAATTTTGGAGTCCAAGATGTCTCGAATTTCAAATTCGGATTCTCCGTCAACTTGGATTGGCTCAGGAGGTTTAGTCAAACGGGTTCCGGGTTGCACAGGTTTCAGGAGAGAAACATGGAAGACAGGATGTATCTTCATTCGAGTAGGTAATTCTAGTTTGACAGCCACTGGGTTAATCACGGCCGTGATCGAGTAGGGTCCTAAATATCTTGGGTTGAAGGTGCGTGGCCCTTTTAAAGATAAATGTTTAGTGGACAGCCAGACTTGATCTCCTTTTTGATATTGAGGAGCCTCTTTTCGATGTTGGTCTGCTCCTTTTTTGTATGATTCTTTAGCTCGTTGAAGATGAGCTATGGCTTCTTTAAATGCTTGAGTTATCGTCGAATGCAGATGGTCAACAGCAGGTGTTCCGAGAGTTTGAGGTGGGTCCAGATTTGAGGTTCGAGGATGACTTCCATACAGCAGGAAAAAATGTGTTTTTTCTGTCCCAGAATGGATTGAATTATTGTAAGCGTATTCAGCAATCCAAAGGACATCCTTCCAAGTACCCTCGGATTGATGCAACATGCAGCGCAGATATTGTTCTAGAGTTTGGTTAGTTCTCTCAGTCTGCCCATCGGTTTGAGGATGATGGCTGGTGGAAAGTCGTACATCAATCTGTGCTAAACGACAACAACTCCGCCAAAAATGGGAAATGAATTGGTTCCCTCGGTCAGAGATTAGTACTGAAGGGAAACCGTGCAACCGGACAATGTTTTCAAGAAATTCTTGGGCTAGAATGGAAGCTGTAGGTAAACCCTTCAGTGGGATAAAATGAGCCATTTTTGAAAAAAGGTCCAAGATCACTAGAATTGTGTTGTATCCGGAGCAAGGGGGTAAATCCGTGATAAAATCCATCAAGAGCGTGTGCCAAGGGCCTGGTGGAATGTCTATTGGACGTAATAATCCTGCTGGTTTTTCATTCTGACTCTTGTTTTGTGCGCAGATACCACAAGAAGCCACAAACTCCTTAACATCTTTCCTCCAAGATGGCCACCAAAAATGCCTTTTAATTTTCTCTGAGGTTTTGGCAACTCCAGGATGTCCTTCCATTAGAGAATCATGGTAGCAGGTGATGACCTGTTTTTGTAAGTCAGCGCAGGGTAAGAACAGTTTTCCTTGAAAATACAATAGGTTCTATCTATTGTAAAATCCTTTCCTTTCAATTGCCAATTCGATGAATCTTCGGGAGTTATGAGTTGATTGACCCTTGCTTTAATCTCTTCGAGGGATGATGTGTTGATTACTCCTAGTATCTTTTGTTCAGGAATTATTGGCACCGGCTCCAGATTAGCTGTAAGTTCGTCTACCCCTATCCGGGAAAGGGCGTCTGCTTTTCCGTTCCTAACGCCTGGTCGAAATGTGATTACAAAATCGAATTCTGCGAAGAATAAGGCCCAGCGTAGTTGCCTCGAAGATTGAGCTTTAGCTGACTTCAGGTACTGGAGGTTACGGTGATCCGTGATTACAGTTACTGTGTGCCGGGCTCCCAAAAGATAATGCCGCCAGGCCTTAAAGGCGGACTTAATTGCCAAGAGTTCTTTGTCCGTAATTGTGTAGTTGATTTCAGGAGCCGAAAATTTGCGAGACCAAAAGGCTACAGGGTGTAACTGGTGCGTGTCGGGGTCTCTTTGTGACAGCACCGCCCCCATTGCAAGACTGGAAGCGTCTGTCTCGCCGATGTAGGGAAGTTCTAGACGGGGATGCCTTAAGACTGGAGCAGAGATAAATTTGGCTTTTAATTCTTGGAAGGCTTGTTCGGCTTCTGGAGTCCACTCGAATTTTTTATTCTTTTTCAGAAGAGCCGTGATAGGTTGGACTACCCGAGAGAATTCAGGAATTAACCTTCGGTAAACATTAGTGAAGCCCAGCATGCTCTGCACACCTTTCACGGAAGTTGGGGAAGGCCATTTGATGATAGCATCCACTTTTCTTGAGTCCATGTGAACTCCGTTGGGTGATAAGATGAACCCTAAAAATTCCACTTCCTTTGCGTGAAAGGTGCACTTCTCCAGTTTAGCAAACAAGCGGTGTTGGCGAAGTCTCTGTAAAACCGCTGTGACGTGTCTACGATGATCAGATTCTGAGGCTGAGTATACCAGGATGTCGTCAATATAAACGACTACGCACACATCAATAAGTTCTCTGAGGACATCATTCATGAAAAACTGGAAAGCGGCCGGTGCGTTACATAGTCCGAAGGGCATTACTTGATACTCAAATAATCCATATTTAGTGCGAAAGGCCGTCTTCCATTCGTCGTCCTCCTTAATGCGTACCAAATGGTAAGCTCCTCTGAGGTCTAACTTTGTGTATATGCAGGCGCCTTTTACCTGGTCCAATAATTCAGGAATCAAGGGCAACGGGTATCGGTTTTTGACTGTAATCTGGTTCAGGGCGCGATAATCGATACACGTTCTTAGGTCACCTTCCTTTTTCGGGACGAAGAACAAAGCTGAGGAAGCCGGGGATTTTGAGTGGCGGATGAATCCGTTAGCCAAGTACTGGTCCAAGTATTGCCTGAGATGGAGGCTTTCTGGTTCAGTGAGGGCATATATTCTACTGCACGGAGGGGTGGACCCAGGTATCAGGTCTATCTGGCAGTCGTATGACCGATGTGGAGGCAGGGTGTTGGCTTGATCTTTCTGAAAGACGTCGCTGAACTCTTGGTATTCCAGAGGTAATCGGGGGTCCTCGGAAGTGATGGCTGCTAGCTTGATTTCAGGCTGAGGATAACAGGTTGAAGCGCATTCTGGAAACCGAATCACCTTGGCTCGCCAGTTTATCTGAGGATTGTGCTTTTCCAACCAAGGCATTCCCAGAATCACCTGAAACTGCGGGGCCTTGATTACATCAAACACAATCTTCTCCCGATGTCCGCCTTGACATAACAACGTTACCTCCATGGTGGTATGAGAAACTGGTCCGGAAGCTATTTCAGTACCATCCACTGTAGTGATTACGTCCTTTACCATCTTGGGACGTAGGGGAAGATCCATCCTGGTAGCCAAGTCGTGGTCCACATAATTACCGATTGCTCCGCTATCGATGTATACTTTGATAGCATGCATGCGATCTGGTCTATTGGGACATATGAGAACCATAGGCATTACCAAATGCGAGGTCAAGGAACTGGTTCTAACGCTCGGCAAGCGGACCTCTACGCTTGTCGGGCGAGGTTGTTTCCCGATTCCAGTTTCTCAGCAGTTTTATCAGAAGCTCCTACGGTCTTCTTGACCGGTTTCACTGAGCAATCACGAAGGAAATGTCCAGAATTCCCACAGTATAGGCACAGCTGTAATTGCCTTCTTCTTTCCCGTTCTTTCTGGGTTAATGGTCCTTTTACTACTCCTATTTGCATTGGTTCCATGGAGTCATTCCCTTTAGCGGAGCTCTGAGGTCTTGAAAGTACCCGGGTTTCAAATCTGGATCGATCGGTCTTCCTGTTCTGTAGCCGATGATCTAATTGGACCACTAGGTCGATATAATCTGAACAGCCTTGCGGCGGATTCACCACCTGAGCTAAAACGTCTTTAAGTTCCCCACGTAGACCTCTGTAGAAAAGCGTGATTCTCTTATCTTCAGGCCACCTGGTCTCAACCACCAGTCTATTAAAGGACGCTATGTAAGCCAGGAGATCCTGATTACCTTGTCTGAGTGACAGGAGTTCATTGTCCAAGGCCTGCCCCTGCGAATGTCTTGCAAACAACTTTTCCATACTGGTCTGAAAGTCTTGAAAGTTATAGAGGAGCGGGTCATCCTGTGTCACGAGAGGAATGGACCAGTCTGCAGCACTACCGCTAAGATAGGAAAGTACAAACGCTACCTTGGCTTGGTCCGTTGGGAATGGGGCGGGTCTACACAGAAAGTGCAAGCGGCATTGATTGATGAATACTGCATATCGCTTTGGATCACCGGAAAAACGTTCGGGCGGGGCCAAAGGCACATTCCCTGGCAGATTAATTTGCACCGGATTACTTGAGGTTGTAGGAATGCCGCCCCCTCCATAGGGAGGCAGTGGCGTCTGTCCCGCTTGAGCCTGTAGCAACTGTATGGCCAGATCATCAGTCCGTTCCTTGGCAATGATCAACTCCCTTCGTAAAGCGTTTGTTTCTTGGCGAGATGCGTGTACTTCTGCCATTAGTTCCCCAAGCAATTGAGCCAGTTGATCTGTGTCCGAGGTTTCCATTGCGCCTGGGTGGGAATATTGCGTAGGCTTCGCGTTCTGTAACGCTCACCTGAATCCCTCGGAGGCGCAGGTCTGGGCTGGGGGTACTCGGAGTCTTCTAGGGTCACGCGCAGGCCTGGAATGCCACCCTGGAAAGGCCCTCTCCTCACTGAGATCTTGATCTGAAGGGTGAGGTGTCTGCAATTAGGAGAGCAAGGGGTTAATAGGATATATAAGCCTGACTGGCAAGCTGACTCCCCTTCCTGGTACTCCCCAAGTAGTTTGTAGGCTATATGTGCTCACCTTATATAGGTGAAAGCGGAGCTCTCCATCCTGCGTCTGTGCAGGGGCGCCGAAGCCAGTTACTTCACTGGTTAATTGTCCAGCCTCTTGGTTGCAGAGGATGAGGATGAAGATTTGGAGCTAGGCCGTCGTTAGCAGCACGAACGGCGGTTGCTTGAATGGAGAGCGATGGAATGGCGAAGGTATTGCAGGCAAGTACGTAGAAAATGTCAATTCGAAGTTTAAAGTACTTCTTAATGTCTCTTTTCCTTTTTCAGGTTGCAGAAGCAGCTGGGTAGAAAAATAGATGTCGAGGAATGCGCCGAGGAGTGAGAAAGATGAGAGCTACCCAAAACACGTGCGTATGGATGGAGTTTTGTATTTCTTAATGATGTCCTTTTGTTTTGCAGATGCGAGTAGCAGCGTCGGCGGAGGCGAGAAGAATGCAGCGCAGGTAGGGAAAGTTTCACGATGGTTACTAACCAATGTCCTTGCTTCCACAGGGTGCCGAAAAATGGAAAGCTGCAGCCGTGGCTTGAGATGCACCGATGGATTGGGTAAGTGCTGCGCTGGTTGTTATCTCGTGCAAACCTGGTGTTCTTTTCCCTTCTCAGAAGGTAAGATTACGGATTTCTCTTCCCTAGATGCAGAAGTTGAAGATTCTCTGGAGCTGACACGGTGAGCGTCCTGCTGCTATTGCAGAATAACACGAAGCACGTTGCTCTGATCGGGCGTGGTTTAAATAGTCCTACTGGAGTGCTTAGGTGTCTCCTTCCACAGCAGCCTCGCCTAGGTAAGAAGTCCCAGCTTCCAGAATAGTTCCAGTATCCAGTCCCAGGGAGTGGTGCTGGCCACACCCAGAAGGTAAAGTAGTTCCAGCCATGGATGGATGAGGATTTCATCCTGTAGGTGAGTGAGCAGCATGGTCTGCAGCCGGTAGGTCCACTCAAGCACCATTCCTTACATCATGAGCCCGGCACGTCCTGTGCCGGGACTGGGTCCCCTTATGAGCCTGGCGCCACTGGCGCCAGGACAAGGTCCATAAGGCCCCTATGGGAGCCGATGGGTGCCTGAAAATGAAGTTGTGACCCAGCTTCCGAGGCAGTTGGGCTAAACCTGACTCCTTGGAGGCTGCGGTCATGACAATAGAAGACCACTTACAAGCGGTGAACAATATATTTATAGCCCTCCATATACCTAAGGAACAATATAGACAATACTTTCACTTAACTCTGGACGCTCCCACGGCGAGCATCATCAGAGGATTAAATGAACAGCAGAACATGACATCAGCAATATTTGGAAAAGAGATTAGATGTCATTTTTCTCCATTCCAGTCATTACAGGAGGCAAAGAAATGTGCATACACGATTACAGCTGGGCCAAATACGTCCCCTAGACAATTTTTGCGAGACTTAAAAAGAGCATTTTCTTGTTTTGATGTATATTTTGATCCCAATTCCAATGAGTTTAAAACTGTCTATTTCTATGAGTTGCAGAAAGACATTATATCACAGTTAGTCCGTGAATTTGATCGTGAGAAGACCCTTGAGTGGATTGTGCATCAAAGTACAAAACTATATGAAGTGCTATACTGTCATGGGAGAGAGAGTGATAAAATGAAAGATACCAGATCAAAATCTAAAGAATCCTCCGCAACAGTAATGGAGATCAGGTCAGCCAAAATGTCACTTGAGTCCAGAACATTTAGGGTGTAATTCATGGAATAAATGTGTGCCGAAACTAGTGGTGCAAGCTGGCGCAAGCGTGAAAAAGCCAGCGCACGCATGCGAATCGCATGGGTGCGATTCATGGAAGGCCCTGCGCGTGTTTTTCCCTGGATGTGTGCCAAATCCGCGTGTGGCGCACACAGGCACACATGTCACTTCCACATCCTGAATGCCGTGCATGACGTGCACAGCGAAAGTGTACAATGTTAATGCACTCATCAAAAAGGGGGTGGAACACGGGGCGGAACATGCGGAATGGGGAACAATGCATGAAAATAAGGACATAACTGGGGAAGTACTGCTGGGAAGTACACGGAACGCCCACACGCACGCAAACTGCATGTATTCATGGAATCGAATAGGGAAAACCTGGACATGTCAAAACACATGCACACGCACATTTACGCCCGACACCTGAAAGCAGGTGGAAGCGCCCCCGCGCAGCATAAAAGTATGCGCAAACAACAAACAAGCATATACAGCTACGATAAATGTCCCGTTGCTCGCAGCAGTGATCGCGGGACACCGCAGGAGGAGGTGAATAGCCAGTCCCTGCATATTTTTGCCTAGGACCAGCCTTTTTGGGATGCCTGATGACCAGGTCTATAGCAGGTATAGGTTTCCACCTCATATTATCCTAGAGCTGGTCAGGAAGTGGGATGATGAACTCACATCACCCACCCTGTGCTCCCAAGCATTGAGCCCCTTGGAGAAGGTACTCAATGTGCTGTTTTCTTTGGCCACTGGGTCATTTCACCAGACAACTGCCATAGTGGGGGGTGTCTCACAGCCCACGCAGTCACGCTGCCTACACGGGGTGTTGTCAATCATCACTGTGTGCCCCTCAATCCGCAGGCACATATACATGCCCAGAACACATGTAGAAAGGCAGGCCATGGTCCTGGACATCTACAGGGTGGCTGTAACGCTCACCTGATTCTCGCAGAGGCGCCGGTCTTGACTGGGCGACTACCGTATCTTCAAAGGTGATGTGTAGCACCCGGTTGGCTCTTTGGGCTGGACCTCTGTGCACTGTATGCCTGACGTGTAGAGTAAGATGTCTGCAGATAGAAAATATGGGGTTAATGAACTGGGGTTATTGGGGTGTCCCTATCTCTATCCTCTTCTCCTCTCCTGTAGACCCCCAAAGGTTAACGCTCTCACCTTAGGTAAGTGAATGCCGAGCTCTCCATCTGCCTCAGGGCAGGGTGCTGTAACCAGTTTCTTCAATGGATAGGTAGCGCAGGCCTCTTGACTTCAGAGGACTGCTGTCCGTCGTTTACTGCACGAACGGTAAGTTTCGAGTCATTCAAATGTCTTTAAAGTCTTTAGTAATGATGTCTCTTGTTTTGCAGGGTTCCGGCGATGGCGGATGACGGGCTGAAGTGAGTTGAAGATGGAGCCCGTGTGATGAATAGAAGCGCCTGGAAGCACGTAAGTAAGCGCTTGTTGCCTGCTTCACGATGCGCTGTAACTGTCTTTTTATTTTGCAGGTACGAGTTCGGAGCGGCTGCAGGGTGCCGGAATACCCACTGGATTAGATGTGGAAAGGAGTAATGGCACGTGAGTATTAAAGTTCCCCAATGTCTTTAAACGCACCTTGTTTTGTCTTTCAGATGCGGGATTCAGCGCCGAAGGCCTCCGGAGCGTGCGAAGAGTTGGTAAACTTTTGTCTTTCAGATGCCGGAATGCAGTGTGAAGACCTCCGGAGCGCACGAAGAGTAGGTAAGCCTTTGCCTTTCAGATGCCGGAATGCTAACCTGTTCTTTCTTGTCTTTATAGGTGTTGCTGAAGACTGGATTCAGGATGGTAAGCCTTTGCCTTTCAGATGCCGGAATGCTAACCTGTTCTTTCTTGTCTTTATAGGTGTTGCTGAAGACTGGATTCAGGATGGTAAGCCTTTTTCCTTAGGCCCAGGACCGGATGCAGATGAGCGTTCTGCTGCAGAGGTTGTAGAATAACGCAAAGCAAGATTCATCCACCGGGTGTGGTTTAAATAGCCTCCTGTAGTGCTTAGGTGTCTCCTTCCACAGCCACGCCCAAGTAAGAAAAGAGTTCCTGGTAAGAAAAGAGTTCCTGCCTTCCAGAAGAGTTCCAGTGTTCTGAATCTAGGGAGTGGCTCCAGCCCCACCCAACAGGAAAAGTAGTTCCAAACAGAAGAGGATCAGAGGCTCAACTGGCAGGCAAGTAAGCAGCATGGTCTGCTGAAGGTAAGTCCACCCAAGCATTATGAGCCCGGCGCTTCCAGCGCTGGGACTGGGCATATTTATGAGCCTGGTGCCACTGGCGCCAGGACTGGGTCCAAAAGGTCCCAATTGGGACTGGTTGGCACTCGGAACCTGGGTTATGGATCTGCTTCCAAGGGAGTTGGGAAAACCCTGACCTTTTGGAAGCAGAGATCATGACAGTGGCACACTTCCCCAAAGTGCTTGGTGCCCTAGATTGCACCCATGTGGCCCTACATCCACCTAGGGCCACTGAGCACATCTATCGAAACCACAAGAACTGGCATTCCTTCAGCGTGCAGGTGCTATGCGATGCCAAGGGAATCATCACCTCTGTCTATCCACCCATGATAGTTTCATATTCAGAATGTCTGCCCTGAGCTGGGCCCTGGAAGCTGGCAAGCATGGCGACACATGGCTCCTAGGTGAGTACAAATGCCTGTGCACATGCATGCATGTCACACACAGACAAATACACAAGCCCAACTAATGACAACTATTACCACCTTCCCAGGGGACAGTGCCTACCCTCTGAGCACCTCCATGATGATGCCAATATGGAACCCCACCACACCAACCCAGGTAAGATACAACACAGCCCATATTGCAACCAGGGTGTCGGGGTGATTTCCCCGGGGTCGGCTGAGCCATCCGCGGACCTCCGGGCTGGGAGGCCCCAACTCCTCCCATACTTCCCTGAATGTGTATGAGACACACACAAGGAGCAAGGTGGTTCTGCTGTTTATTATAACACGGCAGGGATGGGTCTTGGATCGTACGCGTCCGTCAAGACTCTCAATCTTAGGGGGGCTCGCAGGCCCTTTTTACAGCAGTATGACACGCTACTTGCGTCACCTGGGAAAGTTAGCAAAAAACCTATTGCCACTTCAGCTTGGTTCCCCGAGTGGTAGGGTTAGTATAGGATAAATATAGAGAAGGATATTAGTGGTTAAGGATGAGTCAGGTGGTATACTTGGGCTGTCCCTACTATTAGATACTTGAAAATCGTTACAAGAAGTCCCCTGATGATTGGCTAATGTTAGTGGTGTCAGTGATGAGTCCCCCTGTGTTCTGATTGGTCCTCTCGTGAGCCCCCAAGCCTGGGACCATCGCCGTTCCCAGCTCGTGGTGTACCTGTCACTAACAACAATGTGTAACTATGTGTTTGTGTAGACAACGTACAAGTCTGCACATAGACTTGTGAGCAGGTCGTTCCCATCGCCGTAGGTGTCCATCTTGCTGCTTCACTGTTGCAACCTGTGTCCCAGACGTGGGACCCAGGCGACTTCTGTCTCGTGGGTCTGGCACCTTGTCAGATCGACTTGGTCATGTGTGGAGAGACCGTAGCTGGAGCGGAATTGTGCACATTTAGAGTTGTATTTCGTTTCTGTGAGCTTGGCTTTTCTTACAGGTGTAACCTTGGCGCCGGCTGGTAGCATACGAGTTGCAACATCGTGGCCTTGGCTATGAGCTCTCGCTGGGGCTCGTTCTGCGTGATCAGCACTTGTATTCTTGCTCTGAGAGAGTTTTCATGATGAGGCTCTTGCTTACGGCCTACTCGGGCCTAGTTCATGGGTGGTGATGCATAATCCATGGTACGGAGGTCGCGGTTTGACATGGTGTCACACGCAATGTTAGGTCTACATGATGGTGTCATCACAGGGCGAGTGGTGGGAGAAGCGTCAGCGAGCGTATACGCGAGTTCTTCAATCGTCTTGCATTTCTGCATTACTATATAAGGGCCTATGTGAAAAATAACAAAGATGCACGTCAGTGGGTGTGTCAGTCACCTACGTCATAGCACTGAATAAGTTCTTCGTGTAGGCTTGTGCGTGAGTGACCAGTGTGCATGGTGGCACGTGTGTTCTTGGCAGTTGGCTAGGTCGTTGTGGCATCTCTAACGATGTGGGTGCTTGTGGCTGTTGTCTTAGTCAAATTCATCCATGCCGCAGGTGTCGGCTTGAGTCGGACAGGCTGGTGTGCATATCCTTATGTTCCTGAACCAGGGTATTCTGTCATCTGGTAGATAGACAAACTCGTCCCGTGGGGGGTGCCTGGGCCGCGATCCTCTAGGCCATGGTCGTGATGAGATGGGGGGAGCTTGTTCTCCCATTCTCCCACTTCAGTCCCCCTTCTGGTCGACTTGTCGACCACAAACATATCCTTTTCTTTATCTCCTCTTACTCTCCATACTTTAGTTATTCCAACCAAGTGTCCATAGTGGTTTACATGGTCTTCGAATGACCAGTACATATAAACACAGCTGCCTCCTGGTTTGCAGTATACCCATCTTCCAACATAGCTCCTCAGGTTTCTTGGGTTCTCCAATTTTACAGATGGCTGATCCAATTGGTTGGTAATGATCTGTTTACGCAGTCTCTCTCTTTCCTTTATTATCACGTCGGTGTGCTGGTCATCATCAGTGGGCATCAAGGGGTGCATGCCAACCATTTCTACCATTTCGTCTGTAGTGCGTGCTTTCCTGGCTTTCCAGAACCTTATTAAAATCAATACTGCTGCAGCTAATATTATGCATCCAACTATCACCTTCAGACCATCTGACAGCCATGATGGCATCCATGACCATAACATTGAAAACAAACTAGTATCCTTCTTCACTCCTTTGCTTTCTTCCATCATTTTGGAGTGTATCTGGGCCAGTTGTGAAACTGCTTCAGTAAGTGTCCCATTACCTGTATCGTTAGCAAGGGAAATGTGCAGCATGATTGTCCAATTTTCACACAAACTCCTCCTTCCAAAGCCGTGAGAAGATCCAGTACATATCTGTTTTGTAGTGCTACCATTCTTACCGCTCGCAGCTCCTCTTTTATGGCGTTGAATCTGTTTACTGTTGAATTAATCGTCATCATCAGTTCCCATTGGGTGATCTGAAGATATTTTGCATTTGCATATGCTTGTAGTCCTGGGTGTATTATTGACAAGAAGAACATTGCAGCCCTGCTGAATAATCTGTGTTCTGGTGGGATGGAGGTGAGTGCTGTTTCCGATCTTCCCCACAGGTAGTTTCCTGTCAGGGGTTCTCCTTGTCTTTTCATTCTCGGTAGGATATTATTGTTGTTGTTGTTCTCTCCTTCGTGTGATTGTACAGACCTTTTCCTCCTCTTGTTCCCTTCGTCCATCTTGGGGAAATTGGCCATGTTAACATGTTTTTGGGGCACTACTAGTGATGGTACATTGATGTGCTCCATGGTGCATATTCCATTCCACAACGGACGCAAGGTGTGATATGCCTTATCTCCGCAGGCCCAAAAGTGGTCCATTATTACTGCCGTTCCAGCACCCCCCTCTGGTAGTTCTAATACGCTTCCGCAGTTGGTGTTGTATCCCACCTCCACATCTCCTTTATGTTGGTAGCATAGCTTGGGTGCGGTCAGCGGTAGTATACTTATTGGGTCTTCATCCTTCTCCATTCATGTCAGCATGGGTACATATTTACCCCATGTCATCCAGCATCTGTCGTTGTGTTCCTGTATGGTGGTAACATTTTCTCTTGTTATCATGTTGCTCCCAACCACTCCTATTTCCCATTCATTGTTCATGTATATCTTCCCTGTTATTGTTATCAGTGGCCCTTCCCAACATCCCTGCACACCAGGAACTTCAGTGGCGTACCAATCACATGGCAGGTATTCTAGTGTTACTTTCTTTGTTTTTCCTTTATCGGGGCCACTCGTCATGTATCTGAATGCCTCAGCGTGTAAGCTGCTCTTATGGTAGCTCAAATATGACTTGAGGAAGTTGTTTTCATATGCGTATATGTCACTTGTTTCCCACTGCATTCTCACCACCGTTCCTTGGAATTGTCCCCTCGTTTGGAATAGTGCCAGATATACTATACATTGCGCTGTCTTTTCCTGTATTTCCGTGGCAACAAATGTTCTTGATGCGCTCATGGCGTATGGGATCAATGAGCACACATAGCAGCTATCCTCCGTTGTCTGCTTACCAATTTGGGTCATCTGCTGGTACCACATGTTGTTTGAGACGTGTGCTGAATCTGTTATGTAATTATCAATACCTTTATTGTCAGTATATGTGCTGGGTTTAACTCTACCTCCCTTACCCTTAGGGTTACTAGCACCACCGGATATCATACCTGTTGCAGCAGTGGGAAGGGGCATGTTAGTTCTGGGTGGAGCCATAAAATTGGTAGCATAGCTTTTCTGCCATACAGAGGCAGCCAACAGACCGGTGATGACCAACACTCCTATCAATTTTATTACAAGAGCTAGTCTCACCGGCATTTTGTTCTTACCTCGCTGCAGTCCGGCAGCTTATTTTTGCGACGTTAAATGTGCCCGCCTGAAAATCCTTAATGAGCTGGTTATTATTGTTAGTTTTTGTTAATTAAGCTCTCCCTATCAAGTAATCGTTCAGTGCCCAGACAAAGAGCTGTTCACACGCTAATGTTAGTGACCTATCTCTTAGAGCCGGTAAGTGCTCGTGAAGATGGGGAAATGATTGTTCTATGGCCAAAACAAATGCAGTGTAATATATGCATACCCTTCTTCTTTTTAGGTACTTCAGTCTTCTTATATGATATACGAATTGGTGTGATAGGGCTTCAGGGGTGTTATCATCAGCGGGCAGCATCTACTCCTGGGCAGAGCGCACTGTTAGTTACTTTACTTTCTAAACAATACAATTATATGCAGTACCTGCATGTGCGAGAGAAAAATAGAGAAAAACATACAAGTGTTTTATGTGTGTGTGTGTGTAACATCCAAGTTTGTTATACAGTGTCCTTCTATCGGTGGTGGCCTTGGAGGGGGGGCTGGGGCTGGATTGGGCAGAGGTTTGTTTACTTTGTGATCTCATGACCATGGGGTGGGCTATGGGCAAGTGTCCAACATCCATGGCAGTGGTTGTGTCTGGGGAGTCTGGGGAGAGGTCAAGTGTAGTGACATAATTGTCCTCAGCGGTGGTTGCTGTATCCTTCCCTGTAGCCGATGTTGTTGATGTTGTTGGTCTTGCAATGGCCCTGTCGTCAACGCTAGGGCAGGTCTGATGTTTGTAGGGCTTTACGTCGTGTAGGTGATTCCAGGCGCGCTTATAGTGCAGTTTCACTGCTCTGGGAGCCACTTCCTCTACCAAGTGGGGTCCGGTAAAGCGTGGGCTGTTCCACTTTCTATTGAAGTTGTGGAGAAGCACATGGTCGCCCTCCGCAATAGTGCACAGTCCTTCCTTTTCCTGTTCCTTGTTGGTGTCTTCTTGTTGAGAACTCTTCGACCCGTCCCGCATGCGCTCGAGCTGTTGAGATACAAATGCGACACTAGTAATCAAGGAAGACACATATTGATACATTTCGTCACCAAGAACAGTTGCAGTGTTCTCATGGTCAGTAAATGCTCTTGATGTTGGCGTTACACGAAGGCGCATTTGACGTCCTGTCACCACCTCTTGGGGAGTGAGGTGGTGATCAGACCCTGGCCAGTTCCTCAGCTCAAATAGAGCCAGCGGAAGGCAGTACAACCAGCTCTTCTTAGTTGTCTGCTGAATTTTTGCGATCTCCTCTTTCAATAGGCCATTCAGGCGTTCACAGATACCTTTGGCCTGCGGATGGTATGCACATGCAAATTTATGTTTAATACCCAGCAAAGATGTGATGTGTTGAAACATTTCATTAGCAAAGTGTGGGCCGTTGTCCGACCGCAGCACTTCGCAAACACGCCACCTGGGGAAGACCTCTCTCACTAAAAATGTAGCTGCTCTAAATGCATCCGCGTGTGAGCAGGGTCCGGCCTCGATCCACCTGGAGAATGGACATATCACTACAATCATATACCTATGTCCTTGACATACATTGATCATATCAACGTAGTCAATATGAAGGTGTAGGAAGGTTCCTTTGGGCCGGGGTATAGTACCTTTTATCACTTACAGAGTGTGACCGTCCGTAAACTGTTGGCATGTGAGGCAGTTGCTGATGAAATTAGTGACATGAGAATTTAACTCGGGGCAGAACCAAGCCTCCCTAATTCGTGCTGCAATCACTTCCTTTCCTGTATGTGCTGGATGATGAAGCTGGGCCAGGGCGGTGTTCAACAGTGCCAATGGCATGACCACTTTTCCGGTATTATTTTGACGCCACAGCACATCTGTTGGGGACATCGTACATCCTCTTTTTACCCACAGTTCCTTTTCTGCCATTGGTGCGGCTGCCTGTAATTCCATTATCTGTGTTGCAGCTAGATGAGTGTATCCTTCCTTCATCATCATCTGTCTTACCATTGCCCTCCCTCTCCCTCTCTCTTATTCTGGTGGTTCCATAATTCATTGAAATATGCAGCATGCTTGGCATGTGCGTCTGCTGTTTCATTTCCTGTCGAGATATAGTCATCTCCATTAGTGTGTGGTGGGCATTTAACCAAAGCTATCTCTTGGGGGTCATTAATTACTTCAATCAATTCTGCTAGCAAGAGGGCATGTTGCACTGGGGTGCCATCAGCTCTTCTAAACCCCCTTCTCTGCCATTTTATCAACCCGGAGTGCACTGTTGATGTGACATATGCGCTGTCAGAATATATAGTAACTCTTTTGTCAACACTTTCCTTTAGTGCCAAAATCAGCGCAACCAATTCCGCCGCCTGAGCCAAATAATGCTGTGGTAATTGCACACATTTTACCGGGACATACATCAAATCTTCTGTCATTTTTACTACTGCTGGCCCAGTTCTCCTTATCCCATCGCTTTGGTCAATTGTTGACGAACCATCAATGTACAAAATCTCCCCCCCTTTAAGTGCATCCTCCTCCACTTTCCTTGTGCTGGAGTACATTTCAATAGTCTGTGTGCAATCGTGAGCATAATTGCCTTCCTCAACAACTTCCGCTATGAATCTGGCTGGGTTTATGGTACTGCATCTGACAATTGTCAATTCGGGTCTAGATAAGATGATCTCATAACCTGACGCTCTCTGTGTGGTCAGTGTGGACTTAGGTTTGTTCAGAATTGCAAACAGCGCATGCTCCACAAATAATGTGGTGGGGCACCCCATTGTTATTGATGATGATTTCTCCACCGCAAATGCAGCTGCGGCGAGACCCTGTTCACAAGGGAAATGTCCTAGAATAACAGGGTCCAAGTGACCACTGTAGAATGCTATTGGCCTGTGTCCCATGCTAGCTTTCTGAGTCAATACTGCTTTCATTAATGCTGAGCCGCAATGTGAAAAGATGAAAAATTGATGTTCTTAATTTGGAGTGGCAGTGGATATGGCGTGTTTCAACTCATCAAATGCCTCCTTCATTTCTCTTGTCCACCCGCATGTCTTATCCCCGTTTTGTGCCTCTCTCAATGCCTTGAGCAGGGGTCCTATGTATGAGCTGTAGTCGAAAACCCATGCTCTACAGTAGTTGCATAGGCCCAGGAACTGCTGCAGTTCCCTCAGTTTGTGGTTGTGGCCTGTTGGATATGGCTTGTACTCTTTGTGGTGCAATGTTTCTCCAATGCTGGGATATTAGTTAACCAATGTATAGTACCTGTTCCTGACAGTACTGTAACTTTTTCTTGTCTACCTTGTACCCCTTTTCAGCCAACACTGTCAGTATTTTCACTGAGTCTTCCCTGCACATCTCCTCAGTTGTGCTGCAACTTATTATATCATCAACATATTGCAGCACTGTACTTTCCAATTCAATTTTTCCCAAATCCATCTGTATTACTCTGTTGAAAATTGAGGGTGACTCGCAGTACCCTTGTGGTCACCTTGTGTGTTTCCATTTTGTATTCCTGTATGTGAAGCTTGTCAAATCTTGTGAATCTGGGTGCAAAGGTATTGAGAAAAAGGCATTTTTGAGGTCAATCACAGTAAACTGTGATGCGTCTGCTGGTATTCCCCATAGTATCGTGGCTGGGTTTGCTGCTATGGGGTATTCTGCCTCTATAGTGTAATTCAAGGGCCTAAGGTCCTGGATAAAACACCAAGACCCTCCTTTAGCCTTGCACACTGGGTACACAGCCGTGTTACATGCTGACTCTGATGGTACCAATATGCCATTATTTATCAGGGCCGTTATGGTTTCGTATATGCCCTCATCTGCCTCTTTTGATAGTGGGTATTGCTTCACTCTAGGTAGTATGGCGCCCTTTTTCAACTTTATTTTTACTCCTCCAATACTCTTTATGCAACCCACGTCATAGGGACTGGTGGTCCACAGTAATGCTGGAACCTTAGCCATATCTTCCTCGTAAAATGGTACTGGGGTAGATGCAGGTGCCTCTACTGCCATAGCCATTTTCAGTGCTACTTGCTTGTATGTTACTCTTAACCAGATGTCTACACTCATCATAAATACCATCTCTCCTTCTCCCTTGTTTTCTGAAAAGAGCTCTTCATCAGACACCTGGGTGAGCCTGCATCCCTCAGCCAGGGCTATCACTGCTCTCCATGCTCTCCCTTCCCTGTCTTGGGCATGTCCTGCGATGTAATCTGCAGTCACTATAATGCTCTCGATGCTCACCGAAATCACCTTCCCCTCTGGTTCACTAGCTGGTGTCTCAGGCCTGAATAAATATGCTGCTGGCCTCCTCCAAATCTTTCCTTCTATTCCTGGCATCCATGCAAATGCCATGTCTGTTCCATATTGGAACAGCTCGCCATCCACAGGCTCAGCTCGAGCTACTGTCTGGCCACAGTACGCTTGCAGTATTTGTCGTGCAGTAAGCATGTTTATTCCTGGTGTGAAGCACATTATGCCGTTCTCCATGAAGGAGATTGTCATATTTAACCTGCTCATTATGTCCCTTCCAAGTATGTTCACTGGCGACTCCCTTGAATACAGGAGTGGGACAGACATGTCATAATCTCCTATAGATAAGGAGATGTTATCAGTAAAGGGAACCAACCCTCTAGCCCCAGAGAATCCTTGGGTGTGCATGGCCTCGCCTCACATTTTAAATCTACCCTCCCTTATGCAAGACCTGGTTGCCCCGGTGTCAAAAAGGAAGGAGAATTTTTTGTCACCTATCGCTACCTCAATGCGTGGTTCCTCCGCACTATTAGGTGTTATCGACAGGATGGGACACACCAAGGACATCTGTGGGCTGTCCTATTGTGGGTACAGTGACTGACCGCTTGCTGTGTAAAGGTTGTGTCCCAAGATAGTCACCCTCCCTAACTGTGTTTGTTGCACCGGTGTATCGAGGGGGGTCAATTTATGGTCCTGTATTTGAGTGAGCTGTTGTACTGGTTGCACTTGGTGTTGTTGTGTTATTTCCACCTGATGCTGCGGTGGTGAGTATGTATGCAACTGTTGTTGTGGTGATACTTGTTTCTGCGTGTTGCTCTGTTGTGTTCCCTGCCGTTGCTGGTAACCCTGCTGCTCCCCATAGGCCCTTGTGGTCCCTGTTCCCCCCCAGGCTGGTGGGGTGGGTCTCATTCTACACGTGCGTGACATATGTCCCAACATTCCACAAATCCAACATACAGGTGGTTCCCTGGCCTGCCATGGGAAACTTCCTGCATTGTCTTGGTACCCTTGTTGCCCATTGGGGTAGTAACTCCGAAATCCTCCCTCTTGCTGTTGTGCAGGTTGGCCATATCCCCTCCCTCTCATCATTCCGCCCCTTCCCCTGGTGTTGTTATAATATCCATTTCCCGGTAGCATGTATCCTCCTCCTCTGGGAGCCGTGTATGGTGGGGGTGGTGGCATCTGTTGTGTTATAAGTTGTGGTGGTTGTGGTAATGGTGCTATTTGTAGCTGTGTGGGATCTTGTGCAGCCAATACTTGTGTGGGGTTTGTTGTCATTGTTGTCGGTGTAGTTATTAGTGCTCCTTCCATGGTGTACTTAGTTCGTTTTTTCTGCACTAATTTTGCCTCCTCTGCTTTCCTATCTGCTTCCTTTTGTTTCATCTTTTCTTGCCACATCCTACAGTGGTGTATTATTGTTAGTTGTATTTCCGACCAGGCCTTAGCTTCCATTCCCACTATCTTCTTTAGTTGTCTTTGTACTGCCTCCGGAAGCCCTTGTACTAGTATGTGGTCGAAAATTGCCGGTGTCTTGTCCCATTGCTCTCTAGTTTCCAAGCGCCACTTCTCCTGAATCTCCTGGATATAATCAACAGGATCTTCATTCTCACGCATCTTGCGTGACGTAATTGCTCCTATATCTGATGTGTCTGGATACTGCACCCTCATGGCTTGCCATAATGCATGCCTGCAGTTCGCAAATGGCACCCCGTCATGTGATGTGTTTGTTATTGTAACTCCGGGGAATCCTGCCCTCTTCCAAATGTCGTCTGCCGCGTCCCCCAATATCGATATTAATAGACCCTTCACGTCTCCCACTGCTAGTTTCTGTCCTGCGGTGTGTTTTTCCATCTCGTATATCCATTCCCCCGCTCCTCCGCTTAGTGATGGGAGCCTGCACTTTATATTCTCCTTATCAGCATGCTTCCAACCCCTCCCCTCTCCAATAGTGGCATTAAATTGTACCCCATCTGTCCCCCTAGTTGTCATGGGGTGGAATCCGTGTACACCTCTTCTTCCTCTGTGTCAAGTAAATCTGCTGCCATATCTATATTACCGCTGCTTGTCGTATCTTCTCCTTCATTTCTCCCCCTTCTCCTATTGCTCTCTTTGGTTACTGCAGGTGTGTGTGGCCGTTCTTCCTGCCTGCGTCTTGGGAGGTCTCTGAGCCTGCCGACGTATGGGGTGTGTTCAGGTGCAGGTGTGGGTGTGCGTGCTAGGCGTAATGATGTGGGTGTAACTGCACGTGTTGGTCCTCCTGCCACTTCTCTTCCCTGCTCCTCACTTCCCTTCACTTCTTCCTTTTTTTACATGCCCATGGTGATTCCCCGTTTGTGCGTGTGATGTACAATTTATCTAAGCTCTCCCTACCACCGCTTCTTCCTTCTCCCCCCACTCCCTCTTCTTCTTCGCTGCAAAATTCATCCAGGAGCGACAATCTGTCCTTTTCCCCCTAATTGTCACCGTTTTTATGTCTATTAAATTCGTTCCTTCCAGTTCTCCTTTACCAGTTACTCCCCTTTGCGCTGATGTTATAGCTACTTCTGCATTCCGACGCACATATGTTCTTACCCCACTCCCCCTTTTCCTCTCTCTTCTCTCCTCTTCCTTCTTTTCCACTATTTCACCACCTATTTCCTCTCTTTTCCTTTTCAATTCCTCCCTCAACTCACTACTTACCTTCTCTAATATCCTTTCTTCCTCTCTCCTCCTTTCCCATTTCTCTCTCTCCCTTTCTAATATTCTTTCTATTAATTTACCTTCTTCGTATTTCCTAGTGCTCTCAGAGAGTATTTTCTTCTTCCATATTTCCATTTCCTTTTCTTTCTCTTCTTCCTCTCTCTTCCTGTCACGCTGTGCTGCTCGGGATACCCTTTCTGCTATTGCCTTCATCGTCTCCGCTTCCCTCTTCCTTTCTTCAGTTTGCTCCTTCATTCTCTCTAACTCATCCCTACTTTCCTTCCTTTCCCTCCTCCTTCCTCGTTCCTCTTTCTCAAGCTTCTTAATCGTTCCTCCAACATCTCCTCCTCTTCTTGTGACAGCTCTCCTTCTCTCGTGTTGTTCTCCTCGCCCATTATTCCAGTGCTAACCGCGTCGTCCTTATTCATTCTCCTCACCACCTCTTTTTCTTCTCCTGTTAATGTCCCCCGCAGCTTTAAGAGCACCTGCGCTGCTACCCACTCGTCTTGTCCTATGTTTGAAATGGGCTCTTCGCTGGTCTTCCTTCCCTTTGTACGCACCTGTGTGCAATTTGGGCCTACCATGCTTGTCACCTCCTCCCCCCCCTGGTAGCTACCTGTAGCTGTATATGGTGGAGGGCTGTACGTGGGGTTCAAGTACCCCTCAGCTGCCGTCAGTTGTTGCCTTGCTGCCTCTCGAAGCTCTGTCAAAGGATATAACCCACCTTCCTCCGTCTTCACTACCTTCGCTAGGGGCATGTCTTCTGTCCCTTCCTTTTTTACTTCTAGTTCATGTACAGTATCAGGCTTTTCACCCCCCTTCCTGTCTTTTCCCGTGCACTGTGTGCTACTGGTCGCCCTTTCCCCGTTTCCTTCTTCCTCCTTAATCTCCTTCCCTCCTTTGTTTCCTCACTCCCCTTCCCTTCTGTCGTCCCTTCCACAGTGAACATTCCGGTTGGCCCTGGCCGGGATCCCTGGAACATCCTCCACAACTTAAACACCTCCACGTGATGTGCCAACTTCTTCCCTTTGTACGTGTTGTGTATGTGTGGCAGTAGTGAGTGTTGGACATACGGGTCAAAACTGCTGTTAGGCGGCCATGGTGTCGTCATTTTGTTGTCTGTTCCTTGTGTCCATTCTATGCTATATTTGATGAGTTTTTCCCTATGGGGTGACAGCGTTTTACAAATATGCTGGAGGGGGTAGTCAAGGTGTTCCCCCACCCTCCCGATCCCAACCCGTATGACATGGTTACACTGTGTTTTTAGCTTCCCTCAGTACAGCCGTCGTTACCTGGCCCTGTAGATTGGGGACTTTCGACCGTCCGCTAAAAGTAAAACAACCAAGTATAACAATTATAAATATACAGTCCTTTTCCTCTGTTTGTTTTCTTCCTTGATACCGTGGTACGGCCCCCTGCGGCCACTGCGCACGAAGTCCCATGCGGCTGCGTGCCCTGTGTGACGTGCTTGTACAGCCGCCCCACTTTTTTCACTCCCCTCCTTCTTCCACCTCACTCAGCATGGCCGGCGTTCTCCGTGCACGGTCACTTCCCCCTCTCCACCTTTCCTGTATTTGGGGTGGCCGGCGGTTTCTGTGCGCACCCCCCTCACCTCCGTTTTACTGCTCTTGTCCTCAGTTTAATCCCCCTCCACCCTTCAACAACACAATGTGGTCAAGGTGTCCTATGAAGGCCCTTCTTCCAACTACTACCGGTAAGATCTTTACACTTCAAGAGAGCGCGCAATAATTTTTAACTTCTTGTCCCCGTTAACCCCACAGCTGTCCTCTTGTTACGCCCGGAACAAGGTAACCGACAATACACTCTTATGATCGGACTGCACACACTGCGTCGCCTCACGTGTGACACGCCGCTCGTTGGGAGGGCTTAACCAGCCAATTATCCTCCGTACTTGGCAACAATCTAGCTACCTCCTACAGGAAAACGTCATCTATCTATCGAGTTTCACTGCTTGATCAATAGGGATCCTCATCTACTCATTGATCGAAAACGCCAATTCGTAGGAAAGCCACACACCCCCTCTACAGGTGGCCACAATCTAGACCAATGAGTGTCTACGAGCAACCGCACGTGGTGCTTTCTGGCTCCACCCACCATTCTCCCGTGAAGTGGTAGAGGACAGCCCTCGTACCTGTCCCTTTGCCGCTCACTCGTCTATCAACACTACTCGATCAAATCTTCGCCCCACGCTGTAATAACACCTCCCGCCACCCTTATTACAACTCCTCCCCCCTCCCTCACAATCTCACCTTGCTTTTTGGGTGTGTCATACTCACCAAGTTCTCTTGATGCGGGGCCGCTCGACTGCGTGCACCCCTCCAAGCGGCTCGCCACCTCTCCCCTCATCTGGACCATGTCTGGACACTCGCCAACCGTGGGTGGGATACTTCTCAACCGGCTCCCGAGGGCCAATATCCGGATTGCGCTGTCCGGTCTTCTCGCAGCTCCGCGATGGTCCTGTAGTCCTCAAAAGGGGGCAGCAGCAGAGGGGGCCGCACCGCCGGGCCTCCTCGCAATGAGAGGCCTTGGAAAATAAAAACTGAAAAGGTAGACCTTAAACAGATCTCAGCAGTGCCTCCAACTTGTCGGGGTGATTATCCCGGGGTCGGCTGAGCTGTCCGCGGACCTCCGGGCTGGGAGGCCCCATCTCCTCCCGTGCTTCCCTGAATGAGTATGAGACACAGACAAGCAGCAAGGTGGTTCTGCTGTTTATTAGAACAACAGCAGAGGTGGGTCATGGATCGTACGCGTCCGTCCAGACTCTCAATCTTAGTGGGGCTCGCATGCCCTTTTTACAGCAGTATGGCGCTCTACTTGCATCACCTGGGAACGTTAGCAAAAAACCTATTGCCACTTCGGATTGGTTCCCCGAGTGGTAGGGTTAGTATAGGATACATATAGAGAAGGATATTAGTGGTTAAGGATGAGTCAGGTGGTACACTTGGGCTGTCCCTACTATTAGATACTTGAAAATCATTACAAGAAGTCCCCTGATGATTGGCTAATGTTAGTGGCGTCAGTGATGAGTCCCCCCGTGTTCTGATTGGTCCTCTCGCGAGCCCCCAAGCCTGGGACCATCGCCGTTCCCAGCTCGTGGTGTACCTGTCACTAGCAACAATGTGTATCTATGTGTTTGTGCAGACAACGTACGGGTCTGCTCATAGACTTGTGAGCAGGTCGTTCCCATCGCCGTAGGTGTCCATCTTGCCGCTTCACTGTTGCAACCTGTGTCCCAGACGTGGGACCCAGGTGACTTCTGTCTCGTGGGTCTGGCACCTTGTCAGATCGGCTTGGTCACGTGTGGGGAGACCGTAGCTGGAGCGGAATTCTGCACATTTAGAGTTGTATTTCGTTTCTGTGAGCTTGGCATTTCTTACAGGTGTAACCTTGGCGCTGGCTGGTAGCATACGAGTTGCAACATCGTGGCCTTGGCTATGAGCTCTCGCTGGGGTTTGTTCTGCGTGATCAGCACTTGTATTCTTGCTCTGAGAGAGTTTTCATGATGAGGCTCTTGCTTGCGGCCTACTCGGGCCTAGTTTATGGGTGGTGAAGCACAATCCATGGTACGGAGGTCGCGGTTTGACATGGCATCACAAGCAATATTAGGTCTACATGTTGGTGTCATCACAGGGCGAGTGGTGGGAGAAGCGTCAGCAAGCGTATACGCGAGTTCTTCAAGCGTCTTGCGTTTCTACATTACTATAAAAGGGCCTATGTGAAAAATAACAACGATGCACGTCAGTGGGTGTGTCAGTCACCTACGTCACAGCACTGAATATGTTCTTCGTGTAGGCTGGTGCGTGAGTGACCAGTGTGCATGGTGGCACGTGTGTTCTTGGCAGTTGGCTAGGTCGTTGTGGCATCTCTAACAATGTGGGTGCTTGTGGCTGTTGTCTTAGTCGAGTTCATCCGTGCCGCAGGTGTCGGATTGAGTCGGACAGACTGGTAGGCATATCCTTATGTTCCTGAACCAGGGTATTTTGTCATCTGGTAGATAGACGAACTCGTCCCGTGGGGGGTGCCTGGGCCGCGATTCTCTAGGCCATGGTCGTGATGAGATTGGGCGGAGCTTGTTCTCCCATTCTCCCACTTCAAGGGCCATAATGGAGAGCACATCCCGAGTGTTCAAGTCACGCTTCGGCTCCCTTGACCACTTTGGTGGACATCTACTATATGCACCCCCAGTAGTGTGCAGGATCATTGTGGCAGCATGTGTCCTGCACAACGGTGTAACACGGCATGGCGTACCAGTGGACATCGTGGTGCCCCCACATCCCCAACCACACGCACAACTGCTGCGCCTGGGAGGGGAAAGGGCATGTGGTGAGGCAGCCCGTACCCAGCTTGTGGCCACATCTTTCACCTAAACTCCAATCCCTGTGGAGTGCACACAGCCTGACACATACCAGGTCACAATCGATGATGAGAAAGGGACAGTTAACTGTCACTACCTTACCACCCTAAGAATGTTTTCATGGAAGTGCCACATTGTGTGCATCCCTAGCTAATTAAACACAACCAATCCAATATGACAAAAGGGAACACATGAAAGGTGCTCCCCCCGGCCCTTGCTAAACAGGGCATGAAAGTACTGGTATGCCACCCAAACCCACCCAACACCCATGAACCCCGTCTGCCACACCATAGCATGGTATGCAACGGAAAAACATAAAACCATATGCACAACACATGATACAATAGTCATGAAGTGCCACGTGAGAAATGTAAATAGGCACCAGACAATTACACCTGACATGGAATCTGAAGAAATGACTGACCAAAACCTCACACCATAAAAACGGTGGCAAGCCATCAGTGGTGCAAGCAACACAAGTCAGAATACCTGTTGCCATGCACATTGGACAATAGCAAATTGGCATTTCAAAAACTGCTCACTGGACACACAAAGTTCATTAAAACGCATCAATGAGGGAGGTAACAAGGAAGATGAACAGTACATTCCTACATGTCCTTCAAACAGTCCACAATGTGAAAATGAACTATCAAATCAAAGTAGACATTACAAGTGCCTGGAACAATAAGGGAGAGTCTAGGGAGGGAATATTGGATAACAAAACTAGCATCAACATTTCTATGCCTGACAGCAATAGTTGCAGTGCAGGAGTCACATAAGGAGGTGAGTGAGGGAAGAGGAAGGGAGAGGAGAGTAGCAAAACAAGTGACAACCTGTGGTCCACAAAGAATCTAGATAGTGCTGGAGAGGGGGAGAAGAAACACAGAAGGGAATGGGGGAACAGCCGACCTGTAATCAGTGGTGGAGGGACTAATGATAAAAGTAAGTGGCAAAATAATACTAAAAAAGGTGAAGGTGGGGTGGGGTGCAGAAGAACAGAGGCAGAAGGGCAAATGTCTGCAAAGAACAAGCGGCTACGTATCACCATGGCACCATGGCTGATGGCAATTGGGTTAGTGGAGGAAAATGACAGACAGAGGACAAGGAGGAGGGTAATGGGTGGTGGAGAGGGAGAGGGAGGAGAGAAGGGAGGAGGGGGCCAAGGTCAAAATGCATAAAGGGGGAGATGGGGAAAGAAAACACACACAGGGGCAGAAGGAAACCATACGGTGCAGAAGTGTAGAGGATGTGATGATGAAGGTGGGAGACAGAGGGAGACTGGTAGGGGCAGGGAGACAGGGGGGCAATCAAGTGACCCAGAAGGCTGGTGGACAGGGCTAGACAGGGCCTCCATTGTGGGCATTTGGTAGTGGTGGCTGGATCTAGCATCTTGGTTGGCCGGATTGTCACAAGGGCCACGTGCAACCAATGGGAGGGGGGAACAGGTCCAGGACACAAACATGAAAATCAAATGAAGAGCAATGCGATCATACCTCAAATGGCACATCAGAACACCAGCCAGGACTGCAAAATGGCCAAACTTGTGCAAGCAAGGAATGGGTGGTTGTTGAAATGCGTAGTGACATGGGTAACTTAGCGTGCAGCCTTCATGTGGCATATCAAAATCACTGTGGAGAAAGTGTCCCAATTCAACATTGTCAGCACATGGATCCCTCCCACCATCTGTGTGCCGTACACAGCCAAAGGGTGCATGGTACCACCTACAGCAGGAAGTGCATGAACATAGACAGTCAATACATAACTATCATAAGGAACATGATAAAATGCACAGTCAACATAATACTCACCAAAGTGAAGTACAGACATGCATTGGAGAAACCAACCGGAATACCCACTTGGGATGTACACACAAGTAGGACTGCAGGCTGGACACAGATATGACGGAAGCCCAATGCCCATGTGTGATATGCTGTTACACTGAGCCATCCTTGCGAGCCCATAGAAAGGGGAAGCAGGAGTACCATATGTGTCAGGACCCCAAGCAAAACACATACACAAGACAAGCCTGAATGGGCCCAGCTAGAACACACAGTGGATACCTTCCAATGCCACAAAGCACCACAATGTCACACGTATGCACAATAGACAAAAGAAAATGCAATAAATAAAAAATCTGCAGAAAATAAATAAATAAAATGAATAATTAAAAATATATATATATATATAATTTATTGTACAAAAAAATAAAATAAAGTAAAATAAAAAAATAATAGAAAAAAGAAAATTAAAGAAAAACATGCTTACCAGAAACTATAAAATGTGGATGAAACCAAAAAATGTTTGCAGAACAAAAAAAAACAGCTGGGAAAAAAAAAATTGCAGGAAAAAAATCAAAAATGCCCATATATGACCCGGGGGGAAGGTGGGGGAACCCAGGAAGGGGGAGGTACAGTGTGCACCTCAACACGCACATGTGTAGATGTTGAGATTAAAAAAAACAAAAAAACTCACTGGGCTCAGCGCCTGCACGGCCCGAACTATGTAGGAAATAGGCTGGCATCGTCACCCTCTGGATGGAAATCAGAAGGTGGACGTGGCTCAGTTGACTCACCATGCCAAGCCACGCCTTGCCCCTCAATGGCAGCAAGCATGTGGGTCTGGTAAGCCACGTCCTGGCTGGCAATGAGACTGAGGTCAGCATGCATTACCTCACGTGTCACACGTGCTTCCTCCTGCAAGGACTAACGTGTGAGGTGGAGTTCTGCCTGCATGGCCTCACATGATAAACGGAGAGACTCCCGGCTTGCATGGAGTTCAGTTGAGATGGTTCTTTCAAGCTGCACCATCCTGTCTATTGCCCGCCTATTCTTGTCCATCATGAACGCAGCCATAGTAGATCTGAGGGATTGGTGTTCCACTGCTTGGGCATTAAGTGCTTGACACAGAGCAACCATTTCAGATACCGCAATGCCCAGCCTGAGTGAGAGGCACGTGGACTGCGTAGCCCACTGCTGGAGCACCATTTGCCTTACAGAGGGGAGGATGGAATGGGCCACACTTTCTATACCTTGAGCAATCATATCAACTGCTCCCCACTGTTGCTGTGCTATGGCAATCATGCAACGCTCCCACTCAGTTGACCCCGGTGGCAAACGGCCACCGCTTTGCCAGACACCACACCTGCTGGGCCCAAGGAGCCATGGTCCTTGCTGGGTTGGTGCCACCTGCGGCTGCAGGACCTCATCCCTCCATCGACCTGATGTCCAAGGAACAT
This sequence comes from Ambystoma mexicanum, assembly GCF_040938575.1. Taxonomy (NCBI): domain Eukaryota; kingdom Metazoa; phylum Chordata; class Amphibia; order Caudata; family Ambystomatidae; genus Ambystoma; species Ambystoma mexicanum. The sequence continues at coordinate 212,531,263 of NC_090923.1, read as the reverse complement.
GGCCAACTGGTGTTGAGTGTGGCCGTGCACCCGTAACCACCACAGGCGGACATTCCAACCCTGCCTGGACCCCTACTGCAGGTGTCACGGACAGAAGATCATCCAACACAGGATCACTTACCGGCGAAGACATGTCATGATGCAGATCCGGCTCAACATAGTGGTCAGAGGATACATCAGAGCCTGACTCAGAGTCAGCTCTGGACACAATGGCCTGGGGCACCTGTGCGTTCTCGTAGGCTGCCACCCCACGACCACCACTGGTGCCTGGTTGGTCATGTGAACTGCCCACCATGTCTGGGATGACATCTTCATCCTCTGCCACCAGTGTGTCATCACCTGCAACTTAAAGAAAAGAAACAAGGACACACATGTCAGTAACACATACCACACACATACAGTTCACAACATTGACAGCCAAATAATGAAACAGCCATGTCACAGGCAACTCAAACCCCAACATGCATCCAGTAGCATTGCAATTCAAGGGTATACCAAAAGCAGAAAAGGATGTGTGCAAAATGTGAAGGCAACACATGTACTGCATGTTGCACATCACCTCGATCACACACAACCTCAAGCAGGCACATATCCAATGCTGAAATAAGAGACGGCAACAAAGAGATGGCAGCTAGCATGCATAAGCATGTGTGAACACACAAATAGTCACAGCTAGAGATTCAACCAAACACACCATGATACATGTAACATACATGTTCATGTGCAGCACTCAACTACCATCAACTATGCACAGTACTTGTGTCACAGGAGGCACCTTCACCAGTGCCTTTCCATACAGTGAAAGGAGGGACATGGGTACATACATGTCAGGTCACCATCACACAGCAGCATTGTGTTTGCATGTTGAAGGGCTTAACTTGGCATAGGAGTGGGTGTGTGTGGGGCAGTGCATGTGTAGCCCCTCAACTTACAATATCAACAGGTACGTAGTGATCTCCAAACATGACAGCAGTGTAATGGCAATTGCAGCCATCATGTGCAAATGGCGTGCACCATATAGCATGGTTTCCGTGAAACACCCACCCTCTGGGGAATAGCAGGGAGGTACTGCATGTCAATGACGTGTTCTACACATAACAGTGCATTGCCAGACAGTGTAGGCATGTGTCTATTGCATTTTGACATTAAATGTCACTACAACCGATGAGAAGTGGACATGATGGAGGACAGATGAGGAACCATCAATAGTGCACCCATGCATGGGGAAGACAACACAAGTTGAAAAGAGGCAGTGGGCCTATAACAGGGCGAGCCATGTGCATGATACAGATGTGGACAGACTAAAGTCATGCGTGATGACAAACAGATCTACAGTGAGCATGACATGGCTGTCCAAATGGGATGACAACTGGATCATTCTGGACACATACTTCAATGAGCATGTGGTCAAGGACACCTACGGGCATACATGGAATGCACATGGAACATGATTGTGCACACATGTGCATGGGGAGCCATTGCCATCAGCACAGTCAGAGTGAGACACACCGCACAAAGGATGTAAATGACATGATTTGACATCTCATCAAGATTGCACTCGTACACAAGAGGCTCAGGGCACAAACAAGCTAAGGGAGTGGGGCAAGGGAGAAAAGGAATTCAAAACAACTATCATGTTGGGCACAGTGACATTGGGAACACACAACTGCATGGAGAAGGGATAAAGGGCTGAAAACCCTGGAAAGGGGAGAAGGGGAACGTGCCAAACAGAGGAGACTAAAGACGGAAAATGAAGTGCAATGATAGAATAGGTATTCAAAAGGTGACAGTGCAGCCAGCAAGTGGCAAGATCAAGACAATTTGTACAGGGCAAATCTGATGAGGGCAGAAGATGAATGGGGGACTGTATGGGTACACACACAGGACCCATTGCAATTGGAGGCATGGAGGCAGTGCAGCAGGGAGGCAGGGTGAGCAGGTACCTGGGCCCGAAGGACAGAGTGTTTGCAGAGGCACAGTGTAGACAGAGGAAACTGTTCAGCTGGGCATAAGATGGGCTAGTGCAGGAGCAAATAGGAAGGTCTTGAGTTGCTACCGGAAGCAGAGATGTTTCTCCTCAAGTTTCTACATGCCCAGTTTGCTGTTCCAAAGGGAGTACCCATCCGTACACACAGATCTGCCCCCAGCTAATCTATTCAATTAACAACTGACCTGGATGGAGTGTGAGGTGGAGGAGCAAAGCACTCAAGAGTGCAGGATTTTGCAGAGGGTTTGTTGCAGCTATTTCACACCCAGTCCCAAACAATCATTGTGCACACTGCAGAGGTCTGAAGTATCATCCTTGCATCAACTGGTAGGCAATGAAAAAATTTCAGAGCAGGAAAGGTAGGATCCAAGGGTATGAGGCCAAGGCCAAGTCTCGCAATCCTGTACTGGATTAATGGTCAAAGGGTGGATTGTGGAAGCAGGTGGAATATTTGAAGAGCCTGTCACAGTACTCCAACATTGAGTAAAACCTAGCATGAGAGACATTGAGCCTGTAGTTGAATGACAGGAAAGGCACAGTACCCCTGAGGATGTGAAGAAGTTAATCTATCTCAAGATACATCAGAAACGTGTGTGGAAAAGGAATGTGTTGAGTCAAAGGTGTCCCCGAGGTTGTTGGTCTTGCAGGTGGAGGTAAGAGGAGGGCCAAGTGTGGTTGGACAGAGACTGCGGGGAAAGGATGGCGAAGGTGTATTGATGAGGAGGATGTCAGTCTTGCTGGCATTTAGACAGAGATCGTTTGCAGCACACCAATTGCAAATGGCAATGAGGCTATCAGAAACAAGGAAGGGCGAAGAGTTGCACAAGGGCAGCCAGGAAATGAGTTGGTTGTCATAAGCATAGCACTGGAAGTGGTAGCAGAAAATGAAAATTCAGCAGTCGAGAGCTGCCACGTGCTGTTTGTATAGTCAGGCCGAGAGGTCAGACCCCTAGTGCACACCACAGGTAGAGAGGGAGATCAAAGAAAGGGAGGGGCCAAGTTGTATCTAGGAGGGACACACCTGCCAAACACACATGTAAATGATTCACAAGCAGCAATACTCACCAGATGATGCATCATAATCCATCCTCTCTCCCACTCCATGGATTTGTTCTTCCGGGATGAACTCTGAAGCGATCACTTCATGCTGAGTGAGTTCATCCTCCTCTGGTGGTGGCCCACCACCAGTCACCAGAAACATGGAATAATTGGAGGCACGCTTTTGTTTTGCAAAGCGTCGGAGGTCATTCCAAAGCTTGTAGCAGTCCTGAGCCGTGCACACCTGGAATCCCATGGCTGTCACACCATCTGCAACATGCTGCCAGTGGACCCAATGCTGGTGATGTGTTGTATGGCACTGTGGGCCTACAAAAAAATTGCGTTGGTGTTAAGACCACGCTGCCTGACCCAGATCCCGGATGGAGGTTCCCACAGCTGCACCTGCAGCTACCACCACCGGTGGGCCTGTGACAGCAGATGTAAATTGCTGTTGGGTGATATGGGCACCAGGTTGTGATGCAACAGCTGCATCAACAGGAGACACAGTGGGTGGTGGCATGTCTGCACCAGCATGTGGCTGGGCATCCCACCCCAGACTGGCACCCCTGCCGCTCCCCCCCCTGTAGCCACGCTGGCCACCCTGGACTCTCGTCCTGCCAGGTCTCTGCGCCCACGTGCCTGACCACGCCCAGCCCTGGGAGGATGCCCAGCTTTGCCGCCATTAGTCTTTGGTGGCCTCCCAACCATGGCACCGATGGAAAATAGGCTTTGGGAGGTTCACTCAATAATTATCCTGGGCAATTGGCTAGAAGGGGGCAGGGTACTTGATGGAATAGGTACCCCAGTGCTCCTGCAAGGCTGTCTGTAACCCTTGGGGAAAAATGACAGGTCAAGCAATGCTCAGGCACCCCCAATAAAACGAAAAACATTTTTAAAAAAATAAAAATTCTAAAATTGACAAAATATAAGAACAAGAAATTGAAAATTAAAAAAAAAAATGTGCACACGACCCCGGTAGCCCACATGTGTGGATTTTACCTCCAGCAGTATGGTGTGGCACCCAGGGACACATAAAACACATACGCGTGGAACACGCGGGCTACTATGACCTCGAAAATGGTACGCGATGCACAGGGGGAACCACAGTGGGAAAAATAGCATACGCGACTCACCGCCTTCCTTGCATGGAAAAGAAAATCAAAAACACACGCGCTTGCGCGTGTAGGCAACACCCCGACAAAAGAAGAGGTACGGACTTCAGATGCTGATTCCAGCAGAGTAAACACACACATCAATCTCCACGAACAGCACATACAGTGGTCTGCTGGCCCGCGCTGACCTTAAACCCGTGCTGAAGGCAACACCCTCACGTGTTACGTCACATACGCGCTTACGCAGTAAGGGCCTTATCTCCATTTACAAGCATTCACACCCGGATGTGATTTTTTTTTGCACGTGCGGATGCACCTGTGCTGAGGGAAACACCTGCGCATGTGACATCACACACGTGCTTATGCGCTAAGTGCCTTTCCTCGAATTACACGCTGAGGTGCTGTTTTTTCACGTGCCAAATCACTCTGTATCAAGCTGACCACGCGACAACACATGGAAGAACATGCTCCTGCCCAGAAGGCCATTTTCCAGCCCCCCACAGCCCAGAGCAGACTCCCACATCTGCTGCTGCCTGCCTGCCTGCTGGCCACGTGCCCTGCTATTTGGTGCCTGTACGTCAGCCATCTGCAGGGGTCCAGTTGCTGTGACCATCCCTGCTGGAACAGAAGACTCCTGACTGAAGTTCCATCACTCCACAGCCCAGCACCAGGACCACATCTGCTGCTGCCTGCCTGCCTGCTGGCCACGTGCCCTGCTATTTGGTGCCTGTACGTCAGCCATCTGCAGGGGTCCAGTTGCTGTGACCATCCCTGCTGGAACAGAAGACTCCTGACTGAAGTTCCATCACTCCACAGCCCAGCACCAGGACCCAGTTGCCCACCCACACCTGTCTCGGGGGATGCCATGTCGGGGGGAAACACCATCAGACACCACTGGCAACCCCCAGCCAGAGAGGTATAGGGCTGCCAGCTTCACAGCAGGAGAGGTTGGCATCCTGGTGGAGCAAGTCCTGGTGCATTATGATGCCCTCTTCAGTAGAAGACGCGCCGACAAGGATGGATGGGAGAGGATCTTGTTGGACATCGTGGTTGCCATTAACATGGAGGGGGTGGCAACCTGTGACAAACAACACGTCCGTAAGCGCTGGGAGGACTTCAGGTCCAGGACCCTCAGGAAGGCCCGGCGCCTCTTGGAAGCAGCGGATGCAATGAGGCGCCGGGTCCACATTATCACCAACGACTTGAGGGTCCTGGAATACATTAACCCAGTGCTTCACCGCCATGTCTTTGAGAGGGAGACCGGTCCGGAATCGAGCAGTAAGTGTCCATGCATAGTTATTGGACACAGTGCATGTTGAGGGGTGCCAGGAGTGTGCAGCTTGGACATATGTCTGAAAAGGGCCATGTATGGATTTGTAGGTGCAGGGACATGACCATGATGCATGTGAGTCCTGTCATGTGTGATGCACATCAATGGTGTATGTGTTCCTAAGCATGATGCACAACTTCATGTGGAGATGCACACATGTTAGTATTTCTGTATATGTACTATGGCATGGTTGAGGTGTGACACATGGATGCTGGTTCCACCTTCATGTATGTGCACGGCATACATTGTGTGTGTGTGTTTCACATGTGTGCGACAGTTATTCGCCATGGATGCATGTGACACAGACATGTAGGAACCCGATTGGCACATATGACATAGTTGACGATGATTGCACTGTGACAGGTAGAGATGTACAGATGCATGTCTGTCTGTTGGCGTGTGTGCATGTGTTCAGCACTCCCCATGTTGCTTGTGACATCATGCCATCCTTCGGATGTTCATGCTGGTGTGTGTGTATGGATGCTGCTGCCTGCTGCATGATTCCTGTCAATTTGTGCATGTGTGTCGGTTCAAATTATATGAGTGTTGGGGAGTATGATGCCATATGTGAAGTTTGACACTGCCACTCATGTGCAGCTGTCACGTGTGTATCCGACCATTGTACAGTGCACTGATGCCTGTGTCCTGTCTCTCCTTGTCTGCAGCGTTGACTGATGAAGAGGGCAGAGACGGTGCTGTGGAGCACAGAGGCAGGGATCCCACCGCCAGCCGGAGACGCAAGGCCCAGCTCTCCTCTCACGTAGTCATCTCTACTGGGAGTGAGGAGTCTGGTGCCGCATCCATGGCCTTAGCTGCCGAGGGAAGGTCCAAGAGGCAGAGGTTGGAGGTGGACTCCTCGGCAGCAGTAGTGGCAGCTGAACCCCCACAGGGGCCTATGGACGAAGATGGCACAGAGTCATCCAAGTTGGTGGGGGGTTTGGTTGAGGAGGAGGCTGTGGAAGGCCCATGCACGGGACCTGGTGGGGGGATTCCACTGGTGCTAGTGGTGCAGTCCAGGGGCAGGGACAGGAGGCAGCACAGGCCACCACAGAGGTGCCTGTGTGTAATCTTGTCCCCGATCCTGTGACTGCATCATCCCGCACCAGCAGGGATGCGTTTGTCCAGACCTGTTTTCAGGGAGAGGAGATGTGCAAACAACAACTGGCCTTTCTCTCCCTGCGGATGTGGCAATCCGTGACCGTGTTGAGCCTGTCCTACTTGGGATGGTGTTGCGTCAATGTGGTATTCAGGATGACGTGCAGAGTTCTCATGAAGACAATGCATGTCATTTTGAATACCTCATTGACCGCGTCAGCCTACTAGGACAGGTCACTGGTGCTGGGTTCCTCTATGTGCTGGATCTTCTAGCGACCCCCTCCTCAACTGAAACCCCTATGCGTCAGTCATCCTCTGTGCAATCTCCCTGCCCAAGTATCACCTGGGCACCCTGTGGAGCTGCCCCTGATCCAGCAGACAGGCTGGTGGAGGACACATCCCTGCCACAGTCGGGAGTCAGAGGTCCAGCAGGGGTGACCTCCCCACCAACTGGAGCCCAGAAAGAGGAGGACATGCAGGCATTGACAAGCAGGGCACATTCATGAATGCAGCAGGCCCAGGGTTGGAGCGATGATGGCTTGGGATCAACAACATCACAGGGGCAGGCATCGGACAGAGGGCGGGAGGACCCTGGATTGGGAGTGTCTCCCGTTTGCAGCGGTTATGCCAGCAGATAGATGCGGAGCGGCAGCGGGCGGAAGAGGCACGGCTCACTATGGTCAGGGAGGAGAACTCCATGAGCAGGGCATTGAGGCGGGCTGAGTGCCTCGAGGCAACTCACAGGGAGTTGGAGGAGGCCATGGCTGCATCCCTGCGACACCTCAAGGCCAGGGAAAAGGCCCACCTCCGCAACATCGATGTGGAGTTCGATGATGTCCTGGCCCGGAACATCAACAAGTGAGCCGCAGGACTTGCCGGCCGCCTCTGTACATAGTTCTTTAGGGTTAGGTTTCCTTTGGTTTTTCTTTTTTTTTGGAGTTCATGGACTTTGTTGTTTGAGCATGAGTCGAGGTCTGCTGGCAGGTGCCCGTCAATGGGGGTGGGGTGGGGGACATGTGTCGGGGCTACCAAGTGCATGGTGCCATGTGGCCTGCCTGCGGGGCATGGTATGGGATGATGGGCTGCCTGCGGGCCATGGACTGGGGTGATGGGCTGGCTGCGGGGCATGGCCAGTGGTGTGCGGTTGTCCCCAGTGGTGTGGGCTGCCTGCGGGGCATTGACTGGGGTGATGGGCTGCCTGCCGGAATGTCTCTTGGGTAAATCTCTCTCTTTGGTAGCCAGTGCTACTATTGTCATGCTAGCTGACCTGGGAGATTTGATCTGTAGCTCAACTTCCTTTAGGGTTCTTCCAGTTGCCTTAACTCTGTGTTCTGGGTCTGTTTTTCAACCACACATATTTTCTAGTGTGAACTTTTCACAAGAAATTGCATTACAGGCTATTTGGAAGATCCTCTGGACAACAATCATAGCTTCATTTTGTAGGATGTCCAAAGGATCAAATTGCTTTACGTCATCAGGATATCAATTTTCATCAAGCATGAAAACCTGTTTTTTGCTGAGAGGAGTGGTTTAAATCTTGAGTTTACCTCACTGAGCAGTTGGATATGATATGTAAAAAAATAAAGTATATTAATTGTAAATGGAGAGCCTACTCCCTATCGGACAGTGTAGTTTGACAAGAGGTTAGGAGCCTTCTTGGGTGGAGTTGCTGGGATTGTTTCCGATCGATATATGCAGGGCTGTCATGTGAGAATATGAATCAACCTTTTTCCAGCATTACAAAATTCATGTGAGTCCCTCGCTTGATTGGTCTGTGGGAACCACAGTGTTTCAAGTGACCAAACTGTCTAGAGGAGAAGTAGCTTGGCTTTCAGTTGAATAGTAAAACACAGGTTTAGCATGTGTAGCCCTTCTTGTGTTTGTTTTTTCTTTAGGGTGGTTGTTCAAGTTGTTGGTATGACATCGAGATGAGAGGACTGCAGCGAGGGAGGAGACCAGGGGTAATGCCAAAATTAATCATGCAGAACTCCATTACTATGGCTTGCCAACCTCATCCAAGTACTCACAAATGGATGGTCAATGGAAGTACAACTGAGGAACTCTGTGATAACCCTATGAAAACTAAGTCTAGATTGTTTTGTTGGGATAGGAACAAAACGAGAGAATGCCTACATTTGTATAGCTCCCTAAAACATCGATACAGTGAACATAAAGATCTGGGTATTTTAGCACCATTTCTGAGTATTTACCCAGATCGAGGTACTCGGTTGGGCTTCCTGCATTTACGTTGGAATGCAGTAGACACTAGGAGTCTCCTAGTCCGATCTGGTCTGAGGCCTTTGGACAATGCAGGTTGTAGATTCTATGCAAACGAAATGGAGCCCTTACAACATTGGATCCTCGAATGTAGTGCCCTATCTTGTTTAAGTGTCAAATATCTCAGGACATTTTATAAAAATAACGCAATGAGTTATGTTAATAGAGTTGATTGTATTTGGTCTATGCTACTTGCAGGGCAGACTACTTCCACAGTGATAGCGATTAGAGGTTTTATTAGTGCATTGAATACAAATTAATTGCGTCATTGAGAGTTTTCAGTATTATTAGCCTGTCATGTTTCCTTTTGTTTTGCTTTGATTTGTTTCGATTCATTCTGCTCTCTTTTTTTGTAAAGTAGCATGTGAAAGTTTGCTTTTTAAAAATGTTTTATGATCTTAAATAGTTAAGCATGAATTGTATTGATTATTGCATTTTGTGAATATGAATTAAAGGTTGACTTTTCAACCAGATGATTTAATTAAAACATTTTTTAAAAAAAGGATGGTCACAAATACTGAGTGGTACAGCTGAGGTAGGTGCCACTTCACCCAGCAGGGGAGATGCTAGGTTAAGAGGGAAACAGGCAGGCACAATTGTATTAATAATTTCGGGCTGAGTTTCCAGTCTGCTCCAGGCCTCACAGTGCTCTGGACGTGCTTCGTGCTCTCTCTGCTGCTCCTGTCGGCTCCTGCCTCTGGGATCATTGTTCAGCGGTATACGCCTTTAAGGAAGTGCAACCCCAACCAGCTTTAAAAACTCTTTTCCGCGTGGAGTGCACGCGGAGTTTCGAGCTGAGTTTCCAGTCTGCTCCAGTCCTCGCCGGGACCCGGAGAGCCGGAGAGCGGACCAACGCGCCTACAACATTTCCAGGCTTTAAGGACGCTGAGGTAGGCGTTCATTGACATGTGTGCTCTCCGCTTTTGTCCCACCGCGGCCTTCACAGCCGCTCATCTGTGTCCATACTGAACTCCACATTCTACCTGCACTCCTCCGTGGGTCGTTTATGATCCTCGCTACCTAGCTACTACTAAGTCCACTCCCTCCCCTTTCCCCCCTAGGCCACCTCTGTTCCTCCCTCACTCCCTCCCTCCCTACCCTTCTCAATCCTTACCCCCCCATGGAGGAAGATCTGGACCAACGACTCCTAAGGAGCCGTGTAAAAAAGAATCTACTTCTTTCATCTTTTTCTGTCACCGCTAACTCCACATGCTCAGCTGCGGCGGTGAACTTCACGCAGTCCCCAGCGTACGTGGCCTCCACTCGAGGTGCATTGTTGCTTCTTCAAAACCCTGACAATAAAGTCCAGCCGTCAGGGATTTCTCCACCGCTGGCCCTAAACACTACGGTCCTAGCGTCTTCACACGCCTTGGCCGGGGCCGGAGATTTGATGATTTCTGCACCACTCAAGGAAAACAGAGGTGGCACCCTTGAACTTGCACCAGACTCTTGGCTGGCTCCAGCACCTGATGCTATCCGTCCCCTTACCGCTTCGGCGAGCGGCCCATCCTGTGCGGGGACTGGAGGGTTCCCGTCAGAGGGCCTGAGGGTGGTTGCGTCGGTGATCACAGCCATACCGGTGTTTCTCAATTCTACGCCAACTGACATCATGTATGACACTCGGTCTATTCCTGTTCTGCCTACCTCTCAATTTGGAATATCTACACCTGCACTGGCCCAGCTTCCTATGGAGGCAATGTCTTCGGGTCAGTCCATTGCGAAACCAACCGTGCCTGAACATTACCCTAACTCTCAGGAGAGTGTGGACCACAAGACCACCACGGCCATAATTCATTCCGTCTCAGAGAACAGACTGATCAATCCCGATACGGTAGGCATTGTGTTTACACAGAACCCACACATAACACCCCCTGTCCCTAGGGAGACCTTCAACGACTCTGCACTTGGAACAGTCTCTCCACATCTGGCGGCTGCTGTCACATCGACCTCTTTACTCTCAAACCCAGTCGCGGAAGACAATCTGTCTCCTGACTCAACTACAGAGCCTCAAAACCAAGTTCAAAGTAAAACCCAAGAACAACTTTTGAAACCTCTTTTGGAGACGATATGTGACTCAGACTCCGACGACTGCTCTAAATCGTCGGATAACTGCCGCCACAAATCAAGTTCATCCCAAAATAAAAAAAGACCACTCTCTACAAAAAAAAAAGCCAACTCCGTACTGAAAATCACGGCCTCACAATCCACGAATAACAAATTACTCACTACACCAAAAAAACAGCAAAACCCTCCGGTCTCTTCATTAAAAAGCAATAGACAGATCAAAAACGCTGCCCCGCACCATGGCTCAAAAAAGAGGGTATATGCTAAACTCCCTCTACGCACCCCCCTCTTGTCAACTGCCCTGCTGAACTTTTTCAAGACTCAAGGGAAAAGAAAACTATCTACCGACTCCGAACTTTCAGACGCGGAAATCCTGGAAGCCCTTGACGAAACCCCATCAGCCCCTAAATCCAGGAAAACTTCTGCTATCCAAGATCCTCAATTACATCTACCCAGTCAAGTTCCTGCCCAAGTCGCTCCTTGCGACGGAAACCCACCAGACATCCCGGCCCTGGCCATCCTGGATCCTGAACGCGCACATAGCACTGTTTCAACTGCCCTAGCAGATGGGCAGACGAAGAATACATCGCTACCCACTCCAAGTCCAGAGGTCAGTCCAACACCTCCGTCAATTACTAGCGATCGACCGGCCCACCAGGGCCTCTCGGACATTATGGATTTACTACAGCCTAAAGCTTATCCACGCCACAGAGAAATGTCTCCCCAACCTTGGACCAAGTCGCACCTACCCACCTTTACCCCCCTTGCAACGCTCCAAGACCCCCTATGCTACACTCCCCTCTTGGAAGATCCCGAGATCCGTGCGCACCCGGCAACAGCAAGACAGTCTAACCCACTAGAAATTGGAGGAACTAGCTTGAGGCGCAGGCATTCATTGGCAAACCCCACATCTCTAGGACCCAGAGACATACCATTGAACACTGGAAGATTCACGGATCTCGCTTCACCTGCCCACAAAGAGTTACCAAGTAACAGAAAAGACATGACCACGATTATGTCTGCAATAACTATCACAATGGCTCCTTTCTGTAAACTTTATGAAACATTAGGTGACGCTTCAAGAGATAACACGGCTATTCTAGCTACTATTCAGTACAAGCTAACCTTTTTGGAAGGCTATATAACCACCATCGACCTGAAGTACGACATTCCACACATATCAAAAGAGGTGCCACTTCCTGTGCCGGACGCCCTCCAACCCTCTTTCATTCCTAAAAAAAGCCCTCCACCAAAGATCTTGGCGGACAAGTCAACCCAGACCCTTCAGCTCAAGCTACCCAATGAAATCGCTCCAATATTCGCAAATAAAGCGAAGCTGCCACCAACTGTCAGTACGACCACCCCTATTCTCAACTTAACCCCTGCAACCAATTCTAGTCTGAACCAACGGCGGGACAAGGGAAAAAGGTACTAAAGCTAGCAACGAATGATCAACTGTCAACCTCGACCCGGCAACCTTCCAAATGCACGCCAGAAACGGACGCAGCAATCCCTAAGCAGCATACATCGCTCGGTAGTGCAGACCCTATTGGGACCCGAGCATGTTCCGTGACGGACTTGACCCAGTCCCCGAAATCACCAGCAGATTTTTTGAACTCAAGCCTCGTATCCACGGTGTCTGTGCACGATGACCAGGACGCGTCCGAGAAAGGCTCTACTTCCCATGACTCTCAATCAACATCTCCCCCGCTCTTTAAGCCCCAAGTTTCGTCTGACAGCCCATCACTTTCATCGGGGGGTACAGCTCCTCAAAGCGCAACTCGGACGTGGCACCCTAACTCCCCGTTAAGTGCTTCACCTGACTTACAGAGCAGAACCAGACCTAGAACTCATTCAGATAGATCTCTGTCATCGAGGCCCATCGCCTCCCTCAATCTAACAGGAAAGCATGAGGCTTACTGTAGGAAGGACAGCCCGACTCGCCTTTTCAAAATTGAGCAGATCTCTAATAAAGACAAGTACATCATTCTGAATAGAAGAACCATGTTAAAAATAACATTGTCCACAGTCACCCTAAATAAACTGAAATCGGAAGATTTTAAGCGGATTGAGCCATACCACAGGGACAATAAGGCCAAGGCCTACCTGCATATCTACAGCTCTGCAATCCAGGATATATGAAAACAAGCAGGTGAAGAACTAAAATCACGAGGCCTTCTTCTGTATGAATTAAAACCCCTCGACCAAAAAACCGCCACCCGAGAAGCTTATTCTAAAAACAGAATAAAAAATGACCATATCCCATCTCAACGACATGTTGACCGAAGAGATGAATTGAGGGCCCATTTCACTGACGCACCAAGGAAACCGAAGACTCTCCATGAAGCACCTGACCGCCGCCCTCACACCCCACGGGGCCACCCTGACCAGCTCAGGACTCCATCTAAAGCTGCCCGGGCCGACGTGCCAGCTCGGCCGGACCCTCGCCCTACCCAAGGTAGACATGAAATATTCACGCGCCGCCCGGCACACCATCAACAGGACAGATTTCGCTCGGACAGAAGAAAGCAAAGCTGGAGAGACCAGTCTCCTCGAAGAGAGTCTTATATCCATAGACCTCATAATCAGGCCACACCTCCGTCATCGCCCGCGCTCAAAAAGTCCACAGCATCGGGTGGGCCATGGGACTGGATAAAAGGAGCTCTATCTTCAAACCAAGCTAAATAGCAACTACCAGAGGAAGCCGACGTTCATCTACAACCAAAACTCTTGATGTTGGCCTCCTGGAATACAAGAGGACACGCCCACTTAACCAACAAAAATAGTTTGGACCTGGGACAGTTTGACATTTTCTGCCTGCAAGAAACATGGCTCAAGGACAAACCCTCGATGGACGGATATGACATTGTGATCTCGCCCGCTTTCAAAGGCCTGTTAGCCCGCCCATTGGCAGGACTTCTAATCGCGGTGCGGTCAGGCCAAAATCTAAAAATCGTCAAGACCACGGCCAACTCTTATGGGGTCCTGGCGGTGCTAATCGAATGGAACCGCTCGGCTGAAAATTCTAATTCACGTCTAAAATGCCACCCAACGCCCCCACTTGCCCTGATTACTACTTACTGGAATCCCCAAAGGACCTCAACACCACTCTTCTGCCAAATTATGGCTGAAACTATTGATTCCATCCTCCTCGAATGGGACACCCCGTGGTTACTAATCTGCGGAGATCTCAACGGAAAGTGCGGCCAACCCACAGATCAACTTACTCAGCATACTGAGACTACACAAGCGGAACTAAGAGGTGAAGCCTGGATGACTCTTATGTCTTCCAGGAACTTACACAACGCTGCCTGGATACGGGAAGGACAGCCCCACATACCAACATGGAAGAGAGGCCAGTGGTCGGCTACCCTGGACTACATCTTTGCCTCACAAGCGCTGTGTGCAGAAATCCAAGGTTTTCAAGTGGTTGAAACCACAGCGAGCGACCACAACATGCTAACTCTGACATGGTCCTCCATGGCTCGAAAGACAAACTACTACCTGCCTTCAGTGGAGTCTAATCCACAACAAACCCGGCTGCGCCTGACATCTGCCAACATAAGGTCAATTACTCATCAATATGTTGCAGAAACAGCGGCGGAACTGCCCTCCGACCCATTCCCTAGACCGAACTACCTTCCTATGCTACTCAACTACAAGAAACATCGGTCGTCTGGTGTGTTCCAGCCAAAGACCTACAACCACCAGTACGACAAGCAAATAGCACTTAAAAAAAATGCATTAAGGAAGTTCAAATGCAACGCCAAGGTAGACAACACCATCGCTGCATGGGATCTGTGGAAAAACGAAAACCAAATCTATAAATCATGGATCAGAACGTGCCGGGCAGCTTTATACCAACATGACGCAGAATCAATGCTCAGAGCCCTTACAACAAAAAAAACAGACGATTTCTGGTCCCTGATAAACAACTCTCAAGGGGCCACAGCTACAAATATGATCAATTCAGTATCGGAGCAAGTCTGGGTCGCTTTTTTCGGCGACCTCTTCGCCAGTCCGACTCCACTAACAAAACTTTGTTCAGACACCACAGACGCCCCGTGGATAAATCTGTCAGCAGTATCAGACATAACTGTGGCCATCAAAAGGTTAAAAATGTCAAGAGCCCCGGGCCCGGACGGCCTGACTAATATAGACTTAAAGAAACACCTCAGTGAATGGTCCACCTTCATTAGCATCCTGTTAGACCATTGCAGAACAAGCAGGAAGATCCCACTATCGTGGTGTAAAGCTATTATTATCCCTATTTTCAAACAGGGAAGCAGGGATCTTCCCGGAAACTGTCGCCCTATAGCCCTACTGGACATCATGGGCAAGCTCTTCGCTTCTCTCCTTTTATACCATTTCCATCGATGGGCAAAAACGGCTCCCTGCAGCGACCCTCTTCAATCAGGCTTCAAGAAGAACGGCAGTACCACACTGAACATTCTTATACTTACCATCTTAAAGGCTAAAATAAAACAAGGCTCCCAGACAGTGTACGCTGCATTTATCAACCTCTCTCAGGCCTTCGATAAAGTCGACAGAACGAGACTATGGGCTAAATTGAAAAACTGGAACTGTCCAGAATCTGTCCTAAATCCAATAGTAGCTCTCCACACCGGCACCACACTTAACATCCGGCTGAACAGACAAGGTGCCATCTCCAAGGAAATCCAAGCTAATAGAGGAGTCAAGCAAGGCTGTCCGTTGGCTCCCGTGCTCTTTGTCGCGTTTCTGGGGGACTACAAAGACTCCGAAATCTTGGTCCACAGCTTTCCCCCAAAGTACGGAAACACCACCCTGTCCCGACTCCTCTATGACGACGACATGATCCTGTTTGACCAAACCCCCATCAGCTTACAACGGCAGCTGGACAACCTTGCAGTCTATATGTCCAACAACAACCTGCAAATAAATCAGGCCAAAACCAAAATCATGATCTTTGCGAAAACCCGCCATCCCCGGAAAAAAATTATGTCTTGGTCAGTGAACAAAATCGGAATTGAAGTGGTCCCCCACTTTAAATACTTGGGGGTGTTTATTGATGAGTCAACTCAAGAATTGAAAATGCAAGACCACCTTTGGTCGAAAACCAAACTACTGACCTTCCAAATGAGAGCGATTGACAGGAAGTTTGGCAAATTTTTGCTAGCCCCGGCTATTAACTTCTACAAGGGAAAAATGGTCCCGGCCATAACTTATGGCATGGATGCAATGTTCACCATCCCTACACAACTGTGGCGGAAATTAGAGGGGTACATCTGGAAAACCCTCCTTGGCCTACCTAACGCTATTCCCATTGAAGCCGTTAGAAGAGAGCTAGTCCTGATCTCGTTAAGTGCTACTGTCACTGTGGCCTCTCTCGCCCTGTTCAGGAAGACCCTAATCAAAGACGGCCTCCCGATTTTTAACATCATCGGGCAGGAGCTGGCCACCACGACTGTAAGGCCTTCCTAGTCTGGTACGCCGCCAAGAAAGCAAACTGGAAGAACTGCAATGCTCAAAAATCAACCTGATCACGAATCCTCAAAGAGTCAGTGAAAAACTGAAGATCCAAGACTGGATCAATATCATCGACAAAGCTGCTGCAATCAAGTTCTTAAAGCATCTCCCTCCCACGTACAACAAGTTGAAATCTCCCATGGCGTACTGTCTAAAATTTGCGGACAAAAAATTGCGATCAACATTTCTAAGAGCCCGATTCAACCTGCTCCATACTAGAGAAATTCTAGGGATAAGAAGCGTATCCACTAATACCATCTGCAGACTATGCAATGCCCCGGATTCCATCGAGACAATTCGCCACCTCCTGCTAAATTGCCCCTCTTTGAATCAAGCACGCTCAGCTTTTTTAACCCCATTATGGCACGACTCGATCCTGATTGAAGAAAACACATGGTGGTGCCGTTTGATTTCTGGGGAAAAATCTCGCTGGGCGGTCGCCACGGCTAAAATAATCGAAGAGGCCTTTGCCAAAATCAACGCCGTGGGACTTAAACCCTCACTTGAACCTCACGATCCTTGATAGGCTCGAGCTACTCTAGGCTCTCTTCTTCCAGCTCATGAGTCTCCACGGAAACTCGGTTTAGCAAAGCTGTTCTTCCTACTGGCTGATCACGAGCCACTCTCCGCGCCATACAGGACTCGACTCTACCTTTGGAATGAAAATGATCCTGCCTTGGAAAGAAAAAGGGTGAAACGAACTTTGAATTATTTTAAGCGATATCTTCTTGTAAAAATCATTTCTCTTTTTTTGATTATGTACAAGTATAATTAAAAAAAAAAATCTGGGAGGGGAATCATAGGTCATCGATAAGGACACAGGCCAGGTGTGATGGGGACTGGCATACATAATCCAGGAAAGAGTCCAATCGTTCTACCCTTCTTTATTATCATAAATGTTTATTCAATGCTCTCTAAAACATGGGAATTTCATTTCATCTTCAGTTATCTCATACCTTGGTAGAAGAGAGTCCTTTTCAAAGCTGCTCTTTTTTCACATTCTCCTCTCTCATACCATCCTCTCAGAAACCTTCTGTTTACACCTACCCTCACGTAGAAACCTTCCGTGAACACCCACCCTCATCCCCACATCCCGTTCTCTCGCACAGCATTATTCTTTCCACCCTTCCTTTCCCACACACACACATCCTCTTCCTTCCTTTCACTTCGCACTTTGGTACATCTGTAGTTTCTTTCTCTCTCTCTTTCTCTCTCTCTCTGACTCTCTCTTTCATACAAAGACGAGCGCACACATACACAGATACAGTACTTTCTCTCTCTCTCTCTCTCTCTCTCTCTCTTTCTCTCTCTCTCTCTCACTCTCTCTCTCTCTCTCTCTCTCATATCCTGTTGTCCACTCGTATCTTTCCTCACATACCATTCCGCAAGGAGTATATCTTCCCATCCTTCCCATCCTATCTCTCTGTCCACCCTCTGTTGTACTATGGAGTCAGGCTCCAATGGCCATAATGAATTGGATCAAAGGGCAATGGGAACATGGACTGCCAGATTGAGCAGGGTGTTGTAGTGTACAGCTGCTGCTTTCTCCTGATATCAGTGTCGCTCCCCATATTGCAATCCCTGCCTTTTGGTACCTGAAAATATTGCTTTTGTTTCTATTCATGGCCACTGTTGTTGGGTTGGTAGACATTGCATCGGTGCCAGTGGAAATACTGAGCCCTTTCCTGACACATTTCAATATGTCCAGCACCTCTCGTTAGGTGCACAGCACATCTTGCATCTTACCTATCCCACTTTTCTGAGCATGTATGTCAATTTTTAAAGTTAAAGCGACAGGAATCAGTATGAGATTCACTCATAATGTGAGCTAGCTTATCAGCTTATCCCCATTCTCGGATGACAATTCTCTTGTTTTAGTGCTCGCAGTTCTGCTTCAGTAGCATATACATGATATCTTTTGTTTTGCACGTTGCACCACCGTTCTGAATTTGAGGGTCCTTTTGAACAATGCACTGTTCTTTTCTATTAATGGTTCAATTGATTGTGTCTCCTCAATTATCTACTTTGGACCCAGTTGCGGAAAACATACAAGTTTAGCTCACCCTCCATTAGGAATGCCTGAAATTTACTAGGACTCCGATTCATTATTTGTCGGGGTGTCAATGTAAATACAGCATATAAAAGATGAGTAACATTATCAGTAGTTCACAGAATGAAACCCCTCTCATCCAATGACCTGCAGGGTAATTGGGTTCTATTCTGGTCAATACACACCTCGATCCCTAGAACTGTTAACATGGGATGTTTCCATCTCCCAGGGCACTAGTGTTAAGAGAATCAAGATTATTACGAACTTGGGAACCAGATAAGAAATGTATTCAATTCTCGAACCTGGTGACAAACCAATGTCAGTGAGTACACGGATGTATGTGTATATCATGTTTTCATTCATGTAGAGTTTATTTTCTTTATTTTACAGTTTATTACACATTTTATCAAAACAATGTGTCACTATACATTAATCCATCATACGATAAATAAGTAGTATATACATAATCCAAGAAACAAAGAGACAATTCTCCTATTTGTTTCCAAGGAATAAAAGAGAGAGATTGAAAAAACAGGTCCTAACAGTTATAAAAACAACATTTGCCTTCACTACATTGTAAAAACATATTTTGTGTTCTTCCCCTCTATTTTTATTAGATCTATTCGTCATTAACCCATTTGTCTTCTTTAAAAATGTTGTCTAGGAATCATGACAGGGCACATGTCAATCTACAATCTGTGCCCCTGCATAACACTTCCCACCATTCTTCCTCACTCTGATCTATGCTTCCCCATCTAAACTCACCCAAACATATTGTTCTCCAGTCCATCAACCTTGGAAAGGCCATGATTGGATGTTTCAGTGATTCTGCATACTTCTGGCAGAATCGTCATATCGACATGTACCCTCGATGATCTTCCCTTGATTCCAGCAACTAAGGATTTCCCTAGTCTAATCTTTTTTTTAGATGTTGGACATCTCCCGTCAGATGCTGAAAAATGTTGTAATGTTTTTTTTTTCTTTTTCTCCCAAGTTTCTTTCCAGTCATTTGCCCATAAAATTGTTTTCACTGAGTCAGGATGTGTTTTTTATTTGCTGCTGTGTCACACCCATCTTTGTTAACATGTTTAAACATTCACAGACCCACATCCTCATCTTCCCATCACATTCCCACCCAGCTTTTAATATTTCAAACTGAGCTGGCCCATCTTCACAGCTTATCTTCCAGAAAAGAGATAAAGAGTTCCAAACTCCCCTCACATACAATAATACAAGACCAGGTTTGTACCTTATAACTGCCATTGGTACACAGTTTCGGAAGCCTAGAATTTTTTGACAAATGATTCCTTCCAAAGTTTCCCAAATCTTCCATGACACACCCAACGTTGCCTCTGCGCCATTGTATATTATCGCTTCCACCTTTTGGTTATAAAACGTTATCAATTGGACCATTGAAAATCTCCCATATTTAGTGTGAATCTTCCTTCTTTGAATCACCAATTTTTTAGTTTTCTGTCTTAATTCGACTGTAACATTACTAACTTTCGCTGCCGCCCAATTGTGGTCCAATCAATAATGACAAGGTCATCAGCATAAAGTAACCATCCCAACGGGGCCTATTCTTGGTGGAAATGTTCCCGACTCCTGCATTGCCAAATTTTATTTGAAGTCAGAAATAAATAGATTAAATGGCACTGGTGCTAATGGGCAGCCTTGCTTTAAGTCTCTGAATGTATCAATTTCTTTCGTCAGAAGGCCTGTTTGGCTTAGTCTCACTTTCATAGATGTATTTTAATACAGTTCCTCCATTGCACGCATTAGTCCAATCGGACATCCCCAAGCTGCTAGCTTTTCCCACCGGAGTTCTTGCCTTATTCCATCGAACGCCTGTCCTAGTTTGATGAAGGCAAAATAGAATGTTTTCCCCTCCCGGCAAGTTTTAATTGTTAATACATCAATCAAAAATAGGTTTAAAGAGCATCCTACTCCTTTAACAAATCCTGTCTGTCATTGATCAAAGTGGCCAGATTCCATAGCAGAGGTCTGTAATCTTTTTGATAGACCTGCTGCTAAAATATTCCCAGTACATCTAATCATGCAATTGGTTGGTAGTTTTTAGCCACTAGTCTATTACCTTTTTTGAAAAGCGGCACTACCAGAGCATTTTTCCAAAAGGCAGGGACCGTCTTTGTTCTCACAACTTCAGCAAACAATGCTGTTACAAATTATGCCCATTCTCTCGGAGCAGATTTCAACATTGCATTTGTTAGATCATCTGGACCAGGGGTGCATGTGCTACTGGCCTTCCCTATCAGATCCACCACCTTGTCCCAGGTAATTATGTTCCAATACATGCAATTAGGGATATCCGTTTCTCACTATCTGGTTTGGCAAATAGACCTCCAAAGTGTTCAGTCCACTTTGCTTCTGGGACTGGATTAGTTTGGGCTGCCTGTTGGTTCAGTTCACTTTCATTTAGGATATGCCACAATCCTTTTGTGTTATTTGACCCGGCAAATCTAAGCATAGTCTCTGCATCTCTTTGCATCATCACACATCTATGGGATATGAGCCAATTTTGATATTGCTGTTTCCGATTTTGGCAGCATTTTGGGTAAGATTTTCATTTCTCTAATATCTTTCCATATTTTCTTTTTTTGTTCAACAATCTCATTGTTATAAGAATGTTTAGGCTTAAAATTGAGGAGCTTATTTCCAAAGCTTAACAATGAGGGTGTATACTCAGTAGTTATCTTTTTCTCATTTACTCCTTTCACATATTTTTTTGTCCGCTTTGTAACTTCTGCTGAATTTATGCATAATCTGTGTCACTTTGTCTCCACCTCTACACTAACTGGCCAACTTTCTGTATCTATCTCCAATGTTGACTTCCAAATTAGTTTTACAAGGTCATGATCACTGTTTTGTGTATGGATTACTTCCAGTGATAATGCCTTGTCATAAACATTCTGCGAGACAAAGTAATGGTCAAAGATTGAATTTTGGTCACCTCTGTGCCACATTGGGGCACTTGGAATGTCTCTGGTCATTTGGCCATTAAGCATATCTAGGTTTCTAGTTTGAGTTTCCTTTACCCACCACTTAGCTCTCTCTTTCTTCCCATTTTGTGTGCTTTTTATTTCACGCTATTCTATGATCTTCATATTAATATTGTCTATACTCAGGTCTCCACATAATATCAACCTCACCTTCTCATATTTCACAATACATGTTGTCCACCACTTCGATCACCCTACCCACAAATTGGTTTGTTCGCACCTCTTGTAATTCCAGTATAGATTGAATAATACAAGGAAGTGCTTCCCCCGGCCTTCACATCCATTCATTTGAATAATTAATGTCTAAATATGAGCACATGGTGACCGGACCTCCATCACTCCAGGCCAACATGATTTTTGATGATCGCTATTAAACTCGCCAGTGGGCGCCCCGTCAGCCCCTTCGTCGCACTATTGAGTAATACACTATAACCATCCACTGTTGGGTTGTGCATCAACCAAGTTTTTTGCAGACAAAGGATGTCATTGGGCCTCATTACGAGGTTAGCGGTAAGGGAAAAAAGATGCCGGTAAAGGATTACCGGCATCGCTTACCGTTCCTGGTGATTATGACATGCCAACCCGCTGTTAGCGGCACCGTAAATAACGGTGCCTCTAATAGCGGCATGGGCGCGAGCACGCACCCCTTCATGCCGGCAATACCGGCATGGCGTAAACAGGAGGACATCACAGGCGGACATGCAAACAACGGCCTACTGAAGCCCGAAAAGTACCTTACCGGCATGGAGTAAATACCGGCATGGCGGACCACCCGTAAACGGCCATGTGCAGTGTTAACAACTGCCACAGGTGCACACAATCAGCACAGGTGGAGGCAATATAGATTGGGCCAGCACAAAAGGAGCACACCCCACCCCTTCCCACACCCAGTCACACACAAAAATGATTCCCATACTACTAGCAATGCTGGGGCTGGAGGACATGATTGCAGTGGAACTCCAGCAACAACAACAACAACAACAAAAGGCAGCACAGAGGAGACGTAGGAGGAGAACGAGGGTGAGGCAGGCCCAGCATGCCCCATCAGTGCAGCCAGTGGTACCACGCAGGCAAGCCCCAATCCCTCGCATCAGAGCAAGTCCATTCAACCTAACCCCTGAGCAGATCCACACCCTGTACCATCTGGACTGGGACACCATCACCACCATTGTGGACATGATACATGACGACGTTGTCAGCCTGATTGAAATACGCACCGCCATCCCACCTCTACTGAAGGTAGTGTCTGTGCTCCACTTCCTGGCCACAGGCACCTACCAGCACACAGTGGGGCACATGCATGGCATATCACAGCCATTATTCTCACGTACGCTGACCCAAGTGCTCAATGCACTCCTGAAGCACACAGGCGAACACATTTTCCTACCATAGACAACCCAGTAGATCTCCAACACCAAAGTTGGTTTCCATTCACGGGCCGGCATCCCTGGTTGCATTGGTGTAATCAACTGCACCCATGTCGAATTGGTGGGCCCACCTGCCATGGAGGTAGTGTACTGCAACCGTAAGTCATACCACTCCATCAACGTGCAAATGGTATGTGACTCAAACAAGATCATCACACATTGTTGTGCCCGATTCCCCAGATCAACCCATGATTCAATGGTCATGCAGAACTCCACGATACCACGCTACATGGAGTGACATGCAGGGCAGAGATCCTGGCTTCTCGGTGAGTTGCATTTTAGGCTCATGGAAATGTGATGTGGGTAGGTGATTGGGGGGACAGATGCATACTTCACATGGCTGACAGCACCTGAGAGGATGTACCATGCTCTTTCCCCAAAGCAGGCCAGACTTGACCCGACACCTGACCACTAAATACAAGACGTAAGCTGTACTACTACGAAAATGATGCAGGGCAACAACCATCACATAGCCATCAACATGTACACTGCACATAAGCGGACCGTAGACCCCACAGCACAATAAAGCAACATGCAATGAGGATGGCCAATGCACAGCGCCAAATACCATTAACTAAAAGTAAAGGTCTCCATTACTGCGTACAGAGGAGTCACATGAGGGCAAGATACAAGAACGCAACCCTACACCAACACAGAGGTTCACCAAAACAGCATGTCTCCATTGTTCGTGCAAATTGAGATCATCATGACGCTGCCATCAATGTTGACAGGATGGTAGCATACATATCACTGCACATCACCCAGATCATGGGAACAACCATCGTGGACTACCACAGTGCATGAGCAACCACAAGGAATTTGCCCCCCCTGCGCCCAATTGACGATGGCACGCACACCTGCCTATAAGTGGAATACACACATAGCAGTCATTTCATGTGTCTCTACTCATTCATGGATCTGTGGGTGCATACAGGAAATGAATGCTTGCTATGGTGTCATTGATACAGCTCCCATGTGATGTGAAGACTTACACATAATCATTTTTGCCCACAAGCAGGTGATGCAGGCTATCCCTTGAAGAGGTGGCTCCTTACCCCAGTCCGGAACCCGCAGAACAAGCAAGAGGAGGACTATAATCGTGCCCATACACGTACCCATGTGTTGATTGAGCAGACCTTTGGCCTCTTGAAGGAACGGTTTTGCTGCCTCAGCAGGTCTGGTGGTGCACTCCTGTACGGCCAGGAGAAGGTGGGCAAGATCGTCATGGCATGTGTCATGCTAAACAATATGTGCATCAGCTGGAATGTGCCCCTGCCCCCTGATGCTGAACTGCAACCACCTGACGATGAGGATGAGGAGGGTGGAGATGACGCTGCACTTCAGGGAGGCAGCGATGCACAGGAGGGAGGTGCCATGCGTCAGACTCTGATTGACCAATGTTTCTAGCACTCATGGATGGGGAGTGTGACATGGAGGTGCAATTTAGGGCACTGGGTGTGTCTGGGACATGGACACTGTAGACTGTTCACCAATAAAGCACACATACAGAATAAGCAATGTTCTCACATGTGAAATCAGATTGCATAACAAGTGTATTCAAAATATGTAACTAACTAGTGCACAAGCCCTCCACCCAACACACCCTCTCCCCACTCCCCCTCAGCCTCAACTTCCCCAAACACCCACTCTCCCCTCCCCCTCCCCCCTCAACTCCCCCACACATGGTGTTCACTGGCATGCACCATAAGTCCACATGGGACCAGTATGCCTGGCTGAACCTGCAGCAGTCCCCCTCTTCCAGCACCAGGTGCACCCCTGTTGATCTGCGCAGGGTCCGGCCAGACCTACGCACGGGGCTGGACTTCGTTGAGCTTGCATTGGAAGATGTCCCAGGTTGTTCTGCAACCTGTGCCGGACGCATGGCCGTAATTACTGCCACCATTTGGGAGAGGACCTGCTGCACTGCTGCCAATTCGCCGCAAATGTCCTTTGAGGTGGTCTCAATTGCTGTTTTGAAGGATGCAGCACATTCCTTAATGTCATCCCTTGCCCGGCCACATTCTGTAATGTGCTGTGTCAACAGCCCTGTCAGCTCCTCCTGCCGCTTCTGAATTGCCCTAATCCCCTCTTGGCTGGTGGGGACAGTGGTGGATGTGTGAGAGGTTTCCAACATGGTTTGTTCCTCATGCACACTTTGCGTGGGGGTGAAACTGCCGGGCCATGAATCCCCAGGAGACAGCCCATTCATGCTGCTGTTGTGCAAGCTGCATGGGGAGAGTTGTGGTGATTGCAGGGGGCCTTTGGTGGTAATTGCGCCATGCGGCAGAACATCTGCCTCATTGTCCGACATGGCTGCTGTGGCAGCTGTCTCCCCCACTGTGCTGCTGGCAGCTGATGCAGTAGCTTCTGCCACTGGCTCCTGTGTGCTGGTGGCTGGTGTGGGTGCTGTGGTGGGGGCCGTAGTGCACATTGGTGCTGTGGCCTCTGGGGTTTTCTTGCCCTTCCGCAGTAGTGCAGGTTGGCCTCTTCCCCTTGATGTTGATGGGCAGTGTTCTCCCTCCATGCCCCTGGCCTTCTTTTGTGGTGTTGCATCATCCTCCCTAGTGTCCTGGTCATCGCTGTCTGAATGCGTGCCTGTTGGGGACCAATAGAGGGAGAGGGTTAGTGATGGGCCTATAGGCATCAGGCATGCATTGGGGTGGCTGCATTCGTATGGAATAGCAGTTGATTGACATTGGGGTAGTGACATACGGGTTGCTTGGCTTTTGGGTGGGTGATACATGGAAGCATCTGGGTTGAAACATATATGGGGTGCATCATGCATGTGGACAAGATGGTGCTGTGCACTGCCTTTAGACAGTCTGTATATATGTGTCTGGTGGACCCTGCTCTACATCATTGCACTATCAGTTCAGGTGGACATCATCGTGTTGGTATTTGCATTGTTTCATTTGGGACACCTACCTGCATCAGCCGATGACAGGGCTACTCGCTCCCTGTCCCCCACTCCCTCAATTGCCTCCATTCGATGGTGCTTGCGCATATCTCCTCCCAGGGTTGCAACTTGATGGGGGAGTCTGCACCTCTGCCTGTCGCCATACCCAGTTGGTGGTTGGCGGAGAGGATGCTCTGCACGCGTAAACGCAGATTGTCCCAGCGCTTCCGGACATCTTTAGGAGAGCGGGGTGTGGTGCCAACGGCACTTACTTTCTGCGCAACCTCCGCCCATATGTGCTTCTTCCGCTGCACTGCAGGGCGGGACATGTCGGAGGAGAAGACGACATCGGCATGTTCTTGCAGCGTCTCCGCCAGCATGGTCAACTCCTCTTGGGAGAAGCGCTCCTTGCGCAGGGGCTCTGTGCTTTTTTTGAGTGCTTTCGGCATGGTAAGATGCAGCAGGTAGTGGTGGAGGTGAGGTAGAGGTGTGGTGGTGTTTTTAAAGATGGCTGCCGTGCTCTTTCCCGTTCCTGTGCCATGACGCTACTTCCGGTTCTGCATATTAGCGGTCACTGCTAATAGCGGTCACCACTAATGCCGATGGCTTGGATGGCGGTGGAGCTATTTGCGCTTCGTGCTATGCGGGTAAGGGGGATTTTTCGCCCTTTTATGGCATGGCGGTGGGGTCATTACCAGCATGGTGCAAAGCTCGTGCCAGCGAAGTCGTAATAGGCCGCTTTTAGCGGTCTATTGCCAGCACGGACGTGGAAGTTACTCCATATGACCGGTACTTACCGCCAACCTCGTAATGAGGCCCATAGTATTTAATTTCTATCTCAGATCTTCTAAATAGGCGGGTAAAACCCCTTCTGTTCCATGTGCCCATCCTGATCTTATTTTCCTTCCCATACAGCGTTATCCTTTCCTTTTTCCTACTGCCAAAACACCCGCGAACAAGTCCCAAGATCTGGGTTCTTGTAGCAGAGAGTTTTTAATTATTATTTGTTTTGCAATCTTCCTCTTATCCTGCCTTTTCAGATCAATTGTTATTTGCAAAGGGCCCAGTTCTATTTTTCCTCAGTATTTGCCCGAGTTCGATCTCTAGGATTGGTCTGCACATTTGTACTGCCTGCAAACATTCCTCCCTCTGTTCCTCTGTTCCTCCCACACCACCTTCATACTCAGCAGTTTCATTTTCCTTTCCTTGTTCTCCCCACCCATTTTCAGACTCACCTTGACTAATACAATATCTAACCCTAATGGCCGCAGCATTGGCACTGCCTCAATTAATACATTCTGTATTATGTTTGATTTAATATGCAGTTGAACCAGGTCAGGCTTTCATTCATTTGGAAATTCGACAATTGATATGTCCTCTGGTTCAGTGGTTCTTAAAGTTGGAATGTGGTGCAGATGCAGCAACAAATTTTGATTTAGGACCAAGTCATTGTTTGACGTTAGGATCCACCTCCAGTATTTTAACAGTTGTTTCTGCAGCCAAGCTTTTCACATTCTGTTTTCAATCTTAGTGCTTGTGAGTTTGTCAACAGTTCACCTGTTAGTTGAAAGTATGGGTCATTCCATTTAACTTCGGCCTCCAACTCTCTGCGGTTTCCCCCTGTGGGTTTGATTGCTCAATGATTTTTGCAGTCCCAT
The DNA here is from genome assembly GCF_040938575.1 of Ambystoma mexicanum. Taxonomy (NCBI): domain Eukaryota; kingdom Metazoa; phylum Chordata; class Amphibia; order Caudata; family Ambystomatidae; genus Ambystoma; species Ambystoma mexicanum. The sequence goes on along the minus strand of NC_090923.1, from coordinate 212,503,801 downwards.
CTTTGACCGAAAGCTTTACCTGCTAGAAGCCTTTTTTCAGCCATTGTTTTGAATTTTGGAATTAGTGCTTGCTCCACTATTGACTTATTTCCTTGTCTTATTGACTGTATCTCATTACTGCTTAACTCCTTTGGCTGGGATTTTGCATGGACATCAATTTACCGCTGATATTCAATCTAATCATCATCATAAATTGAAATATTCCACAAATCAAGTTATGTGGAGTCATTTGCGTTTTTTCCATACTCAGCCTCCACTTGGGTTTCTGTATTTAGTATAACAGCCATATCTTTCTGCCGTTCTGGCATTAGAATGTTCTTGATTTAATAGACATTATTTCATATTTCGTAATAATTTCCTTGAACCATTGGTTCTTTTTGTTTTAATCTGTATTTAATTTTATTTGCCAAGCTTTATTCTCACATGCTCGCTGTTTTTCTTTTTTTTGTGAATAGTAGATTTCAAAGTGTGCCTTAATATCCGCTATATTTTCCAGGCTTCCTGTGGGATGCTCTTTTTCAATATACTCACCCTTGATGATAACATCATCGCTTTCTCCCACTATATATACTGGTCTGGGGCTTCTGCATCCTCCAAACTCCCCTCCATTACATCACCTCCATTGATGACTTTTTCGCCCTCTTCACCATGTATATTTTTCATGTTACTGTCGGCAGACCATGGATCTAATATAACACCCTCTATTAAGGGTACCTCCTTTGTCCATCAACAAATCCTTTGAGATACTTCAGGATTTGTCACAAGGTTTCCATTCTCCCAACATTCACCGGGCACCTTCGAACTTCTTCGGGGGAGGGGGGAGCGAGGCGTTGGCCACGAATTGCAGTCTCGCCTTTTCCACCATGTCCATTGTTCTATGGCGGTTTGCAAGGCAAGCCCCACCTGTAAGTGGCCCCAGGGGGAGAGTTAGGGAGGGAGAGATTCTCGAATACTCCTATTGTGTATAGGCACCAGGTCTATTAAGATGATCAGCTTTGTATTTGCAGAAGGCAGCTTTGAATATAGTGTGCTTCATTGGGCAGAGGTATGAAGTGTTGGAGTAAATCTTCATAGAGATTAGAGGAGAGTGCAGTTGGCATGTCATACTGTGTTGCTGCATGGACCTTTAATCATCATGCACACACAATGTTGATCTCTGCCCTGGAGGCGCAGCAGAGCGTGAGTGCCATGCAGGAGAGTGCAGTTGGCGTGTCTGACTGTGTTGCATCATGGACCTTTAATCATTTTGAACACAAAGTGCTTTTCTTTGCCCTGGAGGCGCAGAGTGTTGTAGAGTGAGGGTGACATGGAGAAGAGTGCAGTTAGTGCAGTTGGGAGTAGTTGGGAGAGTTGGAGGAGGAAATAACTGTGTTTCTTATCTTTTTCCCTCCATGCAACTGCTTGTTGAAAGGGAGAATTATCCTCACTCTGGTTTTTCTGGGCCCATTTCTATGTTTTACTTGCATCTCTTTTAATGTGATCAGGCATGTCCGCCTCTTCAGCCATCCTAAACTCCTAACAGCTGTTCTGACCCCTACTAAATTGATATTTCGAGTGACTTGCTTTGTAATTGTTCCACCGCTCCAGTCTTTTACATAATACTCCATTCTATCTCATATTACTATCCTACTCTCTTTCAGATTGCATCTCAGATCTTGGTGTCTTCGATCTCAGCTGTTAGGTGTTAGCATTGCATTTTGAACAGATTGCAGTGGATTGGAGTGGAGGGAAAACCTGCTTGCAGGAAGATGAGAGGTCACTGCAAAAAATACCATCTGAGGAGCAACGGTGAAACCCCACTGGACTAGGAAATGAATATTGTGCTCAATAATGAAAACAATGAAATCCCTGTGGAGATGGCCAATACAAAAATCACTGCTTTATAGTTAAAACATACAGTGACGCAGTAAAATCAAATGAGGTGTCTCTTGTAGAGGAAAGGCCTCCGGAAGACAAGCCTATTGAGGCTAGCCAGACGGGGGCCTCCAACAGCAAAAGAGGAGAACTTGCCAAAGTAGGTTCTTTAGCTAAATAATACCTCGCTACATAATGCATGTTTAACCATGGAGGAGAAAGTTCGCACTCTGGGAGTACGCACTGTGAAAAAATTGCAAGTATGATTAAGTGCTTCATCCAACCTGTTATTCTGTGATGAAGGGGATGATTTGGGGGTGTTCGAGGATTATCGGCACAAGACCAGCAGCAGGCTCCCACTCCTCTCTACCTTTTCAACCTAGTCCTTCAAGCATTGTCTTTCCTCTTTGCTCTTCGTCGGTGGAGGTTGTGCCTTACCATGCTGGTACCCCACTCTACCTCCTGACTCCATGCAACATCAAGGTCCCGGAGACTACACTAAGATGGCCACCGCCGCGTGGCCACACATTGCCTGGACCTTCTTGCCTGGCTGCCTGGCTGCAGGCATCCGGCAGTTTCCCGCATCGTGATTGGCAGACCCGCTCACCAAATGAGAGAGCTGCCTCGAGCCGGGAGGCAAAGCCGGCCCTCGTCCCAAGGCCTGCGCTCTAAGGCTCAGGACCTGTCTTTCCCTGTCTGCCATGGATGCCGATGCCACCCAGTTCTCTGGTCCCGAGGCCAACTATCCAGAACTACGACATTGCTGACCATGCCGCAGGTATCGCGATATTTTCGGAAACCTATCGTCACACATTTCCTACCAAACCGATCCTCTTACACAGGCACACTATCCTTATCACTTCCTTAATGTTGTTGCATCACCATGTACACAATATGCTAATATCACCATTCACCATACCGATATTTTGTCACCATAATGTACAGATAGTCTGTAGCTACCGGTAATCAATCTTGATGCATATGTTTACCTTCACATTCCCCATGGCCATTTGTTATGCTGTGCATGCCTGTGCCTTAGTACCTACCCTATGCCTGCGTATTATGTTGCGTATGCATGTGAAGTCGTATCTGCTGCCAGTCCCTGCCAGCTACCTCTCGCTACAAGTGCATGAAGGTCCCCCACCCCCATAGTCTCCCCAATGCCATGTGATGTCCCCCCAAACCCTTTGTCACCCCTTGTCATGTGATGTCTCCCCCACCCCCTTCGTCGCCTACTGTTATGTGATGTCCCCACAGCCCTTTGATCACCCGTTGTTATATGATATCCCCCCGCCCCCTTGGTCACGCGTTGTTATGTTATGTCTCCCCCCACCACCCCTGGTCAGCTGTTTTGCTGCATCACTTGCTTCTGCCACCTTTCAAGATATGGTTGGCCATCATATCTATTCTATCAGATCTGTCTTTATGCATTGTATATGCTGCCACCTTCAACTTTGGGTTAGGCTGCTTGTCTTTGCCACCTTTACCGATTCTTCGCATTACTTGCTGCTGTCACCCTTCAAGATGGTGCTGGCCATCATGTTTTATGCTACCTGATTTGACTCTATGCATGATTTGTTGCTGCCACCCTGCAAAATGGGGTTAGGAAACATGTATGTATATCTGTTCCTCACAAGCACTTATGTCACTAAAGTAAGCCTTCTTAACAGCGCTGCGATGCCCGAGGGCAGTTGCACGCTTTTCAAATGCAAATAAATAAAACATTTGAAAAATTGTTGCAATTGTATAACAACATTAGCTGTAAATTAAGATCTCACACTCCTGCACTAATCGAGTTGAGGGCTTTGGTTGAATCCAGAAGGAAGTCCATGACTGGGACCCGAGAGCTGGCCAGTAGTATGGCTGAGGCGAGGGCACCTGTATCACCAACACTACAGGCAACACCGTCAAAGATTTTGAAGGGTCATTGACCCTGCTTCGTAAACCTCCAATTCTTCAAACTGTGGATCAACAAACTGAGGTTCTTTACTCCGAACAGAGGAAACTACACCAGCAGCACAATAAAAAAGACTCAGAAGTTGGGCCCTAATGCAGCCAAAAATGTATCAAGAAATGTTTACGGAACATCCTGAGGTGGACAAGAGCCATGAGAAATGTGTTGCTGTAGATGATGAGGAACTTGAAAAGGATAATATCATCATCACGGATTGGGTGACCAGATCAGAATGTTACTACTACGGAGAGGGGGGATTGAGTGTTTGACTGTGGATGGGGAAAGTGGGAGTGGGGTGTGTGCAAAGAGTGGCAAGGTAAGGAAAAGGATGCATGTCCTTCAAGCATTGTCTTTCCTCTTTGCTCTTCGTCGGTGGAGGTTGTGCCTTACCATGCTGGTACCCCACTCTACCTCCTGACTCCATGCAACATCAAGGTCCCGGAGACTACACTAAGATGGCCACCGCCGCGTGGCCACACATTGCCTGGACCTTCTTGCCTGGCTGCCTGGCTGCAGGCATCCGGCAGTTTCCCGCATCGTGATTGGCAGACCCGTTCAACAAATGAGAGAGCTGCCTCGAGCCGGGAGGCAAAGCCGGCCCTCGTCCCAAGGCCTGCGCTCTAAGGCTCAGGACCTGTCTTTCCCTGTCTGCCATGGATGCCGATGCCACCCAGTTCTCTGGTCCCGAGGCCAACTATCCAGAACTACGACATTGCTGACCATGCTGCAGGTATCGCGATATTTTCGGAAACCTATCGCCACACATTTCCTACCAAACCGATCCTCTTACACAGGCACACTATCCTTATCACTTCCTTAATGTTGTTTCATCACCATGTACACAATATGCTAATATCACCATTCACCATACCGATATTTTGTCACCATAATGTACAGATAGTCTGTAGCTACCGGTAATCGATCTTGATGCATATGTTTACCTTCACATTCCCCATGGCCATTTGTTATGCTGTGCATGCCTGTGCCTTAGTACCTACCCTATGCCTGCGTATTATGTTGCGTATGCATGTGAAGTCGTATCTGCTGCCAGTCCCTGCCAGCTACCTCTCGCTACAAGTGTATGAAGGTCCCCCACATTCATAGTCTCCCCAATGCTATGTGATGTCCCCCCCAAACCCTTTGTCACCCGTTGTCATGTGATGTCTCCCCCACCCCCTTCGTCGCCCACTGTTATGTGATGTCCCCACAGCCCTTTGATCACCCGTTGTTATATTATATCCCCCCACCCCCTTGGTCACGCGTTATGTTATGTCTCCCCCCACCACCCCTGGTCAGCTGTTTTGCTGCATCACTTGCTTCTGCCACCTTTCAAGATATGGTTGGCCATCATATCTATTCTATCAGATCTGTCTTTATGCATTGTATATGCTGCCACCTTCAACTTTGGGTTAGGCTGCTTGTCTTTGCCACCTTTACCGATTCTTCGCATTACTTGCTGCTGTCACCCTTCAAGATGGTGCTGGCCATCATGTTTTATGCTACCTGATTTGACTCTATGCATGATTTGTTGCTGCCACCCTGCAAAATGGGGTTAGGAAACATGTATGTATATCTGTTCCTCACAAGCACTTATGTCACTAAAGTAAGCCTTCTTAACAGCGCTGCGATGCCCGAGGGCAGTTGCACGCTTTACAAATGCAAATAAATAAAACATTTGAAAAATTGTTGCAATTGTATAACAACATTAGCTGTAAATTAAGATCTCACACTCCTGCACTAATCGAGTTGAGGGCTTTGGTTGAATCCAGAAGGAAGTCCATGACTGGGACCCGGGAGCTGGCCAGTAGTATGGCTGAGGCGAGGGCACCTGTATCACCAACACCACAGGCAACCCCGTCAAAGATTTTGAAGGGTCATTGACCCTGCTTCGTAAACCTCCAATTCTTCAAACTGTGGATCAACAAACTGAGGTTCTTTACTCCGAACAGAGGAAACTACACCAGCAGCACAATAAAAAAGACTCAGAAGTTGGGCCCTAATGCAGCCAAAAATGTATCAAGAAATGTTTACGGAACATCCTGAGGTGGACAAGAGCCATGAGAAATGTGTTGCTGTAGATGATGAGGATCTTGAAAAGGATAATATCATCATCACGGATTGGGTGACCAGATCAGAATGTTACTACTACGGAGAGGGGGGATTGAGTGTTTGACTGTGGATGGGGAAAGTGGGAGTGGGGTGTGTGCAAAGAGTGGCAAGGTAAGGAAAAGGATGGGAAAAATCAATGAAAAGTTGTAGAACTATAAAGTGCTTTTTAAGCCCCATTAGAATCATGTAGGTAAATCACCTAGCGTAAACCTGGAGGAATATAGTGATCCATCAAGTCACATTGAGGTTGATTCTACCCTACCTCCAATTGCCTCAGCGACATCTCTGAAAATTGTTGCCTCAGTGGCAGTTCAAACGTACGCTGACAAACTAAAGGGTGTAGCTGATGCAATTAGTTCTATGTGCAATCGATGTATCACTATAACCGTCTCTGGTGGTAGTGGCCCACAGTAGATATTGCATTTTGAATCTATATTTAGCGAGTAAACTGATGTTTCCCTAAATAGGACAAGAATATTGGTGCTCCTCAGGTCAATGCCAGCCTGATGTTTGATTTCTATGCAGATATTAAGAGAGTTGATTTATGGGAGGAAAATGACTTAGGGAAATTAAAGGTATTTGTCCAATCCAAGCTAATGTATGACCTAGGCTATTGGCACAACAAGACTTCTTGTTGAGAGGTTTTGAAGTTTACAGACACAAATCAAAGGTTAAGAGGGCTGCCATAGTGGGCAAAGGTGCAGATTTACACAAGGTTGAGAGTGGCTCGAACTTAGTATGTAGAGTGGATGGAAAGGGATTGAGAAGGGTCACAATGGATAATAAAGGTGAGAACTGAGATGATTGATTGTGGCTTGCCCACTTTGTTGGATCAGCAGCGTGGAACCGGCATGGTTTTTAACATTTCTCTGTTGGAATAGAAGAGGGTACAACAGCTTTTGGAATCAGAGTAAAGGGTTTTCCAGAATAACTTTGAATTGGTTATGTTGCAACAAACATGGTTGGTTGAAACACCTTTAATTGATGGGTATGTCGCACTATTTAGTAATTCAAAAAAGGGCAGGTTTGTCCGTCCTTATGGGGTCCTGCTCACAGCTGTGAGTAATTGACCAGAGCGGGAAATGTTCTTAGTACAGTCAGCGGATTCGTACCTAATCATGTGCCTGATGAATGGTAAAAGGGAAGACGTGGTTTCTGTTTTGCTAATTAATGTCTATATTAACCCGGGCGGCAGGGGCAATGTGATGTTGTGAACATTGTATGTGAAATTGAAGATGATTTGTTAAAAAATTGACTTTTGCAAACCAACAAATCTAATTATGGTAAAGACAGGTAACTAGAAGAAGGACTCTTGAGGCCTAATATGGGCAGAATGTATGGTCAGGTGGAACCTGTGTAATATGAATATGTTTTTGGTCAAGAAATAGCAAACCAGCATGGTTTGGTCCAGTGTCTTTAAAACCTTGGATTATATCTTATTAGTACCCCGGCGAGAGACAATCAGAATGAAACAAGCATTCTGATTGGCTCTCGCCAGGTCCATACCCGGCCGGGAATCCCTCCGTCGGGATTCCACTGCCTTTTTCCCCGGCGGGGGGTGTGGCAACCCCTCAGCCTATGGGGAGGCTCAAAGCGGGGCCTCCCCGTGGCTGAGAGGCTGCCTTCGCCCCCCGCCGGGGACTCGGGTAAGTTTTTTTTTTTTCCCTTCCCTCTCCTCCCTCCCACCCATGACCCACCCCCCACAACTTACCCTCTTGTTTCTGCGTCCCCGGCAGGGGACGAGGGAAGTCTCCAGCCATGTGGAGACTCGGAGCGGGGCCATCTCCGCTCCGCGCCTTCACACGGCTTGGGGCTTTCCTCTCCTCGTCCCCCGCCGGGGACGCGGGTACGTTTTTGTTGTTTTTTTCCCTCCCAACCCCACTTACCTTTTTCTTGATCCTTTTTTGGGAGCAGACGCGCTGGGAACACATGTGTTCTCAGCGCGTCCGCTCCCGATGACCGCCATGGAAAGGGAAAACGGACTCCTTTTTCCCTTTCCATGGCGGCGGCCATTTTCTTGCTCGTTTTTTTTCTGTCCCGAAACGTTGCAGCATTTCGGGACAGGAAAAATTGCTTTTAGTACCCCGGTCACGCAAATATTACGGGCCGGGATACTAATAGCAATATGACCCTCACGGCGGGGGCATTACCGACTCTGGTAATGCCCCGGGGCCGTAGTTATAGGCCCGAGCAAAGCTCGGCGAGCGAAGCTCGGGCCTATAACTAGAGCCCCGGGCATTACCTGAGTCGGTAATGCCCCCGCCACTCGGGTCATATTGCTTAAGTAGGAGGCCTTCACACTCATAATATAGTGGCTTTTAATGTGAAGAGAACTCTCTTGAGTGATTATACTCAACTTACTCTACAATTTAGATGTGGAATAGTGGGGAGTAGTAGACTAATAGCACAATGTAAGAACATCTTAGTGAATGGGGCACAAAACAGAATCAGACAGTTTAGTCGAATTCATAAGATAACACATTTAAGTATTAAGGACAATCGAGCCTCATTGTCAGAAGCGGGAAGATATGAGCATTGTGGCCCATCAGGTATTTCAAATACTCTTAGAAAATGGTGCTCTGGTATTAGGTGGGAGAAGCACTGGGAATATAAGCCAGTCAGAACGAGAGTGAATTAAGTATTTGACTCAGCAGTGGGGGGATAGAAAAAGGAGAACAAGGGCCGAGGTCCGGAAAGGGAAGGCAGGGACGGACTGTTCTTACAACGAAAAAGCACACAAAATAAGGAAGTTCAGACAGCATTCTAAATACTGGTGTAGGGCACATAAGATGCGCCGATATGTTAAGTTTAAACAAATATTTATGAATAATATGGTAAAGAAGAGTGCTAGTGCCATTTGGTTGTCCCTAAATAGCAACACTATTATGCAAATGGTGAGTCAAGCTAATTCTGCCACGGAAGCGAGCGGTGTAGAGCATTTCACTACATCCTTCCACCATGAGCCTGGTATTGATACGTGTGCAATGACAGGAGATTTAACTTATTGAAGTTGATATTTAACAAAGATATATCGAAACTGTCATAACCAAGTGAAAATAACTCACATGCATATGGACCAGATGGCAAACCAAACTCACTTCTTAAGGATGATCCAGGACTTTGAGCGGATATTTTGTTCACCCTGGTTGCAGACAAATGTATTTTACCTCTGTCCTAGTCGGAAGCTATCATTATTCCGATCTATAAGAAGGGTGAGAGGAACTCCCCTTTGAGTTACAGGCCCATTACATTAATTGACGCTTCGTCTAAGCTCTTAGCTGGCTTGATATTGAAGGACCCAGTGAGGTGGATAGAAATGACTGACAGGCATAGCATACTCCAGAATGGCCTTTGTAAAGGAGTAGGGACCACAGCCAGTGGGCTTCTTCTTACAGCGTGTTTGGCAAATGCTGCTGGTGATAAGGCCCGGTCCCTCTCGATAGCCAGTCTGGAATTAAGTTCTGCCTTTGATAAGGTGGACTGTGTCCAGTTCTGGAGGACGTTGGATAATTGGGGTATTAACTCCGGTCTTTTAAATATGATAATATCGTGCTAGCGGGATACACACATTTGTTTAAATCTGGTTGGGGGAATCCCAAGGGCTGTGATGATAGGAATTGGCCTAAGACAGGGTTGCGTCTTCGACTATCTCAGTTCAGCATTTTTCCCAGTGAATTCAAACCCTGGAATTGTGCTTAGGTGCCCTGGTACACTTCTCATCTGGTATTGCATTTTGCTTTACATTTCTTTTTGTTCTTTACATGTTGTTACAAAGGCCTACTTAAATAATATTTTTGGTGAAAGATAAGAGACAGATATATTGGATGCTTTGGGTACGGAGTCCTGGTTGGCACAACAGGTCCTCCTGCAAAGTGTCTTTTACCTCATGTGTGGCTTCTTGCTCCCTGAAAGATTTGAGTGGTGCCTTTCACAATTCTTTCCAGCCTAAAATGCAAACTCTAAGTGGCCAGTATAATGGAATCTCCCAGCCTTGTTTGCTGTGCTCCACCGGTCGCTCAATGAAATTATGAAAAGCGAGGCTTTACAGTGCCTTTCAACCACCTAACACCTTTTAATGGTCACATTTTTGCATTGGCGTTTCAGTGCTTTGGTCACTGCAACCCATGTGTTGAGCTCAGGAACCTTTCTGATGCTGGCATTCTGGTCAGATTGCATTCATGACTATTCGCTGAGTGGAAAGAGGTTCCACAACATGGGGTCAATAAGCTCCAAGGCGAGTAAGTGCTCTAGAATATTTTAAAGCTTGTGTGCTCGATAGGCAATCAAATGTCCTGAGTGGTTCTGACGACTAACTTTTCTTTACTGTAGTTTTAGATGCCTGTGTGAGAATAACTTATTGAGGAAACCATGTGGAAGGACTGTGCTACCAATCCTCTACTGTCCTCAATTCTAAGGTTTGAGGTCTCCAACAGAGTTACTTCTTGCCCGCTGAGCTCTGGTTTGGAGATGGTATAGTGAAATTAAACCAGACTTCACTGTACTTTGGCACAAAAATAATAATGTTGTGTAGGAAAGTTCACTAATACACAACAGGTAACACTCTATAGGTCTCTTTCCATGCCTACAAAAATGATGAAACTGGGGAAGGACATATGTGGCCTTTAATTTTGTAATTGGTGATGAGCAGTGCAGTTATAGTTTGTGTTTTTAATGTCCTAGACTGTCGCCTATGATCTGGGCTGTGAACAATGAGAGGTGATAAGAAAATAAGAGTGATTTGTAAACGTGCTTTCCGCTGATGAAACAACCATTGTGCTTGAACATTTTAAATATATGGTGTTTTAAGGAGTGTGAAGCTGCCTAGAAAGCTACAGGCAGGAAAAGTGTCTCTGGTGACATCTTCAAGAATGACTGTGATTCATAGTAATCTTCGAAGAGATGACATGACCAACCTTCTACAAGGAGATCATTTTTTAGGAGAGCCAGATCTACTTGTGAAAGGGTTCATGCACAGGACAGCCAAACACTCTAGATATCGATGTAAAACGACGGCAAACTATCCTAAGCATTCATCAGCTCTGTGATTCAAAACTATTGCCCTGGGAGATTTAATGAATATATTGAGTGTGGGGTGGGGTGGGTAGGGCACATTGATCCTCTAAATAATGTCATATCTGTCCATCACGTGGCAGCAAGGACACTTAAATGCAGTGTTGTAGTACTCTGTTGGTGCAGCAACTAATTAAATATAAGTTTTAATCAGTGTGAACCCTCATTTGCATGCAAACGTGATGTATTTTCCGGGGTTGTCACAGTTACATACTGACCTATTTGGAAACATAGTTTAGGTGATGTTATGTTATGTTATTGTGATTTATACTAGGCACCTTATCCATTTTCATGGCTTCAGGTGCTCCAGCGGAACCAAAAAGGAAAGGGAGTTGGGACGGTTTAGCTAGAGGGATTGAGCAGGATAAGAGCAAGAGTGCTTGGATGTGTTGTTGGTAGCTTCAGTTTGGAAAAAGTGTCACTGTGTGCTGATTTGTTTTTAGTTGGTAGACAGTGGGCCTCATTACGAATGTGGCAGTCTGAAAACAAGGGTTAAGCTTTCCGGCACCCTTGTTTCCAGATTGCCACACAACAAGTCTGCCTGCTGGGGTCGGCACACCCGTCAGGCCTGACCCTGCCTGGTGCAATGCCCCCAATAGGCAGAGTTGTCATGGAAGCACCGGCACCATTGATAATGGTGCCGGTGGTTCACATTCCTGATTCCCATGGATTCCTGCAGGACTCCATGGGAATGGGGATTTACCAAATCCCCCCCTGACATCACGCTCCGCTGGGACTTGTCATGTCCCGGTGGCACCGGGAAGTAAGTCAGCAGATTCAGTGTTTCAAGGTTGGTGGTAACCCTGTAAAAAATAGGCATCCCTTACATGCGGGTAGCTGAGCTCCAGATGTCCGATTTTTCTCTGCAAGACTAAAGTGTCTAATGCAAAGATCAAACTCCTCGAGTTTCATTTCATTGGCAACTATGTTGGCTTTACTGACCGATGGAGCAATGGCCACATCCAGGTCTTTTGAGGATGCTTAGCATGGAAATGGGACAGCAGAGACCGCACACAAATGTGGGGGTACATGGACATCAGGATCAGCCAATCAGGTTTCCTGGGTGTGGTTTAAAGGAAGAGAGGGTAATAGGAGTTATTTTTGTTGTGTGCAGTGAAGATGGCTATGGCTATGGCTTTGAGAAAGCAGATTGTCTGGATTGTGTGAGAACCATGGATCCATTGGCTGAATTAGTATTGTGAGCACTGTGGATTCAATACATGTCATGTTTCATGGTATGGAGTTCGCTAATGAAGTGGGCGGAATTCTTCCTGTTTTGTGAGAATATGGTTCACTTGAAGCATCTGGACATTATTGTAGTGGAATGTGAAGGCAACAGTTTGGGCTATGTTACCTGCATATCTTTGAAGTTTGCAATGAAGGACACTTTTGGGAAGTTGATAGAACTGTCTCCACATTTGAAAATAATTTTTTCGCGAATATCTCTTAGACAAATGTGGATGCATTCAAATATATTTTTTCCCCAAATTGAAAAAGCAAGCCACAACGTGAACACAGTTGTATGTGCCTTTTTGTGGGATGGTGGGATGACATCTTTCCATAATGAAAATATAAAATGTGATATTGTCAATATCTTTCAAAGAGACATAGTGCATCTCACTGATGTAAGCAATACGATTTTTCAAAATGCATTGAAGCAGTTTCTGTGAACACATAGAATATGGAATAAAGTATTGTTTAGAAGTTGCAATAAACACAAATGAAAATAGAAAAAAAAAAGAAGCAATTTTTTTTTAAGTTACAAAAAAATAATTATTGATTTGTAAAATCTTTGTTAGTTTAGTACATAAAACAAAATAATCTAAAACATATAAAAAAGTGAAAAAGAAAAAAAAAACATTTCTTTTAAGTGCCACAATTTTTGCGCAAAAAACATTTATAATGATTTTCATTCCCCACACCATGCCTGGAATTATCCAAATGTTCGCAGACTACTATGCTGTCTGCAGACTATGCAGGCTGCAAAGGGGCCTGTGATTTATTTTTTTCAATTCAATCTTTGAAATCTGGAAGGTGGTTCCTAATGGAACCTTTTCTTTTGTGTTTTTGTGATTCTTTGTGGCTTTTTAAAAATGTTTTCAGGAGAGACAAGGTAAGGTGGGGAGGGAACGGGGGGAAAAGGTACCAACCACAGAGACGGATGAGTTTGTGGACATAGGCAGATGTTGGGCCTGCCTTACATTTAAGGTGGGGGGCACTGTTTCTTGTTCTCCTTGACTGCTGCCTCGAAAGCAATACAAAACTGTTCCCCCCAGAAAGATTGGTGCATCACAGTACAAACATATCACTGTGACGTTCGAAAGTTAAGAGTAAACAGTGTTCTGTATGGCCTATGAAGTGACCACTGGGATCCTCTGCCCCACAGGAGTAGCTTGTGTGGTGATAGGAGCAGTGGAGGAAGATGGAGTAGAGGCCGGCAACCTGCATGTCCCTGAAAAAGGTAACAGCTTTTTCAGAGCACCCGAGTGGTTGGATCTAGTGTAGTGGCACATGGAGGTGGTCCCATAGGAGTACAGCCCCAGTTTTCTGTGACTGAGTAGAACAGTGCTTTGAACCTTGGCTATTCGAGTCATTGGTACATCCTCAACAGTGATAAAAAAACACAACACCCAGGACTCACTTTGAGCTCTGGACTTCCTCTACCTCATCTTCGTCTTCCTGTTGTTCCTTTTCTGCATCCCCATGCCTGTTCCCTTGTCTAGGCCCTCCAGATGATTGTTATGGTGGTGGTGGTGGAGGCTGGGGAGGAGGAATGGTCATGATAGATGCCATTGGATTGAACGTTCTGCAAAGCAGGTGTTTTTCAAGCGCTCTGCTTGTCTGCCAGATTCAGACCAAGGAAAAGTAATGGGTTGGTTCCTAGAGAGGAGTTGTCCGCAGACAGCGCGACTGTGTGTGGACTACCATGTCAAAAATAGGCCTGGCAAGAAGTACCTTGCTGAAGTACCGCTTGACCCGCTTCGGAACGCTGCTTTCGGCACGCTGTTTTTTCTGTGACTGAACTCCATTTACCAGAACTCCCTGCTTCACTTGGACTCGCCCACTACAGGGGCTGGACTTGGCTATATATTGAAAGTGCACGCGCACCAGCGCGCGCGCACCTAGCAAGAAGTACCTTGCTGAAGTACCGCTTGACCCGCTTCGGAACGCTGCTTTCGGCACGCTGTTTTTTCTGTGACTGAACTCCATTTACCAGGTCAGCTTTCATCTGGATTTTCCTAGGCTGTACTACAGTCTGGCTCTGGACTTGGACTTGGATAACCATTTAACCATTTGTTTGGTTTATTTGTTTATAGAACTCCCTGCTTCACTTGGACTCGCCCACTACAGGGGCTGGACTTGGCTATATATTGAAAGTGCACGCGCACCAGCGCGCGCGCACCTAGCAAGAAGTACCTTGCTGAAGTACCGCTTGACCCGCTTTACCGCGGTGCGGCGGGAGGCGTGGGGAGACACTCTATGTGTAGATTGTACACCCCACCCAGAGGGTACGGGTTGCCTTAGCTACGCCTCTATAACAGGTTTTGCAGTTTAGTTTAATTTAACTTGTTTGCTGCTTGTTTTTTTGAATTTATGATTGCTGAATCTTGAGTGACTTTTCTGAAACCAAATCTCATCTTACCTTTTTTTTTTTTTTTTTACCTGTTTTTATTTGTTTTGTTTTATTTTCTCTCCTCGGACATCTTCTGTCCCCGTATGAGTACAAACATATATACTTTAAAAACAAATATGCCGGAAACAATTAGCCTAATGAATACACCGGCGGGTGTGAAAGTTACACCGCAATCCCGATTATCGAAAAAATCAATAGTTTTAACACCGGCTCAACGCATTCCACTTCCAAATAGAGACACTCGAGCTTTCTGTGCTAAACGGAAAGCATGCATGTCTGATGTTGGGCATTGTGAAACCAAAAAACCATCCATTGGCAAGACAACTGTTCAGCCAGAGGGGCCCCCAGCTACATCCCAATGCCCCAAGAACAATCATATTTCAAAAATGGTAACTTTATCCGCTTTAGCAAGTCAGGTCTTATCTACTCGAACAACCATTCATGAGACAGATGGGGTGGGAACTAGTTCTCATCTTTCCAACTTGAACGAAAAAACACCTCTATCTCTAGTTTCACCACAAATTATGTCTCCGGCCTCCAATAGGAATGGTACGATATTAAGTATATCTGATAATACCTTGTTAACTGTGGTTCATACACCGAGTAAGCAAGTTATTAAAAACAAATTACTTTCGCCGGTAAATGAACATAATGAATCAATTATGGATATATCAAACATCTCCATTCATGCTAGCACCAGTAAAATTAGCACAATACATGGAAACTCCTATCAACATGATAGCTTTGAAGAAATTGTGGAAATCCCTCATAAGGCCATATCTGATTCCTTTGCATATCCAACACCTCGTCGGCAAATTCAACTAAGTCATCATGAGAATAGGATGGAGAATCTTGCTCTTATCGAAATTACACTAGCTGCCGTTAATACAACATTGGCTAGCTTGTTCAAGCTTTTTGAAGACTTGGATTCAAAAATCACGTCCCAGGCTAAACAAATACAACAAATCTTTGAATGGACTTCCTCTATGTCATTAGATTTGGCATCAACTAAAAATAGTGGTAATCAACATGAAGCACAACAAAAAAAAACGAACTGCTCTAAACAAGATGAGTTTGTATCAGCCGTCCCATTGTTTGAACATGTAATATGTCCGATAGAACAGCTCCCCTCAGAGGCTATTAATATAAATGATTCTTGGATCAGTTTAGATCGAAGCGTAAAGAGAAAAAAACCTCGTAATATTAGATCAACATCACGAGTGGAGAATGTCAATCACAAAACCACTTTTCTAGCCCGCACGAAAAGAGTTGCGTCCAAAAGCAAAACGAACACCAAAACACTGAGGACAGCTGATTCAAGGGATGTTGTGAGTGAAGTACTAACACAACCTACATTAATTTCTGACACTACTCCTGCTGCAGCACTGTCACAAGATTTGAATTGCCTACCCTCTAAATCAACAGAGACTCGGGCTGGGAACAATCAAGGTGAAACTAGGAATGATGCACTTTATAGTCATCACAAAAATAATGTGAATTACGCCCCGCTTAACGAAATCGTTGACTTAATTGACTTGATTCCGGTTGAGCCCGTTAGGAAAGTGGTGCAAGCAAGCTCGTCTGCGCTGAACAGCCAAGCGCAATCTCTGTCACAAATCAATTCTCATGACCAACAACTTCTTCGGCACAAAATTGCCGAAGAATCACATATTCAGGGGCAAATGACCTCAATTAGAGCAGCGGTTGATGCTTACCTAAATACTAGATTCATAGAGGCTACTACAAGTGAACCTGTAGCAACTATGAGAAAGCATGACATGGAATGACATGGAATCTAGAGCCCTAGTAAAAACATGGACATGGAATCTAGAGCCCTAGTAAAAACTAAATAAGAAGCAACACATTCAAAAAAAGATAGCTCGCAAGCTGAACAAATGAACTGCACAAAAGCAACAGTGTCTGTTAGTACTAATAATCATCTGGCTGTCGCGCAAGGTTCACATGTAACCTCAGCTTTGCACGATAAATCTGACATGCTGGCTACACCAAAATCAGTACGTTTTCAAGAAAATCAGTTAAAAAAATCAGGGTCCCGTCAACACAAAAACACCTTTGCAAATTGTCATTCTTTGATCATGAAATGTAGAGATGAGCCCTTTGAAAAATACGACTTATGTAGAACCAGTGTTCTTAATATTTTTGGGGATGTGCATGATTTACAAGATGTGTCGTCAAATGATATTGATCAAGTGGAATTTGTATGTGATCAGAATCTGTCGATTGTTCGTTTGTGGATTAAGTCAGGCTTGGTTTTGAACTCGATTTGGAAGGCCAAAATGGATTTGTTCAAGATGGGCTTCTTGATAGCTCCCGAACGTCTAATAGAAGAACGTAAAGGCCGAGCTGCGAATGAAGTTGAGGGATGCTTGGCCGTCTGTTCTTGTTCTTACTGTGGTCCTACTGAGAAACCGCGCCAAGTAGACGTGATACATTCGAGGACATAACCATTAATAGAACCTAACTATAGTCCCCTGACTCTGGTTAGCTGGAATACAAGGGGACATACTCATCTTCAATGGTCCTCAAACCTTTTTTTAAATCAGTTTGATATAGTGGTCCTTCAGGAAACCTGGCTCTTAAAACCGCCTTTATGGGATGATCATGATATTGTACTTTTGCCAGCCGTGGGGGGAAACAAGGGAAGACCGACATCTGGTCTCATGGTGGCTGTTAAGGCAAGCAAAGGTTTGAGTGTATACAGATGGGCTGATCCTAATAATTTCTCTCAATTGGTTAAGATCTCTGACTCTAACATTACCTTTGCTTTAATTAATGTGTATCGTAACCCTATGGGTATTTCTGATGATCTATTTTATAGAGATTTAGTAAGTATCCTAGAAAAGGTTGCACAAGATCAAAATGTGATTGCTACAATTGTGGTAGGGGATTTGAACCTTGATTGTTTTTCTGTAAAGAAGATCTCTGTTGCTCAAGCACGATGGTTAAAATTCACACTAGACCACAATCTGTTTATGGTAAATGGGGCGTTTCCCAGAGATATCCCGCCTCACCACACGTGGGAAAGAGGAACATCTAAATCTATCATTGATTATCTCTTTGTTACAAAAGAACTGTTCTCTAAAATTTTGGATTTCAAGATTGTAGAGCAAAAAGAAAGTGACCACCTGCCATTAACTGTAGTATGGCAGGAAAACCGAAACGAGCCAGAGCAAAACCAACAGTGGTATCGACACTCTCTTGATACCAATGTTAAAAAAACCCGCCTTAGATGGTCTAGGAAGGCGCTTGATGACTTTGAGAAGGGCACGAGAGTGTGTTTGGGCAACGGGATGGAGTCATATGTGGAGGTGTTATCCAGTATGAAAAACATCCACATTGATAAAAATCTAAAGTATCTGCATCGGCATACTTTTGATCGGGTTGTCCAACAAACCAGAGCTCGTTATAGACGAGACCTGAAGGCCTGTCTCAGATTACCACCGAAAGAGCGCAGAGAAATTCAGAGGCGCGTTAAATGCCGCTACCGTAACTGGATGAGGGCGAGGAAAGCGACGCTCTTTCAGTCCGATAGCGAGTCGTTTATGCAAACCATCCAGAACAAAAATTCTGGACAAATATGGGCTCTCTTGAATAAAACGACAAATTCTACCCGAAACAATGACCAATTGAGTGGGGTGACTGAAGTTGCATGGCTGGCTCACTTCACAAAGCTTTATGCAGACGCCAAATTTGATGAACATAATTATGTGAAACAGTGCTCAGGTTCATGGCAATTAGAGTGCTCTGAGAATATAGTTGAAGACCTTATCAGAAAATCATCCTCTTCCAGAGCAGTGGGCCCAGATGGCTTGAGTAATGCCATGTTCAAGGACAACCCATCGAGATGGGCGGCCATTCTGAATAATATCTTTCAAAAAATTCTACTTTCCAGGGAAGTTCCAACTTCTTGGAAAACTTCCTTGATTGTGCCAATTTTTAAAAAGGGAGATAGAGGCTCTCCATCTAGTTATCGTCCTATTGCTCTTCTTGACGCTCCGGGAAAATTTTTCTCTCGGCTGGTCTTGAGAGACTTTGTCAAATGGACGTTAGATTTCCATCATCGCGATCCGAGCCAGACAGGTTTTGTTGCGGGCTTGGGTACGGCGGTAAATTTACTAACGCTGACTGCCTTGAAGGCACAGGCCCAAACCCTCAATCAACCAATTTATTTTGCATTTATTGATCTCAGCTCAGCCTTTGACTCGGTGTCTCGTGTCAAGCTTTTTGAAAAACTTCAAACTGCAAATTGTCCCGCTACTCTGTGCGACATTATTTATGATCTACACTCCCAGACATCCATTAAGGTGAGGCTATCGGTATTAGGCTTGTTGTCAGCTGCCATTAATACCTTCAGAGGCTTAAAGCAAGGTTGTATTCTTGCATCTGCCCTTTTCAACTTTTTTATACATGATGTGATGCACACCATTAATCATGTTGCATCTGATTCCCCGAAGTTGAACGGCCTTGCTTTTAGGGCCTTATGGTATGCTGACGATCTAGTCTTAATTTCTAAAACACCGATAGGTCTACAACGTCTCTTAACCGCTGTGGGATCATATTTGGATGATAATGAATTGATTATAAATATGAAGAAAACACAAATTGTGTACTATGCACCCAGAGCGACTAAAAGGACGAGAATGAACTGGATGATTAAGGGTATCAGTGTTGAGGTGGCTGTGAACTATCCATATTTGGGCATTTTGGTTGATGGAACCACACAAATGGATTCCCAGATGAGAGCCCTTGAGAATAAATTGGTGTCAGCAATCTCTCAGTCCAGAATTCTACTATATAAATATGGCAAGTTCTCAATCAGTTGTGTAATTATTTTCTGGAGACAAAAAGTGTTGCCCAAACTATTATATGGTCTGGAAACGTTGAACATAATTAAATCTGCCTTCTTAATAACATTGGAATCTAAATTTTGGAGAGCCGTGTTAAGTTTACCTCCATGCGTTCCAGGCCCGTGGGTAAGACACGAGCTGGGCCTCACGTCGCTGGTAGCGGAATATGAGTGGCGATTATGTGCCCTGTTTCGCAAATGTTTGGTACATACACAAATGGATAATCTTACCATTTTGTCCAAGTATATGTTAACATCGTCACATAAATTTGCGACTACCTGGACAAAATACATTTTGCGAATATTGGCCAACGCTGACATAAGCATAGAACTCCTTGTTATGAATCCAACCAAGGCTAAAGATAAAATCCATAAGAGGGATTGGATTGAGACCCAAAATCTCTGCCTTAGATATAAGGACTTCAATAGCAGTGCCTTTTCTAATAAAAAGTTGGGAGAACTAGAAAGTTATTTATTCAGGTCTCCAACGCCGCAAGTGCGATCTTGCATCTTACGTCTCCGCTTTAATTTGTTTCCAACAAGAGAAGTGTTGCTAAGGAGGCGACAAATTGAGAATTAGTTGAATTTTTGTAGATTCTGCACAAATAACAACATTAAAGAATCATTAGAACATCTAATAGTAGAATGTCCAGCTTTAATAGATCTTAGAGCCAAGTGTTTTTGGAAACATCTAACCCTGTTTGGCTGGATGGCAGAAGAGCACAGATGGACTACTATTCTAGCTACAAGAATCATTAGTATCCGCATTGCTACATATAACTTTCTGAATACCTTAAAATTGAATACTGACCTAAATGTAAGGTTGTGAACTGCACAGTGCAAATATGTTGGTTGCAGGGTCTTTAAACTTTGATGCGCAGAATCTATATAGGGTCAAGAGAAGGGGAAATGTGTTAGTCTACCTGCATTTTATTTTATTTTACTTTTAACGTATTGATGTCTTATATTATGTCAATATCCAAAGCCTGGACATGTCATCCTCTTTTTAATATGTGCTTATGTAGTTGTTCTTGATTTAGTAATTTGTAAAATTTCTTTCTTAACTGTACTGTTCTTTGAAATAAAGATTGAATGAATTAAGCTTTGCATTTGATAAAAGTTGAGTTTCTCAGCTAAATTCAATAAAAAAAAAAAATAAAAAAAAAGGTTTCCAGATCAATAAGGAATTTGTTTAGGAGCTCTGGAAGAATACACCTTCGACTTCAAACACCGTAGATTGGCAGAAAACATAGTTTTGAACTGTCCACGGATACTGTCAGTGGTCAGGCCTTCACACAACATGGGTGCAGTCACATGATGACATTTGGGGATGTCTACGGCCATGATGGCCGTCCGCAGACACCCATCAGGCTACAGACTCAGGACCCATTTGCAAAACTGTCCTTAGTACAGGCGCGCTATCCACATACCAATTTAAAGTGCATCATGAAAAACCAGACATGTCTGAACACTGCACTCTATCTTAGGGCACCTCCATTTTGAGTGGGCCCCCCCCCCCGTATAGTCGTATAGTCCACGGACTATTAATTGGCATTTTTCAAAATAAATAAATAACAGAACAATATTCAAGATATTTATAGTATCAAAAATAGATAATAGATGAGATGTATTTATGAAAGTGATGGGTTATTGGAATGGGAAAAATAAACAGGTGATTTTGGAATTTCTGGACAATAATGCTCAGGGGAGGAAGGGAGTGGAGTTTCATCAAAGCATCTTTCATTTAAATTTGGATAATTTGATGGCGATGATTGTTGGGGACAAGAGGAACAGGTGCCAGAAGGACAGTTATAATCAACATGTTTCATAACACAATTATTAACACAATTTTAAAGTTCCTAAATGTCAACTTAAGATACCTAATTGCAAACTCATACAGGTGAAGTAATGTGCGTTCTTTCTTGCCACTCCTAGAGCGTGGAATGCCATCCCGCCGGATATTAGGGCAATCGGCACTACGACAATATTCCCAGAAAATTTAAGACATGGCTATTCAGATAATACAGGTTTGTCCTTCCCTTCCTGTTTTTATTTTCTCTTTCTGGGTAACCCCATTTTTTATTTGTTTTGTTACATGCTGTCCATGCCCGTAAACCTCTGGGTCATTCAGTGCACTATATAAATGTATTAAAGTAAAGTAAATTAGTAAGTGTATTCAATTTTGCAACAACATCATGATTTAATTATGTAAAGTTGGGGATAGGGCTTCTCTTTGTGATTCTTGGGATTCTCCCTAATTACATTGGGGTGCTGTTTCTTCATGTAAACTATGTACTATAGAAAGAAAATACTATTACACTGAGGTCTGTAGTAATAACATTATGTGGTCAAATTAAATCATGTGTTCTTTACCATTAGACATGTTATCAACACTCATTTCTTTTGTTGCAAAGTTTTCTTCCAACCACTCGAGTATGTTTGCCATTTCTGTTAAAATAAAAATGGTAACCTTGTACTTACTGTTTGGTGAGATATTGTTTTGGAATACGTGCTTTGTGTATTTGAGTCTCTATGAACAGTTAGTTATATTGAAGTGATAATATGAGGTGTGCAGTTATGGTTTATGCTTGGTGCATTCCATTATATAGCATAATACAAATTTAAAAATAGTGTGTACATTTTAAATCAATTATTTGTGCAAAAAGATATATTTGGGTGCAGTAAATATAAGTAATGCTGTTTATGCATATGTGTTTGTTGGTTGATGGGTAGAACATGTTCTGTTCTCCTCAGTGCTTCTGGGCTTTGTGATTGCTATTTTCTGTCTGCAGACTATTGTGCTGGCCGCAGTTACTACAGTTGCTACATTGGGGATGTGTACAATATGAGGAACCTGTAGCAAATTAAGGGTGCACTGGTAAACAGCTATGAAATTCAGTGATATAACCTTGTTAAAGGGACATTATGGTAAAGTTGCACTAATAAAAACCTATAAAATTCAGTGAAAAAACGTTGTTAAAGGGACGTTATGGTTACAAGTAACACTGAAAACCCCCAGAAATTCGCCAGTTATGGTAAGCTAAGCAACCATAACTCACGCCACCACCGTGCACTGCTAAGACTTAACACCCAGGACATTAAAGATGATACCACAAATGACATTGATGACACAAATGGCATCACATATGAAATAAATTCTGATGAAAAGTCCCTACAAGGATTGTGTTTATAATGTTGGTAACAAGATGTCAGTGGTAACTGGGAGACCTATCATGAACTACTTAATGCATTAAAGAATGTACTTACCTAAACAAAACATTATAATGGAGATTTGTTAATGCAGGAACCTAATTGTACATACACATAGGAAATGGTTGTATCATGCACCATAGAAGTACAATAGTTTTAATCACGTAATTTTGGATAGTAAAATTATAAATGCTACTTTATTAGAGGTTTGAGCAATGTTAAACATGGAAAACATAGCTAATGATTCAAGACTTACTAGACACTTGTGTCAGTACAAAGAATACATACGAAATCCCATAACACATCAGTGGCACAAACAGGGAAACTAAAGTAAGGAAGAAAGAAACAACATCACCAGAAAAAGTCAAGAACAATAAAGTTCATCATCTCATATACAAATACATCGTGTGTTTGAGTCATGCTTATTGCCCCATATATGTGCACCATGAGCTCAGACCAAACCCTTAGGAAAGTACTTTAAGAACATACAAGAAGGTTAACGTCTAGCTATATAGTACCTTTTCAATTTTCATATTTTGAGTGTCAGTGAACAAAAGCGCCAGGCTCAGATATGTCAGTGAACAAAAACAAGTGGTCCAGATGTGTGATGTCATCAGTGAAGTCATCATTATGCCTTATCTCACCCCATCTGGAGTAAATAAAGACCCTGGCCGGTACTCTTGTCATCAATGGTCACTTTGTAACATTTAGGGTGAAAGCCAGTGGCCCACTAGCCATGACCTGTGGCAAAAATGAAGGCCAAAAAATCAACCACTACTGACAATGGCCCATGGGGACTGGCTACTTTGTAACAAGTAGGGACACAATACACGTTTCATCCTATGTTGAATTAACCTTTTGCAATTGTTTTCTTTTTTTCCCGGTTTTCTAGACCTTGCACAATGTTCTTATTTTTGACTTTGAACTTCTGCCCATTAGTGGATTTGCCCTTTTTCTGACCTTGTAAAGATAAACATATACTCAAATAATATGATCAGTAGCAAATTCTTTATGTTATCTGAATTGCTGCCGTTTTATTGTAAATCAAACCCTCAATATCAGCCTTCATAGTAACTTGCCAGAAACGTTATAGATTGAGTGCATACATTATTTTTCTCGTTATCTATGTTCTGATCAGATTTCCGTGAATTAGGTCAGCCATTTCTGACAGAAAAATCCCATCTTCTTGAAAGGGTTAAATGCAGGTATCGAGCAGCTTCCTGTGTAATTGGAAACTTCTAAACCAACTCTGTTTTCAGCCATTTGATTCCAAGCAGTATGCAGCCTAACACACAACACTGAATTAAATTAGTTATCTTTACTCATTCGTTTTTCTTTTGTAACAAGGTAAAGATCAGTAGCAATATGCTATTAATGTTATTGGCCTGAATTGTGGAACCCTCTATCATATACAAATTGGTATGTTATGTATATGCATGGCAGAACGAAGCCTTTGGAAAAAACTAAAAATGTTGGGCCCACAAATGATTGTTTATATGATTCTTTGAGCTCGTGATTCCTCGATGCATTGAGGACTAGTATGCTGATTCAAGCATGTTTCCCAGTGACAAGGCGTGTGTGATCATGTCCCAATCTCAATTTCCCTTAACCATTGCATTTTTGAAAATTGGAAGAAAGGATTTTAAACTTGCAAGTAGCTATTTACAAGCCTTAAACTCAAGGCTATCCCAGTTGTAGGTCACGGTTAATAATTTCTTCCCTTTACAGAGCCTAGCTCAGTCTCCAGATCTGCAGTGAACCCAGCACTGCCTAATCTTTAGCAATAGGTCTGTGGCTTTGCTGTTATTCTGGGCTTTCTCTGCAGACAAACAGAGGTCAAGTGCAGCACCTGAACTGCAGTGTACCAATGCTGGTATTAGTCTCACATCTCAAGGGAGAAAGACAAACATAGACATTTTGCGTTATGATGGGTTCAACTCAACCTGTAACTGTTCTGGAACTCATCCGAGTACAGCACTGGCTTTGACATCTGTGTAGAGCCTGCTGATGCAGGTTCGAATCCCAACAGTGTCAAACTCATCCTTCTGAGGTCGATAAATGAGCACCACACACTGTGGGTAATAATAAGCAGTGCTCAGATACCTGAGGGCTCATAGGGCTATACAAATGCTAAATTATTATTAGTATTATCCAAGGGACTTTTGGGTGATTTCTTTCAGATTGTGAGCAGTCTCTTGACATCCCTTTTCCTTAGAGCACTCAGCAATACATGTACAGATGGGTACTGCCACAAAACATTGTGAAAAGCCAATAAAAATAAAAATGTTTTTTTTTCTGATGCTGTTCTAGAGGACCCAACTCATACAGCACTGAACATTGTCGACCTTTCTTCAGTGCTTCCTTAAGGTGCAACAACAACACTAAGTCACACTGGCAGTAGCAGACATGCACTAGTATGTTTGTCATCTTGAATCCCGATTCTGTGTGTATGAACAGAGTCCAAACCTTAACAAACTTTACTTCCGTTTGTTGTCCAAAAATCAAGATCAGCATTTCCTGTCGGCTTTAAAACTGTTTTACTCTTTTAGCCATGTCCAAGAACCAAGAGACAAGTATAAGCCCAAGACTGTGCTATTCTCTTAAATTGTAAATATTGTAAATAAAATGCCTTGTAAAATTGAAGATGACCCTTTTTGTGCTGAATAATGCAAATAACCAAATTAAACAGTCATTGGATTCAATTACTTTGGTATGTTGGCTTTTCGCATCATGCCTCGCTGATGTGGCGCATAGACAATGTCGATACTATTGATATAATATGATATGGCGTATTTAACACGCATGTACACAAGTGTTTCTAGGCGATCAAATACTTTCCACCCTGTTGAAGAATACTAGGGTCATGTACAATTTAAGGCACCATTGCATTGAGAAGATTCTGAGTTCAGAGGCTTTTGGGGATTATGTTTGCACACATGTGCAATATACGTATACCAATTAAGCAAATACTTAATGTATTGATTAATCTATTACATAGAAGGGGTTTTGGGGAATGCAATGCATACAGTCAATTTAGGTTATTTGATATCAGATTAATAAAAGCATAAAACCAGTTTAGAACAGTGGAAACATGAACACATTTCTTTTTTTTTAATGAACAAGCAGTACACAAAACAGGGGACATAATTAGGCTCATGTTTAATGAAGAATAATTAGACAAGAAAAATAGGAAATTCATAGAAGATAACACAGATTTCCCTGCATTAATTTCACCTGGAATTGACACAATATTCATCAAACTAACAAGCAACATATTTGTTTGGCCAATCCCGCTAGAAAAAAAATGAACAGCACCCTTACATGACAATACTTTCAGTCCTTATTGATTTATGAAGTGGAGGCTATGTGGAGGATTTTGACGGGTTCCACAAAACCTTCGGGCTCTCTGATGCTGAACCCTGTTGAAGAGCACAGCTGGATTAGCTACTGAGTCTAACATCTCATTCCAGCATATGGAATTTAGTTGGCTTATTAATTTTACTCGACAGAATATTAGTAAACACCTTTACACCTTAAAGAGCTCTAGAGCACCTGGACCAAATGGCCTCTCCTCTGCTCTACTGAAGAGTGACCCTGCCCAGTGGGCAGAAGTCTTACATCCACTGTTTATTAAGGTGTGTCGAGGTAAAACTATTCCTGGAGGCAGGACAGTTTGGTCCCAGTTTTTAAGGATGGGGATCGTTTGATGCCTGAAAACTATAGACTATTTTTTTTTATTATTTTTTTATTTTACTTGTTATAATTTACAAAAAATGTTTACAAGAAAAGAAAAAGAGAATATGGTACACTTCTCTACTCCAATTGTCTCATCACTTCGTCTGTCTGGTAGCATCAGTGGTTTTAGGTAACCCATAGACGGATCTTTTTTTCTTTTTCAGGTCACCTCCCCTGAATGATTCCACCTTGTGTTTTTAGAGTTTCAAATTCATGAAGAACTGGGAGACCGCTATTACATAACTGGTGTTGTCTCCCTCGATTAAGCGGTTCCACCAGTCCTCCTCGTTGCACGTTCTTGACTCCTTGAATAAGTGGCCCAAGTGTGCCGTTCTCAGCCTTATTAAAGCACTACACACTAAGATTAGGTGGCGCAGCGTCTCTGGTTGCGTCTTATTTTTACAGAATCGGCAAAGTTGTCGGATGTTAATTTCCTGATCGCTTTGATCTCATTTGTAGGCAGGAGATTCATTCGCAC
Organism: Ambystoma mexicanum; assembly: GCF_040938575.1. Classification (NCBI taxonomy): domain Eukaryota; kingdom Metazoa; phylum Chordata; class Amphibia; order Caudata; family Ambystomatidae; genus Ambystoma; species Ambystoma mexicanum. The sequence goes on along the minus strand of NC_090923.1, from coordinate 212,476,890 downwards.
TCTTAGGAAGGTTTCACGTACAGTTTTACTTGGGAATTTTTTTAAGTATTTCGGTAGGTCATTTAAGCCTCTTGTTATTGGTGGCAAGTGGCTTATCAGTTTACTTCTTTGGTCCAAGGATGTTGTCTGTATCCGGTCGTATTCCTGCAATTTTCGTTTGACTTTATTCGGATTCAGGATAAGTTCTTCCTCAGAGCTATTTATTTCCACCAGTTTTTTTTATGTTCTTTCGTCCAACACATCAGAATTTTGCTTTCTGTGCATCGATGTCCGTGTGGATAATAGACATTACATTCGGGCAAGTACTAGTCAGTGATTTCCTGTATAGCATTAGTGAGTTTCTAGCAACCATCGATTCCAGTGATTGCAGACACAGTTCCTGGTGTATGGTTTTAGCCGGTGTGGATTGCGATAGGTTCAAAGTGTGTTTCCAGAACACGCCTTCTAATCGTTTCCAGAAATCTGAGGGTATCGCCAGTAGTGCGTCTGCACCGTAGATCAAGGACGGGACCACCTTCCCTTTGTAAAATTGAATCAGTGGGATTGCTGTGAATCGGCCAAATCTTCTGTCGATTATTTTTGCTTGACGTGCCAATTTTTTTGCCTTCTCTAGAAGGTGCAGTTGCATAGGGTGCACTTGTTTGTTATTGCTGAGGATTACCCCCAGGTATTTAAATTGCACCACTTGTTCTATTTTCTCACCTTCCAGGGTCCAGCTAAAATTCTCTGTGCGGGTGGTTTGTTTCTCCATGATCATCACTTTGGTTTTGGCCCTATTAATCTCCAAGTTGTTCTTCTCTATATATAGTGCCAAAGCGTTTAGTTGACGCTGTAGACCAATCGGAGTATAGTCCATTAAAATAAGGTCGTCCGCATAGAGTAATCTTGGGATCTTTACCTTCCCTACTGTAGGTGGAAAAGACTGTATCTCCTGGCCGCTTTCTTCGATATCCCAGAGATAGGAGTTGAACAGTGTTGGTGCAAGAGGGCATCCTTGCTTTACACCTGTCGCCGTAGGGATTGACTTAGTTAACATCCCTCCTTGGTTTAAACGCACTCTTATAGAGGTGTTCTGGTGCAATGCTCTAATGGGCCCCAAGATGTTTTCTGGGCAATTTCTAGCTGTTAGTTTTCCCCAAAGTGTTTCACGGTTGACCTGGTCAAAAGCATGGACCAGGTCAATAAAAGCAAGTTAGATCTTTTGGTCTCCTTCTTGTGTCTTGCTTTTTAGGGTGGTTAGTAGGAGAATGTTTGGTGCCGTTCCCCCATCTTTCACGAACCCTGATTGTAGGGGGTCCTCATGCCCTGATTCTCTGGACCATTTTTGAAAGTTTTCTAACAACAGTGAGCCGAACACCTTCCCAACAACGTCTAACAATGCGATCGGTCGGTAGTTCTTAGGTTGGTCTCTTGGCCCCGACTTGTAAATTGGGACAATTGTTGCTGTAGTCCATGACACGGGTATCGATCTTGTTTCATTGCATTTTTTAAGTACCTCGTGTATAAAGTTTGACCATTCTACAGCATGTTCCTTCAGGTCTGCGTTAGTGATACCATCGGGCCCAGGGGCTCTTGAGTTGTTCAGTCGGACAAGTTTTCTTCTTATGTCCTCCTGATCCCATGCATTTTCCCAAGTTGAGTTTGGCATTTCTTGGTTATCGCGTTGTTGGGAAGATCGACGTAGCTCTTTTTCCGGAATACTTTCGTAAAGTGGGTTGACCATGCTTCTTCTCCCACATAATTATTTATCGGATCTTTTTGTGAGTCTGACGTATTCCTGATTAGGGTCCAGAAATCTCTGGTTCTCCTACTGCATTTTGTCTTCAGCATACCTGCTGCATTGGCTTGGTTCATGCTTTCTCTGTGTTGTCTCAGCCAGTTTTTGTAGGCCCTTGTTGCTATTTTCATTTCATTGACTAGTTCAGCAGTAGGTGATTTCTTAACTTGTTGCTTTAGTTTCCTCATTTTTTTCCTTTCTTCCACAATTCCTTTGTTAAATTGTCGGTGGATTTTTGATTTATCATTTTGCCGAAACTTTCTTTTGACTTCATATACTTTTAACAAAGGTTGATAGTCGATATTGTTTTTCGTGGTTGCTCGGTTGTATGCTTTGCTAGTATTTTTGTATGAGTCTGTTAGCTCCACAACTGCATTAGCCGACAGTCTTAGTTTTGTACCACTACTATCGGTCTCAATTTTTGCTTCCATAATTGGTTTTGTTCTTCTTGTACATGCCCATTTTAACTTTAATAGGTTGTGATCACTATTGGTCGTTCTCACAACCTCGTACTCTGTTATAGTTTTAAGTAGCTCATCAGAAACAAAGATATGGTCTAGGTTTGCTGCAGAGTTATCTCTCTCCCATGTCGGTATTCTCGTGTTATCTGTGTGTACTGATGTTTGTACGCTCTGCAGACCCCAGGCAGTCATTGCCTTAATCCAAAGATGCCCACGTACCATATTCAATGGCACCTTCTTACAAGTCCCGTATTTCGAGTTGGGGTTTGGGCAGATCGCATTAAGGTCTCAACATAGAATGACAAATTTCGGTGTCCATTCCAGGTGTATTCTTTCTAGAATGTTATCCGCCATTTCCAAGTAGTCCTCGTTTTTAATCACTGCGGGATTCCAATATGTGTTCAACACAATTATGACTTCATCCTTTGCAGTGTTTTTACTATTTACTGACAGCTGGTTCGACCAGTTCAATAGAGACCCCTGGAAATGGCTGTTTGAGATCAACGATTCAACGTAGTGTAGTCCCGATCCAGATCTAATGGCGGTCAACAGGCCCGAGGAAGGGCGCCCTTTGTTTGAACGATCCGCGGGGGCTAGGTAGGTTTCATAACCCTCCAAAAATGGCTTCTTAGTTAGCCACGTTTCCTGCAGGCAGATGACGTCAAACTCTCCCAAGTTGACGTCGCTCTCTGTCAGGAGGTGGCTGAATCCCCGAGTGTTCCAACATGCCATGACGATGTTGTCCTCTTCCAGAGGCCTCACGACGTCGGTCCCGGGTCCTGCCTTGGTATCCTTCCGTGTCTTGCATGGCTACCTTCTTTTTCCTGATGCTTTCGCGGCAGCTGTTTTAAGGTTCAGGTCTTCTCCATCTCCAGGGTTGATACTTACTGCTGGTTCATCGTTCACCGTTTCACTAACTTCTTGAGCGAATGTAATTTTTATCTTCCGTAGGGGACCTTTTGGATATCTGTCGTTATTCACAGCATCGTGATCAGTGCTTGCATCTTCATTCATGCTGTTTGATTTTACTCTTTGGTCATATCTGTCTTGGATGCGTGTCTGCTTCTCTATCATTGTTCCTTCCTTTCTCTGTGTCCGCTCTTTGGTTGAGCCAAAAGTAGTCTCGTCCTGATTATTAAATGAATCTTTTTGGCTTAATCTCAGGTTTGCGTTTTGTGACTGTTGTAGTTTCGCGCCAGTTGTTCGGCAGTCCAATAAGTCATAGCCCAGCATTTGAAAGCTTTCTTGTTCCGAAGTAAGCATCTGTCTAATTACCGGGGAGGGAATATGTAAGTAAACAGGGTCTCTTTTACCCGTGGTACTGAACTCCATGATCTTGATGTCTTCAGTGTTGATCTGCCTTAGTTTTGGAATGCAGTTAAATAGGGCCATGATGTTTTTCCGATTCAGGATCAGGTTATCTCTGTTCTCTCCTACCTGTTCCAGTTTAAAAGTTCTTTCTCTGCCTAGCTTTTTACTGTACGGGGTGTGGGTATCTCGTTCTCTGACTTGAGCTTGGTTTCTATCAGTCTTTGTGTTGCGCTCCTTAGTTTGATCCACTATGAATCTGCTCTTTTCCTCTTTGTTGTTATGGGTTCCAGATCGCGACCTCTCCTCTATGTGGCAGTTCATGTCTCCTTTGGTATGAGGGGCTGCAGGCTTCAGGTTTATTGCTGCGGCTGTCCTGGTGCTCCTTTTGGGGTCTTTCTCTGAGTTTGCCGATTCCAGAGGATATTGATTTGAAAGTTGTTTTCTGCCGTATGCCTTAGCTACTTTTTCCCGTCTTTCTGCCAAAGTAAGGAAAGGGCTCAGGTTTAGGGCATCTTCATTTGCTTCGATTCCGCAGTCCTTTCTCGGAACGCTCATTTCTTGCCTCTCTGATAGGGATTCTAGTTCTGAGTTTTCAACCGAGTATACCGATAAATCCAATAAATCGATACTTTCTACAGACTCATCTATGATCTGATAGTTCTTGGTTGGGTTGTCGGCCAAACTCGTTTCTTCTGTGTTTGATGGTTCCGTGACCTGGAATACCACCACTCTGTTTTTTAGTTCTTTGTTTTCCCTAACTTTTGTTTTCTGGATTTCTCTTTGGTTCTTTCCTGATACTACCTTAGAGGGTTGGGGGTCTTCAGTTGTTACCTTTTCCACTCGCTTGTTCGACAAACTTTTTCCCTTTGCAAAGAGCGAGTATAGTTTCGTGGTCATCCCTCGATTATCGAGTTCTTTTTGATCCCTGGGTCCGGGATTGTTTGATCTGTGGGATTTGCTTTGTGGCTCTGTTTCCGGTCCCTCCCCGATCTCCTCCATAGTAAATGAATCATTTTCTGCAAACGTGGTTACACAGTCATTTGATTGATGCTTCTTGGATAAAGGCGGGGCGGCGAGCCTCTGTTCTTTGGGTACTTTTGCTGGCTGCACTATTTCCAGGGTTTCCTTAACTGCCTCTAAGGGTTTTGATTTTGCTACTTCGTTCTGTTGTTCCCTCGGTAGCTGCGCGTCATCTGTCACGATTGTAACTGAGGCTACTTTTGTAGGTGTCTTCGTTTGTCCAGCCAGCGTGATTTTCCCTAATATCGTCTCATTCTCCACTACCACGGCCGGATTGTCCGTGTTTCCTGTGGCATCACCCTGTGGTTTATTAGCTGGCATAGTTCTCCCATTTCTCGTTTCTAATGCTGTAATGTATCCTTCAATAAATGTAATTTTTGTATAAAGCATTGCTACCAAAGTTGTCTGGTCCTTTAATGCCTCATGAATGGATTCGTACAGTTTGCAGTATGGTGTCAAAGCTATAGTTATTGCCGACATTACTGTCAAGATGTCGACTTGTTTTGTGGACGTTTCTTTCTCGTTGTTCGAGTCCAGGATTGAAGATCTCCTCTTCCTCGATGGAGATTGTGGATGGGTATTATACAAGGTATTCAATCCCTGTTCTGTGTTTTTTGTATCAGCGTCACTGATCATGTTCCTTGGGACTCCCGATGGTTGCTTCCTTTGGTCCAAGCCAATCCTTGGCGTTTCCTTCGAGCTGGGCCTCGAGTTTGTTTCTCTTAAAGGGAAATCTTTATCAAATGTCGTTGTGTGGAGTGCTTCTTGTCTAGGGGTTGATTCAAGGCTCTTGCCTATATTTGCCTTAATATTTTCACTCGGGGCCAGAACATTTCCGTTTGTCGTGTGGTTTTTGTTTGTCCCCGGACCGTCCGTCCGGGGCCTCGTCGGGTCTTCGTGTGATTCCTTGGTTGTGGACCATTTAGATTTTTGGTTCCCTTCCAGTTGTAATTCGGGGTCTTTGAAGTATCGAATTCCTGTTTTTAGGAATGGACCGGAAGGGTACGTTTTAGTTCCTGGCCATACACACTCCCCCCTTAGTGGGGTTTCATTTATAGACATGCTGGTCCCATCCAGTAAGTCCGCGTCAGACACTTCGTCCAGCATCGTTATGTCCTTCCCTAACGTGTTTTCGGGGAATCTTGTCGTTGAATTTAAAGCTGCAGTCTTTGCTCTCCCTCTCGGGATGGTTTTGCGGGTTGCTCTCCTGTTACTTAGCTTTGAGGATTCAAAAAAGGACGTTATATATGTCAATTTAGCTGTTCTTTTTGTGCTACCTTTTCTTGCGAAATTTTCCCTAAAGTGTTTTCCTTTAGGGTTTGGAGTCATTGGTTTATCTTCTAATAGTGGGGAGTTGTTGCTTTGTTCTGATTCTTCAAGTTCATCTCCATTACGATCTCCCAAACCATCTTCTTTGTCTATGTTTGTACCCTTTCCATCAGTGAGCTTTAGTACATGAATGGCCCCTGGCGACAGTTGGTTTTCTGTTCTGAGTTCTTCACTTGGACTAATTAGGTCTGGTCCTGACATTTGATGATGAATCTGAATAATAACGTTCGACACGTTATTCGGGTTCACTTTTACTGTGCCAACACTTGCAACTCTCTTAGAAGTTGCCGTGCTTAGGGTCTGTGCCACCCCGTCCGCGGGCTGGTCTGGCGAGAGCGACTCTTGGGCCACGCCCCCCCCGACTCCCGGCGACGACGGGCCCTGGGGCTCCGCCCCTCCCGCCTCATCAAGCGGCTCCGCTTCACCCACTGTTTGGACCGGGCTCCTCTCTCCCTCCGTGCCCCCTCCCGACGAAAACCGCTGCTCCAGCGGCGGCTCCTGCAGAAAGGGTGAAGACGGCTGTTCGTCCACGCCGTGGAGCACCGGAGGACTTCCTCCCGCTCCGACTGGGAGCGTGCCGACCTCCCCAACTCCCGCACCCCCCACCCCTTCTCCAGACTCACCACCAGGTAGGGGGGACTCCACGGTTCGGCGGGAGAATTGAAGGGGTGTTCGTGGGTGTTTTAAGGTAGTGTTTACGTTTTTGCCGACCATGAGGAAGGGGGAGGGGGCAGGAGAGGAGGAAAAAACTTGCTCATGAGCGTTTTCCACGTTCTCCTTTTCTTCCTCGTTTACGATCGTGGAATTTTGAAATATTTTAATTGTTTCAGATGTTTCTACAAGTGGTGGGGGAGCATGAGAGGTTATGCTGTGGAGCGTTGATTTAGGAAAAAGAAAGATGTTCTGTTGCGTACCTTGCTCCACCTGTATGTTTATAGGTGACGTTGACGGTGAGACTAGTCGTCGTTGGCGCAGTAACTGCTTCAGCAGGCTTCTCTTTTCCAAACCGAAGTCCTCACGACCAGGTCGTTTGCTCCGCGTGCTTCGTCCTGTATCCTCCATTTTGGGTACAGGCAACCGGGCAGGCCACCCCGTGCAGCCCCGGACTGCACCAGACTGCTTCCACCTCAGCTTCCAACTCCGCGGCCGCTCTGCATTGTTTGGTGGTTTTTCAAGGGTGGGCTCCTCCTCCAATAGCAATGGCAATGGACAACAGACTGCTCAGCACAGGGGGGACTGCACAAGACTGCTTCCACCTCAGCTTCCAACTCTGCGGCCGCTCCGCGGTGTTTGGTGGTTTTTCAAGGGTGGGCTCCTCCTCCAATAGCAATGGCAATGGACAACAGACTGCTCAGCACAGGGGGGACTGCACCAGACTGCTTCCACCTCAGCTTCCAACTCTGTGGCCGCTCCGCGGTGTTTGGTGGTTTTTCAAAGGTGGGCTCCTCCTCCAATAGCAATGGCAATGGACAACAGACTGCTCAGCACAGGGGGGACTGCACCAGACTGCTTCCACCTCAGCTTCCAACTCCGTTATAGACTATTGTCATTATTTGATGTAACTGGTAAGGTTTTTGTGAAAACATGTGTTGGAACATTTAAAAGCCTGGGCTAAAGAAGCCAACATTCTCCATCCTTGCCTGACTGGTTTTAGACCCGACTCTGGCACGGCCCATAACCTGTGAATCCTGGGCATGCGTATAGCTTAGGCAAAAACAAAAGCAGGCCCCTTGTTATACATTGCATTTGTTGATTTTATTTCTAGTTGATTGGTGCATTCTGTGGGGGTAAACTGTGGAAGTGGGGGTGTCCGAGTTGGGCTTGCATGAGGATAACACAGCATGGATCAGATTGAGTGATCAGGGTACCCTGTCGGAAACAATATGCATTAATATTGGGGTGAGACAAGGGTGTATGCTGGCCCGCTACTTTATAATATCTACGTAGCCGACTTACTGGCCAGATTATTGGTGCGAGCAGGCTGCTCCCCAAAGCTGGGAAATACCAGAACTGGAGGCATGTTATATGCCAATGACTTGGCCATTTTCGATCACATGTTGACTGGGATTAAGGCAATGTTGGAGGAACTAGTAATCTATGCAGAAGACTTCAACATCCTCATCAACCTTGGCAAAACTAAAGGGATGTTTGTATCCTCCAAATAAATCAGAAGGGTGAAGCTGTCGACCTCTATGGGGACCATCAAATACGTTGACAGCTACGGTTATTTGGGGCTTGAGATCTCTGGGACTCAAGGGTATGCCGATGTTATAGCCACCAAGGTAATCAGGGCCAGACCAATAACAGGGGTGTGCAGGAAATTCATAAAGGATTACTCAGGCTTCTCACTGATAGGGGTTTTAACGCTCTATAAGCAATGGTTATGTGCAGCAGTGTTGTACGGGCCAGAAGCTCTTGCGATGAAAGACCTGAATTGGTTGGACAGGGTGGAGGTGAGATTTTGGGGAACAGTATAACATTTGTCAACGGCAACCTTGGTGGAATATATCCGCTTGGAACTTGGGCTTCTATCTCTTAGAATTCAGTTGTTAATAGGAAGAGGTTGCCTGATGCTGATATCTACATAGCTAGAACCTCTCCCTTCTGCCTATTATTGAGCATCTTGGGGGTAAGTTATGAGCAAGAACCGGGTGGGAAAAACAACTCTCCTCACTCACCACTATTTCATGATTTATGTGATGAGGTGGGATGGTCACCGGACTACGATCATTGTTCCATATTTGAACCCTTAAAAGGTGCTTTAAAGGTCAAAGTACAGAAACATGACTGGGTGTGCAACTACAAGCATCTCAGTTCCCTGAAAATCTATTTTAATGTTGTGCCAGTGGTACATCGGTTTATGAAGCCTGAGTGTTACCTTGAAATCTGTCCCGTCCCAATAGCCCATGATTTTCACTTACGATTGCGAGTGAATCAACTGTCAGTGTTATCCATTTGTGGTGCAAGAAGTAAGATTCTGCATGACTCTAGATATTGCAGGATTTGCCAAATTGTTGCCAACCTCGAGACAGCCAAACATGTTTTGACGGAATGTCTGAGGCTAGGCTATTTGTACATGGTTGCATTGGGTCATCTTGTTCATAACCTAAACACTATCAAAAGCGATGAATTCTGGGCATTTTGTCTTAATACTTCATCAACATATCTGTCTTTCGGCTAGGGTCTCCCTCTTAAACAGCCTCCCTGCCATTCTTAAACTTAAGGAGAACCACCTCCGGTTCCAGAAACACCTCAAGACCTTCCTCTTTACTTCTGCCTTCTCTCCTCCTCTCCTCCTATCCCCTGTTGATCTGTTCTGTATCAGCATCATGCACCTGTTCTCCCTCTGTCTTAAGGGCTCAGGTACCTGCTCACCCTGCCACCCACCTGCACTGCCACCGGGCAATCCCTTGCACTGAGGTCTGTATATGTAACCCTACAGTCCCCCGCCCACCTTTTTCTTTTTCTGCACCTATTCAGACACCCACTGTCTGTTGCCTTATTCCTAGCACTTGCCAGTTGCTGGCTGCACTACCACTGTTTGTTGCATTTTTGTTATTTATTTATTTATGCATTTATTTATTTATTTGTTTATTTATTTATTCATGTTTTATTTACTCATTTTTATTTTTTTGCTCAGCACTTTCCCCTCTCCACCCCTCCCTTGCACTTACCCCTCTCCGCCTCTCATGCACTTGTGCATTCTCAATGTCACTGGGCTTAGTAAGATCAGTGTTTTGTTCTCCCTTGCTCCCCTCCCTTGCCTCGTTGGGCTCTGAAACACTTGTGTACGAGCGTGATACAAATAAAATATCAATATCAATATCAACGTCAGCACTGTTGGTGCTTCATAGGGTTTGGAATACCATAATTCAGTTGCTGGTTTAACTTGCTTTGTGTAAGGAGTCGAAGTGGGAGGGGGGGCTGTCCTTTTGGTTCCTCTTCTTTCTTTTTAATGTGATGTTTGATTAGTTTTAGTTGTTCACATACTTTTAAGTGTTGCGAATGTTGTATTACTTGAGATAATATGTGTTTTGTATGTTTAGTAGTAGTAAGTGTAACTATTGTAAAAGTTCTGATTTGAACTATTATACAATTAATTTAAAATAAAATAAAATAAACAATGAAGCTCTTATCATAAAATGGCCCTTCCAGTCAGAATTCAATACCCCACAAGGAAATGAAACATTTTGAATTGTTTCTGATTTATTTTCACATAACAAACACCATCATTCATCTATTGGAAAAACAGGCAATTTATTTATGTGTTTAGTTATTTATGTGTGTGTTTTTTCATACATTTATGTTTTTATATGGGTTCGTGTGGCATGCCATTGCATATCAAAGTTGCTTTGATGTGCCATGTGGGGAAAGCGGGCGGGGCAATTTTAGGGAAACAACATTCAGGGAAATGTTGCTTTTCAGATAACAAGGTTAATACCTGTTTTAAGGCATGCATGCTCTGAAGTGCAGTCAATGACTGGGGTGGCAACATGACTGGTAGGAAGGAACTAACACGAGGAACAGAGAGACTTAAAGAACTTTTTGAATTCCCGCAAACTGTACAGCTCATAGAGCCTTAAAATATGGTCTTTTCATTTCTGTAATGGCTTCGCAGGCACAAAGACAATGGTCCGGAGGGGTGCCCAGAGCAAGGCCTTTGGCTATGGTTAATTCACAACTTTCCAGCCATTACCAATCAGTTTTGTTTTAAACCACCTGGAGTGGGGCTTGCTTTCCCAGACATGGGTCCTTAGGCTGCTAGGGATGGAGATTAAACCTTTGACTAACTGATGGGGCCCAACATGCCTGAAACACGTTTAGCATTGCAGGCGGTTTTATACAGAAAGGATATGGCCTCGCGGTTCAGCATTCACTGGCCTGGCTTCACGGTTCAGCCTTCACTGTCCTTCAGGGGTGGAACCCAACGTATGTTCTTGGCCAGCTGTGAAACAATGTTCTTGTGTGTGTCCCAGAGCAATGCCGGTAGTTTTTATTAATTCAGAGACTTCCAGCAATCACCCTTTAGTTGAGTTGTAAGCCACCCCAAGTGAGATGGCTATGCAAACCCTGGGCTTGGAGGCTGCCGGGCCTAGACATCCAAGCTAGCCCTCACTGATGATGGCCTACAGGTCTGAAGCATATCTGGGTTTGTGTGCTCTTGATCTTCTGCAGAAGGCCTGTGACTGAGCATTTCAGGCTGACTGCCCTATTTGGGATGCAACCAAACCTGATTTCCATGCATACCTTTCTTTTCTCTAATTGCTTCTGAGGCTGAAACATGGGTTATACCGAAGTATTGTATAAAGAATGAACATGTATTGAATATTTTATAACAAAACATTTTACAGAGAACGCACCTTTTTCGTTTTTATTGGGGGGTTCTACCTCAATCCCCTGTTTCCCACACCTAAAACCCCACCCCAACCATTTCCTAAAATATTTAATCCTTTACCCCACCCCTAAATGCATTCTCTATAAAAAATTTTGTTATAAAATATTCGATATATTTTAATTCTTTATAAAATATTCAATTTAAAGACTGCATACTGAAAAATGATGGTCTGGAATGTTGCCCAGAGCAAAGCCCACAATTATGAATAATTCATAACCTTCCAGCCATCACCTTTCAGATGCACTTAACGTTTAACAGGGAACCAGCTTGACACATCTTACTTACAAGGGTCTGTTTGGGATGGGGCACACTCACTGCACGTATGGATTGCTGCTAACATGCTGCCCAATCACAGTGTTACGTGCTAAACATGTGCACAGCGATGGCCACTACTAAGTGATATTGTGGTTTTCTCCTTGCTACCTTTTTTAGATTAGTGCAATGCAATAAGCTCTAGAGCACGCACAGCCCCAGTGCAGAAAGAACAGACTTTCAAAGCATTTTGGCACCAGGACTGATGAAATAATTTGTCGTTTTGCCCCACTACTAACTGCACTTATACCAATGCAAAGTGAAGAGGAAGTGCCAAGCACCATCCACACTCCAGCTACCCCCTTTGTAGGACCAGGTAAGTTCACGACAAAATATGTGACGTATGAAGAACAAATAGACGAGCAGAGATCCGCAGTCGGGCTCTGCCCATTGCCTATCAGAGTAACAGAACCTATTGAATTAGCCACACCTAAGAAAACCTGGTCAGTAAGGTACCGACTGAGAAACCCATATCTAGAGGCAAGTCAAAATGACATTTGTCAGAATGGGATACCGGGATAAGCCAAGAAGATAATAAAGGAAGACGAATGGTGACGTCATAAGAAATCAGACTGACGCAAATATAGAAGATATAATGACATAAAAATACTGACAAAGAGACGAAATACCATGGATAAGTGACATCTTGAGCCTAAAATGAAGCAGCTGATGTCAAGATGCAGAAACATATGCCATATGCACGATGAAGATATTCAGTTAGTTTAAACATGTACAGATGCAAGAAACCACAAGAAGCAAAGAAATCGTTAAGCTTTCTTATGCTTAGTAGTAAATAGATTGCAGCATGCGCAAAATATACATATATATACCTCAAGAGCACTTTATAAATGTGCGTAAATCCACTACGCACATAGGCAGACATGAACAAAGTTTACTAAAAGTCTGAAGAGGAGAGTGTTGCTGCAAACAAATCGAGAATTAAGACGGAAAGAAACCCAGCTGAAGGTAACCATGCCAAGAAGCCAAGGTCATATCGGGCTGGAAAAGGCCAACAGTGGATACAATTAATGAGAAAAATTACAGAGTATCCTGTTAAAAAAGGTCAAGATAAGCCACAGATGGTAGAAGACTGGCAGAATTAAATCAAATACACGAAAATACAAGAAGAAGAGGCCGATTTCACGGTGTCCAAATCACGTGACAAGGCAGGATGGGATGAGACTTTCACACCTACGCATGGATCCCTGCCATACCCATACTCCTTAAACTTTCTCAGACCAAGAAGCAGACTCGAAGCAGAGCTACAAAGCAGTAATTGACATATGACAACTGAGGTGATTATTGACTGTAACATAATTGGAGGGAAGATGGGTTGCAGACAAACTCCCTGCACCTGGCTGGTTTTTCTGCATGGTGCTAGACGTAAGTGGAAAAGTATGAGTGGGGTTGATGCCAACTCAATCAGAGTGGACCCTGTAATCTAGGGTCCTATATTGAGTAGAACCAATGGGACGTCATACTTTTACTGACATTTATAGTGGCCATTTTGAAGGAAGGGCTTAGTTGTCCCACTTGACATTGATTATCCAATCCCCTCTCCCCGTTACCACATACAGTTATAGTACCTATATTAAAGTTACCTTACTATAACCAATCACATTACATGTTAGTTTTTTAAGATTGTGCGTCAGTGATGACAAGTTTTTGATATAAGTACTGTGTTTTTTCTTAAATTAAGTTGAAGAGAGAAGGAAGATCGAGGGGTTGCTGATGTTAATTGTACTCACCCTTATTTGTACTTGTCATTAAACGGACTCTCTTTGCCAACGTATTGAGTTGTCATAGTTATTTGATGCGAGAGTACGAATCTGCATCCCCATCTATCTCGAGGGTCAAATGGGCCGTCTGGGGCCTATACAGGTCAAAAATGTCTGTAATGTTTCCCCCACTGAAGTGTACACATCAGGAATCAGGTGTGTCTTCCTTTACTCTGATTCTGCAAGCCTGGGAGGCAACTATCAATAGATTGTCAATGAAAGACAACAGCTACACATACATACAGCGAGTTTTGAATACCTAGGATGTATTTGAAAAACAAGCAATTGAACAAAAGAGTCAACAAAAAAGAAGCTTTAGAAAGAGGCTGCCCACCGTGATCTGTAAAAACTAAAATATATATAGGCACAGGAATCGCAAAGAGAGAAACAGCTGTGCCCTCTCTGATGATGCAGTTGACCCCATCCACTGAAAACACTCTATTGTATCGCACGACTTTCAGAATAGCAACATGAAGGTCAGTGTATAGCATAATACTGGAGGTAAACAAAGGAGCGAGCTGCTTTTATACAATCACTGCGGGATCACGCATGACACAAAGAACACAGGCAGAAGACGTACGGCAGGCTACAATGAAATGGACATTAACAGAAGCGGAAGGTGGGTGCAGATTTTAGTAGTAAGCATCCGTAGCAGGATTCCCAAATGATGGCATGTGATTGATTAAACATAATTAAATAAATAGCCTTAGTTTGTATTGGGATGAAATGCGGGTCCCTGCCGTGCTGAAAGTCCAGGAAGATTTGCATCATGTCTGGTAGAGAGTCCACTGTATTTCCCGGTGGTTGGAACATGTGCACTTTTCATGTTCAAGATTTCATTTCAGAGTAACAATAAACAGGCTATTTCAAATCCTATGTCCTCAGCCACAGAATCAAAATAAAAGAAGTATGCATTTTAAGAACCCCATCAGTGCATTAATGATACAGCCATTGAATAACCTACTGTACATATTTCGATAAGAAATAGTGCTGATAAAGCAGTCATTGAGATGAAATAAAATCACATCCATGTATTGACGCTCAAAGCACACGCTTTTTTTTGTTTTGTTTTTCTTTTTTTACTGAGCCATTATGGGGTGGAAATGCATGCTACTTTGAATGTGAGAAAGGTGATGATATGTTCATGTGTAAAGTTAATGTGTGATTGAGCCATTTGGAGTGGGCTGGAGGAGAATGATATTGGCAAATATCAAGAGATCGGGGGCAAGTTTGCATATATTGGCCAGTGCTGGGCAGTTCCGCATTGGCATTTGCACAGACCGACTTGTGATAAGTGTTTTGTTTGCTATGTTCATCCAAAAGGTATTTTTGAGTTGGTCGGTTTGGTGTAAATATTGTAGCAAAACCTTCCTGTATTCACAGACATGTGGATGTCACGGATGCATGATTGTCCCCAGCTAGACACAATGGACCTCATCACGAGTTGGGCGGTAACGCCGGCGCTATTACCGCCGGCGCTTTTAGCCCTACCGCCAAACCCCCGGCGCTATTAGCGCCAGATCATGGGTTCGGCAGAACGGTTAGTGCCCATTCCCCATTGGGCCCATTCAGGAATTCCTCATTCCCCATTGGGCCCAATGGGGAAAATGTACGCTATTACCGCTGGTGGATTTCCCACTGGTGGTAATAGTGCCGAAAATCGGCAAATTTGCTGCGGATTTCCCACCAGCTCAGAGCTGGGGGGAAATCCACCAAGGCCATGATTTGGCGGACCCTTAAATGCAGCGGTAATAGCGCTACTGCCGCATTTAAGCGTTACTGCCAAACTCGTGATGAGGCCCAATATATGTAATCTGGCTGCAGACATGCGGGAAGTAGTATAATATTTTAGCACTTACTGTGGACACATATGACTATTCAGAAGATGCGCATCAGATGCCTGACTCTTGCAGGACATGTCACAAGCTTGAGCGGGCCTCTCTGGCTGCTAAGCCTTCTAGAGAGAGCATCATTGCTCGTCTTAGAGGTCCTGCCCATTCTGCTCTGTCCCTCTTTTCACTCTAAATTTGTACTAGTCAGATCATGAATTAGTGTCTTTGGGAATCTTCATTGACTTGTTGGAAAAGGGCAGGATAAAGATCCAGTCCTTGAAAAGCGAGGTCTAAAGGCCATCTCCATGGACACACTGGCTGTGGCTCTGTCCCAAGCGCCCCTTGTCCCTCAGTTAATAAAGTCATTGAATGAAGCAATTAATCATTACAACTGTCAGCTACTTCATTACAGTGATCTTATTGACTTCTCTTTCTTATAATCGTGCCAAAATTAAAATTGGTTTTCCATGAGTTCCTTTGACAATGGTAATGTAAGGGTAAGTAATCAGGTGGAAAAGGGCGCAGGTGTTTGCCCAGCAGGAAGGACAGTTGTCCTGCGTTGTTGCAGTAGGCTGCAGTTGCAATTAAGCCCCGCCCACTTGCCGCACCTTTATATTCTTCAACATCCCCGCAAGGGTGGAGCCTGCAGGGAAAAGGGTGTGGGTGTTTGCCCAGCATGGTTTTTCACAATCCTTCAGGCATCAAGGACACTCCCTCTAGAGCAGTGGAATTAATGTTTTAAGGCCTGGACCCCCAAGCAAAAAGTGGGCAAGCAGGGCCCCAAACATTCCAAATGGACAGTAAACCCAAATGGCTTTGAACTATTGCACGTTGTCACCATACCGTACTCCCAGTATAGTCTCTGGGCTCCCCTGCCTGCTCCCATAACAGTCTCTGGGATCCTTCATCCCACACCTACCCAGTCCCTGGGCTCTCCCCACCCCACCACAGACACTGAGCTCTCCACACCCTGCTCCCAGCACTGCCCCATGGCTCCCGCCCATCTTGCTTCCACCACAGTCCCTGGGCTCCGCCACCCTGCTCTCAGGATAGTCCGAGAGCCAATATTCCCCTCAGATATGCTATAGCAACCGAGCGTAGCGATGAAGCCCAATCCAATAAAGGGCGCTACGGGTGTTTTTTCCCTCAGATTTCATTTTTTTAAAATAATGGGTTAAAATATTGCATTTTAGAGCATTCTTTTAAAAATAATTGGGTAAAAAGCCAAACAGTTTGCAATTGGTGCTCAGTGGCCCAGGCAGCAGGCATGCTATTTTTTACTGGATATCTATGATAGATGTCCAGTAAAAAGATACCATCCCTGTCCCCTGAGTCCTACAATGCCTAACACAATCAACAGGATGCTACGGAGAATTGTCAGAAATGTGCTAATTCCTCTCTACCTTAGAGATGCCCAGCAACTTTGCTGGATTTTGAGGACTTGAATTTTTAACCTGGAGAGAGTGAGACCCTTTTGCCCACTCTCTCATGTATTTGTAATGTGATTTGAAATGTGTGTTTCTTTTGGTTGCGGAGTCTGACAAACTCCATAGGCATCATCTTTTACATTGTGTCACACAGCACCTTCAGTGCAGTGACACAGGGAAGTCCGTCAGATTCAGCCAAGGTTAATTAAAATAACTTCTCTTGGATAAAATATTTTTTCCAAGGGCAGTAAAGTGAAAGTGACTTTACTTACATTGTAACTTTCTAGACCAGCACACACTATCTTACAATAGGGTGCTGGAGAGGTTACTTAGTATCCCCTTTTTCTACCTTCTCATGTAACATTTTTATGTTACCCTTTCCTTGATGAATGGCTGGGTGCAGTGGTTTGCTTTTAACTACCGTGGTGTACAATTACCACGGGCTCTGTTCGCAGCTGCAGTAAAGCACCCAAGGGTGCCATTTTTCATTTTTGACAATATGGCCCTGGTCTTCTTTTTTCGCCATTTCTTTGTGGAAAGGACCTTCTTGAGATTTAGTCTGTGCAGCAAAACAGGTTTGGTCCCTTTGCTCACTTTGTCTTCGGCGGAATTCAAGAGTGAAGCCCGCTGCTGGCTCTAGGGTGTCTGGCAGGGGCAGGACGCGAGGGAGGTGCCTGAAACTCCCTGTGCTTAGTCTCCTAGGAGACAGAAATGTACTCTTAGGTGATTGGCCGACTGGCTGTCCGACAAGTACAGCTACCCTGATGGTTAACTGACAGCTAGGCTAGAATGAATGGGAGAAACCTGCATAAAAAACAAGGCTTTTTGGCTTGGAAGGCAGAGTTGACCACTGGACGAAGGAATACAAAGAAGAACTTGAAGAAGACACCTGAATCATCTCTTGGACCATTGGTTTGCCCAGTAAAGCCCTGATTTAATGTGGGTAGATGCCACATTAGGATGAAAGGCGGTTGACTGCCCGACAAACTCGCTAGATCTCAAACTCTTGCCTGCGACAACTATCGAGGGAGAAGATCTATGGCTGTTCAATATCTACAATAGGCCCTCAGGAGCTCGGGGGGGGGTGGAATGGCAACGTTAGATAGACTGTAGGAACTCATAAATGTAAAGGCCCCCCAAACCGCCCATATATACTAAACCGTTGAGGTAGGAGATGCAAACCTACAGATGAACTGATAATATAATTAAATGGTTTATGGGAGGTGGAAAGGGCACTGAGTTCCCCAAAAAGTGGAAGGGCTGTGGGCCTGGACCTAATACCCATAGACCTGTACAAATATGAAGAGGGGGTATGGGCTCTTACCCTATGTAAAATGTTTAATGCTATTATTGGTTTGGGGGTAGTAACTATATCTTGGCAAAAAGCGGTAATAATACCTGTGTCCAAAAATGGTACTAGGGACTCCCCAGCTAACTACCACCCAATTTCCTTGTTAGATTGTGCAGGGACCATTTTTGAGAAGGTTATTCTTAACCACCTACAAGAATGGGTGGCTACATATCATGTCATTAGTGATCTTCATGCTGGTATTCGGAAAAATAGGGGGACAGTGGACCAATGCTTCTTGCTGTTCCTGCTGAGCCAGAAATAGACTGTGCTGCAGAAAATGAAGCTGTATGCTGTGCTTTTGGATCTAAGGGCAGCTTTTGATCCATTCCTCAGGAACACCTTATGGCATATACGGTTAACTCAAAATGCACCCACCCACTGCTTGTTTCAATCATAATGCTGTTATATTCTGAGAATCAGGTCACAGTGTGCTATGGTCTTGGAGGTGAGCATGCACACCCCTTTGATACGTATAAGGGTGTGAGGCAGGGGTACATATTGTCCTCCCTGCTTTTCAGCTTATATATCCACGAGATCAAAGATGCATCGGTGAGGGAGATACAAGACTGTTCCTGGATGGCTGCAGAGAAATATCCAGAATTACTTCATGCAGATGTTGCGGTCATCCTGTCAACCACCCATCAAGGCCAGAAAAAGATGTTTCATGCTTGACCGAATGTAAAGATTTGCAATTCAACCTAAATACAGATAAGACCAAGGTTATGATCTTTAAGCCACAATTTGCAAAACATAGCCCCATGCTACTTAAAGCTTGTGATATAACATTGGAACAGGTATCATATTTTGATTATGTGGGTGTGAGGAGTCTGGAGGATGGACAGCTCAGATTGATAAATCAAGTACCGCTTTGGGGAAGTACAGTGGGACCGTCAAACCATGTTTTACCTTGCATGTCAGTGCTGCAGTGTCACTTGAACTAGATTTGTATACAAAACAGGCACTACCTGCATCTACCGATGGCTCAGAAATATGGGGCTGTGTTAATACAGGGAAATTAGATGAGTAAGTTTGTGAAAAACATGGTGCTACTTCCTAATAGCGCTCCAACAACACTGGTCCACTTGAAGCTTAATGTTATCCCAGCGGGTGACCAGGTCACCCTTAACCCAGCGGGTCTAAAAAAATACCAGGATGCTCTTACCCACCTTATGTCCTTGTATGGTGGCAAAAGCTCCAGAAGGGTTGTACATCTAAAGAACATTCTTCTCGCCTTCTGAGAGGACTGTGGGAAAAGCACCAGGGGTTAATAGGACTGGTAGCCAAGATACTGAAGAAGGTTGCCATAGTAAGAGCAAAGAAGCAATTGGTGGCGAAAATGTGTACCATTAAATTAGGGCCGGATTATCACCTGCTCACAACGGCACCTGGGTTCAAGATCTGTCTTGATAAAATTACACCAGCATATGAAAGATGATTGTGTTTTTGGATCAGGCTGGGCAGATTGCCATAGAATGTTTACAACAGCATGGGAAGATATGGAGAGGGGGGAGTGCCTGATGTGGGGGACAGGGAGTGAAACCGTGACACACTTCCTGTTGATTTGGCCCATGACCTTACATCTAAGATGTACCTGTTTAACACCTTTCTTAAGGGTGGCAGGGATTCAGCGTTTAGTCAAGGCTGTGAATTTGCTCAGACAGTGTACGCTGCCCCATGTTGCATTTGCAATGGTTCGTTATGTACATAAGGCATTGTTGCAATGAGGGAGGGCGTTGAAACAATTTTGGTAGGTCGTCTCTGCTTGTATACAGTGATGATGAATTTTGGATAACTCTGCGAGGCTGCGAGCAAGCTCTCCTCACCATTAAGATTTTGTAATTCACAACTATGTGGAGACATCTTGGGAGTGAGGTAGTGGTGCTGCTATAGTGTGTTATGTTCCCTTCTATTGATTTTATTGGGCAATTCATTTTATAATTTGCGTTATATTGATTATTAGATTTATATGTTTATACAACATTTTAAAATAAATCGGCAGTATACCTTTGTGTGTATTGTGTGTTTTGTGGAAATTGTTTTATATGTGGGTTTGTACTTGAAAGAGTTTATGCAGAATGAAAGTGTATTTGATGATGATATTGGTAATAAGGGGGTTGTAGAGAGATTGGGTAGCAGTCCTTCTACTGAGTATCTGTGCAAATATACAGCATTGGTAAAGTCATCAACTAATCCTTGATGTTAAAGCAAGGTCCCAGATATTCCCACATGCTTTGGACTACAGCTACCACCAGCCCTATCCATCATACTCAATGGCAAGGAATCATGGATGTCATAGTCCAAAACATCAGGCGAATTTCAGGTTGCAGACCGTCTCAAAGGAAATGCATACTCTGATGCTATTGCGTCATCCACGACATCTTGGTCTCTATTTTCTACAGTAAATACAATCAAGATTTCTTTTTCTCCTGTACTTTTAGGAGGAACTAACTACCAGGAACTTGTCACTGTATTTTCAGAAAAGATCATTTTAATATATTTTAATATAGGAAATTGTTCTCAGCACTGAGGAAGACACCTGCTTATGAACTCCAGAAACAGCATGGCACATAACATAACTCACTCGGACATTGACTTCCGGTTCTTGAAGTGTCTCTTCTCCTGAATGACTTTGATTATATTACTTTGCCTGAGTTGTTCAAACGAAGTCCGGGCTATAAAAATTGTCCAAATGTCCAATCACTGTAATGTTGACTGTTTGCAATTATTTCAGGGATTATCTGAACGTTTATGAGATTGGGGCAGCAAATTCAGGTTAAGTTCATAGCAATTTCATGCAGACGATATATTGCTGTAAGAAGATGGCTGAAGGGGTCAGAACCTTTCCTGTCAGCATCTATCCATGGCTGAAGAGGTCAGGACCTTTCCTGTCAGCATATATCCATAGCAAGCAAAGTATAAAGTACAAGACAGCCAGAACATGTTCTGCCGTGGATGTTAAAAGAAAAAAATGGTCTAAATGCCCAATAGCTTGCACATGGACATTTCTTGTACACAAAACCAACATTAATTATTGGTTTTTAGATGATTAAATTACATTTTAAAATCACAGTGACAAATTTACAAAAAACAATACAAGTGAAAGCTGTATTTACAAGGGTGCAGGAGCCCATCTACTGAGGACGGATATGGTTCAAATAACCTGGTATATGGAATGTGTTTCATTGAGGAGGGGCGACAAACACGTATAAGGTCACTGTACCCTTCACAGAGGAGAAATGTCCATTTACAAAACAGTCAGGTCCCACCTGCCTTAGTGTGTCGAATATACTGATATGGAAGTGGATATTTCTCCTCGTTGTAAGGTACAGTGAGCTAAATCCTGGTTGAAGACCATCCTGAGTGGGCACCTTCCAAAAGAACAGGTTATATGGCCATGTACATTTTCAGTAGAGGGGCTCCCAGTCCTTTTTGTGAATGTTTAGGAACTTGAGGTTTCAGCCTAAATTACCCAATGTAATCCAGAAGTGGACCACTTGATCAACGTGCTAAGAGAGGCCCAGCTTCAAATCACTGATGAGGGCTCAATAGGCTGAATTATGTGTCTGGAGTTGCTCTTGGCACTCTTGTTCAGAGAAGAATTGCCTAGTATTTTGGTGCTGGACTGCCTTAATGGATGGCACCAGACTGATATGCAAATAGTTATTTCTCCTCTCTGAAAGGCACAGTGAGCTAAAACGTGGCTGTAGACCCTCCTGAGTGGGCACCTTCCCATAGAACATGCTATTTGGCTGTGTTTGTTCTCAGTAGACGTGCTCCAGGACCTTTTTGCAAGTGAAATCCTTGCAGAGGATGCACTCCTATAGACATTACTTTGAGAAGTGCTCAGGTCCCCTGAATCACAAAGGCAACCTGCACATCTCTAAAGGGATGTGCTGCAGTTATGGTATGATGTGTTATGGGATGTATAGAGCTCAACCCTGCCATGTGCATGATTTCCAGGTGTTCAAGCAGATCTGCATATAAAGGGCTGAGTTTGTTAGTGGGAGGAAGGGGAAGCGCATACATGCTTTTTGCTTTTGTGTTGGTCGTTTCTGTTTGGAAAAACAGGTCACTGTGTTTGTGTTTTTGTGTTATATGGTACTGCATTGCTAGTTAGCTACTGCATATAATGTTTACATTTGATGCTGCTCTTCTGCTGTGTCCTAGGTTCTAGATTGCAAGGTTGTGGAGTGGAGAGTGTTCAGAAGCTCAGTTGGAACGGTCGGAGAAGAGACAAGTTGTTGTGAGAAGGCCTAGAAAGCTGAGGGCTTGATTACCCAAAGCTTTGTCCAACTTCAATAAAAGACAAAGAACAATTAATCAAGAGTGTGTGGCTTTACTTCATTTCAGTAGTGACAAGCTGGTCTCAAGCTGCTGGGGGACCCACAAGTGCCTTCCCTCATCGGTCGACTCTCTGCTGTGTTCCTCTATTGGCACTGAGAGAACTCACTGATGGATGACTTGCTGTTCCACCACTGCAGCATCAGGAAGGGGGGAGCACCCTGGTCTTTTACTTCTCTTCTTTCTCTACCCCCTCCAAGAAACTGTTTCCCCCTGTCTATCTGCTGTTAATGCGTGTATAGCCTCTCACTTCCTTCATCTCAATCCTTCTAAGACTGAAATCCTCTACTTTCCTTCTACCTCCCCTTCTCCCTCTACATTGCCCTCCGGCATCTACTTTCCACCAATTCTCCTCCCTGCTTGTGATCTTGGGGTCCTCTTTTACCTCTCACTTTCTTTCACTCATCACATCTCCACCACAGCATATTGAGTTTGTTATCATCTCTTAATTAAAGTTCTGTACTTCATCTCGGTATCCCATCCTCTCATCTTTCTCCCTTGTACTCTTTAACTCTGTTATCCACTTATTAATACAGCTCCTGTCTCATTCTCCTGTGTCAAATAACTGGTCCTGTCATTGCTGGGTCTGGATCTGGGTGGGTGTTCGACTTAAACCAGGGGTTTCCTCCTCTGGATAGTCCGGGCTTTTGGGGAGAGTCTGGTATGGGGCAGAATCCAGTGCCCAAGTACCCCCATCTGAAGGAACCATGGATCAGGCCCCTGGGAACCAGATCCCTACCACACAATGCTGTTCCCCCGGATTAATGCGGTGCATGGATAGCAGCAATTGCTGACTGGGGAGTCGATAGATGACAGTAGGCCAGGAGGAGGTCAGAATTCCAAGGCAAGATTGAAGGCAGGAGGACCACATGGCAGAAGCAGGGCCACCAGGAAGGCACCCAGGGAGAACAGGCAAGGCAGAGACAGTGGACTGAAGTAGAAGGCAGAGAGAGGAGATACTACAGGAAGAAAGGAATGGAGGAAAAAAGACCAGGAGAGCTAAGACACCAGGAGAAGTGTCAGCAAGTAACATAGAGCACTTTACGATGCGTCAGTGTCAGCATTCAAGGGAGGTTGTGAGTGGGAGGCTCCTGGCATTGTTGCCAAGGCAATGAGGGATGGCGACCATACTGCACATGACCGGGATGCCGGTTCCCCGCACATAAGCAGAACTGCAGATAGGCCGGTGCCCATAGCGCAAGGTGCAGTATCCCAGTGGCCATGTTGAGGCAGATTACGGTCGCTGAGGCCCTCCCGCACTTACCTGTCTCCCGGTGTCGCAGGTGCCATCATGGGTAAAGTCTCCAGGTAAGTCTGTGCAGGCTGCAGCGGTGAACTGTAGAAAGTGGTGGTAGTATGACACCATGTTACTACTGCCCGCATCTCGGTCTCTCTTCTCTCCTTTGATCTTTATCTTCTCTTTTATTTTCTTTTTTTCATCTTTAAATCTCTCCATGGTCTTACCCCTCCCTATCTCTGCTCTTTGGTCTCCTTATACATCTCTGCACGCTCTCTTCACTCTCTGTCTCTTTTTCATCTTTCTGTTCCTAAGCCACCCTGTGTCTCCTCCCCTTTTTGCGCATGCCCTCCTTGCTCCCAAATACTGGAACAGCATTCCCCAACATATCTGTTACTCCTCTTCCTTCCATGTATTTGGGATGCAGATCAAAACCCATGCTTCAGTCATTCTCCCAAGATTAATTCTGTTACTTTGTTTTTTATACCCTTCACTGTTATGTGTAATGCAGTAACTAGTATTCATTGTCAAAACATTTTGGTAAGAGATATAAATATAATAAAATAGAAATAGAACATCTTCTCCAGGCAAGACTTAGTCTGTCCTTTTTGGCTCTACTTTCTAGGGCTTGGGAGGAGGAATTATGGGTAAGGTGATTTCCTGAGCCTGTTGGTGTTCTGGGTTTCATAAAGACATTGTGAAAGATGGCTGACTTCAAAGCTACATCCGTTTTTTTCTGCAAAGAGTTAAAACACATGATGAAACAATAGAAATCCAGCTAATAACACAATCTCTGCTTTGTTAAAGCCTTAAAAAAAAGGGTGAAAATCAGTATTCAAGCTAAAAAAAAGAGCAAAATACCTTAGGGATTGAAAGTGTTTGTCCAGAGAAGAGTTTGTTGCTTCTTGTAACAGCAAACTCTTCCCCAGACCAGACACAAACTCAATCCTTTTTTACTCAGTTGTTCAGGGCTGGTGGAAGGAAGATGCCGGGAGGGGTGGGGCACTTTACTTCCTGGGTTTACAGAATGCCTAGACTTCACAGAGAAATTGTGGAAGATGACTGCCTGCAAAGAGAAGCCCATTTTTGCAAAGACTTAAAAAAAAAACAGAAGAACATTATGGCAATCCAGCTAACAACACCATTTTTACTGTTTTAATGCATTACAATAAGGTGGGGAAAATATGGATTCAAGCTAAAACGTTACAGCATACTTCAGTGATGAGAAATCTTGTAACACCAAATTGTTCTCCACTGTCCTTTCTATCTCTTGTTTCTAGAGATGATGAGGGAAAGGGGAGGGGGGGTGACATGACTTCCCGGGCCTATAGGAGGCATGGATTTCTCAAAGTGATTTTGATAGATCGCTGGGTGAAAAGCTAAGTACGTTTTTGGAAAGGCTTACAAAACAAAAGGAAGCAATGCCACTCCAGCTAGCAACACCACCCATGATATGATATGATATTATAGGATATGATAAGGCATTTATAACGTGCCTTTACACAAGTGTTTCTGGGCACGACAAGACAAGGGAGACAAGACAAACGCAAGATAAGACAAACATTCCTACTAGGCCTTGTGTCATTTGGCTCATGCAAGTGCAACACTAGAATTGCAAGTAGCAGGAGCGAGGCGAAGTGCAAGGGAGAGGAAAGGGGGAAGTGAGATCAGAGCAGCATTGCTCTGAGTAAGAGTAGCCAGGGCCGCGCATCTCTGAGTACGTGCAAGGGGAGCTAAAGAGGTCACTGTCATGGCCCCTAAGTGTGAGGTACGCCAGGAGAGAGTGCAAAGGAAGACTGATCATGGAGGAGCCTGGTACCCAGTGAGACTCTGAGTGACCAAGAAAACCAGTCGGATCCGTAGACAGGTATGTTAGCAAGGGAGCGAGCGAGGGATGGCAGAGGAGAAAAGGAGGGTCTTGAGCTGCTTACGGAACTTCAGGTGGTACAGCTCAAGTCTGAGAGGGGCAGGGTAGCCAGTCCAGAGGGGAGCCCCTGCAGAAGAGAGAGATCTACACCCCCCACTCTGCTTGGAGAAGTGTCTGACCCTCAGAGAGTTGGAGGTAGCTGAGCAAAGGGCTCTACAAGGAAAGTATTTTGGAATAGAATTGGATGTAGTGTGGACCCTGGCCACAGAAAGCCTTGTAGACGATGCAGAGGGTCTTGCACTTGATCCTTGCAATCATTGGAAGCTAGTGGAGAGATTTCATGGCTGGAGAGATATGGTCTCTGGGCTTAAGGCCAAATATAAGTCTTGCTGTCCTGGTATGGATTAGTTGCAGGGGGTGAATAGTAGAGGTAGGCACTGAGCTTATGGATAAAGTGAGAAAAGGTAGACAATCTCTGAGAAGGTGCAGCTGGAAGTGGTTATTCCAACAAAAAGAGAGATTAAGGGTATATGCCAGCCTACCCTAAGTATGAAGGGGTTAACCCTTAAAAAATTGCAACAATTGAACTGGTGCTAGACGTCACTCTATTCTCTGTGTGGATTATATTCTCATGTCCTTATTTATTTCCGGGCGAATGAGAAACAACACCATCTACTTAGACATAGATTTGTAAAAAAATATATATGCATATTTTATTGTTCATTTACACACAAATATTAAAACATGCACCCTTAAGGTGCAGAATTAAAGTGCTTTTGTCAGTTCCTATATTAAGGGGGTAATTCATAGAATTCAGCGCACAAGTGGTGCACGCGGCTGGTGCACAGTGTGCGCGTGCGAATCCCTGCGCCAGCCGTGTGCGCCAAAACCCATTTCCACGCACAGCATATTCATGGATTCCAGCCACCAAAACCAGCCGTGGCGCACAGTGGCGCAGCGACCCTGCAGCAGCGCCAGTTACGCCCCCAAGAACGCCTTCCGCGCAGGGAAAAGCCATCAAAATCCCCAATCCAGCGCAAAGGGCTGCGCTAACCCTGTACCAGCACGGCAAGCGGGCTACGTGTATCACTGGGGTGCGCAGGAAGTACCTCACGCGATTGGCCTGGGTGCGTGTATTTCAGGGGTGCGCGGGAAGTTCCACACGCGATTGGCCTGGGCGCGTGTATTTCAGGGGTGCGCGGGAAGTTCCACACGCGATTGGCCTGGGCGCGTGTATTACAGGGGTGCGCGGGAAGTTCCACACGCGATTGGCCTGGGCGCGTGTATTTCAGGGGTGCGCGGGAAGTTCCACACGCGATTGGCCTGGGCGCGTGTATTTCAGGGGTGCGCGGGAAGTTCCACACGCGATTGGCCTGGGCGCGTGTATTACAGGGGTGCGCGGGAAAGTCTACACGCGATTGGCCTGGGCGCGTGTATTTCAGGGGTGCGCGGGAAGTTCCACACGCGATTGGCCTGGGCGCGTGTATTACAGGGGTGCGCAGGAAGTTCCACACGCGATTGGCCTGGGCGCGTGTATTTCAGGGGTGCGCGGGAAGTTCCACACGCGATTGGCCTGGGCGCGTGTATTACAGGGGTGCGCGGGAAGTTCCACACGCGATTGGCCTGGGCGCGTGTATTTCAGGGGTGCGCGGGAAGTTCCACACGTGATTGGCCTGGGCGCGTGTATTACAGGGGTGCGCGGGAAGTTCCACACGCGATTGGCCTGGGCGCGTGTATTTCAGGGGTGCGCGGGAAGTTCCACACGCGATTGGGCTGCGTGCAGGTATTACAGGGGTGCGCGTGAAGTCTTACACGCGATTTCAGCAGGGTACGTGTATTTCAGGGGTGCCGGGGAGTCCTACATGTGATTTGCCAGTGTGGGTCCTCCCAGGTGTTCCCTGTACACCCTCCACGGCCCCTGCAGGCAGCCCACACCACAGGGGACTACCCTGCATCCCTGGTCATGTCCCGCAGGCAGCCCACCCAACATGGGCATGCCCCCCAGCAAAGGCACATGTCTCCTTGCACCAATGATCACCAACTCATGTCCCCTTGCACCCCCACCCCCAGCATTGCGGGGCACCCACCACCAGGCCCCCACCCATGTCTCCCACCACCCCCACCCCCCCAGTCACCAGGGGCAGCCTCCACCAGGCCCCCACCCATGTCTCCCACCACCCCCACCCCCCAGCAGTGCAGGGGCACCCACCACCAGGCCCCCACCCATGTCTCCCACCACCCCCACCCCCCAGCAGTGCAGGGGCACCCACCACCAGGCCCCCACCCATGTCTCCCACCACCCCCACCCCCCCAGTCACCAGGGGCAGCCTCCACCAGGCCCCCACCCATGTCTCCCAGCACCCCCACCCCCCCAGTCACCAGGGGCACCCACCACCAGGCCCCCACCCATGTCTCCCACCACCCCCACCCCCCCAGTCAACAGGGGCAGCCTCCACCAGGCCCCCACCGATGTCTACCAGCACCCCCACCCCCCCAGTCACCAGGGGCAGCCTCCACCAGGCCGCCAGCCATGTCTCCCAGCACCCCCACCCCCCAGCACTGTGGGGCACCTGCCAGCAGGCCCCCACCCATGTCCAACTCATGTTCCCCACCACCCCCACCCCCCAGCACTGTGGGGCACCTGCCAGCAGGCCCCCACCCATGTCCAACTCATGTTCCCCACCACCCCCACCCCCCAGCACTGTGGGGCACCTGCCAGCAGGCCCCCACCCATGTCCAACTCATGTCTCCCAGCATCCCCACCCCCCAGCACTGTGGGGCACCTGCCAGCAGGCCCCCAACCATGTCCCCCTGCCCCCAGGTCCTGACGATACTCAATCATGGCAGTAATGGGCAGCATACCCAGCACAAACACCCAGCCAAGGATTGCATCCACCCACATAGTAAATGCAATTACATGATACAACCCCAATGGCAAGTATGTAAATGAACACATGTCCGTCACACACACATACACAATGGGCGCAAGTGAATGTCAAAACCCATATCATGACATGCATGAAACCAATAAGAAAATACCACAAATGAAAGTCATGAAAATATGTATTAAAGATGAAAAAGAAGTAAACATACAACAATGGGGATAACAAAAGAAATGGTCCATGTCCGAGAACTAATGTGAAAATTCAAAAAACAAAGGAATCCAAAAACTAATGTTGTCCAAAGCAAAATCAAGGGGAAAAAAAATAAGGAAAAACCATTGCCTCATGGTGAACACAAATATAAATCAAAAAAATGTATTTCCATAAATCCAACTATGCACAAGAATCTTCCAGGGTCCATGAGCCCAACACTATAAATGAAACCTACTACTACCTAATAAAAAAACTATATACAGAAAAGTGGCCATTGTCCGAGCGGTCCAAAAAAATCTCAAAAAATAAAATAAACCTAACACTAACTAACTAAAGAACTATATACAATGGCAGCGGGCAAGTCCTGCGGCTCACTCTGTGATGTTGCCGGCCAGGGCATCATCGAACTCCATGTCGATGTCCTGGAGGCGGGACTCTGTCCTGGCCCCGAGGTCTCGCAGGGATAACCCCATGTTCACCTCAAACTCCCTGCGAGCTTCCTCGAGGCACTCAGCCCGCCTCAACGCCCGACGCATGGAGAACTCCGCCCAGACCATGGTGAGCCGCTCCTCTTCCGCCCGCTGCTGCTCCGCATCTATCCGCTGGACCAACTGCTCCCACATGGAAGACACTACCATCCCAGGGTTCTCCTGCCCCCTGGCCGATGCCTGCCCCTCTGATCTTGATGGTCCCGAGCCATGGTGCCTCCCACGTCGAGCCTGCTGCTGCCTCCGACGCCACTGCCTCTGCCAGCACGACGGCATCCAGGCTGATGGAAACCACCGACACCGTCGTGCACGTGCCCTGCCCGATGATGCCGTCACATCCTCCATCTGCTGGGGTCCAGTTGCTGTGTTGTCCACCCCTGCTGGACCTCTGACTCCCGACTGTGGCAGGGATGGGATCCCCACCGAGCTGGCTGCATTGGTCAGGGCAGGTCCACAGGGGGCCCTGGTGGCATCTGGGCCGGAAGACGGCAAGGAGAACGACTGGCGTATAGTCTCCACAGAGGAGGAGAGGGTCGCCAGATTGGCCGACACATGCAGGAAACCCCCGAACATGGCCGATCCCAATTGGGCCACGTCAGCACGGTGCTCTTCGTGATGACGTGCGTGCTCCTCCTGGGAAGCACGCACGGCATCACGAATCACAGCCGTGCGCATCGCGACCCCAATCAGGACCTTCTCCACACGGCCAGGGGTCCCCTCGTCCGCAGGTGGAGGGGAGTCAGATGACATGGACATCCCCTCTACCTGCGGACGGGCCTGGGACGGGGCATCCCTGCTGGTGCAAGGTGGTGCACCCACAGGTTCAGGGACAGCGACATGCACAGGCCCCTCCACGGTGACCTGTGCTGCCTCCTGCCCCTGCCCCTGGACTGCACCACTTGCACCAGCAGGGATGCCCCCACCAGGCCTCATGTGCGCCTCAGTGGCGGCCTCCTCCTCCTCTGTGGAAACCACCAACCTGGATGGCTCCTCGCCGTCTACCGCCGTAGCAGGCCCCTGTGGGGGCTCACCCACCCCTTCCACTGCAGCCGTGGGGGCATCCCCGCCGCCTTGCTCCACAGCGCCGTCTCCGCCCTCTCCTTCGCTAGCCGCTGCGTAGAGGGAGACATAGAACACAAGCATCAGGGTACTGTACAATGGTCCCCTAGACAGGAAGCAATAGCAGATGAGTGCCACTGTCAAAGTACACTTCCATCATGTCACACCACAACACATGTGTCAGTCCAGGCAAAACACACACAGTGACAGTCATGGTGCGTGCCATGGACATTTCAATGCATGTCCAATGGACTCTCGAATCATACAATGTAATGGGACTCACATGCATCATGGGTCATGCCTATCACATGCACACACTTCACCTCAGTCACATCCATCTGGCCCCGTACACCCCAATCACAGTGCATACAAGGATGACTAGGCTGCATCAGTGAATCTGTACATTGTCACAGACATGTGTCATGCATCCATGGCACTCACAAGTCACAGACACGCAGGTCAGGCACACAGACATGGATACCACATATGTATCTGGCATCAGCACCCATCCCTCGCCCCCACCCATGTCCAGGAACAGAGACTGCCATGCTCTCATGTGTGCAATCTGCACAGGGCTCCCCATGTCGCATTCAAACACATGCAACAACCGTGCGGTTCACACATTACAGGTCGCACATGCATTCCCATGATGTCCCTGCACACATACATGCGTACATGGCCTATGTCACACATGCAGGCAAGTATCAGACAACCAGCACACTGCAACATGCCCTGTCTCACACAGCAATGCTTGGCCACTTACCGCTCAACTCCAGACGGGTCTCCCTCTCAAGGACCTGGGCGTGGAGCGCTGGGTGTGCGCGTTCCAGGACCCTCAACTTGATGGAACTCATGCGGCCCCGGCCCCCCTCCACGAGGCGCCGGGCCTTCATGAGGGTCCTGGACCTCAAGTCCTCCCAGCGCTTCTTGACCTTCTGGATGGTGCGGGTTGCCACCCCCTCCGCGTTGATGGCAACCACACAGTCGGCCCAGATCCTCTCCCGTCCTTCCCTGTTGGCGCCAGGACGATCCGAAGAGGGCATCATACTGCCCCAGGACTTGCTCCACCAGGACACCAACTTCGGTGGCAGTGAAGCTGGTGCCCCTCTGCCCCTCTGGCCGGGGATTGCCACTGGGGTCAGATGTGGATGTGCCCGACATGGCAACCCCAGGGGCAGGAGTGGGTGGGCAACTGGGTCCTGGGGCTGGGCTGTGGAGCGATGTTATTCGAGTCGGGAGTCTTCTGTACCAGCAGGGGTGGACACAGCAACTGGACCCCTGCAGATGGCTGATGTGCAGGCACCAAATGGCAGGGCACGGTGGCAGCAGGCAGGCAGGCAGGCAGCAGCAGATGGCACGTGGGAGGCTGCTCGGGGCACTGGGGGGCAGTGATTCGGCCTTCTGGGCAGGAGCGTGGTCTTCCGTGTGTTTTAGCGTGGCCAGCTTGATACGGAGTGATTTGGCACGTGAAAAATCTGCACGTCAGCGTGTAATTCGAGGAAAGGCCCTTAGCGCGTAAGCGCGTCAGCACATGTACGCGATTTCATTGGACCAAAAGCCCTTACAGCGTAAGCGCGTCTGTGACGTATCGCGCACGGGCGTTGCCCTGGCAGGGCTTGGAGATCCCCCGTGCCTTTACACTGCTCTGTATGTGCTTTTCGTGCGGTGCGTGTGTTTTCCATCCGTTGGGGTTCACACGCTATTACTTCACAGCGGGTGTTGGCTACGCCTTCTTCTACACGCAAAGCAGACGGTGAGTGGTACCCCGCTCCCCTTTTCAGGGGATCGCGTGAAATAGTTCACGCGAACCCCTGAAATACACATAGCCCGCTCCCCCAGGCCCGATCGCTGAATAACTTCACGCGAACCCCTGAAATACACGTAGCCCGCTCCCCCAGGTCCGATCGCGTGAAAAAGTTCACGCGAACCCCTGAAATACACGTAGCCCGCTCCCCCAGGCCCGATCGCGTGAAAAAGTTCACGCGAACCCCTGAAATACACGTAGCCCGCTCCCCCAGGCCCGATCGCGTGAATAACTTCACGCGAACCCCTGAAATACACGTAACCCGCTCCCCCAGGCCCGATCGCGTGAATAACTTCACGCGAACCCCTGAAATACACGTAGCCCGCTCCCCCGGGCCCGATCGCGTGAATAACTTCACGCGAACCCCTGAAATACACGTAGCTCGCTCCCCCAGGCCCGATCGCGTGAATAACTTCCCCTTTTTGGATGCGCTGGGACTCTACCGCCTGCCTTCATGTGGCGGACGTGTTTCAGCTTGTGCGTGTCTTTGGCTGTGCGTGGCTTTGCCCTATTCGATTCCATGAATACGTGTGGCTCGAGTGCGTGTGGGCATTCCGTCTGCTTCCTGCAGTACATCCCCAGTTCCGCCCTTATTTTCGCCCGTTGTTCCCCATTCCGCACGTTACGCCCCGTGTCCTGCCCACTTTCTGGTGTATGCGCTGAGGTTGTGCGCTTTCACTGTGCGCGTCGCGCACGCCTTTCGGGATGTTGCAGTGACTTGTGCGCCATGCACGGGTTTGGCGCACATCCCGCGGTGAACACGCGCAGGGACTTCCATGAATCGCACACGTGCGCGTGCGCCTGTTTTTTTCCGCTTGCGCCTGCTTGCGCATGCTTGCGCGAAGATTTTCGGCGCACATTGGTTCCATGAATCGGCCCCTAAGAGTATAGATCTCACATTAACAATCATGTATGCAAAACACTAGATCCCTTTCCATCAGTGATTCAGTTAATTTGAAATTTGAATCGTTAGAGTGTTTTGTGCTGTGTTGTTTTAACACTGCTTAATCATTCCTTGTCTCGCACATCCCACTCAAACACATTCCATTCGTTTTTCCATCAATCACTATTATCATCTCATTCTACACACACACACAACTAGTGCCCGACATGTTACTTTCCGTTTTAGTGTTTCTGTGATTAATACTCGGAAATTCGTCAGGGGCTTTTTAGTAAAGGGTTAGTGAAAAGTGCATCACTATTTTGTCAATGTCGTAACTTAAAAACAAACATCAATTACTACAAGCAGAGTCATGTCCACTATTTGTGTTGGAGTATTAGTGGTATCTTCTTCTTAAGGGTTTAAATTACCCTTGCCTTCCACCTGTCAGAGAATAGTGACAAAAAAATAGGCAATTACTAAACTATTTACTATACTCTTTCAAACATCTATAAACAAATGATAGAGTTTTAAACTTCAGTCTGAAAATATCTACATTATCGAGGAGAGTTTTGGAGATGTTTACTATATCAACAAGATCATTGGAACCTCAGACACATAACTAACTGTGCCGTATCCGGATTATATATTCTTGGTAATGTGATTTAGGGGTAGAGATATGATCTTATTACAACCCCCGTTAGTTAACAGAGCATGAGATACACTGACACTCACCCGTTTTGGTGATTGTTTGGTCCACAGCTTTTGGGCCTACGTGGTCATGGGGTGAGAGTTGTTTCACTCATGCGGATAGGTCCGTTTATGCTAGTTCGGGAAAAAGGTGTACAAAAAAAGGTACGTGAGGATCTGAATAATCCAATCCCATGTTATTAATTATACAGCTTCTCCTGTCCGCTTACCCTCGGAGTGCGCTCCGTTTCTATCATTTTTCAAAAGTGTGTCTGAAGACTCTGTTGCCTTCTGGGTTTTCTATATGGGTGCTGGTTCCATCCAGCTCGGATTTGGGGTTTCTGGGGAAACAACAGCACATGGATGGTTGTTGTTAAGTTTTTAAGTCGAAAATATAGTCTACAAACTTATTCAGTTGTATAACTCACTTTGGTTACTTCCCAATCTGGGCGTCCTGCTCATACGCGTTGTGTTGTTTACACTCGGAGCGATCTACGGCGCCGGATGTTTTCCGCGTTTTCATTCGTCAAGCACTTATTAATTAAACAGGTTTATTCTCACCTGCATGGAAGGGGTCAGAGAGGGGATATGTGTTAGTTCCTTCTGTCTATGGAGAGTTGACTGAGTTATTAAGTGAGTCATGTGTCACAGACTTTTCATCCCGTACGTAACAAAATTCGATATTTACACATTTTCGTTGTAATTCAGTTGGTAAATTCAAATTCCTTTATATTTGAGTCTGGCCTACCAACAATGAACTGGAACAGTGGACAAATTCCATTTTTTAGAGGATACAATCATGAACATTTACGATCTCGTATGCGCTTATCGTTAATCAGGGACAAGTCCTCACATGTTCTCTTACCGCCGTTATTGGATGTTGATTCCTGGTTCAAGTGTGGCTACGGCGATGTGTTTCGGTACCCGTTCCACGTTCGAAAGTAACCGAACTTCCGCGTTCTCACTGCCGTCAAGCACTTCCGGGTTCACGTCTGTTCGTTTTCTGGCATGCCGGGTTTTTAATACGTCAATTTTGGTGGTTGACGCATGCGCCATGGGGCTTCGGCATGATGTTCGATTTTTGAAGAGATAGGTGTTGCTCTAGTTCATTCATTAAGTCTGTGATCTTTTCAAGCAGGTAAATGCACCCTATTTCGGCATTATTTTAAAATATCCATTTCGTTCCTGTTCAGTTGCCTCATGACGTTATGATTCTAGTTAAGGGCCTAAATTATCATGTTGATGTTTTCTGTGTTTCAGGGCCACCAATCGAATTTCTCATTGAGTCCTGTGTGCATACTATTCGTGAGAAAAATGAGCTGTTGTTCTTTTTTCAAAAGGGCTCTTTTGTCTTTGTTGCTGTCCAGCCTTAACTTTTGTTTGTATAGAACTGTCCAGCTAATCTCTTCCACCCTATGGTTGTGCTCAATCCAGTGTTCCACCAGAGGTGCATTTCGCGTTTTATTTCTTATGCAGCGTTTGTGTTCCCCAATCCGGATCTTAATTTTTCTGTCAGTTTTTCCCACATAGATTTTTTTGCATGGACACCAAACTGCATAGATGACCATATTGGAGTTACAGTTAGTGAAGCTTTTCTGTTGCCACGGAGTTTGCAGGCCGATATCTACTGCTGTGCTTTTGAAGGTAGATGTGCAGCATACACAATTTCCACATTGTGTATGTCCCATCAATGTTGGGAATCCCCATTGTTGTGGTAATGTCATTTGTTTCATTGGTTTTTTACTGATGTCATTTTTAGATAAGTGTTCTTTGACATTTCGACTTCTTTTGAAGGCCATAATGGGTTTTGCGATTGGGTGGTCACTGTTCTCCAGCAAATGCCAATTGTTGCCAATGATTTTTTTGATTCCATTTGAAAGATGGTTGTAGGTGTTAACAAAGACAAGTCTTTTATTGGTGTCTTTCTGTGTCCGCTGTTGCCTATATTCCAGGAGGGCTTCTCTGTTGTTGTTATTAGCCCGTTTCCAGGCATTCTGAGTGATTTGCATTTCATTTTAACTGCTTCTTACTGGTAGTCTGTGGTGTTCGTGCTATTCCTTTTCAGTCTAAGAAACTGACCCAGTGGTAGATTATTCCATACATGGCGAGGATGAAAACTGGAGTAGTGTTGCAAGGAATTCTTGTCTGTTGGTTTATTAAATGGTTTCACATGTAGTCTTTTTGTCTCTGGTTCAGCACAGATGTGAAGTGGGAGAATGGAAGACCAGGCTCCCGCCCTTCCCCTCTCGCGCTTGGCCTAGAGGATCACGGCCCAGACAGCCGCCACGAGAGGAGTTTGCCTATCTACCGGACGACCAAATACCCTGGTACAGGAACATACGGATGTGTCCATCTACCTGCCCAGCAGCCCGCCCTGTCCATGGCGATACCTGCGGCACGGATCAACTCGACTAAACCTACACGTCGTTAGAGATGCCATGACGACCTAGCCAACGGTCAGCACACCTGTGCAAATATACACACCGGACACTCCCGCACCAATCTACACGAAGAATATACTCAGTGCTATGACGTAGGCGACAGACATACTCATGGACGTACATCTTTATTATTTTCCACATAGGCTCTCAAAACGCAGAAACGCAAGACGCATCATGAACTTATATAAAAAGGCTTGCTCACGCTTCTTCTAAGAGCCATGTACCATAATGAAGAATATAACGGGGACACGATACTGAGGATAAAGCAATATGATACCGTAACCTAAAGCGCCCTGCATCAAATGGTTCCAACTATGCACCAGGCCCAAGTAGGCCGCAGGCAAAAGCTTCCATGAAAATTGAATGAGCAAGAACTGGGTTGCTGACCCTGCAAATTGAGCCCGGCGAAGGCACACCGCCAAGGGCACGATGTTGCATTCTCGCACGCTGCAAGCCAACGCCAAGGTCGCACCTGCAAGATAAACCAGGCACACAGTAGGAAAAACAATATTAATTGTGTTGAATTTTGCCTCAAACACGGTCCCACCTCACGTGACAAAGCCAAACCTGACAAGATGCCAAGCCCAGAAGGAAGGAGACGCCTGAATCCCACGTTTCAAGACACAGGCAGATACAATTAAAAGACTCATTGGACATCTGCAGCAGTGGGAGTATTCGACCTCCCAACATATGAATAAATCCTCACATTGTTTACACCTACCCATATTAAAACATTGTTGCAAATGACAGGTGCACCGCGAGCTGGGAACAGCGATAGTCCCAGACTGGGAGGCTCGCGAGCGGACCAATTAGAACATGGGGTTCTTATCACTGACGTCATTCACATTGACCAATCCTCAGAGGTCTTCATGTAACAATTTTCATGTATCAAATTGAAGGGACAGCCCAGGTATACCACCTGACTAACCCTCAGCCACTAACACCGTTCTCTATATGTGCGCTATACTAACCCTACCACTCGAGTAACCAATCCAGAGTGGAGATAGGTTTTTTGCTAAACTTTCCAAGTGACGCAAGTAGCGCGTCATACAAAGGTAAAAAGGGCCTGCGAGCCCCACGATTGTGTGTGTGTCAGGACGGACGCGTACGCTCCTTGACCCATCCCTGCCGTTTTGTCCAATAAACAGCAGTGTCACCTTGCTTCTTGCGTGTGTCTCACACTCTATCTCTTTTGGGATATACGGGAGGAGTTGGGCAACGGACGGTCCGGCCGACCCCGGCAGAATTTCCCCCCGACAAGTTGGAGGCACTGCTGAGATCTGTTTAAGATCTGCTTTTTTTTTTTACTTTTTCCAGGTAATCGCGTTGCGAGGAGGCTCGGCGGCGCGGCCCCCTCTGCTGTTGCCCCCTTCTGAGGACTACAGGACCATCGCGGAGCTGCGAGAAGACCGGACAGCGCAATCCGGATATTGGCCCTCGGGAGCCGGTTGAGAAGTATCCCGCCCGCGGTTGGCGAGTGTCCAGACGTGGTCCAGACGAGGGGAGGTGGCTAGCCGCTTGGAGGGGTGCACGCAGTCGAGCGGCCCCGCATCAAGAGAACTTGGTGAGCATGCCACGCACAACAAGCAAGGTGAAATTGTGAGGGAGGGGGGAGGAATTAAATACGGGAGGTGGGAGGTGTCGCACAGGTGCGCGGCGAAGGTTTGGCAATTTAGTGTTGGCAATGGAATGAATGGTAGCCGAACGAGTGCGAGAGCAGTCGGCTACGTTGCGCGAGAGAGGGGGGTGGAGCACGAAAACATCACGTGCGGCCGCTCGTAGACACTGATTGGCCTAGGTCGCGACTACATGTAAGGGTGTGTGTGTGTGTGTGGTTTCCTACGATTTGGCATTTATTGATCAATGAGTAGATGAGGATCCCTATTGTTCGAGCAAGAAACTCGATAGGTAGATGACGTTTCCCTGTAGGCGGTAGCTAGTTAGTTGCCCAATACGGAAGATAATTGGCTGGTTAAGCCCTCCTGTCGAGGGGCGTATCACACGAGAGGCGACGCAGCGTGCGCAGTCCGATTATATTATTGATTACCTTGTTCCAGGAGTGACAGGAAGACAGCTGTGAGGTTAACGGGGGTAGATTGCAAGTGTATTTTGAACTTAAAGGATATATGAAGAACTTACCAGTAGCTCAAAGAGATCGGTGACGTCACCAGTAGGGCTTTCATAGGATATCCCGAGCACAAGGCATCTTTCTTTCTGAGAGTGGTGGGGAAGAGAACTGTGGTAAGGGAGTGGAAACGGAGATAAACGGTAATGAGTTGATCGGGGAAAGGTGAAACGGGGGACGTGGCTGCGCACAGAGAACGCCGGCCATGGCAAGTGCAGAAGAAGGAGGAGGAGCAAGTGAAAATAGGACGACTGTATAAGAACATCATAAGGGGTACGCAGCCGCAGAGGGCTACGTGCGCCTCGGCCGCAGGGGGCCGTAAGGGTGTCGTGTAAAGGAAGAAAGACAGAAGAAAATATACAAATGTAAATACTATATTTTTATAATTTTCCTTAGCGGACTATCGCAAGTCCCCAAACTTACGGGGCCAGGTAACGATATAAGGCTGTATATTGTAAACTGCTAGTGAGATAACCGCTACCAGATAGGGGAAGAGCAACAAGTGGAGCGCTACTATGTCATACGGGACAGGATAGGGAGGGTGGGGGAACACCCTCACTACCCCACTACTACACATCACCCCATAGGGAGAAACTGATTAAGTATAGCATAGAATGGACCCAGGGGACGGACAACAAAATGATAACACCGTGGCCGCCTAATGGTAGCTTTGATCCATATGCCCAACATTCACTATTAAACCATCTGCATAATACATACAAAGGGAAGAAGTTGGCAAACCACGTGGAGGTGTTTAACTTATGGAGGATGTTCCAAGGGTCCCGACCAGGACCAAATGGAATGTTCACTGTGGGGGAAATACCGGAAGAAAAAGAGATTAAGGAGGAAGGAGAGGATGGGAAAAAGGGGAGTGAAGACCCAAAGAACACGGGGAACGGACAAGAGGGAGGAGAAAAGAATAATACATCAAATGAAATAAAAAAGGAACCGAGTAACGATATACCCCTAGCAAAGGGAGTGAAAACAGAGGGAGGGGGGTTGTACCCTTTAAGGGAGTTAGGAGAAATAGGAAGAGGTCAGTTAAGGGCGGCTGAGGGGTACTCGAACCCGGCATACAGCCCTCCACCATATGTGGCTCATAGGAAGATGCCAGCAGGGGAGGGGAGGACTGGAGAAGAACAAATTGTGGAAGTAGGAAATGATGAGTTGGTAGCTGCACAGATACTATTAAAATTACAAGGTTCATTAACAGGAGAAGAGAAGGAGGTAGTAAGGAAAACAGAGGAGGATAATACCAGGGAGAGTGAAATGAGGGGGGAAGAGCTGTTACGACAAAAGGAAGAGATTTTGGAGGAACGACTAGCAGAGTTAAGGGATGAGCAGAATGAATTGATCAAACAGCTCGAGAGGGAGGAAAGAGAGAGAGCGAGGAAAAGGAAAGAAGTTAAGAACGAATTGGAAAAATAAGGGAACGAACTGAGGAGCAAAGGAGAGAAGCTAAAAGGGTAAAAGCAGCAGCAGAAAGGGTATCAAGAGCAGTGCTGCGAGAAAAGAAAAGGGAAGAAGAAGAGAAAGAAAGAGAAATGGCAATGTGGAAGAGGAGATTACTATCAGAAACGACTAAGAAATACGAAGAAGGGAGGGTGGTAGATAGTATATTAGAAAGGGAAAGGGTGAAATGGGAAAGGAAGAAAGAGGATGAAAGAATACTGGAACAGATGAGTAGTGAAGTAATGGAGGAATTAAAAAGGAAAAGGGAGGAAAATGGTAGGGAGATGGAGGAGAGAAATGAAGGAGAAAGAGAAGATAGGAGAAGGGAGAGTGAAGTTTGGGAGGATGTATATAGAGACACAGAAGTAGCAACAACATCAGCGCAAAGGGGAGCGGTTGGTAAAGGAGGAAAGGGAGAACCGGACCTGATAGACTTAAAAACAGTAACAATAAAGGGAAAAAAGACAGAGTGGGGGGTGCCGTTTATGACTGACTTTTGTAGTGAGGAAGAAGAAGGAGTGGAGAAGGAAGGAAGAAACAGTGAAAGAGAAAGCCTAGATAAACTATACATCACCCGGACCAACACAGACTCACCATGGATCCGTAGGAGAAAGGATGAGCTGGAGAGAAGTGAGGAGGGAGAGCAAGGAATAGCGGAAATACAGACACATGAGGCCGCACCGTCCCCATCATGCCCTCTCCCATCGCACTCTACATGCTCAACCACCTCACGCTCGTTACGCACAATAAAACTTGCACCCTTCACAGACGAACTGACACCCTATGCATTTCGGCTTAGGGACCTCCCTAGACGCAGGCAGGAAAGACAAATACACATGCCCACATTAAATACAGGAAATGATGGAAGAAGGGGAAAAGATGGAGAAGAAAGAGTTACGAGCAGGGGAAATACGGATGAAATTGATGATGTAGAAGAAAGGGAAGAAGAGGAAGGGTGTGAGGACTCGATTTTATGGAACACAAAGAGTAAAACGAGAGATAACTTAATGCCACTTCTGGAGAGGGGAGGGGTTAGACCACAGTATGTCCCTTGGAAGCATACAGACAAAGAAAATATAAAATGCAGGCTCCCATCATTAAGTGGAGGTGCGGGTAAGTGGATATATGAAATGGAAAAACACACCGCAGGACAGAAACTGGCAGTAGGAGATGTAAAGGGCCTTCTAATATCGATATTAGGGGATGCAGCGGATGAGATTTGGAAGAGAGCGGGATTCCCTGGGGTAACAATAACAAACACATCGCATGATGGGGCACCATTCGCAAACTGCAGACATGCACTATGGCAGGCTCTGAGGGTACAGTACCCAGACACATCTGACATAGGAGCAATTACCTCCCGCAAGATGCGTGAGAACGAAGATCCTGTTGATTATATCCAGGAAATCCAAGAGAAGTGGCGCATGGAAACTAGAGAACAATGGGACAAAACACCAGCAATATTTTATCATATACTAGTACAAGGGCTCCCAGAAGGAGTTCAGAAACAACTAAAGAAAGTAGTGGTAATGGAAGCAAAAGCATGGCCAGAAATACAACTGACTATAGTGCATCATTGCAGGACATGGCAAGGAAAAATGAAACAAAAGGAAGAGGACAGGAAAACGGAAGAGGCTAAACTAGTACAGAAAAAGCTTACTAAATACACAATGGAAGGGGCACTAATAACTACGCCTACAACAATGACCCAAAGCCCCACACAAGTAGTGGCTGCACAAGATTCCTCCCAAATACCACCTTCACAGACTATAACATAACAGGTGCCGCCACTCCAACCATACACGACCAACATGGGAGGAGGATACCCAATGCCAGGAGCTGGGTATTATAATTATAACAGGGGGAGAGGAGGAATTATGAGAGGGAGAGGATACGGATATAACACCCAACAGCAGGTGGGAGGACTTAGAAATTCCTACCCCACAGGGCAACCAGTATACCAGGACAACACAGGGAGCTTTCCATGGCAGAGTAGGGAACCACCGGTGTGTTGGAGTTGTGGATTATTAGGGCACATGTCACGCACGTGTAGAGTTAGACCAGGAACACCATCATGGAGTGAACAGGGACAACCAAGGCCCTCACAGGAACAGCAGGGCATACAGCAACAGCAGACGTTGCAACAGGGAAATGAACAGCAACAACTAATAACACAACAACAGCCACAGACACATTCACTGCCACAACAACAGGTAGCGATAACACAACAACCCCAAGTACAAAAAACACAACTGGGTAGGGTGACGGTCCTGGGACACAACCCTTACACAGGAAATGGCCAATCGTTGTACCCTCAATAGGACAGCCCACAGACGGCCTTGGTGTGTCCCATCCTGTCAGTAACACCTAATAGTGCGGAGGAACCACGCATAGAGGTAACGATAGGTGACAAAAAATTATCATTCCTTGTTGACACTGGGGCGACCCGGTTTTGCATAAGGGAAGGTAAATTTAAGATGTCAGGCGAAGCCATGAACACCCAAGGATTCTCTGGGGCTAGAGGGTTGGTTCCTTTTACTGATAACATTCCCTTATCTATAGGAGATTATGACCTGTCAGTTCCACTTCTATATTATAGTGCCTCACCAGTAAATATACTGGGGAGATACATAATGAACAGGTTGAACATGACGATCTCCTTTACTGAGAACGGCATAGTTTGCTCTACTCCAGGGATTAACATGCTCACAGCACGACAGATTATGCAAGCATACTGCGGACAGACAGCGATTAGGGCGGAGCCAGTAGATGGCGAACTCTTCCAGTACGGGACAGACATGGCATTTGCATGGATGCCAGGGATAGAAGGAAAAATCTGGAGGAGGCCAGCAGCCTATCTGTTCAGACCAGAAACACCCGTTAATGAACCAGAAGGAAAGGTGGTTCCAGTGGACATTGACAGCATTATAGCAACAGCTGATTACATTGCTGTACATGCCCAAGACAGAGAAGGAAGAGCATGGAGGGCAGTGATAGCACTAGCAGAAGGATGTAGGCTCACCCAGGTGTCAGATGAGGAGCTGTTCTCAGAAGAAAAGGAGGAAGGTGAAATGGTGTTTATGATGAGTGTGGAAATATGGCTAAGAGTGGCGTACAAACAAGTAGCACAGAAAATTGCAATGGCACTTGAGGCACCCGCATGCACCCCAGTCCCCTTCTTTAAGGAGGATATGACAAAGGTACCCACATCATTGTGGACTACTAGCCCCTATGACGTGGGGTGCATAAAAAGTATAGGGGGACTAAGGATAAAATTGAAAAAAGGTGCAATACTCCCCAGAGTGAAACAGTACCCACTATCAAAAGAGGCAGATGAGGGCATATATGAAACCATAACGGCCCTTATAAATAATGGCCTATTGGTCCCCTCAGAATCACCATGTAACATGGCTGTATACCCAGTACGCAAGGCTAAAGGGGGGTCTTGGAGCTTCATACAGGATCTCAGGCCCTTGAACAACATAGTAGAAGCAGAATATCCCATAGCAGCAAACCCGGCCACAATATTGTGTGGCATTCCAGCAGAAGCATCACGATTTACAGTGATCGACCTTAAAAATGCTTTTTTCTCAATACCATTGCACCCATACTCACAAGATCTGACAAGCTTCACTTACAGAAACACAAAGTGGAAACACACCAGATTGCCACAAGGGTATTGCGAATCACCCTCAATTTTCAACAGAGTAATACAGATGGATTTGGGTAACATTGAAGTGGAAAGCACAGTGTTGCAGTATGTGGATGACATAATAATTTGCAGTACAAACGAAAGAACATGCAGAGAGGACTCATTAAAGATGTTGACAATATTGGCTGAGAAAGGTTACAAGGTAGACATGGAAAAGCTCCAGTACTGTCAAGAACAGGTACTTTACATTGGTCAGCTCATATCCCAACATGGAAGAAAGATTGCACCACAAAGAGCACAGGCCATTTCAAACACTCCAGTACCACAAACAGTGAGGGAACTGCAGCAGTTCCTGGGGCTGTGCAACTACTGTAGAGCATGGGTATTTGATTACAGTTCATACATAGGACTCCTGCTTGAGGCGTTAAAGGAAGCTAATAAAGGGGAGAAAAAGCAGGGGTGGACGATGGAAATGAAAGAGGCTTTTGATGAATTGAAAGATGCGATATCAACTGCTCTGGTACTGGCATCCCCAGACTATGAGCGACAATTTTTTATATT
Source organism: Ambystoma mexicanum (assembly GCF_040938575.1). NCBI lineage: Eukaryota > Metazoa > Chordata > Amphibia > Caudata > Ambystomatidae > Ambystoma > Ambystoma mexicanum. The sequence continues at coordinate 212,433,205 of NC_090923.1, read as the reverse complement.
TTCACATTGCGACTCAGCAGTAATGAAGGCAGTGTTGGCTCAAAAAACAAGCATGGGCTACAAATCAGTAGCATTTTACAGTGGCCACTTAGATCCTGTGATGTTAGGTCATTTCCCTTGCGAACAAGGTCTCGCCGCAGCTGCTTTTGCGGTAGAAAAAGCATCAGCAATAACCATGGGGAGCCCAACTACACTGTTTGTGGAACATGCACTATTTGCAATATTGAATAAACCTAAGTCCACCCTAACCACGCAGAGGGCATCAGGTTATGAGATCATCCTATCCAGAGCTGAACTATCAATTGTTAGATGTGGCACGATCAACCCTGCAAGGTTCCTAGCAGAAGTACTTGAGGAAGGAGATTATGCCCACGATTGTACGCAAATAACTGAAATGTACTCATGTACTAGAAAGGTTGAAGAAAACGCACTAGAGGGAGGTGAGCTCCTGTTCATTGATGGGTCATCAACGATCGACCAAAGGGATGGTATAAGGAGGACTGGGGCAGCAGTGGTAAAAATGATGGAGGTACCGGTGTGTGTGGCAATGAAATGTGTACAATTACCACAGCATTATTCTGCTCAAGCAGCAGAATTGATTGCACTGATTGTGGCGTTGAGGGAAAGCTTTGACAAACGAGTGACCATATACTCCGACAGCGCATATGTTACATCCACTGTCCACTCAGGGCTGTCGAAATGGAGAAGAAGAGGGTTTAGGAGAGCTGATGGCACTCCAGTGCAACATGCCCTCCTATTGGCTGAACTAATTGAAGCAATAAATGACCCCCAAGAATTAGCTTTGGTCAAATGCACCGCACACACCAATGGTGAAGACCACATCTCAAAAGGGAATGCAGCATCAGACGCACATGCTAAGTATGCTGCATACTTTGGTGAGATATGGAATCCCCCAGAGTCACAGAAAGGGAGAGGGAGGGGAATGGCTAAGGAGATGTTGATAAGAGAAGGGTACACCCATCTCCCAGCCACACAGATTATGGAGCTACAAGCGGCTGCACCAATGGCCGAAAAAGAAATATGGGTAAAAAGAGGATGCACAAGGTCACCAACCGACGCACTATGGCGCCAGGGTGACACTGGAAAGGTTGTAATACCATTGGCACTTTTGAACACCGCCCTGAGCCAACTACATTACCCAGCCCACACAGGCAAGGAAGTAATTGCAGCACGAATTAGGGAAGACTGGTTCTGCCCCGAGTTAAATTCTCATGTGTCAAATTTTATCAGCAATTGTCTCACATGTCAACAGTTTACGGCCAGCCACACTCTGAAGGTGATAAGAGGTACTATACCCCGGTCAGAGGGACCGTTCCGGCATCTCCATATTGACTATGTTGATATGATCAACGTATGTCAAGGAAATAGGTATATGATTGTAGTAGTATGCCCATTTTCAAGATGGATTGAAGCAGGGCCCTGTTCACACCCAGATGCATTTAGAGCAGCTAAATTCCTAGTGATGGAGGTCTTCCCCAGGTGGGGAGTGTGTGAGGTATTAAGGTCAGACAATGGCCCACATTTCGCAAACAAAATGTTCCAGCACATTACATCCTTGCTGAACATCAAGCATAAATTTGCATGCGCATACCACCCACAGGCCAACGGTATATGTGAACACCTGAATGGCCTTCTAAAGGAGGCAATTGTAAAGATACAGCAAACAACAAAGAAGAGTTGGCTGTATTGCCTTCCATTAGCCCTATTTGAGCTAAGGAATAGACCAGGGTCCGACCACCACCTCACCCCTCACGAGGTGGTTACCGGACGTCAAATGCGCCTTCCCCTAACGCCAACATCAAGAACATTTACCGACCATGAAAGTACTGCGAGTGTTCTTGGTGATGAAATGTACCAATATGTGTCTTCTTTGATTACTAGTGTAGTGTTTGTGTCTCAACAGCTCGAGCGCACGCGGGGCGGGTGTAACAGCAACCAACAAGAAGACGTGGATAAAGATTTGGAAAAGGAAAGACTGTGTAAAGTTGCTAAAGGTGACCACGTACTACTTCGCAATTTCAACAGAAAGTGGAACAGTCGACGATTCACTGGCCCCCATCTGGTAGAGGAGGTATCAACGAGAGCAGTAAAGCTACAGGACAAACGTGCCTGGAACCACCTACACGACGTAAAGATCTACAAACTCCAGACCCGCCCCAGCGCCAACGACAGGGCCACTGGAAGAACAACGACAGCGTCACCAACGGAGGAAGAGACTTCTACCACGACTAACGGCCTAAGTGTCCCTATACCCTGCCACCCCCCAGATTCCCCAGAGACAACTATTAGAAAAAAAAGGGGTGATCCCCATACCGCCCACCCCATGGTTACACGATCAAAGGGTAAAGAGACTTCCGCCAGCTGAACCCCAAACCCTCTGCCCATTGACCCCCTGCCCACTGTAGTAACAATTGAACTGAAGGACACTGTTTTTGCACATATACACATGTAAACACCTGAATGTTCTCTTTCTTTTCTCTCGCACATGCAGGTAAAGCGTATTATTGTACTGTTAAGAAAGTAGATAACTAACTAATTGACTGCCGAGGAGTAGATGGTACCCTCAGACGATAATTACCTGGATGAATTGTCACACCAATTTGTATATGAAATAAAACGGCCAACGTACCTGAAAGGAAGGAGGGTACGTGTCTACTACACAGCATTCCTCTTGGCCATAGAACATTCAATGCCCCACCTCCAGCCATACTTACCTGCCCTAAGAGATAGATCGCTTAGATTGGCGTGGGAACAGCTCTTCGCCTGGGCACTGAATGACTACTTGATAGGGAGAGCTTAATAACAACAACTAACCTTAATAACGAGCATAACTTTCAGGCGGGCAACTGTAACGTCGCAAGAATAAGCTGCCGGACTGCAGCAAGGTAAGAGCAAAATGCCGGTGAAATTAGCATTTGTAATAAAATTGATAGGGATTTTAATGATCACCGGGTTCTTGGCTGCCTCTGTATGGCAGTACAGCTATGCTATTGATATTATTGCTGTACCCAAACCTAATATACCCCCACCCCCAGCTGCAACAGGTGTTATGTCAGGTGGTACTAGTAAAACCCCACACCAAGAAAATAGAGTTAAACGCAGCACATACTCAGATAATAAAGGCATTGACAACTATGTACAAGATTCAGCACACGTCTCTAACAACATGTGGTACCAAAATAGGCAAGCATGACCAAAATAGGCAAGCAGACAACAGGAGACAGCTGCTACGTTTGCTCATTGATCCCATACGCCATGAGCGCTTCTCGAACATTTGTTGCTACGGAGATAGATGGAAAAATAGCACAATATATAATATACCTGGCACTGTTCCAGACGAAAGGAAGATTTCAAGGGACAGTGGTGCATCTGGTGTGGAAAACACGAGATACATATCCATATGAAAACAACTTCCTCAAGACTTATTTGAGTTACCACAAGAGCAGTTTACATGCTGAAGGATTCAAATACATAACAAGTGGTCCTGAAAAAAGGAGAAACAAAGAAGGTAACACTGCAGTACCTACCATGAAGTCTCTGGTATAAACGGATGTTGGGAAAGACCACTGATGATAATAACAGGGAAGGTGTACATGGACAACAAATGGGACATAGGAGTGGTTGGCAGCAACATGGTAACAAGAGAAAATATTTCAACTATTGATGGACATAACCATAGATGTTGGATGACTTGGATCAAGTACGTACCCATGCTCACGTGGATGGAGAAGGATGAAGACCCAATAACAATACTGCCTTTAACTGCGCCTAAGGTATGCTACCAACATAAAGGAGAGGTGGATGTAGGATACAATACCAACTGTGAAAGCGTGATGGAGTTACCTGAGGGGGGAGCAGGAACAGCAGTAGTAATGGACAATTACTGGGCCTGTGGAGACAAGGCGTATCACACACTACTCCCTTTGTGGAATGGTGTATGCACTATAGTACACGTTAATGTACCATCACTAGTGGTACCCCAGAAGCATGTGAATATGGCAAATTTCCCCAAGATGGATGAAGGAAACAAAAGGAAGAAGAGATCTGCACAGCCTCGGAAAGGTGTACGGAGTTTGCCTTGACCCAAAACTTTTTTCAATTTCAAGGTACTTTTTTTCAACAGATTGAGGGTACTGCTATGGGTGCTGCCATGGCTCCTAATTTAGCTAATCTCTACGTCGAGTATTTTGAAAAAACAGTGATATACCCAGCCACCAACCCCTTTATCCATCATTTGAGGAAGTGGCTGAGGTATATAGATGATATACTGATTGTATGGGATGGCTCAAGAGAAGAGGCTGATAGTTTTGTGACATGGCTCAACCAACAAAACCGGTTTTTGAAATTTACTGGGTCTATATGTGATTTGGAGACCCATTTTTTAGACATTACCATTTTTCATCACAATGGTTTTTTGAAAGTGAAGCCCTACAATAAGACCACTGATAGGAACTCTTTATTACACTTCAACAGCCATCATGCCAAACATTTAAAGAATAATTTGCCATTCGGACAATTTTTGAGGCTGAAGCGTAACAGTAGTCTAAAAGATGATTTTGCTCAAAGTGCGGATGTATTGACCAACAAACTGTTGGCCAAGGGTTATCCGTCTAGAGTAATAAGAAATGCTTCAAAAAGAGCCTACAATAACAATCGCGAGGCATTGCTGGAGAAAAGTAACAAGACTACTAAAAAGATTGGCACTGTTTTTGTTAACACTTTTTCGAATTTGTCCTATAAAATCAAAACCATTGTGATGAAAACTTGGAAGAAAGTCTATTGTGGTAAAGAAGTGTTGCCTCCTTTAGTGGCGTTTAGAAAAAGTCAGAATCTACGGAATATTCTAATCAGAAATGATGTGACAGAAATGCGAACTCCACAGGTTAAACAAACTAGACTGTGGGGTATGCCTGAAGTGAAAGGACATTTTCCATGTGGGAATTGCAGCATGTGTGGACAAACAAAAGAAACTAGAGTATTGCAAATTCTACCTGATGTAAAGTGGGTCTTCAGTGAAATGACAAATTGTAACACAGCCAATGTTGTATATTTAATCACTTGCCCGTGTGGCCTACATTATGTGGGAAAAACGAATAGGCAATGTAAAGTTCGAATGGTGGAACATCGCAGCTGTCTCAAAAACCAGGTGATTACTGCTCCCCTTGTCAAACACTTTATTGAAAAGAAACATGGTTTTAATGATTTCACATGGCTGATTTTGAAAAAGGTGCATGGACATACCAAAATTGAAACGGATCGAAAATTATTGAATGTAGAGCAAAAAATTATTTTTAAATTACAGAGTAATGTGCTAGGTCTCAACGAAAGCATTGATTGGCATTTGGTCAGCCAAGTATGATTTTTGACAGTGTGAGATGCATATACCATATTGTGTTGGTGCCAGCATATCATTGTTTTAAAAAACACCTGTTTAGTGCTCGTGGTGTCCACTAATCTGTTCTACACCAGTAGGCTTCAGGTCCGTTCCAATATGGCCCTTCCCTTTGATGGACTTTTTTTCCAACACTGAGTAGTGTAGTCCTTTTTCTATGTTGCCGGGTCCGTTCCAACATGGCCCTTCCTTTTGATGGACTTTCCTTCCTACACTGAGTAGTGTAGTCCTTTCTTTGTGTTGCCGCACGACCATAGACGTACTGTTAGTGTGCAGCAGTTTTTGGTTTCACTGAATTCAGTGTTGGCTGTGTGCGTTTGGAAGCTGCCATTAGAGTGATTTAATCCGTCTGAGTGTACAGGTGAGTCATTAGCATTGTGGTTCTGTGTGTGATAATTTTCCCACTGCCGTTACATTCCCTTCCTGTACGCGTGGGGTAGTTTGGTTATCTTTTGCCATGGGTTCCCCACGTTGTGTAGGTTGGACAGCATGGAAGTTTTTTCTGCATTCTATATATTGTACGGGCACTTAGTCTTAATCACGAGGGTGAAATAAAAGCACTCCCATCGGTACATGTTGAAGGGTGATGCCAGACATATGGTGTTCATTGCCATGCATCCATTGTTTTCCAGATTGATACTTTACGGCTTGACTGTGTGGATTTCTCCTTTGCAAACACGTTGATTGCTGCTTTGCTTGTTACAGTCTTGATCCCTACATCTGTGAAGGTAATTTATTTTATGATATTTGGAGCCCTGTTTTCATGTGTAATTGCATTTTGAAGCCCCTTTCTGGATATAACAGAGCATGTGGTCTCTGTGTATTGGTTCTGTCTCATTTAGGTGTGGCGATACTTTAGCGGACTATGACGCTTTTGTGAAGTAGTGGTCTCTCATTTGGCGAGAAACCAGCGAATTTGTCATCCTGTGACGCGCTTTGAAGTTTCACCATTTAAAGGTAAATTTGTGGGTGCCCTGTTGGGACCCGTGTGAGTGTGGCATAACCTCTATGCCATGTTCTTTTTCTACATTTTGTAGTACTTCCTTTCCCTCTTTTTGGAACTCATTAGTTTTTCCTTTTACTCTTACAGGCTCGAAGGTTCTTTCCTTCCTTTGCCTGTATAGAAGTTTGAATCTACCCTTTCAGCACGGTGTTGAAGAGATTAGTGGATGCTTTTTTTAAAAAAATTTCCCCTGAAGAATGTTCGCCCGAACTGGGCAGTGAAGAACAGAAACATGTTGGGATGGTTGTTGTTTTAGAGACACATTGAGATTTTTTTGTGTTATGTTATGTGATATCTTTTGTGTCATGCAAATAAGTGAACTTTGTATTTCATGTTTTAGTAACTGTTTTTTAGTGTTTAGTACACTGTGTTAGGTGAGGGTAGTGTTTTATGTTTAAATTCAGTTCGAATTATTTGAATAAAAATTTGTTATACACATTTTTTAATCAATCATAGCAGACGGTCCATTTTGTCAGGACTAGTGATGCCGGAAAACCTTATAGAGTTCCTGTGTAAAGGGGGTTGGATGTAAGTAAAACAAGACGTGTTATCTTACTCTTTATTGTATTATACAGCCTCGGAAAGGGCCAGAGAACAGACGCAACGGCAACAACACTGTCCTCAACAGAAGGAAAAGACAAGGAGAACCTCTGACAGGAAATTACCTGTGGGGAAGGTCGGAAACAGCACTGACCTCAATACCGCCGGAACACAGACTATTCAGCAGAGCAGCTATGTTCTTCTCCTCAATAATACATCCTGGACTGCAGGCTTACGCAAACGCAAAACGGCTCCAGATAACTAGGTGGGAACTAATGATGACAATCAACTCTACAGTAAATGGATTCAACTCAATAAAAGAGGAATTGCGAGCAGTAAGAATGGTTGCACTACAGAACAGGTATGTACTGGACCTCCTCACAGCAATGGAAGGAGGCGTTTGCGCAAAGATAGGACAATCATGCTGCACATTTATTCCTGCTAACGATGCTGACAATGGTACACTCACGGAAGCTGTATCACAATTGGCCCAGATGCACTCAAAAATGATGGATGAAAGTAAAGGTGTGAAAAAGGATGAGAGCTGGTTTTCAATATTATGGTCATGGATGCCATCGTGGCTGTCAGATGGACTGAAGATTATAGTTGGATGCACTATTCTGGCTGGAGCTACACTGATCATAATAAGATTTTGAAAAGCCCGGAAGGCACGCACCACAGACGAGATGATCGAAATGGTTGGTATACACCTCTTGATGCCAACAGATGACGGCCAACACACAGGCACATTCATAAAAGAGAGAGAGAAGTTGCGCATCCAGATCATCACCAACCACCTGGACCCACCATCTGTGAAGCTCGAGAACCCAAGAAACCCCAGGAGATACATAGGGAAATGGGTATACTGCAGTCCTGGAGGAACCTGTGAATATATGTATTGGTCATTTGAAGACCATGTTAACCACTATGGACATTTGGGAGGAATAACTAAGATATGGAGAGTAAGAGGAGATAAAGAAAAGGATATGTTTGTGGTCGACAAGTCGACCAGAGGGGGGACTGAAGTGGGAGAATGGAAGACCAGGCTGCCGCCCTTCCCCTCTCGCGCTTGGCCTAGAGGATCACGGCCCAGACACCCGCCACGAGAGGAGTTTGCCTATCTACCGGACGACCAAATACCCTGGTACAGGAACATACGGATGTGTCCATCTACCTGCCCAGCAGCCCGCCCTGTCCATGCCGATACCTGCGGCACGGATCAACTCGACTAAACCTACACGTCGTTAGAGATGCCATGACGACCTAGCAAACGGTCAGCACACCTGTGCAAATATACACACCGGACACTCCCGCACCAATCTACACGAAGAATATACTCAGTGCTATGACATAGGCGACAGACATACTCATGGACGTACCTCTTTATTATTTTCCACATAGGCTCTCAAAACGCAGAAACGCAAGACGCATCATGAACTTATATAAAAAGGCTTGCTCACGCTTCTTCTAAGAGCCATGTACCATAATGAAGAATATAACGGGGACACGATACTGAGGATAAAGCAATATGATACCGTAACCTAAAGCGCCCTGCATCAAATGGTTCCACCTATGCACCAGGCCCAAGTAGGCCGCAGGCAAAAGCTTCCATGAACATTGAATGAGCAAGAACTGGGTTGCTGACCCTGCAAATTGAGCCCGGCGAAGGCACACCGCCAAGGGCACGATGTTGCATTCTCGCACGCTGCAAGCCAACGCCAAGGTCGCACCTGCAAGATAAACCAGGCACACAGTAGGAAAAACAATATTAATTGTGTTGAATTTTGCCTCAAACACGGTCCCACCTCACGTGACAAAGCCAAACCTGACAAGATGCCAAGCCCTGAAGGAAGGAGACGCCTGAATCCCACGTTTCAAGACACAGGCAGATACAATTAAAAGACTCATTGGACATCTGCAGCAGTGGGAGTATTCGACCTCCCAACATATGAATAAATCCTCACATTGTTTACACCTACCCATATTAAAACATTGTTGCAAATGACAGGTGCACCGCGAGCTGGGAACAGCGATAGTCCCAGACTGGGAGGCTCGCGAGCGGACCAATTAGAACATGGGGTTCTTATCACTGACGTCATTCACATTGACCAATCCTCAGAGGTCTTCATGTAACAATTTTCATGTATCAAATTGAAGGGACAGCCCAGGTATACCACCTGACTAACCCTCAGCCACTAACACCGTTCTCTATATGTGCGCTATACTAACCCTACCACTCGAGTAACCAATCCAGAGTGGAGATAGGTTTTTTGCTAAACTTTCCAAGTGACGCAAGTAGCGTGTCATACAAAGGTAAAAAGGGCCTGCGAGCCCCACGATTGTGTGTGTGTCAGGACGGACGCGTACGCTCCTTGACCCATCCCTGCCGTTTTGTCCAATAAACAGCAGAGTCACCTTGCTTCTTGCGTGTGTCTCACACTCTATCTCTTTTGGGATATATGGGAGGAGTTGGGGCCTCCCTGCCCGGAGGTCTGCGGACGGTCCGGCCGACCCCGGCAGAATTTCCCCCCGACAGATGGTAATGTCTAGAAAGTTTAGAGAGATCGTGCTGAATTGATATGTACATTTCAGGAATCCGGTCGGCAAGTTAATCCACTTGAAAAAGTTTTCCAGTTCTTGTTTGCTGCCAGTCCAGATGATAAAATTATCATCTATATATCTTCGCCATTTTCTGATCTGGCTTTTAAATGGGTTGGAATCTTTCATGATGATATTCATTTCAAAACCCTCCATATAGAGGTTAGCCACACTAGGTGCCAGGATGGCGCCCATGGCTGTTCCTTGTATTTGTTTGAAAAATTCACCATTAAAATGGAAGTAGCTTTCCACTAGGGCCATTTCCGCACACCAAATGATGAAGGAGACGAGGGTGTTCTTCACGGTGTGGTCTCGTAGGAGTTTTTCTTCTAGCACTTCCAAAGACAATTGTCTAGAACGAACAAAGTCATCTTTTTCACCATTGGTTGAAGGAATTTGTCTGCAAATCGTGATAGAGGTTCTAAGACAGAATTCACTCCTGAGACTATTGGTCTCCCTGGTGGGTTGATCATCGCTTTATGTATTTTTGGTAACACATACAACTGTGGGATTTGTGGTTTGTCTTTGATGAGAAAGTTCACTTTCTGACTGATCCAACCTCTTTCTTTTGCTTTTAGGACTTTATGGGAAATCATTTTCAAGAGGCGTGGTGTAGGGTCCTCTGTGAGTTGTTGGTAGCACGTAAGGTCTAGCAGTTGACGGTTGCATTCCCATATGTAGTCTGCTCAATTTATAATCACTGTGGCTCCTCCTTTGTGTGCTCTACGTATTATGATTTCTTGATTATTAGACAGTTGTTGCATTGCTTGGGATTTGTTGTTACTGATATTTTGGAAGATCTTTTTTCCTTTGGCTCGTTGTTCTAAAGTTTTAATCTCTTTAAGTACCCTTTTCTGGAATACTAGTGCTTCTGGAGTTTGGGCTGCTGTTGGCACACAGAAGGTAGATTTATTACTGAGTCCAGAATCAGAGGTTTCTTGTGCATAAGCATGGTCCTCAAAAAATTGGTGTAGGTGGATTTTTGGTCAGGTTTGTGATGTGAGGAAACAAGGAGAGAGTGGAGTTGAAGTTGACACCAAGGTGTTTTCCCTCAGAGGAAGATGAGGGTGGATGGTCCAAGAAGGATGGCCAGAGTGTCGTAAAGCCATAAGTAAGCAAACGTAAATGTAATGCTGTTGCTGGTACTGTGGGGGGAAAGCCTTTAAGTAGATGTCATCTCTGCCCAGTTTTTAGGTGTGCTTTGTGTGGCAGCTGGGCATTTGCAAGGAACAAGAAACAAGCAAAACTACATGTCCCAGCAGACTCTGGGCATAGGACTACAGCCCCAGAAGCCCGGACTCCTCCCTGGAAGAAACCAGGCACAAGGGGCCTGAAAACGGCTCCATCGACGCCCAGGCCAACGCCCGACTTGACGTGCATGAGCAGATTGGCTAACGCGCATGCGCAACCCGTGAGCGTTTGTTTGCGCTCGAGATTACGCCAGACAGGACGCATCTCACAGAGCTCCAGCGAAAAACCTTAGGCGGGGCCTGCCCTCGCTGGAAATCAACCCCTCTGGCTCCGCGCCTCATCAGATAAGTGCCGAACTTGATTAATGTTACGGAGCATGTTGACGGAGCATCTGCATGTTCCATTAAGCTCGCCAGTTGCGGGCATCCTTAGTGTTGTTTGGGTGAAAACTAGCATCACGCATCACGTGGTGAACACACACTAATCATTTCCTTTTTTGTCAGAAATGAAGCGCCTCAGCTCCCGCAGCCTTCTGAATCTGTACTTATGGCAAAAGGAACAAGACGTTAGGGGAAGCCAGAGCTTTCTAAAATTACATGTCTAATGCATGAGAATTGCTGAGCTTTCTTATAGCGGGGCATTTGCTGGTGTACACATTTCAGCCCCAGTATTGTAGTGTGTCATGTAACCGCCCTCAGTGAACTTATAATGTCACATGGAAACTGCTAATGTTTGTGTATTAGTTTGATCTGCGATCCCAAAATCCACATTGGTGCAGACAACAACAGAGAGTGGAGTAGAAAACAGAAGGGCTAGCGCATGCATGAAAGTTGAATGCATGTTGCAGCAGAAGGGGTAACGCATGTATGAATATTTATTTATTATTTATTTATTTATTCACATTTGATTAAGTGCACAGACAGCCCAACGGGCACCGTGGCGCTTGTTACAGAAATTGAAAATGACTTATTAAAACATACAGTGAAGTCATTACTTAGTTACGATAGTAGAAATTGCAAGTATAGAGAAGAGAGAGAAGGAGAAGGAGAAGAGTTAGTTAAACAGGGTAGTTTTGAGTTTTGTTCGGAAGACTGGGAGAGAGGTTTCTGCTCTGAGCGTGCTGGATAGAGCATTCCATAACTTCGAGGGAATGAAGGGGAAGCTTATTCCTCCAGCTCTATTTTTTTTGATGCGCAGGACCCTCAGTTGGTTGGTGTGACACTGTCTAGTGGGTCTGGTGGAAAAATATCTTGTTATTGTATCAGACAGATATGAGGGGGCTGACAGGTTGATGCATTTATGGGCGGTGGTAAGAATTTTGAATGTAATACGCTCTTTGACGGGTAACCAATGTGCTGCCCTTCTGGCTTGCAAGATGTGGTCTCTTTTAGGTATGTTGAGTGCTGCTCTTAGTGCGATGTTCTGGGTAGTTTGGAGTTTGGTCAGATTAGAGTTGGATGTGCCGGCCAGCAACGCATTACAATAATCTAGTTTGGCTCCAATGGTAGCTCTGGCGATCGAGAGGCAGTTATCTTTGGTTAGGAAAGGTGTGATGGCATTGATATGCTTGGTGCTCAGGCTGAGGCAGATACAATAGCCTTGACTTGCTTGTCCATGGAGAGGGCGGCATCTATGTGGACTCCCAGTGTTTTGACAGAAGGTAGAACTGGGATAATACAGTTGTCAATGCAGAAATTGGTGTATAGTGAATCGAGGTTAGTGAGAGTGGATTTTTGACCAAGGATGAGAATTTCAGTCTTATCTCCATTAAGACATAAGCCGTTCGTAGCCATCCATGCTTGGATGGTGGCATATATGTTCTGGAGGGTGGCAGCGTCCTGATGGTATAGTCCTGTGAGCGGGAGGAGCACTTGGGTATTGTCCGCGTAGTTGGTGTGCGTGATCCCAAGTGCGTCCAGTTTATCAAAGAGAGGTTTGGTAAAAAGATTATAGACGGTGGGAGCTGTGCATGAGCCCTCTGGGACCCCATGCTTAATGGTGGTGGGCTCTGTGTTTGCTGTGTTGGAAAACACTTTCATCAGTCTTCCTTCGAGGAAGAAGGTGATCCATTTTGTGGCCTGTTTGGAGAAATGTGCTGCCTGAGTGAGGTGGTTAGTGAGGGTGGCAGGATCGAACAAATCAAATGCAGCAGAGAGGTCTAGGAGGAGCAGGAGGGCTGGCGTGCCTTTGTCCAAAATGTGGGTAATTTGTTTTTTTTAAATCAAGTAGGGCTGTTTCGGTACCATGACCTTTGCGGAATCCCGACTGCCTTTTTCCTAGGACAGAGTTTTTTTCCAGGTAGGACTGTATCTGCATGTGTGCAGCTTTGTCTAAAATTTTAAGGAGAAATGGAACCGTTGTAATGGGTCGGTAGTTGTTCGGTTGGGCTGGGTCAAGGGAGGGTTTCTTGAGTAGCGGACGCACCCATGCCTCCTTGAGGCTGCTTGGGACTTCGCCCATCTTGAATGAAGTGTTAATAAATGCTGTGATGATTGGCGTAAGAGGTGCTGCACACTCTTTGATGATGCTGGGGGGGGCATATATCGCATTTGCATTGAGACGGTTTAAACTGTTTGAGGATGCGAAGAACCTCAGATTTAGTGACTTGAGAGAAGTGAAACTTGGGGGAATGCTTGTCTTCAGAGGCACTGGCGTGAAAGGCCTGCTGGGGGGGAAGGGCCTTAAAGTGATCTGCTATTTTAGTTTGAAGTAGATCTATTTTCTTTAGCATAGCTGTTTGGATTCTATTGCACCAAGCTTCATCCTTGACAATCTCGTCAGTGCAGATTGGAGGTATGGGGAGCTCTTTGAATATGGTGAATAGCTCTTTTGAGTGGGAGTTAGCTTCTGTGATATGCTTGTTGTAAGTTTCTGATTTAGCCTTGAATATGGCGCTTTTGTACCTCTTAGAGATGCTCAGAAAGTTAGCTTTGGTGACGTCACAGGCATTGGCCTGCCATGCTTTGAGAGCTTGGCGCTTGCTTTGGCAAAGATTTAATAGGTCATCTGAGAACCATGAGTTGGAGTGAAGTGATTTTTTCTCTTTGTATTTTCAAGAGGAGCAACAGGATTGATGGAGTGGGCAAGGGTGTCATTGAAAATTTCTGCTAGAGTATTAGGGTCAGTTGAGAAAGGATGCGATGGGCAGGGATTGTTGAGAAAGGGGCGTATATTGTCTGCTGTGAGTTTTTTGGCACTTCTGACTAGTTTGGCTGGTGTAGGTGTTAACGGTTTGGAGAAAGTGGTGATAGGAAAGCAGAATTGTTGGCAATTATGGTCAGACCATGGGAGGGCTGTGTTGGAGTTAAGGATGGAGCCACAGTTGTGGTCTGCTACCCAGTCTAAGATACGGCCTTTATTGTGTGTCGGAGCTGTCACTATCTGTGTGAATACTAAGTCTGTGAGATTTCTAGCGAGGATGGCTGCTCCTTTGTCACGTTTATCATTGATTCCTAGATTTAAGTCTCCTAGGAGCAAAGTTTTGGAAGTTTTTTAAAGTTATTTCCAAGGAGGTGATTGATAGCAGCTGTAAATTGTTGACTGGGCCTGGAGGTCTATAGGTGACATGAATGTTGATTGTATCTTTAGAGGAGAGTGCTAGTTTAGCTGAGAAGAGGTGGAACATGTCTTCCCCAGTGGTGGGAGTCTGTCTTTAAAGATAAGTGCGACCGCACCACCCAATTTGGCTGGTCTGTCCTGTCTCAGGATCGAATAGCCTGGTAGAATGGCTAAGTTAATAGATGGGCCAGAGGCTATATGTAACCAGGTTTCAGTTGTGGCTAAGATATCTAGGTCTTGCAGGGTAATAAGGTCATTTAGTTCAATAGCATGAGCGTTGAGTGAGCGTACATTTAGTAGTGCACATTTGAGATGTTGGGGTTTATTAGATTGCGATGGCCTGACGTCGGTAGTGAGGGTAGATTTTTTTGTGTTATGATTTCTAGGGGGCGATGAGGTCTTTACCCTTTTAGGGTGCTTATGGGCCGTTGCACAGGGACGGTGGCATGCCTTAGCTAAGGTGCGTGAGGTGCGTGATCCTAGGCGTGAGTTCCTGTGTGTTACCTTCATAGGTGTGGTGATGTATTCTGCAGGGTGCGTGCGTGTTCTGAGTCTGTGCTGCCTGGGCTGGTTAACCAGCATTTCGGGGGGAGTAGCAGGTGTGGTGGGGTGTCTTGGTACTATTGTGCGGCTGTTGGGATGCATTGAGGTCAGTATGTAAGCACTAATGCTAGCGATGATGATGTAAACTAGGACTAAAAGGAGGTTCTGTGTGTGGCAGGTGTACATGTTGCGATAGAGATGCGGGTGCGAGTCAAATGTGTAGGAGGAGTGAGTCAGGTGCCTGGCTGCGCAACTCGCTGAGTGGTCTGCTACGCGGGTAACTTAGGTAGTGTAGGCGACTACCTAGAAACTTGGTGGGGACAGTTGAATGGAAAGAGGCTCATACGAGATATCTAGATAGGTTGGGGACATTTGTTATCCAGAAAAAGAAATGAATAGGCGTAAGTACAGTGTGGACATACAAGACAGGAGGGCTAAGTCACATATAGCATACATATATTAGCAGATACATGCAAGCAGACAAGCTTCCTTTGCAGGACAATCAATCGTGTGGCCAACAGTTAATGGGTGCCGGAGCAAAGGACGTAGTAAATGCAAATTTGGAGCTTTGGTATCAGGTCATACACAAGTATTGTGGCTCGATGACTATATAAACAACAGGGCAGATAGAAGGCCGACCTTATCTCATAGTCTTTAGGAGTCTCTTGTTATACATGATTAGTTCGAAAATATGAAAATATGAATGCATGTGGGTGTGGAAATCGCTGCTGAGTGTCAAGAAGAACTCTGTGCAATTACCTACAGAACAAATTGGCCAAGAACAGAGCCAAGCAGCATGCCTTCCCTTTAAAACCCCCTGCCTATCCACAACCGCTCCCTAAACCTCAACCCAGTTTACCTAAAACCCTCTACCCAGCCAATCCAAGGACCCTAACCCTCTTCCCCCGTGGGGGTTGCGGTGACCTGCGTTTATCCAATCCAGGCACCAAGACCTCCATGGGGAGGTAGGAGTTTGTGCTGCTTCTGCGTGGAACGGACCTCGCCTCGACACAGAGTGACAAAGGGAAAGCGGGAGCAGGGTTCCCAATGAGAAAGATCTCTGTCTTACTGGCATTAGGGCAAAGTTCATTGGAGGCGCACTTATCCTGAATCGTGGATAGACGGTCAGGAATGAGCGAGGGAGAAGAGGAGGCTGAGGGAAGCCTTAAAGAGAGCTGAGTGTCATCAGCATAACACTAAAAGTAAGAAACGGAGGTGGTGATCAGGTGGGTCAAAGGTGTCAAGTAGACATTGAAGAGACAGGCTGAGAGGATAGAGCCCTGGGGGACACTGCATGTTTAGATAAAGGGGAGGAGAGAAAGCACCCAAGTTGGACATGGGAGGGAAGGTCAAGGAGGAAAAAGGACAGCCACACAGGGCCTGATCCGAGATGCCCAGGTTCACCGGGAGTCAGTTGATCATGGTGGTGTGATTGACTGCGTCTAAAGCAGAGGAAAGGCCAAGGAGGATGAGGACAGAGGGAGAGCTGGAGTTGAGTTTAGAGAGATGATATTTTCAGGTGTTCAATAGAGCAGTTTCCGTGCCTCTGGCTGCTCTGATGCCAGACTGATGGTCATGATATGATATGATATGATATGGCATTTGTAACGAGCCTATACACAAGTGTTTCAAGGCACGACGAGGCAGGGAGGGGGGAACAAGGGGAAGACAGACAACGATCCTACTAGGCCAGGTGTCATTCAGACCGCGCAAGTGCAGGGGTAGGGGGAAGGGAAAAGTGCAAGGGGAAGGGGGAAGAGGGGGGGAGTGCAGTACAAATAAGTAGAATAGAAATAAAATAATAAATAAATAGGGCCAGCTGGTGGCAAGTGCAAGGTAAGTTCAGACAAGTGCTGGGGGGGGCTGTAGGGATACAGAGACAGTCCCGCAGTGCAGGGGTTGCCAGGGAGGCAGTGCAAGTGAAGAGTGACTGGGCCCAGGACCGAGGTCGGTGAGAGTGGCCCAGTTGCAGAATCAGTGCAGTTTAGGTGAAGAATTTAGCAGGGGAGAGGGAGAGAGAAAGCAGAAGCGAAGAGGAAGGTTTTGAGGTGCTTCCGGAACCGGAGATGGTTCTCCTCAAGTTTCAGGGAGGCAGGAAGGCTGTTCCAGAGGGAGGCCCCTGCCGCGGAGAGAGATCTACCCCCAGCTCGTTGCTTCGAGAAGCGGCTGACCGTGAGGGAGTTGGAGATGGATGAGCTTAGGGCTCGGGAAGGAAGATATTTAGGAAGAGAGAGTTGAAGGTATTTAGGCCCCAGGCCCCAGAAGGCCTTGTGGACAATGCAGAGGGTTTTGAACTTAATCCTCGCAGCCACTGGGAGCCAGTGTAGAGATTTCACTCCTGGAGAGATACGGTCCCTGGGCTTGAGGCCAAGGACAAGTCTCGCAGTTCTGTTCTGGATGAGTTGCAGAGGGCGGAGAGTGGAGGCAGGCAGATTAAGATAGAGGCTGTTACAGTAGTCCAGCATGGAGGCAGCCAACAGATTCAGTGTGGAGGGTAAGCTAAGAGATATCCAGCTTTTCCAGGAGTTTGCCCAGGAAAAGATCAAGATAAACCAAGCAATAGTTTGATAGACATGTAGAGTCAGCAGAGGTCTTTTTTTAAGAGAGAGTGCACAAAGGAGTGCTTGAGGAGATAGGGGAAAGAGCCATGGTGAAAAATCATCCAAGGCTGAGCAAGGGTGGCAATATTTTCTTTGATGATTACGGAGGAGCAAGGGAGCTCCTGTTTGGATGAAACTGTTATAGATCGACTTGTCTAGAGACATCATCAGGTGTTGTCAGAGCAAAGGAGAAAAAAGGAAGAGGAAAGGGAGAGGGGGCCAAAAGGTTCCTGAAAGGATGGGGGTGTGTGAAAGTGATGACAGGATGT
This sequence comes from Ambystoma mexicanum, assembly GCF_040938575.1. Classification (NCBI taxonomy): domain Eukaryota; kingdom Metazoa; phylum Chordata; class Amphibia; order Caudata; family Ambystomatidae; genus Ambystoma; species Ambystoma mexicanum. The sequence continues at coordinate 212,415,490 of NC_090923.1, read as the reverse complement.
CCTGCGTTGTAGTGGTAAATGAGAGACCAAAACTGTACAGGGGGCCTGGGAGGGAGATGGAGAGGTGGAGAATGCAGTGGCAATGGCCAGCTCCTTGCAGATTTTAAAGCGTTCAGGCAATTTTGTTGGAGGCCCCTGAGATGCAGGCTCGGATATTGACCCTCTTCTTGAAGAGGACAGAGAGTCTGCATTGTCTTTGGAGCAGGCAGCAGGCCTGTTTGTCAGAGGATGCACACAAAGCCCTCCACTTCCTCTCAGCCACCCTGTACTTGCATTTCAGGGCAGTGAGATGAGAGCAATATGAAGAGTTGCACTTGGAGGCAGCCATCAGATGGATTCCCATGACAGGGGCAAGAATGTCCATAATGTTGGAGATAGAAAGGTGCAGGTTGGAGAGTGCTGTGTCAGTGTGTCAGTAGTAGAAGCAGAGAAAGTAGAGACAAAGGTGTCCACTGACAGTCGCTTCATGGGCCGGATGACAGAGAAAGAAGGTGGCAGTGCTGAGGTAGATGTTGTTTTAGGGATAAGAAGATTTGGGTGAGAGGGGAGCGAAAGGTGGTCAGTCCAAGGGAGAGGAGTGGTGAGAGGGTCAGAAAGGGAGATATCAGAGGAGATGAGAACCTCCAAGGTGTGTCCAGCAGAGTGGGTTTAACCAGACGGTAGAATGGAAAGTGGGAGAGAGGTGCATAGTTTGCAGAATAGTCCAGAGGAGGGATTCGGAGTATTCAGGTGGATATTAAGGTCATGAGGAGGAGAAGTTGAGAGGTTGAGGCAAGGAGAGAGGTCAGCCCATTTTGAGAGGAAGAGGTGGCCTGTAGATGGTGGCCACAGTCCAAGAGAGGCAAGGAGAGGTAGCGAGCCTACAGACTAGGCATTCAAAGAAGGAGTAAGCCTGTATAGGAATGAGAGAAGCAGGGACCCACTCCAGAAAGATCAGGGCCACACCACCTCCTGGCCAGTTGGATCTGGGCAGCTGCATAGCTGTTTCATAGACTTACAAAACGTGGGGAAATTCGGATTAAAGTCAAAACCAATCAAAATACCCCAGGGATGGGAACCCAACAGCTCCTTGTAACACCAAACTCTCCCCCAGACAAGGCAAACACTCTGTCATGTGTGTCCCTCTTTCCAGTGCTGGGGAAGAGAAGTTCACATGTTTTGCTGACTGCCCCCTTGCATAGATTAGTTTCAGATTGATGCTGCCAAAACTAATGTATGATAGTCTCCCTCACCCAAGTGGGTTCTGTGAACTCCTTTTTAACATGATGAGCTTTAAGGGGCTCATCATGATGAAACCTGTACAAAAAAAGTATTAAAATTGCTAGATAATCTGTCCCTTACTGTAGAGATATGTGATGCACTGTTTCCATGGTGCAGATGTCATAGCATTGCAATACTCTGTGACTAAGTGCAATTCCTTTAAGCAACATCATTGGCATGGAATTCTGCATCATGAATGCTTGACATAACATATGACGGTGTGGTACACAGCCCTACCTGCCTTTCTAAAGCTATTGACCTGCAGCTATAAAATATCCCTATTTGAAATAATGATCCTCCATGGTCCTCATGGAACCATTATGCATGTCTGACTCTTCCCCCACCCCTTTATGCTTTTTGGAATTCCATGCCTGTAAGGGATTCCCTATATTGTAATATTATTAACCTCAATAATAGTGAATGTATTGACTTTTGAATGATGAAAAGCAGACACAGGCATGCCTGACATATGGCTGACTCTCCTGGTCTGACATAACAGTTTACAATTACCCACTACAACTTTACTAGTTTAATTAACTTCACAAAGATGAAAGGGTGGGTTGTTTTTACCTATTTCCAAACATGGGACCTGCAGGTTACACATGCCCCAGTAGTTAATGCAGTAGATGTATTAACCTGCAGAGATATTTTAACTCCTAGTATAATGTGCTGTCCTTTTTGATTGATGCACAGGCACATTCCCTCTGTCTAACCCTCTATCTATACTCACCCACACCCCTTAATGTTCTCATAACATTCTCTACCTTTTGTTAGGCTTTGAAGTTATTATGTGTATGTCTGTCCCGGTTACTAGACTGACAATTGTTGACAGGGTAGGGCTCTTAAAAGAGATTTGGATTTGGTTAGATTAGGGAAGATTAAGATAGATGTATCATCACAGAGAACTCCATTAAAACCGCAAAGGAAACGGCTATTTGAACTAATGCCACTGAGTTAATGACACGCCCCCACACTTGTGAACTCATTTCAGGAAAAGGTATTCTTACAAAACAACTTACAATTTTATGCAGGCCAAGTCCATGGTGGCTGGCTGTGAGGAATTGAAATCTGGCAAGGGTGTTGGAGCTATAGCTTTTTTGATTTTTAATAATTAATACAATTGTGGTGGTAATTCCATCTCTGAAAGGTAAATCTACTGATCAGATTCCCTTTTCATAGGCTCCATGCCAGAAGCTTAGTGTGTACTTATGTCCTGCTGCATCAGTATCCTTGTTTGCTGCGCCTTCTCTATGAGTGGCACAGAGCACGTTCAGAGGCCACAGGTGCACTCTTGACAGCTGCAATGACAGCGAAGTATCTGCAAAACAGGGGCTGCATTTAAGATATTTGTCCCTGTTCCAAACACTGCATAACTTTGAGGATCATGTCCTTGTTGTATTGTAAACTGTAAATATAAGCCATAACTGACTTAGGGTGTGGCGGCCAGCTTCTCTCATAGTTATCCCAGCCACATTAAATTGACATCACACATGTGTCAGCCCTGTGGGCCCAGTTTAGCTGTGGAAGGGCTATGTGTATTCATTCCAGACAAAGCTCCCCGTGAGCACTGCAGTACTGTTGCCTTAGGGGGAGTGCCTCTCTTTGTTCCTTTGCAAGGGCAGATAACACCATTTCATCAGAGAAAGCAACTCCAAATAAATTGGCCCAGGAACAGGAATAACAGTGCACACCCATTCACAAAATGCTAGGCCTCACACCAGGTTGCTGCCTTTCTACAGGCATTTGATTCTATTGAGAATGGGGTGGGGTTAGTGCAGTCAGAGAGGAATCTGTACACTTTTGGGAAGATTCTCCCATGTTGATTCTCTCTGTCTCTCTTTTTCCTGACCCTCCACTTCCTGTAGCACAAAGCACTTTGGGTGTGATGCCAGAAGGGCAAATTCCACTCCTTTCAAGAGCCAGAATTGGGCCCCCTAAATCAGGCTTGCTTTGGTTCAATCACCTATGGGCTTTAGTATTTAAAAGAAGGGATTTCAAAGTATTTATTTCAATCATCGTTTGGACTCCATTCCTGAAAGAAGATGTGTTGTTATCCTGCTGGGTATGGTACATGACTGCTATCACCAATCCTACTGACACCCATCATTCCTTTCCAGAGTCTTCCAGTTGTGAGGTGAAGGAAGGTGCTTCAAGGCAGCAGTGAGCTATGTCACCTAACCATTCCCAAAGACCATTAGGGTGATTTCTGCTGATGGGCCAAGATCTGCTTTCTGATAGCCACCCTTTTGACTGGAACTTTATCAGGATGTGAAGGTGAAGGACAAGGGCTATGAGGAGCTAAACACCCCAGTTAAGTGTAAAGGAGAAATACTTATGTAGTGAAGGAGCCAAGTACCGGTAAAATAGCTCAGCGGGTTGAGCGCTCGCTGCTGCAATCTGACCGTGATCTGCAGGTCGCAGGTTCGAATCACAGAAAGCCCAACTCAGTCTTTCATCCCTCTGAGGTTGATGAATGAGTACCAATTTCAGTTGGGTGATATTGTATGTAAATATGTGCTCTGTAAAGCACTGTATAAATAACTTATCATTATCATTACCTCAACCACCTCACCATATTGCCTATATGTTGGGAGCCCGGATGTGAGACACGTGCGGTACCAGTGAAAATACCGATACCTACGAGAATCCTGAAGGCAAGGTTCCCATTGAGAAAACCATACCTGCATACAAGGAAATATGATGTTCAGTATTCCAGAAAGTTTTGACAGGGTTCTCCCTGTCAGCCCCTAAACTATGCTGTTATATGTATAGGCAAGGTCATTATCATTCTGGGTATGCTGGTGGGCTAGGTCCAGCGTTGTTTAAGTGGCTTTGCAGTGCCTAGTTTATGAATCAGCATACGTCTTCCTGAATCTTCCACCTCATATCCTTCAGCTTCTGCAGTAGCAGGCACGTTTTTCTTGGGCAATATGTTGGAGGTTTTTGATGTAGGTCGAAATCTGGGCACTTTGGGACCTGATTTTTGCTGTGTCTATGTCTGCTTGTTCAGGGCACCTGACATGCAGCTCTAGGAAAAGCATTTTGGTACCCAAGATAACTTGTTATTATTGAGGCACGTGCCACTGAGTGTGCAGTCTACAGTGTGGCCACTTAAAGTGCTCTTCTGTCCCCAGTGGCCATGGTTCATAGTTAATAGACCACAGTATGGGTTAGGCTCTTAGGGGCCCATGACTCCTTTCATGATTCTTTGGAAATTACCTTTCCTGTTGCTCTGTTATTACCCTCTGAGCCTGGCAGACCTTTTGATTTACGTGTGCCTCTGCAACTGTAGGCCAGTCCCACATTAGGGCTACAGATGGACAGATGTTGGTCGAATGTTGTTGGACATGGATGTTTCTAGAATGCTCTTCCTTGTCTAGGATGGCTCTGGGAATAGGGTTTTGTTGTTGTACTTTTGTGTGGCCGGGTGTGCTGAGCCCCTGTCTTGCTTGGTTATTATGTCCTGGGAGGATAGCTTAACGGAAACGTGCGCGCCTTGGAAGCAAGACGACACTAAGCAACACTGGTTCGATCCCCGGGTCCGTGCTTATAAACTTCTGGGTGTTTAAGCGCATTATAAATATGTAACTATGACAAAAAAAAACACAATTACGCAACTGAAAAAACGAACAATTCCTGTAACAACGCCTTGATGCCCGTGGGCTGTGTGAGCGCATTAAAAATGCAAAAATAAAAAAAATATTAGTCAGGACTTCGGAAGTTAGGACTTGTGCTAGGGTTGCTTTCTTTCACAGTCTCTACCAATGGCTTATGTGATACTCTTGGCTTGTGTGGGTTTGGATTGTCCAGTGTTATGGGTCTCTGCTGGCCTGTCATAGGCCTTTTGAACATACTACATATGTGTCTATTAATTGTCTCCTGTCCCTTGCAGTGTCCCTCAAAGCTACTGCATCTCCCCTACCCTATACAATGTTTACACTAAAACTCCTTTTGACTACCTTGACGCCCTGAGGATCTCGTTCACCAACTACGCTGATGACACACCTTATCCCCCTCTCAGGTGACTATGCACAAGACTCAAGCAAAATTAACACCATTTATAACATTATCCAACATTATCCAAGCCTGGATGGCCTCCCTTCAACTGTGTCTGAACAACGACAATATGGAAATCCTGATTGTTGGCCCCCGTCCCACCTGTACAAACTAGACTCTGCCTACCACTCCTTCAGTATCAATGCCTGAACTAGCCCAGTCTCCTCTAGCGTTAAGACACTTGGAGCCTTCCTAGACTCCATTCTCAACATGACCCGGCACATCAATGCCATTGCCTCCTCACCCGCCCATACCACTAAGCTACTAAACACCCCCTAACATCTTCTCTCCTCTCAAGAGCGCCTCAACATTGCAAGAGCCACCATAGGCTCCCGGCTTGAATCCCTCCTCGCCGGCACTTCAGTATGTAACCTTTGCAAACTTCAGACAATCCAGAACAATGCCATCCGAGCAGCCATGAATCTCTCCAAACTTGATCATTTTACAAGTCTTAGAAGAGCCGCTCACTGGCTTCCAGTGAAAGAAGGTATAAACTTTAAAATGTGTTCAATCGCGCATCGCTATCTATCCAACACAGCACCAGCCTATCTTTCACAAAGAATGAACAATCACGCCTCTACCAGACGTACAAGATCCATCTGCAGTCACAGACTAACGATACCAGGCTTCAAATGTTGGAGCTGGAGGCTCTAGCTTTCCAAAAGATCGCCTCTCACCTGTGGAATATCCTCCCTCACCCACTCTGAGACTTCCTATTGGCCTTTCAGAAGACAAGTCAGAACCAATCTTTTTAAATAACTGTTTGCTGTTTTCTGTATGCTGCCTCTTTTACCATGCCTCTATGTAACCTTCTCCCCCTCTTCACCCCCTCCATCTGTCCCCCACCCCCTTCTTTCGCCTGCAAATAGCCCCTCGATGCTTGTGGGTTTTTGTGCTTTTTTTAAATGTAAAAATAAATAAATAAATAAATTGTGCGTGGATTGTTACCTCTTTTATGTTGATCTGCTGTTGTGTGGATGTCCCTCCTACTTGCCTCTGCTAGTGATTCTCCATGGGATGGTCAGTCCATCCGTCGAGCAGTGGATGTAGATCTTTAGTGGTGCTAGTATGTGTCAGTCCAATATTTAGATGGTTGATTTACTTCCTGGAGTAGGTACTGAGACAAGGAAAATTAGGTGTAGGGGTAATGTGCAGGACCAGTTCCTTCATTGTGTGTTTACTGTAACAAGGACGTAGGTGTATGGGAAATGTGCGTTACCAATGCATGCGTGTGTCAGAGTCCCTTCTTAGTGTAAATACTGTCATGGGGAAGAATAGGTGTAGGAGTGGTGTGCATTACAGGTGCAAGCATTTGGTTGAGCACCTTTATAGTGTAAGTACTATGATGAAGAAGAGTAGGTTTAGGGGTCATTTGCATTACTGGTGCATGCTTGTGGTTGAGCGCCTTCATAGAGTTTGTACGGTGACAGGGAAGAGAAGGTGCAAAGGTAATGTGGATTGCCGGCACCTTCAGAGTGTAAGCAATGTGACAAGGAGGAGTAGAAATGGATATTAATGAAGATTACCAGTACGAAATGCACCCATTCGTTGTATCACAGTGCAATGTGGCACCACAGCACTATCTATTTCTGTCTGGGGGCATGTTGTGTGGTGTGACAGGTTCAACAGGTTTTCCTTTTCACCTTTGGATTCTGCCCTGATTTTATTCTTTGAATTAGCTCACCGTGCACTAGTTCTGCTCAATGCAATGTTAGTGCTGGCGCTAATGCTTTGGATTTCTTTTTTTTTTTTTGTAGTAAATTAGGTGCTTATGGCCTCATTACGAATTTGATAGTAATTCAGTGGTAAATCACCAAAATACTGATAAACTCGATTGCTGTTGCTTTCACTTGATCCTGCGGATTTACTGCAGGATTCGAAGGGGTGGCTGGGTGGTGTTAAACAGCATTTTCGGAGTCCATGGCGATTCAATGTGGATTTCAGTGGAATTACCGCCACCCGTAAATCACTTGGTTGTAATTTAGCAGATTTTGCTGATTTTTGGCAGTAACCTTACCACCAAACCTGTAGTACGACTGTGTGGTAAGGCAGTGGTAATGCAAAGGTAACCCAATTAGTGCTACATTACCACTGTTTTCCCTGCACCACCGTATTTTTAATGGAACCCTTACTTTTAGGCCATTAATAAGTCAGATCTTACCTTCCAATGGGTCTTCATAAATGCACATTGATTTGCAATGTTAGTATTTCAGTAAATCTGAATATGCTTTGTGAACATCTGAGATTCCACAACTAAATTCTGATCTCGATTTCCTCTCGCACATAATATGTGTCCTTATCACACTATTTTAAGCCCTGAAATGACGTCCAGCACACTCTACTGTGGTTTGTGTCTTTTCTATAAAGAATGCTTCCTAAAGCAACTATATTTGAAGCGAGCATTGTAAAACATCCTTGAATCCCCTACCACTTTGGACTGCTCATATTATTGCTAGCTGTGGTAATTTCGCAGGGAAATCTGGTCATCAAATACATTTCTAATGACGTCATGACAGTTACTGTGTTGGCTCTCGCACACAATTCAACAGGACCCAATGGAATTTAGGGTACATCTTTCACCTCATCTGCTGTTTTCTTTGTTCAGAATCGTAACTAAAGTGCGAATATTGTGGGGCGTCTTTAATCCAAATAACACGAACATGGTATGCATATCAGTATCCCGGGTCGTCTGCAGGATTAAAACACTTTCTGGAATGAAACAAAAACCTGAACTTGGGGAATCTCATGCTTGCAGAAAGCGAAAAATACAGTTTAAAAGTCACCATTTATTTTGGAAAAGGGGCCAATTAAAAACATTAGCGTTAGTGGTTCTCTCTTTTCAACACATGAGATCGACCAACCGTGATTATTGTTGTCTACCGTTCATAATTAGGTAGCGAGTATGAGTAATTCACAAATGAAACAATCTGAAATGGGTTTTCTTAGTGTGGTTTACAATATGAATGTTTCTATCTCACTCCCAAACCCACCCCCTGAAACTAGCAGGCAAGCATAAATAATATGTTATCATGTAGTTGAAATAGCTATCTGTTAGTCACCAGGCGTGTTACCATTTCCACATAGCTATCAAGAAAGGTTTGAATGTGTTGATGTGTTGCGGTTCTTAGCACCGTTAAGTACATAGGGCTCGAATCATTTAATTATTTGCACGTAAAATCAGGAACTTGCGCATCAAACTGCATGTGAAACTCTGCTCGTCGATTCATGGAACCAACTGCGCAGGACTTCTCCTAGATGTTTAGTTTACACAGACTTGGCATGCCTCTGTGAGCGACCGAGTGCCTTACATGAGACTCCACGCAGGGGGAGGACGTGGCCTGCATAGGGACCGGAATAGGGGGCAGAGCATGCACAATGGGAAAGCGCAAGCCAGAAAGTGGGTGTTACGAGGGACGGACCACAGGCAGTCCATAGCACACTGTAGGGGAGGAATGGTATCACAAGTATGAGACAGACACAATAGCTACAATTTGTAAAACTTTTATTGAAGTTTCTGGGGTTGGAATACTCCTGCTCTGCCCTGTAACTAGGATGGGATTTGTCTCGACCATGAAACGATAAACAAAATAGTCCTAGTAGTCCGTAAAATCAAAATGGCCTGTTCTAAAAAAAACGAATGTCTGCCCTATCTCTTGTACAAAAAGTGTATAAAGGAGAAATGTACGCAAAGGAAAAATTAGTGTTCAAATTAATAAAGGTACCTGAATCAGCACTCCTCCCCACGTTAGACCCCACAGAGTAAGGTGGTCCTTGTAGGCAGGATGGCAAACTCTGGCTCGGGTTCTTAATACAATAAATTATTCCAAAACATTGAACAAGGTCAGTCTTGCCTCCCACGTTAAAGTCACTCTTTCAAACCTCCAAATAATATTTTAACACAAAGTTCCTGTTGGTCCCCATCTTTCGGGCTCAGACCTCTTCAAACACGGTTCAATTAGACATGGTTGACATTTCTATGATCTATCTAGAAATAAAACCAATTAAAGCCAGTGATCAAATGAGTACACATAGCTACAACATAAGTTATGTAATTGTTTTCGAACTTGTTTCAATCAGAACTATGCAAACACATTTTCGGCAAAAATGCTGGAAATTATGCCAAACTGTGTTAAGGTTTACACATGTGGGTAAAATAAAGAATTCAGTATGGAATCAACCTTATTTTAGATGAGATAACCTTCATTCCCTTTTTTTAGTGCAAGAACTGTTGATGGGCGCGGTGTTTCCCTCCTGGATCTAGGACAACACCCTTGTGCATAGGACAATGCCTGACACCCCCTCCCTATCTCTATAAAGCAGCCCCCTGAAATTAGATAAATATTGCATACTGATTGGGAATCCCTGATTCATTTGTGAATTGGAGGACAATGGACCAAGGGACAAAGTTCCCTGATCCATGGACACGCTGCATACACCAGTGCTAAAGTTTCAACCATAATCATAGACCAGATTCATGCAGGCTTCACATTTGTTAGCTCCTGGAAAACAAATTGTGTTTTCATTTTGATGGTAGCCCCTGTCCTTAAGCTGTTACCATGATTACTTTCTTAAATCCCACACTTAGCTTTCCAAGTGCAGGCCTAGTAAGGGTGATGGATGTATTTACCCATGCATCCGAGCCCTACCTCAAAACTGTGCAGTATTGACATGGAAAACATCATGATGGCCAGAGCTTCCCAGAAAATGCACAGGGAAATGCATGAAGAATAGGCTGCCACTCATTTTTGCCGATGTTATGGGCACAGAAGGACACTGCCTAAAACCACCATTGGACTACCCACACAGTAGTCTGAAACCATTGGGAATGGCAATGCTGATTGCCAAAAGCAAACCCATAACTGTTGGGAATTCATTTTCTTAAATCCCAAAAAGGGGTGCAGTACCAGTACTCACCACTATCCAAAAGCTGCCGTTTTAAAACCACCAGATTTTGTAGAAAACTGAATAAACGAACCCAAAGCAAGCCAAAGAAAGACTTACTGAGAGGTGGATCCAATGTAAAGTTATATTCTAAAGTGACTTGAAGGTTTAGAACAAGACTGGCTGAGCTGTGGATTTCAGCAGTTTAAGTAAATTTGGACTGAAAGACACTACAAATCTAAATGTTTAAAAGAAATGAGTGACCTACTTTGAGTGTCACATAGGTTGCAATTGTTTAAATGTCATAGTTTTAAACTTAGAATCAGCATCCTAGCTGCATATGTAAAAAAATGTCTTGACTTAAACTGGGGAACAGAAATGACATGTAGCTAAAAACTGGCTTAAAGAGATTCCAATTTTGCCTGGCAACTACCCCCCATCAGGAGTGAAACTTGAGTCACAGCTGTGTTCCCAGGCCTATCTGCCTTTTGCTGGCCACACTAAGGATATGCCATCTCTCTGATAATTGAATTAAGGGGAGCCCCCACAGAATACAGGAGCTCTGAACAAAGCCCTGTCCTGACCCAGGCAGATGGTTTATTGCAGATGTCGTAAATGTAGCTTCCTCCTGGAAGGACAAAGGAGGGGCACTGCCTGTGAGAGCAAGCTGGCTTGGCAGAACTGGAAAAACCAGAAATTCAACCTTGTGCTCGGGGAAAACCACACCCCTTTGGGGCCAGAACATAACTCTAACAAGATGGATGATTCATAGAGCGGACATGTGAAAATTTTATAAATGATACCATAATTCTTGTGATTTTTCTGCCCACATTTTAAGAGGTTTTTAGAACCGGTGGCATGTTCAGGGGGGTTTTAGCGGAAAAGAGGATATTACTCAAAATGTGTGCATGTGAAAAATCTGACACTTCATCAACTAATGTCCATACTCCTTGCGCACATGTGTGTAAATTTGGGTTAATGTCCGGTATTGCAAACCAGTTAAAAAGTGCAAAATATTGCCATTTCTGAATGCAAGCTCTCAGGAAGAGCAGAGTTGGAACAGGGGATACCTCCTGTGATATGTGATGGGTGCATGTAATTTCAAACCACTGTGTAGCTATGAAATATGTATTTGGTTCAAATCTAGATTTGTGTGCAAGTTGACAGGAGGAGTGGACTTTCTGCAGGCTGTAAAATGACATCACTCTGACACAACTTAGCTTCCCCAATCAGGGGAGAAATGAAAGCTTGGCCAATGATAAGTGGAGAGGGGCTGGCTAGTGATGCTGCTCACACACACCCATTTTAAAAAAAACATAAAAGCAGATAGACAGGACAGATAGGGACCTTCAAATCCATTTGCAGCTGGAAGCTCTGCCGGGAAAATCCATACTTTACCTCCATCAATCTCTAGAGAAAGCTGTGCAGAAAGATCCAGACTTCAAATCCATCAGGCCAGATCAGAGGCAGAGCAGAGCTGACCCAGATCACTGTGAAGTGCAGAGACCAGAGTCCAGTCTAAAACCTGACCAGATCCGTGGCGAGGCCCATTTCACTCAAGAATATAGTGTGAGTACCTAGAAAACTGTGCAGAACCAATCTCTTAGTTAAAATAATATAATTCAATCCTATTTTAATCTAAGTAGAACTGTCTCCTAACTGTCACCTGTCATTTGTAAAGCTGTCACTTGTCATTTTCTAGTTGCAAGCTGCACTTGTCTTTTTTTAACTTTAAAATTTCAAATCTGAAAAACGACCTTTATTTAATCGCTCATATCTCCGTGATCGTGGCTTTCCTACGAACCTAGAACCGCATTCCTACCCCCTATAGTTTTGCCGCAATAGTGAAAAACGCACTCGCGAATTTACCGCGATTTGCAAATTTCTCCACGTGTGAAAACAGATGCTGCTTGCCTTCCATTTGCCAGAAATTCGTTTAACCTGCTAATTATCCCTGAATCATTGCTAGTGTGAGCCTGGACTAATATTAACTAGATACCACTCACCCTGAACCTCTAGAGGGAATTAAAAGCATTTTAACATATTTTCACTCCATTGCCAGCACTTATCAAAGCATTTTGCCTGTGTTTTCAACTTCTGTAGTCTAAGTTGCTGGGTGAACTGAATTACATTTGAATTGCATTTCTGAGAATTGTGTGCCTTCCTTCCATTTCCCTGCCTTGCATAAAAGGGTGGGGTGAATTGTCCAAGGAAGTGATTACATTGTCTTTTGCTGAAATCCTATCAAGTTATTTTCTGTACTGCATTTCATTCCACATTGCATCCATTGGAAACCATAAAAGTATTGTTGCTATCTTATCCATTTTATGTCAACTCCTTAGTGATTATAAAGAAGTGTGCTAGTGCCAGATTCTCCGTTGTTAATCTTTATCATATCAGATTAAGTGTGATATTCAATTATTAATTTATTATAAAGCGTGATATATATATATATATATATATATATATATATATATATATATATATATATTGTTTAAATTATCAATTAAACCTTTTAACTTGCAAAACAGAACTACTTCTTGGCTCAGTGGGGTCAGGAGGATTCCAAGAGAGGGGTGTTATATAGGGGTAGTCATCCAGAACGCATGAACTGGACATAAAGATATATCAATAAGGGTTTTCATTCAGTATTATAGACTAGGCGTTGACTTAGCTGTAGTATTGAATTGAATCCTCTTACAAATTGGGGGCTCGTGCCGGACGTTTGGATTAGATCTATCACTGGTGCAGATTAATACAGCGTGCCAGCTGACCAGATACACATATCCGGTCGGAGCACACGCTGTGTTACGCTGTAAAGCACTTCTCAAAGGAACGCTCTAAGAAAAAGGTCTGTTTTGCAAAAATAAAATACAAACTTCTGTAAGTCAGGACAGAGACCAATCTCTAGAATGACGACCTTAGTAGACATGAAAATAGCCAGAGAGCACTTCTTACATAAGTTATTTGTGAGAGATGAGTGGACTCACCAGGACCAAACAGGCTGGTTGCAGGCCATCACACCCCAAATCACGGAAACAGGGTCAGATACATGGAGAGACCAGGGTCCTTTACATGTGGCCCTGAGTGAACTATATATGTCCTCTAAGGCCAAGGATGAGCACAACAAGATTGCCAGGGTAGCGGCATATTTATATTTACATATGGGAGCCATGCAGGACAAATGTGCTGAAGGCCAAGATTTGGTGAGTAGGCAACTGCTGGCATTACAGAAGGCCCAATCTGATCTGGACTCTTCTGAGCAGAGGCTGCAGAGGAGCCAGGAGTCAGAAAATGATAGTAGGCAGTATATCATTAAAATAAAAGAGGACATGGATATACTGCAACAGGAAAAGGCTGACCAGGATACTAGATTTCTGGCCCTGCAGAAGGAGCACCAAGACAGTTTGGACTCCTTACTGCAGAGCCAGAAAAAGCTGGAGCAACAATTAGACTTTAACAGGGCATGCACGGAGCAGGTAGCCACCCTGCAAAGTCATCTAGATAGAGTGAAGGTAGCGAGCAACAAGCTGATTTCGAAAGACCTGGATACCCAGGCAGAATTGGATGAAGAACGCCAGAAAGCTGGTGCCTTTCAAAGGCAGAGGGACGACCTGGCGGCACAAATGCAGGCTCTTAGTCAGGAAAGAGACGCCTTAGGCCAGGAAGTCTGCCATTTAAAAAGAAAAATGGAAGAAAATCACCTGGCCCACCAGGGACTGGGTGACCTCCAAAAAGAACACCAGAACTTGTTAGAGCACACCAGGAGGGTGGAGGATGCTCTAGCAAGAAAGGAGCAGGCCAATAGGGACACAGCTCAGGAGGTAACCCTCCTGCAGCAAAGACTGGCCCAGTGCTCCAGGACCAATCAGGAAACACAGAGAGAGAATGAGGCTCTCTGCCAGCACAATGATAGGCTCCAGCAACAGGTAGCGATGCAGGAGAGACTGATAGAGTCTAGTAAGGCCTTAACTGAGGAACTGAAGGCACAAATGCAGGCTCTTGCATTGCATCAGGGAGCAGGGGCGGATAGAGATGAGGTTCGCTGGGAAAGGGAAGCTCCGGAGCATAACCTCAGGAGCCCTAGTACCAGAGGCCCTCATACCTCTCAGTCACTGGACTCTGCCACCCCCATATTCCCTGGCGCACATGAGCACCGGGCCACAGGGATGGCAGACTACTATCCAGACAAAAGTATGGGGCTCATAGGCCAGTACCACCCAGGTATGGAGGGGCGGGCATCCGGGTATGGGCACCCCAGCACAGTGCAATTTAATGGGGAACCCCAGGAGAGTAGGCCCATTAAGGGCATCCTGAAAACCTCTGCCCAGTTAGGTCAGTGGGGGGGGGTACCCATCAAATCCTGGCAGCAAGGAGGAATCTGAAGACTCCTCTGAACTGCGCAGGACACAGGAGACCAGGTCCCCACATTCGGCCAGCCATTCCCAGGCTCGCAGAATCCAGGAAAACCTGGAAGAGCAGACAGGAACCTCTGGGAGCAGTGCCTCTGAGTCAGAGGATGAATGGACAAGGGTTACCCGAACCAAAAAGGCCAATAAGGCAAAAAGGGCCTTGCTTAAGGACCCCTTAAAGCAGATTAAGGCGATCAGGAGCGTCATCACGCCTTACCATAAGAACGCTAAGTATTCTGTTTGGGAGCACTTAGAGTTGTTTGAGCAAATGATGGAGACTTTCCATTTGAAGGACAGCCAAAGCTGTATTCAATATGTAAAGTGGACCTTCTCCCCGGAATACTCCAGTTTCTTTGCGGGGCTGGAGGACCAAAATCATTTAAGATGGTCCACCTATAAGGCGGCCATCTTGAAACATTTTTCTGTTCACAGAAATCCTCAAGAGGCTCGCAAGGCAGCCTACAATTTGCAATGTGGGGAGGATCAGGCCCCACAAGAATTTGTGCAAGAACTGAAACGTGCTTTTGCGCAGACCACCAGAAGGGTGCGCACAGACAGTAGAAAATTCATTAATACATTTTTTCATGCCTTGCCCAAATACATAATGACCCAGCTCGTGAGGGATTTTCACGAGAAAAGATCTTTAGACTGGGTCATTGAACAGGCTACTCGGATCTATGAGGTGCAGAAACCGGTAGATAGCAAAAGTAATGCCCAGAAAAACCCCAAAGCCAACAGCACCCCTGCTGCTGCCAAGGTGGCAGAGGTAAAGGTCACCCCCGTTTTGGATTTGGAGATGGGGGGGCCTAAAAACCTACCTGCACCTAATAATGCTAGGCCCAGAATGTCCTCGGGCCAGTCACAGACAGGGAGCCAGGGAGGCAGCCCCACAAATGGGGTCCCTCGCTCTCCTGATTATGTAAGTCCCCGTTACAAGGGAAATCGACCCATCCTGGGTTATGTGTGGACTCCTCCAGCCCAAGGGGGGGGATCTAGCCAAGCACCTAACCCAGGGAACTTCCCTCCCAACTTCCCACAGGAGGGCAGAAATTCTCCAAATCCTGGGCAGACCTTTTTCCCCAGGTATCCACCCAATTTCCAACGCCAAAATCATCCATCCTTCTTTCCCCAATTCCCTGAGCCCAGACAACCTAATCCGGGAGCGGGGAGGCCAAGGGTGGAGGGGTATCCAAATCTTCCCAATCCGGGGTATTACCAGAGAAGGGACAGCTACCCTTCCCGGGATCAGCTCAGGGGAGAAAACAGGGCCCCGTATCAGCCTGAGCGGGTTTCCCAGTTAGAGCGCCAGGTACAAAACATGGCGCGGGATCTGGGTCACATACTGAGGGCTCAGCAGAACCCTCAGATCGGTATGCCGGCGCAGCACGCACCCAACTCTGGACCTGGTGCCCCAGAACAATGACGGGGGCAGCACCCCGATAACACACCGGTTCCCAGGGAGGAGGCACAAGGGGAAGGGGGGTGTAAAGCCTTGGAGGAAGCTTCCTTCCTTACTTGTAAACAGCCCCTGGAAACCCAGGAACCGGAAACAAAATCTCTTGCCCCTGAAAGTCTGCCTCCTAAGGAGCAGAGGGGGGGTAGGAGAAACAAAAGACCCAAACAGACTCAGTTTGAGGAAGAGGTACAGGTCTTCCAATTTGAGGGAGAGGGATCCTCAGAGGATCCTGGGAAAAGGATCTTCTCCTTCAGAGAGGGGGGAACTCCTCCCAAAGAAAAATGGGTCCCTAGGGATGCAAATCCAGACTGGGGAGATGTGGAGACTGAGCTACCGCCGCCCACCATCTCATCCCAGAACCAACAGCAAGAAAATACCCTGGTTCAAACCCATCCTGGTGACTGCCTCCAAAAAGGGGGGGGCGGCCCAGAACCGGAGCCAGGGGAACCCACAATGGCTCTGATCTCCAGTTGCCAACTTTTTCTTTCAGATTCCCAAGGCTCTCCACAGAATTCTGCCCAAATCTCTTCGCTAGCGATGTCCAAAACCAGAAAGTTAGCCCACCAGTTGTCCAAAAATGTGCATTATCTGTGCCCCCTTGAGGAGAAGGAGGGAAGATATTATGCCCCGGTACAAGTACAGGGGCAGGGTACAATTTTGGCGCTGGTGGACACGGGATCTCAAGCTACCCTTCTGTCCAGAAGGGCCTTTGATGAACTGAATGCAGGAAGGGGAGAGAATTACCAAATTCCTCTCACCTCACTTCCTGGACAACTCCAGAACTTTGACGGGAAGGAAATTCCCGTCGAGGGGACGGCAGACTTGGACATTAAAATTGGGCGACACAAGTTGAAACACCCGGTCATAGTTGTGACTCCAGAGGGCACCCCTTGTTTACTAGGGAATGACCTCCTGAGAAGGTTGTCACCCCTAATAGATTGCGTAAACAAGGTCCTCTGGACCCAGACTAGCCGACCAATAAAATTAAAACAGAGTGTCAACCATGTTAGTTTAAACGGCACCTGCCACATGGTTGAACAAAAATCTGACCAAGTAGAATTTCACTTCCAGAATAGCCAAATTCCAGACGTGACAGTAATAGCAGTAGGACAACAGACTGGTGATGGAGGGTCCTCTCTATTTCTGAAAATCAACCTTCCTTCCAGTCTAAAGTGGTACTCCACGCTGGAAGGAAACACTCTGAAATTTTATACTAATCCACAATCAGAAACTCCTACTCCTATAGTCCAGAAAGATGTGAAATCAGCTCAGAGCCTGGCTGATATTCAGCAAATTGGAGAGCAGTTGTTCATCCCTGTCCAATTAAATGATGGGAAGGACTCTGTTCTCGCTCGAGTGTGTGTGAACAACGGTAAGAGCTTCATCAGCGAAGCCATGTTCCGCCAACTCCCAAAAGATCCAGCCATTCCCACCTTCAAACTGATAGACAAATGGGAAATGGACCTGGAAGCACCTAATTCCAAACATCTCCTGCCAAGCAGGTGTATGCTCAAAATCTCCATTGGCAACAAGAGCATAGTCCATAATTGTTGGGTCGTGCGAGACGTTACTGCCGCCTTTTACTTAGGCAGTGACATTCTCAATCGCTTTGCCATTAGTTTGGACCTAATAAACTTCAAAGCTTGGTCCCGATTAGCGGATAATCCCATGGGCTTTGATGATCCAGAAAAAGCATTTAGGTCAGCTCAATTGCTACCTTATGCAGTTGAAATTCAGATTAAAGAGGAAGTCACCATCCCAGAAAGGACCCGACAATTCTCCCTGGAAGTGAAAGTTAAAAGGGGACAAGAGTTGAAAAACCCTGATGCTTACATACATCTAAATGCTTCTCTCCAACAGCAAGGGTTGGGGGTAAACCCAACTCCATTAGTCAACATAGAACATGACACCATTCCAATAGAGGTGGATAACAGCGACTTAAAGAGTATTACTCTAGCCGCAGGCACCATTATTGGAATGGCGGTTGATGACCGACATTTTTCCATCGACTTAGTAAATGAACTGTTAGGACTAATCCCCAAGGACTGTTTTGACAGTGACAGTGATGACAATACAACACCAGACAGGATTTTTACCCGGCATGGGGGGAACTTCCTGGTGTACACTTCCTGCCCCTATGGTAAGGAAGATGTGACTTGTGACTTCAGGAGGGATGAGGTGATTTTCCAGGTCCATTAAGGGCTGCCTTTCCCACCTGAAGCCTCCGGTCCAAATCAGCACTCTGACCAGGGACTTCTCAACCCAGCTGGAGGAGGCCGCGGAGATAGCCAAACCAGAAGTCTTTCCAGGCTTCAGGCAGATGGTGGAAGAGAGAGTCAACCTAGCTGACGCCTGTGTGACTCTGGAACAAAAGCAAAAGTTGAAACAAGTTTTCTTGGATTTCCAAGATCTCTTTGCGGTAGACTCATATGACTGTGGCCGCACCGACATCCACACAACAACAATCCCCACAGACCCTGGCATGACTCCTGTGTTTGTGAAGCAATATCGCTTGCCTCTCGCATCAATGGAGTCCCTTACTGAAATAATTAAGAACCTTGAGTCCAGGGGAATAATCCGTCCAGTCCACAGCACCTTCAATAATCCGGTGCTGGGAATATTGAAGCCAAACGGCCAGTGGAGACTCTGCGCTGACCTCAGGGAGCTCAACAAACGGGTCCATACTTCCCGATGGCCTCTGCCCTACATCGACCAAGAGCTGGCCCAGATCCAGGGGTCACAGGTATTCACAGCAATAGACCTGACCAATGGATACTGGACCGTGCCTGTCAGTAGGGAGGACCAATACAAGCTGGCTTTTACCTTTGGGGGCCAGCAGTATACATGGACCCGGACTCCCTTCGGATACCTCAACTCCGGCAATGAATTTAACATTTTTCTACACAAGGCCATGCCCGACTTGGGTGCAAGGGGTAACCTGGCTTATGTAGATGATGTCCTCATCAAAAGTTCATCTGTGGAGGAACACATAGCGGAGATCCGTTATGTTCTGACACAGTTGAGGGCCGCCAGAGCAAAACTTTCCTTTCAGAAAGCACAGTGGTGTAGAACCCGTGTTAATTTCTTGGGGCATGAGATTACTCCTCAGGGCCTCTGTCCCCAGGAAAAGAAAGTGGAAGCACTTCAGAAACTGAAAGACCCCACAACTCTGCGGGAACTAAGGAGCCTCCTTGGACTGACCAATTACAGCAGAAAGTTCATTGAGGGCTACGCAGAGATCACCAGACCACTGATTCATCTCCTGAAAGGGGGGGTCAAGTGGGAATGGGGTCCAGAACAAGCCAAGGCAGTAAAACAACTCAAGAGAAGCCTCTCACAAGCGCCTTGCCTAGCTTACCCTGTCAGAAACAAGGAGTTCTTCCTGGAGACAGGGTTCTCTAATACGTGCCTGACGGCAGTATTATACCAAAAGCATGACAAGGTCAATAAATTAATCTCCTATGCGAGCAAAACTTTATCCTCTGTGGAGGAAAAATTCAACGATTGTGAGAAGGCACTCCTGGCAACGGTGTGGGCATTGAAGAATTACCGCCCGTTTATCCAGGGGGAACACATAATAGTGGAGACTCCGCACCAGCCTCTGCAATATCTCCAAAGTGACAGAATCCGGGCCGGAAATGTGAGTAATTCCCGAATTACTTCCTGGATTCTGTCAATGCAAGGCTTTCCTGTGGAGGTCAGATATGGCCAAAACAAGAAGAGTCCCCTCGCGCAAGGTCTGGCTGACTTGCATGATTGTGCCAGAGAAAACTGTCTCGAGGACGAAAGTCTAAAAATAAAGGACAACACGGAGGCATACCTTAATTCCCCACACAAAGTCTTTGAAGAGGACAAGTGTGAGGGAATGCCCACTGTCTATGTGGATGGATGCTCTTACCATGTTGACAACAACGGGGAGAAAGAACTGGTGGCCGGCGTAGGGAATGCATGGGTGAATGAGGCCCCAGAACCCTCCGCTGGATACAAAATTGGTCCCCGAAGTAGTCAGGTGGCAGAATTGATGGCTGTGCATCAGGCCATCCTCACTGCTGTCCAGCATCACCTCCACGAACTGGTCATAATCACAGATTCGGATTATGTACGGAACGGGTTCGTGGAGCACCTGGTTAATTGGAAAACCAGAGGCATGTTATGTGCTAACAACAAACTCTTGAAACATGGGAAGTTGATCCAAAACATTGATGATCTGGTCACCTCGAATGAGATGACCATCTATTGGAAAAAGATCAAGGGTCATTCCAAAGTAGAGGGACCAGACAAAACTGGAAATGACTTAGCTGATCAGCTGGCCAAAACCGGGGCCATCCAAGGGGATCTAATTGAGATTGAGTCCTTGTTGGGGGAAATCCAGGTCACTGCTATCACTAGGTCCCAGACAAATGCTCACAACGACCTTTCAATTGCCCAATGGAGTAAGGAGACCCCTGATGCTGATTTGATTACCGCTCAGAAGGGGGATCCAATAATTGGTAAATTTTACCAGCACATTGAGGACCCTGAGAACTTTCCCCTGACGGATACCGATTACACTGGGAAAGAGGACCTAAGAGTGTTGATGAAATGTCCAAAAATGTTCTGAATCCAAGACGGTTTGCTGGTAAGGAAATCCAAAGCTGGCCACGATCAGTGGGTGGTTCCTACCTCATTCCGAAGCCTGATGTTAAGTCATGCCCATGATGCGGCCACCGCCGGTCATAGGGGGTTTCACACAACATTGGAAATCTTAAGAGAGGTTGCCTACTGGCCACACATGGGGCAGGACCTTGACCAATAATTGAAGGGGTGTCTTGTGTGTGCACAATTTCAGCCATCATCCCTCACGCACCGCGCGCCTCTCCAAAAGAGGGGGATGACACTGCCATGGTCAGATTTACAAATCGACTTTGTAGGCCCCGTGATTCGCTCTGCTAGGGGGAATAAGTACATGTTGACTGTGACATGCTTGTTTACCAAGTGGGTGGAACGTCTCCCAGCCCCAAATTGCAAGGCAGAAACCGCAGCTGCCCTGATGATTAACCACATCTTTTCCCTTTTTGGTCTACCTCAAAGGATTGAGTCAGACAGGGGTAGCCACTTCACCAGTGAAATGATGACAAAGATGTGGGAGATACTGGGGGTCAAAAGGAAGTTGCATATTGCTTACAGGCCAGCTTCTTCTGGAGCAGTGGAACGCTACAACCGAACCATTGTGAGCATCTTAAAAAAGTTTGTGGCAGATTCTGGGCCAAGTTGGGATATCCGATTACCTCTGGTCCTAATGGCCATCAGATCTACCCCTTCATCTGCAACCAAAATGTCACCATTTGAATTGATGACTGGGCGCAAGATGGTGCTTCCGCAGCATTTGCTCTATAGGACCCAAGAGCAGACACTAATAAATGCCTCCACTACTCATGAGTATGTGGAGAATTTAAGGAAACACCTCCAACATGCTTTTGCTTACGCTCAGCGGAATCTAGAAAGATCGGCTGATAGCATGAAGACCCACTATGACCTGAAGACTTCCAGGAAGGAATATCAGGTGGGGGACCGGGTCTATCTATACAACTTCCAAAGAAACCAGGCAAAACAGCGGAAATTCTTGCCTACATGGAAGGGACCCTTTGAGATCATCGACAAGATCTCCCCTATGGCCTACAAAATCCACATCCCCAAAGGTCCTTTGGCAGAGGGGGAAGACAAGTGGGTCCACATAAACCAGTTGAAATGTTGCCATCCCAGGCACACTCTGCAACAACTGGAGGAATCCTCTGGAATCCTAGCGGGTACTGTCTCAGACTAATTCAGTTCCAACCATAAAACATACCACATCTAGTCTCTAAAATATTGTGATTTGCATGAAACTGTATCTTAGTTATACTGTTTTTTTTTTCAAAATAAGAATGTAATGTTTCGTTATGATGAAATGCATATGCTGCCCCACTATCTCAACAGTGGTGGAAAAAAACGTCTATGAATAGGTATTGCCGCTCTTCCTTTGTCGTCCTAGGAGAAAGAAAACCTGGAGACGGGCCAAGGAGGACGATCCGGAGACCGGGAGCAGAGACGCAACGGGCCCGGTGTACCGCCCAATATTCCCATCAGGACCGGCGAGGAGAACCGATCGATCAGTACCGGATGGAGGAAAAGATGCTGAACTGTGTCATCTATTGGAAGAAGATGAGGAAACATCCCAGGTCTTGCGAGTCCCATTCGTGAAATAGAATGGCCATCGCAAGAGGGGGGCTTGTGGGATGTATTTACCCATGCATCCGAGCCCTACCTCAAAACTGTGCAGTATTGACATGGAAAATATCATGATGGCCAGAGCTTCCCAGAAAATGCACAGGGAAATGCATGAAGAATAGGCTGCCACTCATTTTTGCCGATGTTATGGGCACAGAAGGACACTGCCTAAAACCACCATTGGACTACCCACACAGTAGTCTGAAACCATTGGGAATGGCAATGCTGATTGCCAAAAGCAAACCCATAACTGTTGGGAATTCATTTTCTTAAATCCCAAAAAGGGGTGCAGTACCAGTACTCACCACTATCCAAAAGCCGGCGTTTTAAAACCACCAGATTTCGTAGAAAACTGAATAAATGAACCCAAAGCAAGCCAAAGAAAGACTTACTGAGAGGTGGATCCAATGTAAAGTTATATTCTGAAGTGACTTGAAGGTTTAGATCAAGACTGGCTGAGCTGTGGATTTCAGCAGTTTAAGTAAATTTGGACTGAAAGACACTACAAATCTAAATGTTTAAAAGAAATGAGTGACCTACTTTGAGTGTCACATAGGTTGCAATTGTTTAAATGTCATAGTTTTAAACTTAGAATCAGCATCCTAGCTGCATATGTAAAAAAAGTCTTGACTTAAACTGGGGAACAGAAATGACATGTAGCTAAAAACTGGCTTAAAGAGATTCCAATTTTGACTGGCAACTACCCCCCATCAGGAGTGAAACTTGAGTCACAGCTGTGTTCCCAGGCCTATCTGCCTTTTGCTGGCCACACTAAGGATATGCCATCTCTCTGATAATTGAATTAAGGGGAGCCCCCACAGAATACAGGAGCTCTGAACAAAGCCCTGTCCTGACCCAGGCAGATGGTTTATTGCAGATGTCGTAAATGTAGCTTCCTCCTGGAAGGACAAAGGAGGGGCACTGCCTGTGAGAGCAAGCTGGCTTGGCAGAACTGGAAAAAACAGAAATTCAACCTTGTGCTGGGGGAAAACCACACCCCTTTGGGGCCAGAACATAACTCTAACAAGATGGATCATTCATAGAGCGGACATGTGAAAATTTTATAAATGATACCATAATTCTTGTGATTTTTTGCCCACATTTTAAGAGGTTTTTAGAACCGGTGGCATGTTCAGGGGGTTTTAGCGGAAAAGAGGATATTACTCAAAATGTGTGCATGTGAAAAATCTGACACTTCATCAACTAATGTCCATACTCCTTGCGCACATGTGTGTAAATTTGGGTTAATGTCCGGTATTGCAAAACAGTTAAAAAGTGCAAAATATTGCCATTTCTGAATGCAAGCTCTCAGGAAGAGCAGAGTTGGAACAGGGGATACCTCCTGTGATATGTGATGGGTGCATGTAATTTCAAACCACTGTGTAGCTATGAAATATGTATTTGGTTCAAATCTAGATTTGTGTGCAAGTTGACAGGAGGAGTGGACTTTCTGCAGGCTGTAAAATGACATCACTCTGACACAACTTAGCTTCCCCAATCAGGGGAGAAATGAAAGCTTGGCCAATGATAAGTGGAGAGGGGCTGGCTAGTGATGCTGCTCACACACACCCATTTTAAAAACACATAAAAGCAGAGAGACAGGACAGATAGGGACCTTCAAATCCATTTGCAGCTGGAAGCTCTGCCGGGAAAATCCATACTTTACCTCCATCAATCTCTAGAGAAAGCTGTGCAGAAAGATCCAGACTTCAAATCCATCAGGCCAGATCAGAGGCAGAGCAGAGCAGAGCTGACCCAGATCACTGTGAAGTGCAGAGTCCAGAGTCCAGTCTAAAACCTGACCAGATCCGTGGCGAGGCCCATTTCACTCAAGAATATAGTGTGAGTACCTAGAAAACTGTGCAGAACCAATCTCTTAGTTAAAATAATATAATTCAATCCTATTTTAATCTAAGTAGAACTGTCTCCTAACTGTCACCTGTCATTTGTAAAGCTGTCACTTGTCATTTTCTAGTTGCAAGCTGCACTTGTCTTTTTTTAACTTAAAAATTTCAAATCTGAAAAACGACCTTTATTTAATCGCTCATATCTCCGTTACCGTTTGTGCTAGAGACTTGCAGTAACTTTCCTCTGAAAGCTGAGGATCGTGGCTTTCCTACGAACCTAGAACCGCATTCCTATAGTTTTGCCGCAATCGTGAAAAACACACTCGCGAATTTACCGCGATTTGCAAATTTCTCCACGTGTGAAAACAGATGCTGCTTGCCTTCCATTTGCCAGACATTCGTTTAACCTGCTAATTATCCCTGAATCATTGCTAGTGTGAGCCTGGGCTAATATTAACTAGATACCACTCACCCTGAGCCTCTAGAAGGAATTAAAAGCATTTTAACATATTTTCACTCCATTGCCAGCACATATCAAAGCATTTTGCCTGTGTTTTCAACTTCTGTAGTCTAAGTTGCTGGGTGAACTGAATTACATTTGAATTGCATTTCTGAGAATTGTGTGCCTTCCTTCCATTTCCCTGCATTGCATAAAAGGGTGGGGTGAATTGTCCAAGGAAGTGATTACATTGTCTTTTGCTGAAATCCTATCAAGTTATTTTCTGTACTGCATTTCATTCCACATTGCATCCATTGGAAACCATAAAAGTATTGTTGCTATCTTATCCATTTCATGTCAACTCCTTAGTGATTATAAAGAAGTGTGCTAGTGCCAGATTCTCCGTTGTTAATCTGTATCATATCAGATTAAGTGTGATATTCAATTATTAATTTATTATAAAGCGTGATATATATATATATATATATATATATATATATATATATATATATATATATATTGTTTAAATTATCAATTAAACCTTTTAACTTGCAAAACAGAACTACTTCTTGGCTCAGTGGGGTCAGGAGGATTCCAAGAGAGGGGTGTTATATAGGGGTAGTCATCCAGAACGCATGAACTGGACATAAAGATATATCAATAAGGGTTTTCATTCAGTATTATAGACTAGGCATTGACTTAGCTGTAGTGTTGAATTGAATCCTCTTACAAGGGGCTGGAGATACTCCAAATAAAAAAGCACTGTGTCGTGGGATTTCTATCCTATCCATGCTCAACCCCTACAACCTCTTTTATTTCACTCTCAGCGTACTTCTCTTCACCTCTGTGCAGCTGTTTCAGTCTCTTAATGTGAAGGGATAATGCATTTAGCATTGTAGGGACACTTTTAGAGTCACTGGGTAAGGCATATGGGAGAATAGTAATAATAACTTTTATACAAAGCGCTTTACATCGAACATTTTTATCTACAATTATTTTTACCAAAACAAAATTGATACTCATTTTATCAACCTCAGAGGCAGTGGCGTAACACAAAATGTGAGGGCCCCCCTGCGAGCCATGCTGAGGGGGCCCCCCAACTCGGCAACAAATCACGGGTTGCGCCACACTCTGGGCCGGCCTAGACTGTCACGCTTGCACAATACGCATGAACGTGCTGCTGAAGGGGTATGCCGCACACTGCACTAGGAAAAAGATATAAATATGTGTTTTAATGCAAAAAACAGCACACTTTCTGAGATAAATTGGCTATAAAGCCAGAGTGTTTGCAATTGTTTTGTAGGGTAACACAATCCAATACATGCAAGTCACCAACAGTGCACAGGAACATTAATGCTTCCAACCGGCTGCACAATGTAGACCAGTGTAAACACGTAATAACATTATAGTACAGAATGCCAGGCCACATTTAGACATACCCAGACTGTTTTCAGCAAAATGCCAGTCAAAGCAATAACACTCATCAAGAAGAGAGCACACAATAAAGCATGTGTCTCCATGGCCTCGAACAACACGGCCAAACTCTTTAAAATCTGCAAGGAACTGGTCAATCCTGTTGTGGTCTATACCTCTTCTGTTCCCTCCCATGCCCTCTGTACAGCTCTGGCCTCTCATTTCTCTGCTAAATCTCAGGACATCCTGTCCTCTATGTCCTCTTCCTCTCTCGGCCCATTTTGGCCATCTCTTCTCTCCTCCTCCTTTTTCCTCTTTCTCTCTGACAACACCTGACGAGGTTTCTAGACAAGTCCGATCTATGAAAGTGTCGTCCAAACAGGTGCTCCGCTGCTCCTCCACAACCATCAAAGCCCATATTGACACCCTCACTCCAGCCTTGGCCGATTTCTGTAATCACTTTTTCGCCACTGCAATGTTCCCCTCTCCCTTTGAGCACTCCCTTGTGCACCCACTCCTCAAGAAGCAGTCTGCTGATCCTACCTGCTGGAAAACTATCGCTCAATCTCCACCTTTCCTGAGCAAACTCTTGGAAAAGCTTGCCATCTCCCAGCTTACTCTCCACACTGAATCTGTTGGTTGTCTCCATGACCATCAGTCTGGCTTCAGAGCTGCCAGAGGCATGGAAACTGCTCTCCTTAACACCTGTGCTGCTCTCTAACCTTGATTCCAGCATTCCTTCTATTCTCATCCTTCATCTTTCCTCTGCTTTCGACAGGGTCAACATCGCCATCCTGATCAATCGACTCTGTGAGAACCTGGGCATCACAGATCAGACCCTAGAGTGACTGACCTACTTCCACTTGGACCGCCACTCCGCTCCCAGGTCGATCGTGGTCCCATTCCCTCCGCCACCTCTCTCTACCTGTGGCATTCCCCAGGGCTCTATCCTCTCACGCTGGTTTTTCAACCTCTACTTGGCCACTTTGGCCTTCCTGATCTCTACCTTATCCTCTAACTTTCAGTGTTGTGCGGATGACTCAGCTTTCCTTCAGGCTCCCCTCATCCTCCTCTCCTCTCTTGCTCATTCCTGACTGTCTATCCACGATTCAGGATTGGTGCGCCTCCAACAATCTCTGCCTTAATGCCAGTAAGACAGAGATCCTTCTCATTGGGACCCTTGCCACTGTGTTTCCTCTCTCACTATAGCAGACCACCTTGGGCCCTCTTCCTTTGCCTTCCTGCGAGGCAAAAAACCTTGGTGTCATCTTCAACGCCACACTCTCTTTCTCTCCTAACATCTCGGACATCACCAAGAAGTCCCACTACCAGCTGCTCCTCCTCAAAGGGACTCTTCCCTTTCTCACTCTCCACCAGAAGCTCACTGTCTCTAAGCTGGACTACTGCAACAGCCACTTTCTCAATCTGTCTTCCTCTAGTCTCCGTCATCTGCAAATAATCCAGAACAGGACTGCAAGACTTAGCCTTGGCCTCAATCCCTGGTATTGTATTTCTCCAGCCCTGAAATCTCTCCACTGGCTGCAAGGATCAAGTTCAAGAACCTTTGCATTGCCCACAAGGCTTTCTGGGGCCAGTGCCAACACTAAATCCAATGCTCTCTTCCAAAATACCTTCTTTCTCTAACCCTTCACTCAGCTACCTCCAACTCTCTAAGGCTTAGACATTTCTCCAGGCAGAGAGTGGGGGTAGACCTCTCTCCTCTGCTGGTGCCTCCAACTGGACTGGCCTCCCTGCCCCTCTCAAACTTGAGGCGGACAACCTGAAGTTTCGGAAGCAGCTAAAAGCTTTCCTCTTCTCTGCTGCTTTCGCTCTCTCTCCCCCCCTGCTGACCTACCTGACCTACCTGTCTGCTGTACTGACTGGCTGCTTGGCTACCCTCAGAGTCTCTCTGAGTCCAGGCTCTTTCTTGATTGGTCACCCTTGCACTGCCTCCGGGCCTACCATGCACTTAGGGGCTGTAACTGTAACCCTGCAGTCCATTGTTCTCCTTGCACAACCAATAGCTGCTCTGCCCTGGCTGCACTTACTGAGAGCATTGCTGCCCTGTTTTCCCCTCCCCTCTCACTTGCACTTCCCTGCTCCCTTTTCCCTTGCACTTCTCGTTCTCACAATGACACAAGGCCTAGTGAGATCGTTTGTCTTGTCCTCCCTCTATCATCCCTCCCTTGTGTACACTTGTGTACAGGCGCATTATAAATTACTTGAATCACATCATATCATTTTATCACAGATGCCCAAAAAAATATACAATGCCGCAGTAAGAAATGGCTAGACTGGCAGCACCCAAATGCCAATCTAGCCAGGTAATTAAAGTTAGCAGGACTACTTTATCAGAAATGTCCAGTTAAAAGAAAGTCATACCAAACTGAGGAATGACTAGACTGGCTAAATCAAAATGCCTCTCTAGCCACTAATACCACATATCATGCCTGCTTAGCCTGGACATGGACAACCATTATGATTTATCACACAATCCTGCCCCCCCACACATCCACTCTCCCTCCCACCCACCACCCCAACCTCCACAATCAGCTCCTTGGCCCAGAATTACCTCTGCGTCCCTCTTCCTTGTCCCAGAGCTTTCGTATGAGGCTCCTTGCCTCATAGGTAAGTACTGGGATGAGGAACAGTGGGACTAGGAGTGATGAAGATTACAGGTAGCTAAATCAGTCATTACCTCCATGTACCTCTACCTCTTCCCAGTACTTTTGTATGAGGCAGAGTGCCTCAAACACACGTACTGCCTCGTATATAAGTACTGGGACGAGGAAGAATAGGGCTAGGAGTAAGCAAGGCATTAAACACAAGTAGTAGCACAACACCATTGAGTTGACTGGGCTTCAGCACTACCCCCCCTGACATTTTGGGCTATATTGACTCAACTTGGCTAACCTTTAGAGCAGTTGCCAGACCGAACAGGACACAGATTTTAAACGGCACCTGGTTTTTGCTGTTAACAAGAACCCAGCAATTACCAACGTAAAGCATTTCACTGTTAGTACCTGCATTCAAATGCCACATTGTTTAGGCGATTGAAATCGTGATGTGGGTTTAGTACTTGCATGCCAGGGGAGTGATTGGAAGGGTAGAGAGAGAACAGGAGACTTATAGGAGAGAGTTAACTGCTTGTAACATTGAATCTGCACTAGAATAGTCTCATTAAAATGCGTACATAATTTGGATGCGCCCACACAAATAAGTTTCCCCCTCCCCACCGCATGTGAAGTTAGCGCCTCTCCCAACATTTGAAGGGTTAGCCCCCCGAAATGAAGGTTTTCTTGTGCCCCTGTACACAAGCACACACACCATTCACCTTATACACACCCAGTCATCCACACATTTAAGTGTGCACCCTTTCACCATACACTCACACAGGTAGCCACCTATACATTTATGTGTGCACCCTTTCACCATGCAGGCACACCCCCACAGCCACCCATACATTTAAGTGTGCACCCTTTCACCATACACACACAGGCAGCCGGCTATACATTTGAGTGTGCACCCTTTCACCATAGACTCATACACGCACACCTCATGGATTTGAGGGGGGGCCCTATTACTTAAAAAAGAAATTGGGGCTCATTACGGGTCCAGCGGTAACCGTGCCGGTGCTACCGGCGGGTTGCCGCCAGACCCATAAAAAATTACTATGGCCTGACTTCCCGGTGCCACCGTGCTATTTCAAGTACGGCGGCTGGGAAATCAGGTGCCGGTAATTTCGTTAGACCCCAGACTCCACGGGAATGGGGACACAGAAGCACCTGCACCATTGTTAACGGTGCCGGTGCTTCCGTGACAGGTCTGCCTACTGTGGCTGCTGTGCCTGGCAGGGTCAGACCTGTCGGGCACGGCAGCCCCACCAGGCAGACCTGTAATATGCCGGTCCGGAAACAACAGTGCCTGTAAGCTTACCAGCACCGTTGTTTCCGGACCGGCATGGTCAGAATGTTTCTTTTTTAAGTCACTATAACTTCATTAAGAAATTATTTTAGTTAAGGACCGAACCATAATCAAAATAATTTCTTTATGATGGCTGAGTGGCTTCAAAAACAAACAATTTCTTTTTGAAGGCATAGGGTTCCCCCCCCCCACCCCATGACATGGAGGCCTCCAGCCTAGGGTCTTCCATGTCATGGGGTACGGGGGCCCTCAGACTTCAAAAAGAAAGTTTCTTTTTGTAGTCACTCTGCCTTCATAAAGAAATTATTTCTGTTACAGAAATGTTCTTTATGAATGCAGAGTGAATTTCAAAAGAAACTTTTTTTTTTTTTAGAAATTATTATTATTATTTATTTTTTTTTTTTACTGGGGCCCCCTCCCAGCCATGGGCTGGTGGGGCCCCCCACACCGCGGGGGCTTCGGGGGCCCCTGTTACACCAGTGCTCAGAGGATGAAAGGCTTACTTGAACTTGCCTGGATTTCAACCTGTGACTTACTAATGAAACATAGATCGCAGACGCGTTTCCTTAACCCACAGAGCTATCTTACTGGTTTAACAGGGAAAACAATCATAAACAAACATCATACAAATGTCACAATAGGGTCAACTGAGCAGAGCTCCTGAGAATTTTAGAGGGTTGTTTGACAAGGTGTTCAGCAGGCCGAGAAACATACTAAGGGATGTGAAGTGAGTGCTTGGGGATATGATCTCTCAGGCATGCCTATCTCTGAACTTAACATGCCTATTCCATATCCCTTATCACTCCACTTATGTTAATAAGGGAATCTCCAGACTCCCCCTTCAACCCCTCTGCCATTCCCCAGATTCTTGCTGCACACACTGTATTAAAGAAATTGAGACAGAAAGAGAGACAATGGGATGTACAGTTGTATGTTTATGTTATATGTAAAGTAAATGATTTACATCAGTATGAGCAATATCTCTTTCCAAGAAACTATCCATAAGAACCGAAACACATATACTGACAGTGAATCAGTTGTATGTCATACCATACATGTGAGAAACATTGAGAGACAGAGCAAAAGATAGAGAGAAAGAGATGAGATATTGAGAGAGAGCGAGAGAGAGAAATGCTTTAACATTCTCTTATAATGCATTGGGATAGGCAAGGGTATGACTTGCTATTTGTGGCTTTATTGTTTGCTCTTCTCGTAAACCTGCTCTCCATTCTACTTCTACTTCATAATATTCTGCTATTAGGTGCAATAGGGTAGTTCTTCCCAATGGGATTTGATCGACTATCTCTAACTGGGAAATAGCCTGCAGGCCCCGTTTTACCTCCACAGGAACCTGCGAGTCACACAAAAGGAATACTGGGTATAACCTACATCCATGGGCAGTGGTCAGTTTACCTGACCCACGTCCTGGCACTCAAAGACCTGTGGAGATGGAGAGTTGTTCACTTATCCCAGAACAGGCCTCTGGATTCTCCCCCCTCAAAGTGGGTCATGCCAAAAGGCCACTATGGGGGGACTGAAGAGTAGGTTGTGAGTGTGCAAGATCGTGGGACGCAATGTGGAGGTGAGGTGAGGTGGTTGGTTTGCATCTCCAAATGTGACCCACAAAATTTTGCTGGACGTCACATTTTTGGATCATAAATTGTCACAATCTCGTGGCTCACTTTTGGGTAAGGTTCCTAATCCTACTAACAGCCCTTGGTAGAGTGGGATGTACTACCGGAGGGCTATCAAAACCAGAGAAATGTTTGGTAACAGCAAAACACAACATTTTATATTTGGAACCAGATATCAAAATTTGAATTGGCCACTCCCCAGGGGAATCCATAGGAGTGAGGCTACCTCTTATTCTTGGAACTAACAGGAACATAGTCCTTAAGTTGCCCACCTCAGTCTCTTATGAGGTTCAAAGTATTGAGATGGTCATCTTCAACAGTTCAGAGTTGTCTGAATTGTATTCACTTGATGCTCTTATGCATTTGATGCATGATGGAACTCTAGCACTGCAAAGATTTATTTTAGTCAGGAGGCTAGATAGTCTTCAATCAATCAATCTATTTGTTTCTTCTAGAGCGCACGTTCGCCAAAGGCATCATGATGCTTACACTGAGAAAATGAAAAAAACAGAGAAACCAGAAAAGCAAGGTAGCCCCCTATATGAAAAGAAAGGTCTTGAGTTCCTTCCTGAATGATGCAAATTCATCATTATTTCTTAAATGTATGGGCAGAGAATTCCATAGCTTGGGCCCAGCCATGGAGAAGGCTCTTCCGCCCAGCCATTCTCTTTTATACCTAGGCACACACATGAGAGAGGTTTTTGTGGATATTAAAATTTGACTAGGATTATAGCTATGAAGTTTCTCTTGAATGGCTAGGCATCCTTTGCCATTTCGAGCACGATGAATCATGCACAATGACTTGAACTTGACCCTTGCTTCAATAGGCAACCAGTTTAAAGATTGCCCCGACCTGGCTTCCCCTCTTCCGAAAGGAACATGATTTGCCAGGTGCACTGCTGCGTTTTGTAGCACTTGCAAGCGATGGAGGAGATAGGACGGCTGAGCTAGGTAGATTGCATTGCAGTAATCAATGCTACAGTTGATACCTGCTGTCACAATCTGAGCATGGAACTTTTCAGGTACGAGGGGAAGACCTTTCTTTAATTCTTTGAGTCTGGAGAAACCCTTGCCACATGCTGCAATCACTTGAGCCTCCAGAGACAAGGATTGTGATATTTTGATGCCTAAGTTTCGGACCGTTTTTACTGGCTCAGGAAGTGGACCCAATCAATCTGGCCAAAACACTGAGGCCCAGTCACTAGCTGCCTCTGATTGACCAATTACCAATATCTCCATTTCCCCACCATTTAATTTAAGCCAGTTTGCCTCCATCCATCCCCAAACAGCTTTCAAACAATTTCTGAGGCTTTCTGCAATTTCTGCTGGTCAGGCTGCAGCCTGAACATAATTTGGGTGTCATCCACAGAGGAAAACACCCTAAAGCCAAATAGGCAGATAGGCAGATGAGAGCCAATTAAGGACGAATATAAAGGTTAAAAAGCAAAGGAGACAGTGCTGACCCCTGAGGTACCCCACAGGTAACCGCCACTGAGGACAAATAGTAGGGTGAAAGTGAAACTAGTTGAGAACGAGAAACCAGAAACACCTGAAACCAGTCTAAGACTGCCCCAGAGTCTTGATCCACAACTTCATAGTGCAAAGCTATGACTCAGTTGATTTGTGTACAGTTTAGCAAGGTAGCTTGATGAGCTTGTTCATGTAAGCAAACAGGCATAGTTGGTTCAATCTGGCCATTTAATGGTGAGAGTCACGCTCAATGGATATTGTGGGAATTGGTTAATAGAAGACTTGCTGTTTCATGGCAGTCTGACATTTTTCCTCGACAGATTGAAACTGGCTCAATGCCCTTTTTGGTTCTTCTGAGCAATAGCACATGCCAAGATTAGGACATCTTGATGTTTCAGATGCTGAAGTGTATCACTAAAGAACCATGTCAAATGGATCTCTAATCTACTTCTTCCACAAAATGCTGCATTAGACAAGCTCCAAATTCTGCAAACAAATGGTCGGTCAGTTCCCAGGGCACATTGAGGGAGGTTCTCCTCTCCTCATTTGATTGCATGCCTTCTCTTCAATGAAAGAAGTCTTTGAGTCATCAACAACTACAACCTTAACCAACAGAGTTGGGCTCCCTTACTTGGTTTACATTGCACGCATCACTCTATGATTTAATGGGGGGTTCCTCATTCTTTTGCAGAACCTTCCAGTGCGCTTTTGTGCCAGGGGGAGTAGCTTGGTGGTGGCTGCTAAGGATTCCCGGAGTTCTAAAAGGATACATGTCATTCTATATTTCCCTAGGGTCCAGTTTTCCTTGGTACTATCTATTTGTGCCTCCCCAAGACCACAAGGCCTTCACTTGAATTAGCTTCAAGTGCCTTAATTTCCCCCTGCTGTCCACGCACGAAAATCTGTTTTGGGGTCAGCAGAGCTATTAGAAGTCTCTCCTTTAGGTGCAAGTAAAGTGTGAAACTGTCAAAGGTCATACTTGGTTGAGCTGAAGCCATCTCGTACCAGCTCTGAAAGAGGAATTCCTTTCTCAATCTTCTTCTCTTTCAATGCAGGACCAGTTTGGTTTATGGATGGTAAACGTTGAAAAGTTGAATTCTATTAAAACATGTGTCTATTGCTTTGTTCCCATTCATAACACAATTTTTTCCATTGGTAAAATGTGGCTTGATATTTGGCTGCCCTAGAATTCAATTGGTAGGCTACAAGTACAATGTATTTATGCTAATTGTACATAGTTCTTACAGAAGAAGAAAAGTCATGCTTACAGCTCAGACCAATCGGCTTACTTACAATAAATAGATAATACAAATCCAGTTTGCACACTGTTAGTCATCTTCTTATTTACAAAATCACAAAATCACAAAATCAAAAAACACATATAACAATTTCATCTTACTATAAACAATTTCATCTTACTAAAAACCCATTTCATCGTATATACATAACTTACCCAAAACAATTTCAATCGAATATTAGCTGGTTAACCTGTGTATTCGCACACAAAAATAAGGTAGAACCACTCAACAGATCCTATAAAGTGCTAAATGGACCTTGTTAGAATATGTATTTAAACAGCACACACGGAACTCAGACGATTTTATCGAATTATAATCACGGAAAAAGGGTCCAAGGTTGATCATATAAGGGGTCCAACACATGGGACAATACGTAAGTACTTGTTTGGCAGTCTCCTGATTTACTTTTACCTTACAGATTCTGCAAAATCTGGCATCTTTAGACAACTTACGTTTAGCTCCATAGACAGCCCGTACTGGTAACTGATTTGGGCGCAGCTTTAGGTGAAATCTACGTACATCGGAGTCAGGGCAGAGCAACAAATATAGTTCTTGTTTCATGAATCGATGGACCACTAGCGCCACAGAACTATATCCCTTTAATTTAGAAAGATGGTCATAGTTGCACTGCCAATCCCATTTTGCCGGACGATGGCCAAACAAACCTTTTAACGTTGCAAAGACTAAGCATCAACTAAAATCAGGAAACTAATCACTTTTATTACACAGCTCCCTAAAACATTTAACATAAGGGGAAAAATCATAACTCTCACCCAATTTAGTAGGTAGATTACAGCTTGGAGCCGTCTTTGCCTCTAACATCAGGGCACGGCTTCGAGACATTAGCTGCACTTTCATTGAGAGTAGCCCAAGCTCGAGTTGCACATATTCAACTGAGGCAGACCTCGATAACCCCTTAATACTGATCTCCAAAAGCGAGCTTTCACAACATCTAACCACATCAAATCTCTCATCTCCAGGGTCTCCAACCCATAGAGAATCGCAAGGCAAAACCATTCTTTATATAGAGCCATTACTCCATTTAATGAAAATCCAGCATGTTCAATAGAAAACCTTCTCGTCATGCAAGTGATTCGTCTTGCCCTTCTGACCTTGGCCTTGATTATGTCCCCATACACTGATAAAACCAACATCTCAAGTATCAGATATTTCTGAGTCAGTATATTCAATTGTACAGGCATTAACCATCATTTTGCATGTGTTCATTTTTATTTTTTTATTTTTTGCAGAGACCAACAATACCCTTATTTTACTCAGGTTTATCGATAGGTGGTTTTCATTTGCATACAACACCAGTTCATTTAGCATAGCCTTCAACCCAGACAACATATGATCAAATATAGCCAGGTTGTCTGCATACAACAACCCTAGTACCGGACAGTTGAGGATTTTAGGAGAACAACCATCCCTACCTGTCAAATGACCCAACAGATCAGCAATGTATATATTGAACAACAGGGGAGCAAGCATACAACCCTGCCTTGCTCCCCTGCTAATTCTCATCTGCTCTGATATCAGGCCGTGGTCTCCTAACCAAATCTGGGCCAATGTTTTAGTATGCAAAGCCAAAATTACTTCCAGAAGCCAACTCAGACAATCCCACTTACGCATTTTCTTCCAAAAGATGTTACATTCCACTTGTTGAAATGCGGACCTGAACTCTACAAATGCAACACATACTGAGGCATTAGATCTTAAGAAGACAGCAACCTGTAATTTTTGCGGCCCAATTGATCCCCAGATTTAAAGACTGACATCAAGATTGATTTTTTCCAAGAATCCGGTATTGTCCTGGTCGCACAAACAAAGAACATAAGATAACCACCCATAAGGCCACATTCCCCTTAAATACTGTCGCAGACACCCCATTAGGCCAGGTGCCTTTGAATTTGTAATCTTCTTTCAAGATTAAACTCCATAGGCCATGTTAAATGGGGTGGTCCAGTTTCATCGGACATGTCCTTACATAACACCTTCTGTCCTGAATATAATCTATCCATATCCTCTCCATAATTGGGTTCAAGAATAACTGATATAGAGACCTCCTGGCTAGGCACCATATCCCTCACATACTCCTCACATTCCCACACTTCAAAGCCTCTAACATTCGCTGCGAATTCCCCATATGTCCCATTCTCACCTCCATGCACACCAGTTTGTATATTGGTTTTTCAATCGATAGAAGTTTCACAGCACAATATAGGACGGAGAGTTCGATTTGGTTAAATATCTCAGCTGTTTACATAGCCTTCTGAAGGCCCTATTAATCCCTGGGCCGGACAAATGGGTAGTCTGTTTCTTAGACGTTGTTATTTCTTTACCCCTCCTTACACCGGATCTAAAAGGTAGCACCATCAACCAATTCTCGGTTTCCTTTACAGTTTGAGATAATAAATCAGCATGAGGGTCACGTAATTCAAGAAAAAAATGAGTCACACTATTGAAAGTGAGACTGAAATCTGGGCACACTTTACGGCAAACAAATGCCAGAGAAATTCAAATAATAGATACAGTTTTAATGACTGATGTATTATAATTCACTTGAAAAACATCAATGGAATACATTTTATAAATACGCTAACACATCTCCATAAAATACACAATGTACATAAAGATATAACAACAGAAATAGCAATTACATTCTAAACAGAATAATGTGTATTGCAATTTCTCAAACAAATACAATGAAAGAAAACTTATGAATGAATTCCTTGTTTCATAAAGAAAGATAAGCACTTCAATTAGATGATAGATTCAAAGTGTGTCTTTCACTGTCAATACAATGCTTACAGCCCTTCATCAGTTATATCAATTCATGAATTCTGAAAGATAAATACATATAAATACACTTGTCACTACGTGTTTTTTAGTTAACTGATACTATACCTATTATGGCCTTGAAACATGTATTGGATTGCTGACCTGAGTATCCAAGAGACGCCTCTTGTCTCTGAGATAGTTGAATTGTGGGGATCTGTGTCTTTCTGTCTTCTGAGTAAAATCTGGAGGTTAATCAAATAAATTGGGTATGAGTATTGGTTATGGCGGGCCAGATATGGGACCAGTCGCTACCGTATAGCACTCTGTCCCACACATGACCCTAATAAGTCAATGCACTAACATACAGGAGATACATGAGAGCTCACCTCAATACGAAGTGCAGCTCCATCTTCTCTGCCCTTGCATGATCTGAATGACACAATGCCTAGTAAGATCATTATTTTGTCCTCCCTTGCTTCCGTCTCCTTGTCTTGTCACACCTAGAAACATTTGTGTACAGGCACGTTATAAATGCCACATTATATCATATCATATCATATTATATCGTACTAAGAACTGCATGATTACTAACTGTTATGTTGCAGACAGAAAGGAACTGAGTCTATCAATCATTACGTTGTTGCAATACACATAGTCCAAAGTGGCCCTCCTTTCCCCACCATGCCAGGTAGGCTCCCCCAGGGTTGTCACCATCAGTTCTACCATTTAAGATCACCAGTTCCCATTCACACAACTATCACAGCCACTTTTTACCCCTAATATTCACCTCCTTCAATTCCATTTTACTTTCCTCAAGAACAGTACTAAATGTACGCGCATTCAAATGATCAACACACCAGGAATTTAAGTCCCCTCTCAAGATGATACCATCCTGTCTGGAGTCTTTATCCAGTTTATAATCACTGCATCGACATAAGAAAATATGTCATCACTGGCAGTTCCACCTGGAGGGTCATAGATATTAATCAGCAAAACATGTTTTAAATTTGAAGCCCCCTTGCCATATGGGTCAAGTGGGAGCACTATACTGGATTTTAACTTGTGCTTCACCCCAATCAGTAACCCACCAAAGGGGTGCGCCATCATCCCTTTTTTTGATGGAACCTGGTGAATGTTAAAACCATCCACCAGGAACTGCTCAATTAACCATGTTTCTTCGAGCATGAATACTAGTTGACTCAGTAATAAATCATTGGAGGGACCTTTCTGAAGGAAATGGGAGTGACAGCTGGTATTCCATGAGAGCAAAGTACATTTTCATTTAACTGTAGCTTCTACTGTTAAGCTGCTTCACTTCAACACTACAGCTAAGTCAATGCCTAGTCTGGGATGCTGAGGGAAACCCTTATTGATATATTTTTAGGTCCAGTTCATGTACTCTGGATGACAACCATTATATAACACCCCTCTCTTAGAAGCCCCCTGGCCCCACTGAGCCAAGAAGTAGGTCTGTTTTGCAAATTTAAAAGGTTTATTTGAGAAATATAACAATATATATCTATCACACTTTTATAATAAATTAATATGGGATATCACACTTAAAATATGACAGTGATCAACAATGGATAATGTTCTACTGGTAAACTGATTTGGTTACTTAGAAGTAGTATAGAGGATGAGGTAGCTGAAATGCTTTATGGTTTCAAGGAAATGCAAGGTGGAATAAATGCAGTACAGAAAATAAACTGATATGGTTTCACAAGAGATAATATGTTCACTTTTCCCCTGGTGGCAATTCACCCCCCCCTATATTCAATGCAAGGAGATGGAAGTAACACACACAGTCTTCAGGAATACAATCAAATACAATACGGAATTCAGTTCCCCCCCCCCAGCAAGCTTAGACAACAGGTATGCTTTTTAAAACACGGGCAACAGTGCTTTGTAATGTGGTGGCAAGGAAGTAAAAAATGCTAAAATTGCTTTTAATTCCCTATAGGAGGTTCAGGGTGAGTGGTAGACACTTTATATTAGTTCAGGGTCACTTTAACAATACTCTATGAATGATTAGCAGATTGCAACAAATTTTAGCAAAGAGAAGCAAAAAGCTGCTGATTTTTACAGATGAAGAAATCGGGCCAAATCGCAAATCGCAGTAAATTTCGCGAGTGCGTGTCTCGTGATTACGGAGACACTATAAAGAGTAGCAAGTCGGTTCTAGGTTCGTTGGAAAGCCTAGAATCCCAGCTTTAAAATGAAAGTTAAATTAAACCCAAACGGTTCAAGAGATACGGACGATTTAATAAAGGTAGATTTTCGGATTTAAAGAAAAACTCAAAATGACAGGTGACAGTTCGCAGCTTTAGAATGATAGATGACAGCTCGCAGCTTTAGAAGGACAGATGACAGGATTACTAGGAGGCAGTTCTACTTAGGTTAAAATAGTTTGTATTAGATTATTTTAACTAAGAGATTGGGTTCTGCACAGTTCTGGTGGATACTCACTCCTAATTTTGAAATGAATGGGCCTCGTCACGGATCTGGTCAACACGTCCAGCGGCGGTTCTCTCTGCTCGGCGGGTCAATCAGGCACCGGTTCTGCTCACAGCGATCCGGATCTCTGGTTCTGCTCACAGCGGTCTGGGTCTGGTCTGCGGTTCCGGCAAAAGTTCTTGGCAAAGAATTCAAACAGCTCGCCTGGCTGTTCAATAGTTTGGTTAGGTTTGCTGGATTCTGAAGGCCTACTGAGAATACTTTTGCTTGCAGTGGGCCTTCTAGGTTCAAAGTTCTGTAGTCTATGGGTCCCTGGTTCTGGTCTCTGTCTGGATGGGATGTCGGCCGTCAAAATGCTCCGCAGAAATGGAAAATGAATGTCTCTACCTGTCCCAGCTGTCTCTTTTTATGTGTTTTGGAAGTGGGTGTGTGCGTGGCATAACTCAGCCTGCCCCTCTCTTGATTTGATAGGTCAATAGATTCTTTGGTCCCTGATTTGGGAAGGGATAGTGTGTCAGAGTGATGTCATTTTTATGACCTGCAGAAATGACACTCCCCTGGTCAATGTGCACACAAATCTATTTCTGATCCAAATACATATTTCCCAGGTACACAAGTGGTTGACATTACATTTACATATTATACACTGCTTCCGGTAGTCTCTGTTCCGACTCTGGCGTTTCTAGGAGCTTGCTTTCAAAAATGGCAACTTATTTTTGATTTTAGTGGGTTTTGCAATATGGGATTTTCATCAAAAATTATACAAAGGTACATTTCCCTTCCACATATATCCCAGTAACTTTCCATGTCTCTAGCTTAAATACGGTGTCTACAATATTCATAATTAGCGGGGTTTTGCCCCAGAACATGGTACAAATTGGAGTTTGGACTTAAATCGTGAGGGCATTTTCCATACTAAGACTCTCAAAGTTGTACATCCCTGTCATTTGGTTACAATAAGTTATCACTGTTTCTATAAAATATATATTTGTTGCAATTCAACTCCCCAAAGTGTTTGGGTCCGCCTCCAGAAGTCTGGGTGGGTCAGTGATCACATGTCTCTCCTTACTGGCAGAGGGCTGTTGACAGGAAACACTCAAAATTAACATACCCCTTTCAACTGAAAGGGGCTATTGTCTCTCTCCTCCAGGCTGAAGGGGAAACCCCCTCCCTCTCACTCAGAAGGCCATGTGATATCCTGCCTCCTGTTGTGAGTCTCTGGGGTGTTAAGAGTTCTCAGCCTCTTGGCCTCTGGGAACAGCAGGTGGCTAAGATTTTCAATTAACCAACAAGCTTTGAAGTCCCTGCCCCTCTTGCAACTCCTAAATACAGTTTCCCTGTCAGAGTTTAGACCGCTAGCGCCGCCTTGGGAAATTTGTCGGTACTGCATCCATTTTTGAGTTGTCTTGAATTTGACAGGAGATTTTTGTTATTATTTTGATAGGCATCCTTACATTAGAGTGGTTATGTGGAATCCCCCCAAAAGAAGTTTGAATCTTTGGAGTGGTCTTGTGCCAACTGTGCAGTTCTCCTGGATTCTGGCGTGAATGTGAGCGGCGACAGCTCATCCCCACATCTACCCAGTCTAAGGATTCAACATGGGTCAAAACCCTTGATAAAACCCCCCCGCCCGACTGCGCTTTGATTCGAGTCGTGGGGAAGTCGGGTGCCAAGGATGTTTTGAGCCCTGTGCTGGTATGTCCGCATTATCTTCTTCCAATTCTGTAGATGGCACAGTTCAGCATCTTTTCCTCCACCTAGTTGGATCGATCGGTTCTCCTCGCCGGTCCTGATGGGAATATTGGGCGGTACCCCGGGCCCCTCGTGTCTCTGCCCCCGGTCCCCGGTCGTCCTCCTTGGTGAGTCTCCAGGTTTTCTTTCTCCTAGGATGACAAAGGAAAGCGGCAATACCTATTCATAGACATTTCTCCCCCACTATTGACATAGTGGGGCGACATATACATTTTATACTTTAATAGACATAGCATTCCAATTTTGAAAAACAAGATATAATTCAGAGACCGTGGCTTACAAGCGTCATAATATTTTAGATACTATATGTGGGATATTTTAGGGTTGGAACTGAATTAATCTGGAGCGGTCCCCTCTGGTATTGCAGAGGACTCCTCCAGTTGCTGCATCGTGTGCCTGGGATGGCAACACTTTAGCTGATTTATATGTACCCACTTGTCTTCCCCTTCCGCCAAACTGCCTTTGGGAATGTGGATCTTGTATGCAACAGGGGAGATTTTGTCTATAATTTCAAACGGTCCCTTCCATGTAGGCAAACATTTTTGCTGTTTGGCCTGGTTCCTTTGGAAATTGTATAGATAGACCCGGTCCCCCACCTCGTATACTTTCCTGGTGTTTTTCAGGTTGTAGTGGGTTTTCATGCTATCAGCTGATCTTTCTAGATTCCGCTGAGCATATGCAAAAGCATGCTGAAGGTGTTTCCTTAAATTCTCCACATACTCATGAGTTGTGGAGGCATTTATCAACGTCTGCTCTTGGGTCCTGTAGAGCAAATGCTGGGGAAGCACCATCTTGCGTCCGGTCATCAACTCAAATGGTGACATTTTAGTTGCAGATGAAGGGGTAGATCTGATGGCCATTAGGACCAGAGGTAGTCGGATATCCCAACTTGGCCCAGAATCTGCCACAAACTTTTTTAATATGCTCACAATGGTTCGGTTGTATCTCTCTTCTGCTCCAGAAGAAGCTGGCCTGTAAGCAATATGTAGCTTCCTTTTTACCCCCAGTATCTCCCACATCTTTGTCATTACCTCGCTGGTGAAATGGCTACCTCTGTCTGACTCAATCCTTTGAGGTAGACCAAAACGGGAAAAGATGTGGTTAATCATTAGGGCAGCTTCTGTTTCTGCCTTGCAGTTTGGGGCCGGGAGACATTCCACCCACTTGATAAACAAGCATGTAACGGTCAACATGTACTTGTTTCCTCTAGACGAGCGAATTACAGGGCCTACAAAGTCGATTTGCAAATCTGACCATGGCAGTGTCATCCCCCTCTTTTGGAGAGGCGCACGGTGTGTGAGGGATGATGGCTGAATCTGTGCACACACAAGGCACCCCTTCAAGTATTGGTCGAGGTCCTGCCCCATGTGTGGCCAGTATGCAACCTCTCTTAAGATTTCCAGTGTTGTGTGAAACCCCCTATGACCGGCGGTGGCCGCATCATGGGTGTGACTTAACATCAGGCTTCGGAATGAGGTAGGAACCACCCACTGATCGTGGCCAGCTTTGGATTTCCTTACCAGCAAACCGTCTTGGATTCAGAACATTTTTGGACATTTCATCAACACTCTTAGGTCCTCTTTCCCAATGTAATTGGTATCCATCAGGGGAAAATTTTCAGGGTCTTCAAGGTGTTGGTAAAACTTACCAATAATTGGATGCCCCCTCTGAGCTGTAATAAAATCAGCATCAGGGGTCTCCTTACTCCATTGTGCAGTTGAAAGATCATTGTGAGCATTTGTCTGGGACCTAGTGATTGCAGTGACCTGGATTTCCCCCAATAGGGACTCTATTTCTATTAGCTCCCCTTGGATGGCCCCGGTTTTGGCCAGCTGATCAGCTAAGTCATTTCCAGTTTTGTCTGGTCCCTC
Organism: Ambystoma mexicanum; assembly: GCF_040938575.1. Classification (NCBI taxonomy): domain Eukaryota; kingdom Metazoa; phylum Chordata; class Amphibia; order Caudata; family Ambystomatidae; genus Ambystoma; species Ambystoma mexicanum. Next base: position 212,372,296 of record NC_090923.1, on the reverse strand, counting down.
TACTTTGGAATGAACCTTGATCTTTTTCCAGTAGATGGTCATCCCATTCGATGTGACCAGATCATCAATATTTTGGATTAGCTTCCCATGTTTCAAAGGTTTGTTATTAGCACATAACATGCCTCTGGTTTTCCAATTTACCAGGTGCTCCACAAACCCGTTCCGTACATAATCCAAATCTGTGATTAGGACCAGTTCGTGGAGTTGATGTTGGACAGCAGTTAGGATGGCCTGATGCACAGCCATCAACTCTGCCACCTGACTACTTCGGGGACCAATTTTGTATCCAGCGGAGGGTTCTGGGGACTCATTCACCCATGCGTTCCCTACACCGGCCAAAAGTTCTTTCTCCCCGTTGTTGTCAACATGGTAAGAGCATCCATCCACATAGACAGTGGGCATTCCCTCACACTTGTCTTCTTCAAAGACTTTGTGTGGGGAATTAAGGTATGCCTCCATGTTGTCCTTGATTTTTAGACTTTCGTCCTCGAGACAGTTTTCTCTGGCACAATAATGCAAGTCAGCCAGACCTTGCGCGAGGGGACTCTTCTTGTTTTGGCCATATCTGACCTCCACAGGAAAGACTTGCATTCACAGAATCCAGGAAGTAATTCGGGAATTACTCACATTTCCGGCCCGGATTCTGTCACTTTGGAGATATTGCAGAGGCTGGTGTGGAGTCTCCACTATGATGTGTTCCCCCTGGATAAACGGGCGGTAATTCTTCAATGCCCACACCGTTTCCAGGAGTGCCTTCTCACAATCGTTGAATTTTTCCTCCACAGAGGATAAAGTTTTGCTCGCATAGGAGATTACTTTATTGACCTTGTCATGCTTTTGGTATAATACTGCCGTCAAGCACGTATTAGAGAACCCTGTCTCCACGAAGAACTCCTTGTTTCTCACAGGGTAAGCTAGGCAAAGTGCTTGTGAGAGGCTTCTCTTGAGTTGTCTTACTGCCTCGGATTGTTCTGGACTCCATTCCCACTTGACCCCCCCTTCAAGAGATGAATCAGGGGTCTAGTGATCTCTGCGTAGCCTTCAATGAACTTTCTGCTGCAATTAGTCAGTCCAAGGAGGCTCCTTAGTTCCCGCAGAGTTGTGGGATCCTTCAGTTTCTGGAGTGCTTCCACTTTCTTTTCCTGGGGACAGAGACCCTGAGGAGTAAACTCATGCCCCAAGAAATTAACACGGGTTCTACACCACTGTGCTTTCTGAAAGGAAAGTTTTGCTCCGGCGGCCCTCAACTGCGTCAGAACATAACGGATCTCCGCTATGTGTTCCTCCACAGATGAACTTTTGATGAGGACATCATCTACATAAGCCAGGTTACCCCTCGCACCCAGGTCGGGCATGGCCTTATGTAAGAACATGTTGAATTCATTACCGGAGTTGAGGTATCCGAAGGGAGTCCGGGTCCAGGTGTACTGCTGGCCCCCAAAGGTAAACGCCAGTTTGTATTGGTCCTCCCTACTGACAGGCACGGTCCAGTACCCATTGGTCAGGTCTATTGCAGTGAATACCTGTGACCCCTGGATCTGGGCCAGCCCTTGGTCAATGTAGGGAAGAGGCCATCGGGAAGTATGGACCCGTTTGTTGAGCTCCCTAAGGTCAGCGCAGAGTCTCCACTGGACGTTTGGCTTCAATATTCCCAGCACCGGATTATTGAAAGTGCTGTGGACTGGACGGATTATTCCCCGGGACTCAAGGTTCTTAATTATTTCAGTAAGGGACTCCATGGATGCGAGAGGCAAACGATATTGCTTCACAAACACTGGAGTCATTCCAGGGTCCGTGGGAATTGTTGTGGTGTGGATGTCAGTGCGACCACAGTCATATGAGTCTACCGCAAAGAGATCTTGAAAATCCAAGAAAACTTGTTTCAACTTTTGCTTCTGTTCTAGAGTCACACAGGCATCAGCTAGGTTGACTCTCTCTTCCACCATCTGCCTGAAGCCTGGAAAGACTTCTGGTTTGGCTATCTCAGCGGCCTCCTCCAGCTGGGTGGAGAAGTCCCTGGTCAGAGTGCTGATTTGGACTGGCGGCTTCAGGTGGGGAAGGCAGCCTTCATGGACCTGAAAAATCACCTCATCCCTCCTGAAGTCACAAGTCACATCTTCCTTACCATAAGGGCAGGAAGTGTACACCAGGAAGTTCCCCCCATGCCGGGTGAAGATCCTGTCTGGTGTTGTATTGTCATCGCTGTCACTGTCAAAACAGTCCTTGGGGATTAGTCCTAACAGTTCATTCACTAAATCAATGGAAAAATGTCGGTCATCAACCGCCATTCCGATAATGGTGCCTGCGGCTAGAGTAATACTCTTTAAGTCGCTGTTATCCACCTCTATTGGAATGGTGTCATGTTCTATGTTGACTAATGGGGTTGGGTTTACCCCCAACCCTTGCTGTTGGAGAGAAGCATTTGGATGTATATAAGCATCAGGGTTTTTCAATTTTTGTCCTCTTTTAACTTTCACTTCCAGGGAGAATTGTCGGGTCCTTTCTGGGATGGTGACTTCCTCTTTGATCTGAATTTCAACTGCATAAGGTAGCAATTGAGCTGACCTAAATGCTTTTTCTGGATCATCAAAGCCCATGGGATTATCCGCTAATCGGGACCAAGCTTTGAAGTTTATTAGATCCAAACTAATGGCGAAGCGATTGAGAATGTCACTGCCTAAGTAAAAGGCGGCAGTGACGTCTCGCATGACCCAACAATTATGGACTATGCTCTTGTTGCCAATGGAGATTCTGAGCATACACCTGCTTGGCAGGAGATGTTTGGAATTAGGTGCTTCCAGGTCCATTTCCCATTTGTCTATCAGTTTCAATGTGGGAATGGCTGGATCTTTTGGGAGTTGGCGGAACATGGCTTTGCTGATGAAGCTCTTACCATTGTTCACACACACTCGAGCGAGAACAGAGTCCTTCCCATCATTTAACTGAACAGGGATGAACAACTGCTCTGCAATTTGCCGAATATCAGCCAGGCTCTGAGCTGATTGCACATCTTTCTGGACTATAGGAGTGGGAGTGTCTGATTGTGGATTGGTAAAGAACTTCAGAGTGTTTCCTTCCAGTGTGGAATACCACCTTAAACTGGAAGGAAGGTTGATTTTCAGAAATAGAGAGGACCCCCCACCACCAGTCTGTTGTCCTACTGCTATTACTGTCACATCTGGAATTTGGTTGTTCTGGAAGTTAAATTCTACTTGGTCAGATTTTTGTTCAACCATGTGGCAGGTGCCATTTAAACTAACATGGTTGACACTCTGTTTTAATTTTATTGGTCAGCTAGTCTGGGTCCAGAGGACCTTGTTTACACAATCTATTAGGGGTGACAACCTTCTCAGGAGGCCATTCCCTAGTAAACAAGGGGTGCCCTCTGGAGTTACTACTATGACCTTGTGTTTCACCTTGTGTCGCCCAATTTTGATGTCCAAATCTGCAGTCCCCTCGACAGGAATTTCCTTCCCGTCAAGGTTCTGCAGTTGTCCAGGAAGAGAGGTGAGAGGAATACAGTAATTCTCCCCCCTTCCTGCATTTAGTTCATCAAAGGCCCTTTTTGGACAGAAGGGTAGCTTGGGATCCAATGTCCACCAGTGCCGTAATTGTACCCTGCCCATGTACTTGTACCGGGGCATAATATCTTCCCTCCTTCTCCTCAAGGGGGCACAGATAATGCATATTTTTGGACAATTGGTGGGCTAACTTTCTGGTTTTTGACATTGCTAGCGAAGAGATTTGGGCAGAATTCTGTGAAGAGCCTGGGGAATCTGAAAGAAAAAGTTGGCAACTGGAGATCAGAGCCATTGTGGGTTCCCCTGGTTCTGGTTCTGGGCCGCCCCCCCCTTTTTGGAGGCAGTCACCAGGATGGGTTTGAACCAGGGGATTTCGGTATTGTGGGTTCTGGGATGAGATGATGGGCGGCGGTAGCTCAGTCTCCATATCTCCCCAGTCTGGATTGGAATCCCTTGGGACCCATTTTTCCTTGGGAGGAGTTCCCCCATCTCGCAAGGAGAAGATCCTTTTCCCAGGATCTTCTGAGGATCCCTCTCCCCCAAATTGGAAGACCTGTACCTCCTGCACAAAGTGGGTCTGTTTGGGTCCTTTGTTTCTCCTACCCACCCTCTGCTCCTTTGGAGGCAGGCTTTCAGGGGCAGGAGATTTTGTTTTCGGTTCCTGGTTTTCCAGGGGCTGTTTACAAGTTGGGAAGGAAGCTTCCTCCAAGGCTTTACACCCCCCTTCCCCTTGTGCCTCCTCCCTGGGAACCGGTGGGTTATCAGGGTGCTGCCCCCGTCATTGTTCTGGAACACCAGGTCCAGAGTTTGGGGCATTATGCGGTGGCATGCTCATCTGAGGGTTCTGTTGAGCCCTCAGTCTGTGACCCAGATCCCGTGCCATATTTTGGACCTGGCGCTCTAACTGGGAAACCCGCTCAGGCTGATACGGGGCTCTATTTTCTCCCCTGGGCTGATCCCGGGAAGGGTAGCTATCCCTTCTCTGGTAATACCCCGGATTGGGAAGATTTGGGTACTCCTCGACCCTTGGCCTTCCCTCTCCCGGATTAGGTTGTCTGGGCTCAGGGAATTGGGGAAAGGAGGATGGATGATTTTGGGGCTGGAAATTGGGTGGATACCTGGGGAAAAAGTTCTGCCCAGGATTTGGTGAATTTCTGCCCTCCTTGGGGACGTTAGGAGGGAAGTTCCCTGGGTCAGGTGCTTGGCTGGATCCCCCCCCTTGGGCTGGAGGAGTCCACACATAACCCAGGATGGGTCGGTTTCCCTTGTAGCGGGGACTTATTTAATCAGGGGAGCGAGGGACCCCATTTGTGGGACCACCTCCTCGACTCCCTGTCTGTGACTGGCCCGAGGGCCTTCTGGGCTGTGAATTATTCGGCGCAGGCAGGTTTTTAGGCCCCCCATCTCCAAATCCAAAACAGGGGTGACCTTTACCTCTGCCACCTTGGCAGCAGCAGGGGTGCTGTTGGTTTTGGGGTTTTTCTGCGCATTATTTTTATTTTCGATGGGCTTCTGCACCTCATAGATCCGGGTAGCCTGTTCAATGACCCAGTCTAAAGATCTTTTCTCATGAAAATCTCTCACAAACTGGGTCATTATGTATTTGGGTAAGGCATGGAAAAACGTATTAATACATTGTCTGCTATCCGTGCGCACCCTTCTGGTGGTCTGCGCAAAAGCACGCTTTAATTCTTGCACAAACTCTTGTGGGGCCTGATCCTCCCCACATTGCAAGTTGTAGGCTGCCCTGCGAGCCTCTTGAGGATTTCTGTGCACAGAAAAATGTTTCAAGATGGCCGCCCTGTATGTGGATCACCTTGAATGGTTTTGATCCTCCAGCCCTGCAAAGAAACTGGAGTATTCTGGTGAGAAGGTCCATTTGACGTACTGGATGCAGCTACTGCTGTCCTTCAAATGGAAAGTCTCCATCATTTGCTCATAGAGCTCCAAGTGTTCCCAAACAGAATACTTGGCGTTCTTATGATAAGGCGTGATGACACTCCTTATTGCCTATATTTGTTTCAATGGGTCCTTAAGCAAGGCCCTTTATGCCTTATTGGCCTTTTTGGTTCGGGTAACCCTGGTCCATTCATCCTCTGACTCAGAAGCACTGCTCCTAGAGGTGCCCCTCTGATCTTCCAGGTTTTCCCGGATTCTGCGAGCCTGGGAATGGCTGGCAGAATGTGGGGACCTGGTCTCCTGTGTCCTGTAATGCTCAGAGGAGTCTTCAGATCCCTCCTTGCTGCCAGGATTTGATGGGTACCCCCCCACTGACCTAACTGGGCAGAGGATTTCAGGATGCCCTTAATGGGCCTACTCTCCTGGGGTTCCCCACTAAATTGCACTGTGCTTGGGTGCCCATACCGGGATGCCCGCCCATCCATTCCTGGGAGGTACTGGCCTATGAGCCCCATACTTCTAGCTGGATAGTAATCTGCCATCCCCGTGGCCCTGGGCTCATGTGCGCGAGGGGGCATGGGGGTGGCAGAGTCCAGGGACTGGGAGAGATGAAGGCCTCTGTTACTAGTGCTCCGGAGGTTATGCTCAGTAGTTTCTCTTTCCCAGCGAACCTCATCTCTATCCGCCCCTGCTCCCTGTTGCAATGCAAGAGCCTGCGCTTTCAGTTCCTCAGTTAAGGCCTTACTAGACTCTATCAGTCTCTCCTGCATCGCTACCTGTTGCTGGAGCCTATCATTGTGCTGGCAGAGAGCCTCATTCTCTCTCTGTGCCTCCTGATTGGTCCTGGAGTACTTGGCCAGTATTTGCTGCAGGAGGGTTACCTCCTGAGCTGTGTCCCTATTGGCCTGCTCCTTTCTTGCCAGAGCATCCTCCACCCTCCTGGTGTGCTCTAACAAGTTCTGGTGTTCTTTTTGGAGGTCACCCAGTCCCTGGAGGGCCAGGTGATTTTCTTCCATTTTCCTTTGTATGTGGCAGACTTCCTGGCCTAAGGTATCCCTTTCCTGACTAAGAGCCTGCATCTGTGCCGCCAGGTCGTCCCTTTGCCTTTGGAAGGAACCAGCTTTCTGGCGTTCCTGGTCAAACTCTGCCTGGGTATCCAGGTCTTTCAAAATCAGTTTATTGCTCTCTGCCTTCTCCCTAGCTAGGTGGCTTTGCAGGGTGACTACCTGCTCGGCACATGCCCTATTGAAGTCTAACTGTTGCTCCAGCTTTTTCTGGCTCTGCAGTAGGGAGTCCAAACCTTCTTGGTACTCCTTCTGCAAGGCCAGAAATCTGGTATCTGGGTCAGCCTTTTCCTGTTGCAGCACATCCATATCCTCCTTTATTTTAGTGATGTACTGTCTGCTGTCCTTTTCTGACTCCTGGATCCTGAGCAGCCTCTGCTCCGAAGAGTCCAGATCAGATTGGGCCTTCAGCACATTTGTCCTGCATGGCTCCCATATATAGGTACAAATATGCCGCTATCCTGGCAATCTTATTATGTTCATCTTTGGCTTTAAGGGCCATATATAGTTCACTCAGGGCCACATGTAGGGGACCCTGATCTCTCCATGTATCTGACCCTGTTTCAGGGACCTGTTGCGTGATTGGCTGCAACCAGACCGTTTGGTCCTGCTGAGTCCACTCACCTCTCACAAATAGCTTATGTAAGAAGTGCTCTCTGGCTATTTTGATGTCTACCAGTGTCGTCATTCTGGAATTTGAGTTCCTTCCTGAATTACAGAAGTTTGTATTTTATTTTTGCAAAACAGACCGTTTCCTTAGAGCGTTCCTTTGAGGAGTGCTTTACAGCGTAACACAGCGTGGTGATCCGACCGGATGTATGTCACCTGTCAGTTAGCACACTGTATTAATCTGCACAAGTGATAGATCTAACCCAGAATCTCCGGCTGCGAGCCCCCACTTTGTTAAGCGGCTTCACTTCAACACTACAGCTAAGTCAATGCCTAGTCTGGGATGCTGAGGGAAACCCTTATTGATATATTTTTAGGTCCAGTTCATGTACTCTGGATGACAACCCTTATATAACAACCCTCTCTTAGAATCCCCCTGACCACAATGAGCCAAGAAGTAGGTCTGTTTTGCAAATTTAAAAGGTTTATTTGAGAAATATAACAATATATATCTATCACACTTTTATAATAAATTAATATGGGATATCACACTTAAAATATGACAGTGATCAACAATGGATAATGTTCTACTGGTAAACTGATTTGGTTACTTAGAAGTAGTATAGAGGATGAGGTAGCTGAAATTCTTTATGGTTTCAAGGAAATGCAAGGTGGAATAAATGCAGTACAGAAAATAAACTGATATGGTTTCACAAGAGATAATATGTTCACTTTTCCCCTGGTGGCAATTCACCCCCCCTATATGCAATGCAAGGAGATGGAAGTAACACACACAGTCTTCAGGAATACAATCAAATACAATACGGAATTCAGTCCCCCCCCCAGCAAGCTTAGACAACAGGTATGCTTTTTAAAACTCGGGCAAGAGTGCTTTGTAATGTGGTGGCAAGGAAGTGAAAAATGCTAACATTGCTTTTAATTCCCTATAGCAGGTTCAGGGTGAGTGGTAGACACTTTATATTAGGTCAGGATCACTTTAACAATACTCTATGAATGATTAGCAGATTGCAACGAATTTTAGCATAGAGAAGCAAAAAGCTGCTGATTTTTACAGATGAAGAAATCGGGCCAAATCGCAAATCGCGGTAAATTTAGCGAGTGCGTGTCTCGTGATTATGGAGACACTATAAAGAGTAGCAAGTCGGTTCTAGGTTCGTTGGAACCCAAAAGGTTCAAGAGATAGGGACAATTTAATAAAGGTAGATTTTCGGATTTAAAGTAAAACTCAAAATGACAGGTGACAGTTCGCAGCTTTAGAATGACAGATGACAGCTCGCAGCTTTAGAAGGACAGATGACAGGATTACTAGGAGGCAGTTCTACTTAGGTTAAAATAGTTTGGATTAGATTATTTTAACTAAGAGATTGGGTTCTACACAGTTCTGGCGGATACTCACTCCTAATTTTGAAATGAATGGGCCTCGTCACGGATCTGGTCAACACGTCCAGCGGCGGTTCTCTCTGCTCGGCGGGTCAATCAGGCACCGGTTCTGCTCAAAGCGATCCGGATCTCTGGTTCTGCTCACGTGGTCTGGGTCTGGCCTGCGGTTCCGGCAAAAGTTCTTGGCAAAGAATTCAAACATCTCGCCCAGCTGTTGAATAGTTTGGTTAGGTTTGCTGGATTCTGAAGGCCTGCTGACAATACTTTTGCTTGCAGTGGGCCTTCTAGGTTCAAAGTTCTGTAGTCTATGGGTCCCTGGTTCTGGTCTCTGTCTGGATGGGATGTCGGCCGTCAAAATGCTCTGCAGAAATGGAAAATGAATGTCTCTACCTGTCCCAGCTGTCTCGTTTTATGTGTTTTGGAAGTGGGTGTGTGCGTGGCATAACTGAGACTGCCCCTCTCTTGATTTGATAGGTCAATAGATTCTTTGGTCCCTGATTTGGGAAGGGATAGTGTGTCAGAGTGATGTAATTTTTATGACCTGCAGAAATGACACTCCCCTGGTCAATGTGCACACAAATATATTTCTGATCCAAATACATATTTCCCAGGTACACAAGTGGTTGACATTACGTGTACATATTACAGACTGCTTCTGGTAGTCTCTGTTCCGACTCTGGCGTTTCTAGGAGCTTGCATTCAAAAATGGCAACTTATTTTCGATTTTAGTGGGTTTTGCAATATGGGATTTTCATCAAAAATTATACAAAGGTACATTTCCCTTCCACATATATCCCAGTAACTTTCCATGTCTCTAGCTTAAATACGGTGTCTACAATATTCATAATTAGCGTGGTTTTGCCCCAGAACATGGTACAAATTGGAGTTTGGACTCAAATCGTGAGGGCATTTTCCATACTAAGACTCTCAAAGTTGTACATTCCTGTCATTTGGTTACAATAAGTTATCACTGTTTCTATAAAATATATATTTTTTGCAATTCAACTCCCCAAAGTGTTTGGGTCCGCCTCCAGAAGTCTGGGTGGGTCAGTGATCACATGTCTCTCCTTGCTGGCAGAGGGCTGTTGACAGGAAACACTCAAAATTAACATACCCCATTCAACTGAAAGGGGCTATTGTCTCTCTCCTCCAGGCTGAAGGGGAAACCCCCTCCCTCTCACTCAGAAGGGCCATGTGATATCCTGCCTCCTGTTGTGAGTCTCTGGGGTGTTAAGAGTTCTCAGCCTCTTGGCCTCTGGGAACAGCAGGTGGCTAAGATTTTCAATTAACCAACAAGCTTTGAAGTCCCTGCCCCTCTTGCAACTCCTAAATACAGTTTCCCTGTCAGAGTTTAGACCGTTAGCGCCGCCTTGGGGAATTTGTCGGTACTGCATCCATTTTTGAGTTGTCTTGAATTTGACAGGAGATTTTTGCTATTATTTTGATAGGCATCCTTACATTAGAGTGGTTATGTGGAACCCCCCCAAAAGAAGTTTGAATCTTTGGAGTGGTCTTGTGCCAACTGCGCAGTTCTCCTGGATTCTGGCGTGAATGTGAGCAGCGACAGCTCATCCCCACATCCACCCAGTCTATTGATTTAGTTTGTTCTGGGATAGAATAATGTGCGGCGCCAGCTCATCCCCACATCTACCCAGTCTAAGGATTCAACATGGGTCAAAACCCTTGACACTACACATTCAAACATACTCTTCAACCATTGTCAACCTTGGGCATTGTCAATTACCATGCCAGATTTTTCCTTCTTTCATTTTACCACAGCCCTTTTAAGGCTATGTAAGCAGGCAGTGATTGCAGCAGTACCCCACTTGCTGTGGGATGGGGAAGGTATGCAACTCATACCAAATAAATTCTAAAGAATCGGCCTGCGCTCTTATTAAAGAGGCTGTTACCAGTAGGCAACAGAGCACCCGACCACACCTCCAACCCAGAATTCACAGGTTCAACATAATCAAAGTCAAATTAACTCAATATACGTAGAGCTGGTATTTTCCCACAAGTTCTTAGTAATTCTCTTCTATTAATATGTGGTATATGATCTTTCACCTCAAGCTTCCTGATTGTGAATTTTATGATGTCAAGCACTGGGTTGCTCACTAGGAAAGATTATGAAGGGGTCATATGGCCGCCTACCCCGACAGGTGCCATACCAGAATTGACCCCCAACCCGAACTCGTCTCTGACCACAATAGGCACAACCATGGTCGCTTCGGGCACAATCACCACAGGGCCAACCATTCTAAGAGGGGGTGTGGGGGTTCTGGGAGGGGCTGCAGCACCTCCTAATTGTCTTTAAGTAACCAACTAGACCCTGTTCCTACACTTAATAGGTTCTGCTTCTTTTTGCAGGCCGCCCTTTTCCTCAGCTGTTTTGACATCTTTCTCTGGCTAGCCACAGTCACAGTTGAGTTCAAAGGCTGTGAAAGATCATGATCGGCGGACAACACTGTAACAGCATTTCTTGTGGCAGCCTTTTCTGCTTGTCCCTCCTGCAAAACTGTTTGAGTTAAACAACAGCAAGGAGGTTGGGCCGATATCTATCTGCCCACTGGTGTCTTCAGGGCTTTGGGAGGATATAATAATCGGCCCGACTTCGGGTGCACTAACACAGGCAGGCTGATTACATGCCGCTCCCCCCACTATGGCCTTGCTATCTTTTCACACCATATCGCTGCAAGCCACCAATCCTCCTTGAAGCTGAACAATGTGCTTGTTTTGTTTTAGCACTTCCTCGTGGTTACGACCAGACAATTTTAGGAGAATTTTCATCGGAAAGTTCAGGACGTCCCAGGACGAAACCACCTGTGGGTGTGCCGTATGGTCAACATTAGAAAAAATCGTTTTTTCAGCCAAGGTGACAGGCCCAGTATCTTGGGACCGCTCCTCCGTCTGCCCATCTGCAGGCACACCCAAGCGGGGGAATTGTTAGAGTGGAACAATTTTGGGGAAACAGAAAAGCTTTGAGAGGCATGGAGAATCTCGACAGGAGATGATCGAAAAAGGGGGAAGAAGGTGAGGAGGGCGAGGGGAAAAGGAAAGTGAAGGGTGGGGGGGTGGAAGGGATGAAACACCTGAAATAGCTGCACCAGATGAAGTCGGGTTATCCATAGGCACGGCTCCTACAGCCTCTGAGGGTTGCCCACCTTTTACATATGAGGTAGTACAATTGCAACAGGGAATATTGTCTATATCCCCAAAAGAGGTGTTCGAGGCGGCGCCCAGTGATAACACACCCAATGGGCCTCATTACGACCCTGGCGGAAGACCATGGTGCTATTAGCACCATGGTCCATGCCGGTAAGTTACCGACTCCGCCATGGAGAAAGGGGGAATTACCACCCCATTACAAGGTTGGCGGGGCGGTAATTCCCCCTTCCTCCTTGGCCCTTCTCCATTCCCATTTTTGCCCTATAGGGCTCAATGGGAATGGGGAAGGCGCTAAGTACGGTGCCGCAAATTGCGGCACTGTAATTAGCACCAAGGTCCCTTTGCGGGTCCCTACTTTAACGGCTGGTCTACACCAGCCGTTAAGGTCGGGTCCTGCAAAGGGACCTCATAATTAGGCGCTAATAGGTTAACGGCGCCTTAGCCTTTTACGGCGCTGTTAACCCATTAGCGCCTGGGTCGTAATGAGGCCCAATGACTTGTTCATCTTAGCCTCAGTGATGACTGGCTCAGTAAGCGTTTGCGTCACCTTTGCACTTTTAGATTTAAACTAATTTGGTATATGGCCTTTGCAAGGGCCGGGAGTCCCCTCCACCGTATCCGGCCCATGCTGCTCTTGTACCAAGTCACCGTTGCGCACCTCATGAGAAATTACGAAAGGATCAGTAGGCGCAGCACACTTAAATCCATTCGCCTTACCATAAGGCTTATTCTTGCTTTTGCGTAGCTTATAGGTCCTGTGTTTGCAGGGCTCTTTGCTGGCATGATGCGCAGACTCACAGATATCTAACACTGGCGCCTTTGCCTCAGAAACCCACAGCCGGTACCAGCGCCAAGATCCTCACCCACTTACTCCTGGGCAGGCTCAATCTTTCTTCGTGGTGGGGGGGCGGTAAGGTAAGGTCCGAAGCCAACAAAACACACTGAGCTCACAGAGCACAGGGAAAACACACTCCCCACACTCCAGTGGTATTACAGAACACTGCTGATCCAAATGGATATTAACATAATTAATTAAAATATCACTGTTGCAAAGGTAGGTTTGGAACTACAAGACTTTCCAGATTAATGCTATTTTTTTCCAGATTAGTATCTTTCAGCAGTGATTAAGGCAGTGGTTTCTATAGGCATTTATACGTTTAAAAAAAAAAAAAGAAAATGTATTTTAAGGAAGATAACACCATGATATTGCTTCACAGTTTCCCATGTGCATGTTTCAGACAACATGGACATTTGAACCGGGAAGGAGGCTTCCCTTTATCCTCGCTGATGGAATGAGTGTAGATTCTGCACACGCATGGGTGTCAGTGATAAAGTTACTCATTCATTTGGCCGGAGGCAAGACCATTTGTAACCTCAGATATCACTTTTTAACCACAAGGAACATGAAGAAGTGTGTTTGCTTGACATGGCACACTTTCTTGCAGAGCCCATCTCCACTTTGTTCTTACAGAAGTAGAATACACCTTCAAAGATGGCATTCTGCCACATAGTCTGCATGGTCCCTAAATGTAAGATGCAGGCCTTCTTGAAACGAACCATCCTCTAATCAATCTTGAAGAAGGGGTGTCTGGGCTGGTTTCGAAGATGAGTCGTTCGGAATTAAAACACAAGAGAACACTTTAGCGTATTAATTGTATTAGTTCTCCTGAATTTATCTAGCTTGTTCAGTCTGCAGCTGCTTGATCAAATGTTCTTGTGCAATTGAGTGTGACGCAGTGGCAGCTACCAGTATTACGCCAAGCTATTTTTCCAATCTCCTGGTAGACTGTGCAAGGCATGGTTCCCAAAATGTTTCCCCATTTGTGCTAACTGCACTGCCACGTGGAGAGAAACCTTGAATTCTGTGGGTGGTGAACTTCTCAAAAGAGAATATTCTAGAACACATAATTTTGCATGGCCTTGATAATGCCACCTGCAGAAATTGAAGGCATACGGCATTCTATGGGTGTGGTTGCTCATCTACCAGTGAATCCCTGACTCCCAAAGTTCCTCCATCTCTCTCCTTAGCAACTACTTCATGGGTGGAAATGAAAAAAAAAAAAAAAAAACGTGCTCAACGCTTTTCTCAGATGTCTCAATCGGTGACACTAAATGCACGGATATGAAAACACTGGCGTCTGACAGTCTGAACTGCACTTTCTTCCGCGTCTGTCTTAAGACAGTGCAGGCCAGAAACAACAGGGGAACTTCAGCAGGGAGAGCTTATTCCAGAATGCATCCATGTAAGCATGAGGGATGTTTCCTGGCCTCCACTACTTCATCAGGTCCTTAGAACTAATGTTGCAGCAAAGCAAAAACTACACCTGCAAAGTGATACGTGATTACTGTTTTGTCTTTACGAATTAGAACACACAAAATGCGAATTATATACTCTCTTGCCTTGCATTTGGCACAAACAGCAGAGTAAAACATAGTGGGCCGGATTTACAGAATATTTTATGCAGAAAAGTGACTTTGCACACTAATCAGCGTGCAAAACACCTTTCACCGATTAATGGAACAAACTTTGCGTGCTTTTCTGGGACCTTCCAGGGACTCTGCGCAGGTCTGTCATGTCTTTGATTGCAGTCGGTTGTTCTGCGCGAAACTCCACGCAAAGTCTGGGACAGGCCTATGCAAGGTAATATATAGGAGGCAGAAACATGCATATTCTCCATTACCTTCGCAGAATGAGGAAGAACCAAGACTTACCCGGGTGTGTCGAGGGACGGGCTATGCAAAGGAATCACATGACCAGCTATTTGCATACAAAGTCGTATTCATGGATCTGACCGCACAACGTCACGTCGCCTGAAGAAGCATGCACAGCTTTTGATCTTACCGCCACAAGAAAGATAAAACAAAGTAAGAATCGCATTGGAACCAATGTGCAAAGGTGAGGTGGGATTGTGAATTTAGGGGTGCATGAACGCAGCTGGGGTGCTGACTGCAGTTTGGGCTGTCCCTCTGCAGGTTAGTGGGGTGCAACCTTTATTTATGGAGGAACACATGCAAATATACAGGGGACTGGCTTCACTTACAGGAAATAGTACGTATTGTGGGATGTATCAACCCACTCATCCAAGCCCTGCGTCATCACTGTGCATTGCTGGCAGCAGAAACATCAAAATGGCCACTGGAAAGCATGCTGCCTGCTAGTAATCACCAGAAATTGCACCTCAAAAAACTGAAAAATAGGCCACCATCCACTTTTGCCTATGTCAGTGGCACCACCATTGGGCTACCCACAAATAGCCTGAAACCACTTGGAAATAGCAATGCTGATTGAAAAAGAAACACAGAGCTGTTTGAAAATCAGTTTTCTTGATTGTCAAAAATTGCTAAAATCATGGCTCACAAATCACCTAAAAGATCCAACCTCTTTGTTGGGTGTTCCTCATTATTCTACTGCAAGAATCCACATCAATACAATGTCAGCAAGAATCATATGTTCTCAGAACAAAATCCTATTTTAAAGATACTTGATGGAAAGACAGCTGTCAAAATGGGTGTAATACCATTGCTCACCTCTACCAGAAAGCCGGCATTATAAAACCATTTTGTGTAAAGTTGAACAGTTGAACTCAAACTATGCCAAAGAAGAGAATTCCATCAAAATGCCATATAGAGTGCCACACAGTGATTTCGTGTTGAAAAAGACTTGATTTAAAGATATGTTGCTTATTTTAAGTTTATAAATGTATTTTTTTCACAAGGAACTATGTCACAATTGATCAGAAAGTTACCTGATGCAGTTAAAACTCCAAAAGGCTTGCTTCCCCCGAGAACCCTTCACACCTTGTCATTCCCACCAGAAGAGGGATGTCACATTGGCATGCTAATCAAGAGGGGAGGAGATTTTCTCTGCAGCCCGGAGAAAGAAACAATGGATCTTTGGACTGAATAGGAATGCTAATTTGGGGTGTGACTGACCACAAACTGCTGGCAGGAAACAAGACATGTGACCCTCTGAGTCAGCCCAGCTCTGGGGGCGGACCAGACTGAGATGTGGATTTACCATTGGAGTAAATGTATGTTTTATAGAAATGCTTATAACAAAGTGTACTGAACTGACAAAAATGTGAAATTTATTCATATTGTAGCTGCAGTATTTTTGCTATGAACATAAGAAATTACAGTAATATGCTCAGAGAGGATATGCATGCATGTATCAAATTTGGTGCAGAATGTATATTGAGAAACCCTCCAAAAGCGCGAAAACTTTGTCATTTCTGAACCCAATTTCGTAGAAACATGGAAATTGAACAGCAATGTACCTTAAGCAATCTGTCATGTAATTATGTATTCTCAACAACTTGTGTATCTGGGAAATATGTTTTTTGGGAAAAATAGATTTTCTATGTAAAAGCAAAAGGGAGGGTTTTCTACGGACCATAAACACAGCATCACTCTGACTCATTCTGACACGCTGATACTTTCTCCAATCAGGGGATAGGAAATCCTCTAACTTATCAGATCCTTAGAGTTTTGGGCATTGTGGAATCAGCCTCCCCACCCACTTTGGAAATACATAAATAGGGACTGTGAGGATAGATAAGACACACATTTTTCCACTACTCAACTGATTTCTTGGCGCAGCACCCTCCAGGAAGACTCCAGACTCCAGTTCTACGACCAAACTCTAGAAACAAACTCTAGAACCCTGAAGCACAGGCCTAACCCAAAACTGAACTCTTTGTAGCAGGCCTTCGGAATATTTTGCAACCTGATTCTAACCCCTAAACTTCCACAGGGCCTAACTAAACCATTCAACAGCCTGGCTGAGCTGTTTTGCTTCTAGCTAATAACCCTGTGCAGTTCTGAGAGCAGAACCTAGAGCGCCTGACACCTCTCCGGTGGCGAGAGTGAAGCCAAACCCTTGACCAGATCTTTGACGAGGCCCACGCCATTCTAAAGCCTAGGAGTGAGTATCTATTCTAGAACTGTGCATAGTCATCTCTTAGTTTAAAGTAATACTATTCCATCCATCCCACTTATCCAGACTGCATTATAGAATCCTGTGTCCATCCTGAATTCTTCTCATTATATTGTTTTTGATAATTGTAGCAATAATCATCTTCGCGCTGATATTTTCTGAAGAGGGACAAGTGTTTTGATGGACAGAGATCAGAGCGGAGGCGCCCTGTTCTGGTGGCTGCCTATTGAGTGTCTTGCTTCTTCATAGCTCCTTAGTCTAAGCCTATCCTTGTTGCTAAATCTTTAAAGCGCGATCTGTCATATTTGAAATCTTGACTTTATTTCTGAAAAACCTACCTTCACAAAAACCTCCGTAACTTTTGAACCGCACATCCTAGAACCGAAAAACCGACATTCCATTTCATTGTAGTTTTTCCGTAATCGTGTTTCACGCACACTGAAAAAATGCCGCAAATTGCAATTTAGCTCCATTTCACCACATGTCAAAATAGCTGTTTCTTGTTTTCAATTGCTGAAATTCGTTTTCAATCTGATTATCCTTCATGAATCATTGCTAGTGTTGACCTGTACCAATCCAAAGTAATTCTCACTAGTGCTGAACCTCCTTTAGTGAATTAAAATCATGTTTGCATATTTTCCCTTTCATTGCTATCACAATCAAAAGTATTTGTGACCTATTTTAAAATCATACCTGTTTTCTCTACGCTTGCTGGGGAACTGGGATTGAACTGCATTGTTGATTAACATTCCTGAAACCTGTGTGCCATCATTTCCATCTCTTCATATTGCATAGTGGGGAGTGAGTAGTCACAGGGGAAAAAGTGATCATATTCTGCCTGATTCATGGAATTATTTGCGTGAAAAATGCAGATTTGCGCGCCTTTCTGCCCGAAAATCCCCATACTTCAAACAGGGATTTTCGGGAAGAAAGGCGCGCAAATATGCGTTTTTCACGCAAATAATTCCATGAATCAGGCAGATCGTCTTTTGATTGAAACCATATCAGGTTTATTTCTGTGTTGCATTTTCCCATCCTTGCATTTCCTTGAACCATAAAAGTATTCTCTGCAACCTTATTCTCCTATTCCTACTCCTAGCTGATTAGAGAGATTGTTGCTATTGTCATATTACCCATTGCTCACTGTTCATATTCATATGTGTGCTATTCAGATATTATTTTATTCATAAAAGTGTGAGATATATATATATATATATATATATATATATAGTTCAGTTCTTCAAATAAACATTTTAAATTCCAAAATAAACCTACTTCTTGGCTCAGTGAGGTCGGGGAGATTCAAAGAGAGGGACGTTATATAAGGGTTCATCATCCAGATTTAAAGAACTTTGACATAAAAATATATAAATAAGGGCCTCCATTGGGCATCCCAGATTAGGCATTGACTTAGTTGGAGTACTGGATTGAACTCACTTACATTGTCGATGGTGCAGTTGGGAGTTATGGGAGACCCTACGCAGTGTCACCAGGGTGCTGCCTTGGTTGCGGGGGATGGATCCCAGTATTGCAGGGGTGCATGTTGTTGTGAGTGAAGACTGTGCAAAGGTCGGTATATTTCACTGGTTTTGATTTGCATGGAGGCATGTCGTGGGCTTTCTGGGTGCTACTTGCGCCTAGGGTTACTTTGAGGTTGAAATTTCATGAAAATGTGGAATGCGCATAACTTGCGTGCAGGAATGCGCAAAGCGGTTTCACGCGCAGAGTACTTTGCAAGGGTTTGTGCACTTTTTCTATGAATGGGGCCCCTTGAGAATAAGTGCTAATCTATTGTGGCAAGTACATTTATGTCACTATTTTGTGTAGATTGTAATCCCCCTTGTGACTGTCTTTTTTTAATATAATGGTTTTGTAGCTTGGTAAAACAATCAAAATGATGCATCTAATAAAAACGTCTATGGCCCAGCAAAGAGCAAACACAGAGTATCTGCACATAATGCACACAAATAAAAAAATAAAGAACAAAAATGCCAGGTGTGCATGATGATTTCAAATTTTAAATATGTAGCTGCAATTCCAAGAGAATGTGCTTCATATTTTGATACGACTGTACCCTGTTAGTGCCTCGGTGTGAAAATACAAAAGGCATCTTTGACTAAAATATGTTCGTACCCGGCGAGAGTCAAGTAGAATGCAACACGCATTCTGATTGGCCATCCCCGCTCCGAGACTCCTCATGGCTGAGATGCTGCCTTCGCCCCCCGCCGGGGATTCAGGCAAGGTTTTTTTGTTTGTTTTCCATACCCTTTCCTCCCTCCTCCCTCCCCTCCCCACTTACCTTCTTCCTCCTTTGTCTCCAGTGGGGGACGATGGCAGCCTCAAGCCTTGTGGAGACTCCTCGCTCTGCGCCTCCACATGGCTGGTTTTTTTTTTCTTTTTTTTTTCCCTCCCATCCTTCCACCCTCCTAACCCCACTTACCTTCTTCCTTTTTTTTTTAGGGAGCAGACGCGCTGGAAACACTTCTGTTCCCAGCGTGTCCGCTCCTGATGGCTGCTATGGAAAGGGAAAATGGACTCAGTTTTTCCTTTCCAAGCGGCCATTTTCTTGTTCTTTTTTTTTTTCTGTCCCAAAATGCTGCAGCGTTTCGGGACAGAAAAAAATGCTTTTAGAGCCCCAGTCATGCAGATCTTGCAGGCTGTGGTATTAAAAGCAATATGACGCTTGCGGTGGGGGCATGACCGACTCAGGTAATGCCCCGGGGCGTTCGTTAACCTGAGTCTGTAAAGCCCCCGCCGCTCGGGTCATATTGCTTAATTGTGCCATTGATAGTTCCACTGAAGTCGCAGGTGCATAGATCATGCTCCTGAATCTCTGAATTTATGATTTCGACAGGCATGCAGGGATTCAAGGTGCCATCAGTGAAACACTGTATATCACATTCATTGGGTAATAGTATAAGCTACTATTGGAAAGCTTAGAAGTAAGAGGAATTCAGTATGAAGTGCAATATATCATCCTAATATTTGTTTAATACATGTAAGCCTGCAATATCCTTATAAAAACCTTGGATTTGTTTTATTTTTTAATAGAGGCTAATTGTGACGTCAAAATTGACCTGTGATAAGACAATGATACCAAGGAGCTCTGTAATCAGTTATTACGCCTGTTTGTAATGTCGCAATGACTGCTGTTTGAGCCAGTAGAGAGCATTCCAGCTGTAACTGCAGTGACAAGTATTTCAAATTCCTCGCTTGCAAAAAGTGTTCTGTTACACTGTACAGCTGTTACTTGGCAAGGTGCTGTTTGTGGTAGAATGTGTAATGTGTGCATTGCCTCAGTTTAACAGAGATTGATTGAGATTCTGCATGGTATAACTTATTATACCATGGGCAGCATGTTGGACAACCTTGCTCTACACCATTGGTGCACAACATACGGCCCGCGGGCCAGATGCGGCCCGCCATGCTGTTTTGTCCGGCCCGCGAGGCACAAACACTTTCCGAATGGAGGGCGGCCCGCAAGCAGCATCGGCCGCCCTCCATTAGGAAAGTCTTTGTTGTCTTCCGGGACGGACAAAACACTGGTCGTCATTAGCTCAGCACACACGCACCACGTCGCTCCTACGAGCCACGCAGTGCGTGTGTGCTGCACCAATGCCAGAAGGCATTTAAGCCTTGCTGGCCACACCAGCCGTAGTACAACTCACCTCGCCAGCGTTCCAGCTTACCTGCCTTCCAGCACGTCCGGTAAGTGGTCTGTTTGTTTGTGTTTGTGTGTCAGGTCTGTTCTGCTGTATGTTTTTGTTGTGTATGTTGAGATGTGGGGGTGGGGGGGTGTCGGATGTGTATGAATGTTTGTTTTTGAGTGTTTGTGTTGTGCATGTTGAGATGGGGGGTGGGGGAGCGTCGGATGTGCATTAATGTTTGTTATTGAACGTTTGTGTTGTGTATGTTGGGATGGGGCGTGGGGGGTGTTGGATGTGTATGAATGTTTGTTTTTCAGTGTGTTGTTTATGTTAAGATGGGTTTGTGGGAGGTGTCGGATGTGCATGAATGTTTGTTTTTGAATGTTTGTGTTGTGTATGTTGTGATGGGGATTGGGGGGTGTCGGATGTGTATGAATGTTTGATTTTAAGCGTTTGTGTTGTGTATGTTGAGTTGGGGGGGTGGGGGGGTGTCGGATGTGTATGAATGTTTTTTTTGAGTGTTTGTGTTGTGTATGTTGAGTTGGGGGGGTGGGGGGGTGTCGGATGTGTATGAATGTTTGTTTTTGAGTATTTGTGTTGTGTATGTTGAGATGGGGGTGGGGGTTTGGGTCTGTATGGGTGCATGCTTGAGAATGTGTGTGCTGAGTTGGGGGATGGGGGGTTTGGGTCTGTATGGGTGCATTCTTGAGAGTGTGTGTGCTGAGTTGGGGGGTGGGGGTGCAGGTTGTATGGGTGCATGCTTGAGAGTGTGTGTGCTGAGTTGGGGTGTGGGGGGTTCGGGTCTGTATGGGTGCATGTTTGAGAGTGTGTGTGCTGAATTGGGGGTGGGGGTTTGGGTCTGTATGGGTGCATGCTTGAGAGTGTGTGTGCTGAGTTGGGGGGTGGGGGGTTTGGGTCTGTATGGGTGCATGCTTGAGAGTGTGTGTGCTGAGTTGGGGGGTGGGGGTTTTGGTTCTGTATGGGTGCATGCTTGAGAATGTGTGTGCTGAGTTGGGGGTGGGGGGGTTGCGGCCTGTATGGATGCATGCTTGAGAGGGTGTGTGCTGAGCTAGGGGGTGGGGGGTTTGGGTCTGTATGGGTGTATGCTTGAGAATGTGTGTGCTGAGTTGGGGGGTGCAGGGATTTGGGTCTGTATGGGTGCTTGCTTGAGAGTGTGTGTGCTGAGTTGGGGGGTGGGGGGTTCGGGTCTGTATGGGTGCATGCTTGAGAGTGTGTGTGCTGAGTTGGGGGGTGGAGGGGTTTGGGTCTGTATGGGTGCATGCTTGAGAGTGTGTGTGCTGAGTTGGGGGTAGGGGGGTTCGGGTCTGTATGGGTGCATGCTGAGAGTGTGTTTGGGTCATAGTGTTTGGTTGGGGATGAGGGACATGGGGCATAGTGTTTGGTTGGTGGTGGGAGCCATGGGGCATAGTGTTTGGTTGGGGGTGAGGGACATGGGGCATAGTGTTTGTTTGGGGGTGAGGGACATGGGACATAGTGTTTGGTTGTGGGTGAGGGACCATGGGGCATAGTGTTTGGTTGGGGGTGGGGGACATGGGCATGGGGCATAGTGTTTGGTTGGGGGTGAGGGGGCCATGGGGCATAGTGTTTGGTTGGGGGTGAGAGCCATGGGGCATAGTGTTTGGTTGGGGCTTGGGGACATGGGCATGGGGCATAGTGGTTGGTTGGGGTTGAGGGACATTGGGCATAGTGTTTGGTTGGGGGTGGGAGCCATGGGTCATAGTGTTTGGTTGGGGGTGAGGGGGCCATGGGGCATAGTGTTTGGTTGGGGGTAAGGGGACCATGGGGCATAGTGTTTGGTTGGGGGTGGGAGCCATGGGGCATAGTGTTTGGTTGGGGGTGGGGGACATGGGCATGGGGCATAGTGTTTGGTTGGGGGTGAGGGACATGGGGCATAGTGTTTGACTGGGGGTGAGGGTCATGGGGCATAGTGTTTGGTTGGGGGTGAGGCGGCCATGGGGCATAGTGTTTGGTTGGGGTGAGGGGGCCATGGGGCATAGTGTTTGGTTGGGGGTGGGAGCCATGGGGCATAGTGTTTGGTTGGGGGTGGGGGACATGGGCATGGGGCATAGTGTTTGGTTGGGGTTGAGGGACGTGGGGCATAGTGTTTGGTTGGGAGTAGGAGCCATGGGGCATAGTGTTTGGGTGGGGGACATGGGCATGGGGCATAGTGTTTGGTTGGGGGCGAGGGGGCCATGGGGCATAGTGTTTGGTTGGAGGTGAGGGGGCCATGGGGCATAGTGTTTGGTTGGGGGTGAGGGGGCTATGGGGCATAGTGTTTGGTTGGGTGTGGGAGCCATGGGGCATAGTGTTTGGTTGGGGTTGAGGGGCCCATGGGGCATAGTTTTTGGTTGGGGGTGAGGGGGCCATGGGGTATAGTGTTTGGTTGGGGGTGGGAGCCATGGGGCATAGTGTTTGGTTGGGGGTGGGGGACATGGGCATGGGTCATAGTGTTTGGTTGAGGGTAAGGGGGCCATGGGGCATAGTGTTTGGTTGGGGGTGAGAGCCATGGGGCATAGTGTTTGGTTGGGGTTTGGGGATATGGGCATGGGGCATAGTGGTTGGTTGGGGTTGAGGGACATGGGGCATAGTGTTTGGTTGGGGGTGGGAGCCATGGGTCATAGTGTTTGGTTGGGGGTGGGGGACATGGGCATGGGGCATAGTGTTTGGTTGGGGGTGAGGGACATGGGGCATAGTGTTTGGCTGGGGGTGAGGGTCATAGGGCATAGTGTTTGGTTGGGCGTGAGGGGGCCTTGGGGCATAGTGTTTGGTTGGGGGTGAGGGGGCCATGGGGCATAGTGTTTGGTTGGGGGTGGGAGCCATGGGGCATAGTGTTTGGTTGGGGGGTGTGGGACATGGGCATGGGGCATAGTGTTTGGTTGGGGATGAGGGGGCCATGGGGCATAGTGTTTGGTTGGGGGTGGGAGCCATGGGGCATAGTGTTTGTTTGGGGGTGGGGGACATGGGGCATAGTGTTTCGTTGCGGGTGTGGGACATAGGGCATAGTGTTTGGTTGGGGGTGGGAGCCATGGGGCATAGTGTTTGGTTGGGGGTGAGGGACATGGGGCATAGTGTTTGGCTGGGGGTGAGGGACATGGGGCATAATGTTTGGTTGGGGGTGAGGGGGCCATGGGGCATAGTGTTTGGTTGGGGGTGGGAGCCATGAGGCATAGTGTTTGGTTGGGCGTGGGAGCCATGGGGCATAGTGTTGCACTCCAAGAGTGAACCCAATAATAAAGCTAAAACAGGCACAGTTAGGAGATGTACATCCTTTGCTTTTTTGAGGAAACCTGACTCAACGAAGGCCATACTCCTCTTGGGCAACCCAAATAGCAAACTATAGCAGTCCAAAGTAACGGAATGTCCAATCATAGGTCAATAAAATATATATAATTTAATTAAACAGACAATATACAATAACTAAATTGAAATAAATTATAACAATGGAAAATGTGTAGTACAAAATGTAAGTTTGAAATGCAATAAATATCTTTACCCCTCAAAAACATATTGTTTTTCCATGTGTTTAATACAAATTGGGGGTTGAAAAAGCCTACTGCCACGCCCAACCTACCGCCCCGCCCACATTTACTTCTAGGCCCACAATAGCCCTCATGTGAGGTACTTTCGGCCCTCTGTCAAAATTAGTTGTGCACCCCTGCTCTACACAGTCACATATCTCCTCTCGTAGTTTCAGTATCCTTAGAACGGATGGTAGTGGGTACATTATGTATATATCATTAAAAGGAATCCACAATGGCACTTAAGTGGAATTGATATGCATAGACATTAGAAAGAGAAGAAACGTTATTATTTCAATAGGCCCTGCTCCATTCGAATATGCTAGCCAATACTCGCCACTCGGATTGGCCTAAACAAATGTAGGGCTTACAACAGTTACATACATTAGATGATGGACTTGATTTACAAACCGTTATTCAATGGGATGTCCCCATTTAATATATATATATATATATATATTACATGGCCACGGTAGTGGCCATGTAGTTATGGTTAAGTTGCTGTTTCCATAGGAAGAGCACTTTTAGGGCGGCTTATAACTTCGCTCTTCCTGGACGAATCCTCACCAAACTTTGCAAAAAAAGTATTTGGGTCACTCTGATTTTTTTCGGCAAAGTTTGGTGAGGATTCGTCTAGGGGGAGCAAAGTTATCGGGGGGTCCCAAAACCGTTTTTATAGACATAATGGGAAAAAACTTTGCTCACGCCTACAGCCCAAACCGCTGGACGGATTTACACCGAATTTGCGGCAGGAGTGGCGGCTTGGTCCCGAAAGCATGCTTTGCTGGTGTAAATCAGTCCAGTAGTTTTTTAAAAAATGACACAAATGTAAGTGAAAAAATTAGTGATATCTGTGTTCGCTTCGCGGACACACTTCTCTGTTTGCGTACTGGTACCGGTAATCCCTTAGCGCCAGGGTCGTAATGAGGCCCCTTGACTGTTAATGAGCAAAACCATGTGGCCTAGATATGTCAGTAAAGGAAAAAAAGGTGGAGCCAGACATGTGATGTCATCAGTGATGTCATCAATGACATTTGTGATGTCATCTTTGATGTCCTGGGTGTTAGTGTTAGCAGTGCACGGTGGCGCGAGTTATGATTGCTTATCTTACCATAACTGCCTAATTTCAGGGGTTTTTCGGTTTTACTTTGAACCATAACGACCCTTTAACAATGTTTTTTTACTGAATTTCATAGGTTTTTAGTAGTGAAACTTAACCATAACGTCCCTTTAACAAAGTTTTGTTTACTGAATATATATATATATATATATATATATATATATATATATATATATATATTTTGAAAAGACAAGGAGAAGTAAATGTACTTTTCCACACAGGGACAGCACTCAAAGCGGTCAGGACGCCAGCATAAATCTCCGGAAAATAAATCAATCCATCATTCGCCAAAGTTCTTGTTCCATATCCAGCTTTATTGAAGGCATTGCAACCTACGATGCGTTTTGCAACGCTCCCGTTGCTTGTTCACATATAAAACAACAGAAAACTGCACCATGCTTTTATATACAGAAGGGCTCAGTCTCTATGGTTCTGCCCAGCACATTCTGTCCCTTTACTCTTTCAACTCTTACAACGTCCCATAAACATTCAGTGTTGAATGCATGCAGCCATATTGGAATGTGTTAACTCACACTCCTAATGCGTTTAAGCTAGTCCTTTACATATTTGGATATGTCACATTGATCTTTTTAAGCCGCTCAGTGCACAGTGACAGGTTTTTATTTTTTGTTTATTTACACAATACTTAAAGTTTTATAGTGACTCTAATTTTTATTGATTAAGTCGAAGCCTGCTCACTGTGCACTTACGCATTTTTTTCCCAATCGAGGCCTGGATTTACAATTGAATACTGGCATCATAAAATGATAAAAACAATTTCACACTATCACCAATACATTTCCTATTTGCCAAATGTGAGGAGACATAGCATTCCGATCCTTTGATCTTTTTCAGGTTCAAGATTATAAAGTGCATAGTGCTGTAAACATAACTCTCAATCAATTCACCTTTAAAAACCTAAAGTGCATAGTGCTAAGTGCTTTGTTGATATCTTGAACTTTGTTCCTCACAAATTATCAATTGGATTTTGTAAATGTTTACTTGGAGATTACAATTATCTTATGTGATAGAGAAGTAAAAGAGATACTAAAGTGCTAAGTGCTGTAAACATCCAATAGTACTTGCAGCCAGTATAAAATATACAATATAAAACCAGGGTTTGGGCAATATAAATAAGAGCACATAAAAGAAAGAGGGGGAGAACGTGGTTTGAATCAAGACTAAAAGCTGTGCAGTTCTCAATGTTACTTCGAAAGTTAACACACATAAAAAATGGAAAAAAGTTAAAACGAGCTCAACTATCAAATTTCAGCAAAGGGTATTTTCTTATATTGCTAACTTCAAGAGACTGTCGAGACTAAGGCAGAGGATGAAATTCATGTTCCAAGGAATGTATATAGTTCTTCATCCAAGTTATGTCCTCCTGGTTTCTTGGTTTGGAAATCTAAGATACATCGTGTCTCCATCTGATGTAGTTCCTGCTCGCGGTTCCCTCCACGTGGATTAAGCTTAATATGGTGTACTCCAAAAAATCTTATACAAATATTCACTTAAAAAAAAACTTTCCACCTCCCCTTTATGCTTCAAATTAAAACCGAAAAACCCTTGAAATTCGACAGTTATGGTCAACTAAGCCCGCAACCCTGCCACCACCATCGTTTTGCTATACAGCACCTTTTCAATTTTCATATTGTGCTGGTCAGTGATTAAAACCACCTAGCCTACATTTTTCAATGCACCAAAATAACTGAGGCAAACATGTGATGTCATCAGTGATGTCATCGGTCTTATTTGTGATGTCATCTTTGATGTCCTGGGTGTTAGTCTTAGCAATGCACGCAGATGGTGCGAGTTATGGTTGCTTAGCTTACTATAGGGGGGAATGTGCAGTGGTGTTTGGTTGCACTGTGAAGTGTAACATTCCTTTAGTGAAATCTTTTTACTGAATTTACATATATATGTATGGCAGGGAAGGGAAAGAAAGAGGCTAAACAAGTGATGTTGTCATTGATGGTGTCATTGACATGTGAGATGACATCTTTCATGGTCTGGGTGTCCGTGTTAGCAGTGCACAGGGGGGTGGCAGGGTTGGGGACTTAGTTGACCATAACTGTCAAATTTCAGGGGTTTTTCGGTTTTAATTTGAAGCATAAAAGGGAGGTGGGAAGTTTTTTTTTAGTGAAGTGTACAGGTTTTTGTTAGGGCAACGTAACCATAACGTCCCCTCAACAAAGTTTTTTTTGTAGTGAATTTCACTGGTTTTTGGGAGGGCAATTTAACCATAACGTCCCCTTAACAAAGTTTTTTTTGTAGGGAACTGTACAGGTTTTTGGAAGGTGGAACCTAAGCATGCAATTGTGGCAATGAAGTTGTTGAGCAGAATATACACTGTAATCATGTGATTTTGAGAGATATGTAGTATAATCTATGTTCTTGACATACATTTAACATAGAACATACAGAACCCCCTCCCTATTGATTTTAGAAAGGGACGGACTGAGTGCCTGTTTGCGGACGGGGACGGACAGGATCAACATTACACAAAGAGGAGGGGGGTATCTGAAAATGTACTATTGTCTTACACAAAAAGTGTGAAATGTTGAAGAAGGGCATAAAGATATTGTAAGTAGTAATAAGTAAATATGGAAACCTGAAGGTGGGAAAAGAAAACGACACATTTAATAACCATGTAGAATGAAGTGGACGGTACCAAAAAAAAAAGAAAGGATGCCTCCACTGTAATCACTTCACAGAAACTCGACAGCCTGGAACGATAGTGAACGGACACAGTAGGACGAAGGGGAATAACATCAAAAGAGTGAGT
This sequence comes from Ambystoma mexicanum, assembly GCF_040938575.1. Taxonomy (NCBI): domain Eukaryota; kingdom Metazoa; phylum Chordata; class Amphibia; order Caudata; family Ambystomatidae; genus Ambystoma; species Ambystoma mexicanum. The sequence goes on along the minus strand of NC_090923.1, from coordinate 212,344,610 downwards.
GTAGGGCATTTTTTTACGTGGGTGTGTTTTTTTTTGGTATGTGGTGCAGAAATAATAATTTCTTTCTGTTGTTTTGACTCAGAAATGGCTAGTACTTTGGAGTGGCTGGAGGAGTATTTCCCGCACGGGGAAATGTTTGAAGACAGTGACAACAATGGTACACATTGGTCTGCATAGGGAGAATAGTGACCAGTATGTTATAGGCATTTAACTTATGTTTTTTTTTTCAACAATCCAGGAAAAAAAAGAGGAAAGGGCAACAAACGAGATAGAAGAAGACAGGATAAAAAGGATGGAGGAGAAAATTGACATTTTGAATGACAATTTTCAAAGTTTACGGGAGTTTGTAGAGGACGTCGTGAGAGGAAAAGTTTGATTCCATTGCCCCACCTGCACCTTCCCTGCTTCTCCATTCCCTAGTAACCCATCCCCAAACCTGCAAGAGGAAAATAGATGTATCCATCCCTTCTTCCCCTCACAAATCTTCCCCTCATAACTAGCCCGTTTTAAATCCAAATTCCCCCATGTTTGTTTCAGTGTCTGCTTTTCCCGCTGTTTCTTTAGATTGATGTGTGTGTGTGTGTGTGTGTGTGGGTGTGTGTGTGTGTGTGTGTGTGTGTGTGTAGTAAATGGTTTTGTACAGTACTTGTAGAGAAAGAGTTTGTGTGTAATTTTTTTTTCTTAAAAGACGTAAAATGTTCACGAACAGCGCGCCTGTTCGACCTATCCGCAAGCAATGGAATGTGGGTGCTGTCTAATGCCAAGTAAGACGGATGTGATGTGTGACTGCACCATCTTTTCAAAATGTGCATACATGAACAGAAAGGGGTGTCCAAAGGATATACTACCTCAGCATACCGCTTGGAAAGGAGATAATACATGGTCGTAGAACACACAAGATGTCCGGAATGGGTGTAAATGGGTAAAAAGGGAGTGTGTGAAGGACAGTATAGCGATCCATATTGGGCACAGTCAAAATGGTGCCGTCCGTAGAACAGGCATGGTGGCCAGCAAGTTTGTAGGCAAACAAAATGGAGTTGTCCTGAGGACACTGGAACTGTCTGTACAGTGAACATAGCACGCGTGCACATACGCAGTACAAACGAAAGGATTGCCAACATTGCGCCAGTTCCTAACTGTCCGTCTCACTTGTGTCCCACTTTGAAGTAGTTTGAGAACCGGAACACTGTCTGTAGGACACTTGTGTGCATGCGCATGTTTGATGCTTTGCATTTGCTATCCAGGGGACTTTCATTAAGGGGGCGGATGTGTTGAGGACATCATCTTGTAACCGCACCTACGCTGCGCGTGGGGACTAGTTTGCGTGGTTTGAGTGCTTCCGCAACACTAAAAATTAACTTGTAGACACAAGGCAAAGTATTGAGGAGTGTAAAAATGTAATTTCACACATCCCAAACAATAGGCCACCTCAGGAGTTGCTGTGTAAAATGTGTGTACTGCTTTGTAGGGATGAAGACGGTCACGAGGCACACCCCTGCACCCCTTCAAAAGGCTACACCCCTGAGCGCATCTTCATTGTCCTTCTAGCTATCGCAGATAGAGGTGTGCGTTGCCCTTACTGCTGTAGTGACGAAAAGGAAACTAATCGGTATGGCTTGCATGGCTGCTGTTGGGTTATTAGCCTCTGCACCACCCCCAAACCCGCCACCATCACCACCTCACCAAGGGCCTGCAGAGAGATATATGGGTAAGGATGTAGAGATTGAGGAAGAAGAGGAGGAAGAGAATGAAGTGGAGGAACTCTGCACTAGGAGCACTCAGCGGGAGTCGTGGGTGTATCGGTTGTTTTCCGTTTATGGGAACGTACCAAAAGCACATGCAAACCTGGTGAAGTGAAACCAGTGTGATGTGTTGTTGAGTCGCGGGAGATTTTGAGCGTACAGTTTTGGTACGACAACCATGGAAAGAAACACCTCACTTTGTTCCACACTACGGACATTCGCAAGGTGGTGCCATGTGAAGAGCGTAGTCGTTTGAGTTCCTCCACAGCATCCTCAGAATCTGCTCCTCCCACCACAAGAGACACTCCTATGGGGGAGCACCTCCCTCAAGCTGCTTCACAAGCCATTCGCAATGTTGTGGACCCTTACCTTTCAAAGGTGACAGTAGTGTGCATGTATTGTGATGCAGTACTCTGCAGGGGGGAGAGTTTTCGAAGTGCTTTTGAGGCTGCAGTCACCGAGCACCAGAAGATTTGCTCCTTACCTAAATAAATATCACCCTTAACATTTGTCTGTTGGTTGTCCTTTCTTATCCCCGTGGCAGATGTCCCTTCCTTATCCTCCTTTCGCCTCTTCTCCTAGTGTGTCGAGTGCTGTTAATTAATGAATGTAAAAACAACAAAAATGACAGAAAAGGCTCTTTTCAGAGCCTGCTTTCTCAGTGTAATAATAGAACTATGAAGTGAAGGCCGTAATCCCATGGGGAGTTCAGCAAAAGTTCACGGACAGTCGTAGAGGGGAAAAAGGGAGGGTGCAAGCGGTGCAAACGCAATAACGTGTACGTTGAGAGTAAGTGGAGGCTCTGAAAAGAGCCTTTTGGTGGTGTGTTGTGTGGGTCAAAAACAGGGGATTGGGGAAAATGGATTGTCAGATAGGTTAGTGTGATTGCAAAAGAGGGCACAATGCATTTTGTAAATTGGGAAGAAACATCTGATTACCAGCATATGTGAGGTGGACTCCATCTCTGCGAAAAATGAAATTGCTACAAAACAAAATGTTTTCATTGTGGAAAGAGGACATGCCAACATCTCTTAAAAAGGCACACACAGCCTTATTCACATTGTGTCTCGCTTTCTCCATTTGTGGACCAAATGCAGAAGAACGCAACCATTTTTGTCTTTGGGCAATACGGGAAAAAAGTATTTGACAATTTGGAAACATGTCCATGAGCTTTGCGAGTCCTTCCTTCATGGCAAATTATAAACAAATACCAGACACATGGCCTAAACTGTTTCCTCCACAATGAATGATGAGTATGTCTGGAGGACGCTCTGTCTGTAAAGTAACACAAAGAGATACCAAGTCCACCCATCTCATGTCACGCACGCCATGCCAGTGCCTTCCGCATGTGGAAATCTGAGATTTGTAGATAAACTGCAGCTTTCTGCATGCACCTTCAACCAATGTATCCATGAGTCTCCCACAATCCAGACAATCTGTTTTCGAGCATGGAAAGCCATGGTGTCCTGTGAGTGAGAAGATGGTCTTACTAAAATACGTCGGTCAGAACACACCTACTGAACTTTATGGACCAATCCCTAGCTCCGCTCATTCTCATTTACATGTGGCTCCACCCTTCAATCCCTGGTGGTGGTGGTCGCGGACATGTACAGGATCAGAGCGTGACGACGGTACATTAAAGTACTATTCCCCTTTTTCCCCTTTAAGGTAGACTCTGAAAAGAGCCGTTTTTTTTTATTTCTGGCCACATATCATACAGGCATGTGGTATTTTATGTATTTTTTGTATCTTTTGTCCTTGCTTTATTCGTGCAAACATTACAGAACCTTCTCTAAAGCAAGTCTTATGTTCCGAAAAGACATTGCATTTCCCAAAGAGGATAGCGCAACACCATCTCCTTCAAAGTAATGTGCATTGCTTGGAGTAATGTTATCGTGGCTACAAAAAAACATACCAACTCGTAGCATGAATGCACGCATGTCGTGATTGATGATGCACCTCCCGATGCTTTGATCTGGACAGAAAACAGAAGTGTTGTTCCATTGCACTCTTGGGAGTAAAGCAGAAAAAATACTTTCGATGTTGGGAAGATGGTCATGACTGCTTCAACCAACTGTGCCAAATCTGCCAACAAAGTATGTGAAGTCAGGTATCCCAAGTGGCAAGCACCGTAGTGAAAAATTACCACATGAGGAGAGGTCATTCGACGCATTTCTCTGCAAACTTGCATAATTGCCGCAGCATTGGCATCAGTGTCAGCGTTCCACACCACCTCCACTACTCGCACATCCAAATGGTGTGCCACATGCCTACTCTCGGCATAGTGTTGTAAGACTTGCACAAACATGTCTCCAAGCAGCAAAACCCTGACCCACTGCACCTCTGCCATTTTCAGTGTGCGCACCGTCTTTCGACACAAAAGACTAATGTGAACATCTGATTGGCTGATGCCTTCAGTCGTCTTTCCATGCAGGATTTGCTGTAGAAACCCGTATGTGACACGCCCTACCAGCGGACAAGGCTTGCCTATGTGCGGCACTTAACTCTTACCCAGTCCTTCCACCCTTTCTACAGAGGTACCAAAGCGTTTCCCTCATTGGACACAACTAAGCAGGCGCACAATCATCCACCAATCACATAGAACATCGTTAATTTTAACTCCGTCATCAACATTGCGCACTTCAAAATTACTGTTGATGATTCTTAATGAAAATTGCATACCAATGCAAAGCACCCACTTCACAAGCGACTGTGCAAGTATTGTGAATTTCTATGTACAGCTCCATGCATGTGCACATTCATCAGTATAGAGTACAGGAATGTACATTTTAATCAGAGTACATGTGGAACCCTTATGATTTAAAATAGACAAAATAATGGCGGTAAATTTCCACAGGGAACACATAACAATGCTCCCCCTTTTAAAGTGCATCAATGCCGATTTGTCATTAACAAATCGCACGACCGCTTACTGCCTTCTGCATAACCTGTACATACATTGCAAGCGTGCCTATTTAGGCATATCTTTCAACCATTTTTGTCTTAAAGGCGGGTGAAATCAGCCGATTTTGTTTTTGGCGGGTGAGACGCCCATTGGATTGAATGGCCATGCAGGAGGCTTGGAGGGTGAGTCTGCCCTTTACAAGCCAAAAGCGTGTGAGTTGAGAAGTAGAATTTAGGGTAGACCTCAATTTTGTATGTGAAAATGTCAGAGCTCTGTACTCTGAACTACCTACAGTAATGCTACTTGCAATGTGATCGTATGAGAATAGTAATCATTCCTGATTGTGGTGCTCACATGTCCTTCGGAGGGTCCCCCGATTTCTGGACATCGTGCTTTTCATTTACAAGTACAACATGTTTGCCCATCTAGTACTTTGCCCTATCGCTTACACACCTCTCTCCTATGCATACTACACTTTGTAAAGAACAAGGCATTTCAAACCCTTAAAAAATGTAGTTATTTTGAAGGACTTTCAAGTACCATATTGAAAGTAGTATGGACAGACTGCACAGAGAGAAGTGAAATGTGCAGGTGGAATGGGTTGAAATATGAAAGTTAAATCCTCTGACGAAAGAAGTACAAGTAAAGTCTGCAGTATCATGACCACTGCAAACACACAAAGTAATTGATATTGTTTTTTTAATTCACAGTGAAGAATAATGTCCTGAGAATCAACAACATCTACACTGCAGACGACATTTCCGAAGAAACCTGGTCATCTTGTACAAAAAAGTAAGTACAGTACAACCTTCATATTGTAACTACTCCTTAAAGAGGCTGTGTGGGTTATTTGTTTATTTTGGGCACCAAAGCAAGCATTCATTTGTAAACCATTCTACCTACAAATATCCATTTATTGAACACAGATTAACAGGTGGAATGGCTGACAAATCCCTGTGTGTTTGGTACTGAAATAACATAGGGAATCCTTAGAAGGTTAGATTGTGAAAGTAAGTTGTGGTAGCAATTTTTTGGCATTTTGGTTATTAATAATGGTTCTCGTCACAAGTAGGGCACTTTGTACTCTCATCTAAAGCACATTGTACTAGTATACAAACAGTAAAGTAGCCTTACCAAATGATAGTTAGAGGTCACTGTGCGTTGACACACCATGCCAAAGAGCTTCCCCATCACACTTATGAACACATGCACACAGCACACATACATTGGACAACAGACCAAAGTATACTTTTTTTCTCAACAGACACCAAATAATGCCTACCAAAAAGCAGCTCCATAGAAAGGAACGCAGAATTAGAGCAAATAAAAATAAAGGTGCCCAATGTAAGCATCCACCTGTTGTAGAGTTAGTGGAGAATCTTGGTACAAACCACCTAATGCAGTTGGGTAAAATAATAAAAGAAGTCTCAACTACCGAAACTGTACCTCCTCCATCAAGAAGTGTCACAAAACACAGAAATGTTGTCAAAAAAACGGCTGCCAGTACAGCTAACAATGTTCCTAATAATCCTGATAGTGTAAGAAGAACCCATAGTAAAAAAAGTATTTTAGCAAAAATGTTTCGTCACAGAGTCCTTCAGAATCTACTAAGAAGAGTACCAAAATCATCCTCGCCCCTTAAAACGTACCGTAGTAAGTTAATTCTACAAGCACTCGTGGACAGTGAAATCCTTCTCAAAATGAAGTTGTTCATATTAGTGTTGAAAAGGATGAAAGCATTAACAAAACTAAACTGAATGGAGTCACACAACAACCGCAGAGCCATATTTTAATGAAGAAGAATACAAACAAAATCAAACAAACACAATTGCCATCCATAGCAGTGGACGAGAATATGAGAAAATCAATACTACCATCATGGAACTAGAAACACTGCTTACAAAACTGTCTTCTGAAAACTCAGAATTACCTCTTGATTCAGCAGAACCACACCGTCCAGTATACAAATGGCCGTGCACATCAACGTGTGCCATTCCAAACAAAGCTTTCAAATCTTTACATCAGTTCCTCAATCAATATGTAAATGGTAAAGACAAAAGTAAAATGAAAGTGCTGCAAAATAAGGATATTTGTGTAGTGCGGAAAGTCACAGGACTAAAAGACATTAATTAGCATGCATTTCTGGCCCTATTTGCAAAAGTACCTTCCATGATATCAAACGAATGGCAATACATCATTCCAAAGTAAGAAATTTAGTGTATAAAATATACTGTGCAAAAAGTCCAGCTTCAGAATTAGGCAATTTAAATACCACTCTTCTGCATGGTACACCCAAATACTTACAAGAAGAAATGGACCGTATTCAGAAAAAGTATTTTGGTAGTGAAAAGCCAACAAAGAAAATGCAACAGTATTAGAGCATAGTAGCGACAATTCTGCACATAGCAACCTTCTATTACACGCATACAGAAAAGAAATACGAAAATGTAAAAGGTCATCGGCTGAAGTACCAAACCATGTGTGTGTATGTTGCCGCAGCACGTTTTACAAAAGGAACACAAAAAATGTGGACATAGCATACAAAATAGAAAACAATGAAGACTCTAAATGGATTGAATTAGCTTTGTACCCTTTAGCTGAAAGAAAATATGAAATAACTGAACGCCTAATATGTTGCAGTTATTGTACTGCAAAATTAGACAACAACCACACACCTTCACGTGCTATTACAAATAATTTGGAATTGTTTCCATTACCAAAAATCCTGCAACAGCTCAATTTGTCTGAGAGCATAATAATTCAAACAGTTCACCCATTTTAAGCAATTATACGCCTTCATCCCAAAACAGCAAATGTACCTTCCTCTGAATTGGTGAAAGGAATTTGTGACAAAGTAGTTTACTTGCCATTAGATTTAACGGAAAATTTGCACAATCTAGGAGTGGAACGTTCAATAGACCATTCTTTAATAGTCTTGGTAAATGGAGTACCAACAAAGGATAAAAAAAAATTGGCAACACTTAGTAGACTTACACAAAGCTACACAAGCATTGAAATGAAAGCATAGATGATGCACTAGAAATGTACCAAATGCGACAAACCAAAGGGTCACCAATTAATATTTGGGAAAAAAGTATAGAAGCATGTGTTTTTCCACTGCTATTTCCTACTGGCAAAGGTGGGAGATACGATGATAGACCCACTCAGATTGGGGCATCAGAATACCGCTCATTACGAATATATTCGCAATATCCCAGATTTAGGCAAAAAGTGTAATACATATTCCACCTATTCTATGAAACTGAATTAGCAACACTATGTTGTGGAGTTGCATACATTCTTAAATCTGGAACACACTTTCAAAATATGTCAGCTATGCAGTTAATGCAAAAAGTTCAAGAAAAAGATGAGGTTTTACAATCAAGTACAATCAAGTATAACAAATTTGTTTGCAAACATACGTGGTACAAAGGAATACTGGTTCAGATGGCACGTTGCATGATCAGAAACCTTGGACCACAAACTTGGTTTGTTACGCTAAGTTGTGCAGAATATGCATGGGAAGATTTACATGAGTTCCTACGCATAGCAAACAGCAACAAAAACAACATAGATATATTAACACCTGGAGACTTTTGCTCTCTAGATCCAGTTAATCTCTCAAGATATTTCCATCATCGTTTCATTGCAATGCTACACTTTATTTGCAATAAAACTGTTCCTCCCCCTGGAGAAGTGCAACACTTCTTTTGGAGAAAAGAATATCAAGCGAGAGGAGCACCACATATTCACTTGCTGTTATGGGTTATGGATCAAAGGTGCTCTGAAATTTGGGCACAACAATGATAGCACTGTTTTGCACTTTATCCAAAAATATGTCACATGTGAAATCCCTTCACAACAGACACATAGTGAGCTGTATGGGCAGATTTTACAAATTCAAAGACACAAATGTGGCAAATATTGGCACTGTAAATACAAAAACAAAGATAAATACTACACCAAATGCCGCCTTGGTTTCTCTAGACCAGTTACAGAAATAGGTGAAGTAAACAACTTCATGTCTTCAGTTCGACATAGTGTTAAAGGTAAATCACCTAAAAACATGTATTACATAAAAAGAAGGGAAGAATGAAAATATATCAATGATTACAATGCAATCATTGCCCTATTATGGAATGCAAACATAGATGTGCAGTACATTGCAGACAATTCAACTGCTGTCGCACGATATGTTACAGCCTACTTAACAAAAGCAGAAAAAACAGAGCTTCAAGACCTCTGGGATGATCTAGCATCAGACAAAACATTATCACAGAAATTGTACAGCCTAGGCATAAAAATGCTCTCTCATAGAGAATGTTGGGCCTATGAAGCAGCAGATCGTTTAACCGGCACTGCTTTGTATGGAAAATCAGACAACATAGTATGGCTCAGTCTTGGTCCTGCAAAATCTAGAAAAAGAGTGCTAAAATCAGGACATATAAACAATTGCCAGAAATGATACCAAGAGCCAAGACATTCTAAAAAACTATTTACTGGACAATTTACTGGACACATACTAACCTATTACCACTCTGGAAAGCATGTGTCTATACGACATACCTCAAAACTTTGCATACAAAAATAATATAAAACCTGATGAAAGCAAACGCAGATATAGAGAGACCGATTGTGAAGGAAGCTTAGTGAATCTTAACAAACAAAGCTTAATTCATCATGTGAAATTGTCATTAAATAAAAACTCCTCAACATAAAGAACTATATTACATGTCTCTGTTACATCTTTCTTTTCAAACCATGGAGAAATGAGGACAACATACTAGATCATTAGAGTGCTATGAAGATGCTTTCAAAGCAAATGAAAGCACTATCACCGATGTTAACATTACGCAGTACAAAACAATGTTACTCAATGAGCAGCAACAGGAAGAAGAAATTCAGGACCAACTAGATAAAGACTCTTCCAACAGTAATCAACCTTCTGTAACAGGGAGTCAAGAACCATTAGGACAACCACTAATAGCAAATGAGGCTGAAGTTGCTATGACAGAAGTAGAAAACACCATGTATCAGTATCAAGAAGATACAGAGGACTTTACTGTACAACAAGGAAAACTTAACAACGATCAGCACACCAATTTTGAGGAGGTAACAAAACAAATTGTGCATGACGTACAACACGAAAATAAAGAGTGTACCTGGCAAAATTACAAACCTATACTGCTGTACCTCAGTGGTGAAGCTGGATCAGGGAAAACATTCTTAATAAAAATTATCAGCAAGTTCCTTCAACAATTGACAAACAACAAACTGTCAGCTGTTGTAACAGCCCCCACAGGTTTAGCTGCCTACAACATAGGCGGTGTGACTTTACACTGATTACTAATGCTTCCAGTAGAGCATCAAAATAAATTAGACTACTACAAACTTTCTGCAGAAGCTGCAATGGAATTACATAGAGTATTGAAACAAATGAAAATGCTACTAAAAGATCAAGTGAGCATGGTCTCCAATCTAATGTTGGCTTTGATTCATCTCAGATTGCAAGAAGTACTTAAAAGTAATAACGAACAATTCTTTGCAGGGAAACACACCATCATTTTTACAGATCTTCTACAATTGACACCAGTAAAAGGTGAACCGATTTTTAAAACCTTAGGCCACAAACTCTGCCGGAGAATTGTGGGTAGCATAGGTAATGTTAACTTTTGGCAACATTTCCAATACAGAGATTTAACTGAGAACATGCGGCAATCTGCACATCTCACTTATGCCAACATCTTGAAAAATATTACAGTTGGTGTATTATAGCAAGAAGCACAAGCTATATTGAAAAAGTGACATATACATGCACTTTATGGCGATAATGTATGTGCAACTGCTGTTATGGAAAAAATAGCGCACAAAAATGTCAATTGTATTGCCTTAATGCCAGCGGTTGCAAGCTGTTTCAAATTCAATGAAGCAATGTTAAAGAAAGAAATGCAAGCAATAATAGAAATTAGCGCCACAGACGAACTAGACATACATGGTTTGACAGTACCATGTGTGAGCAAGCCACAACAAAACTAAATAGTTTAGAAAATTCAATCTCCAACACAGCTGGGTTGGAAAAAGTATTGAAATTGTCATTACATTGTAGAGTAATGCTTAAACGTAACTTTGTCATAGAGCAAGGGCTAGTTACTGGAGCACTGGGCACAGTTGTTGGCTTTCAATCATAACCACGTGATAGCAGCATTCAGTTTGTCAATATTCGCTTTGATAAAGTTTCAGAAGTAAAAAGGATAGGGCGCTCAATGTCTCGATTCCTTCTCTTCAAAGACATATATGTACGTAGAGAACAATTTTCTCTAACTCTTGCATATGCAGTTACCATTCATAAATCCCAAGGTCTTACCCTAGAGAAAGCAATGATAGATATAGGAAAGACAGTGTTTAAGGAAGGCATAAGCTACGTAGCATCATCATGCTTACGTACACTTTACGGTCTATTGCTAATAAACTTTGATTCAAGTAAAGTCAAAGCTGATATTCCTTGCATTCTAGAACACAATAGATTGTGTTCACTGTACACCCCTCAACTGAAAGAATACCCTCTTACAGATAAAGTGAAACATGGTAAAAGAAAGTAAACGAAACAGAAATGCAACACAATGCAACAGGAAATTCCGCAAAAAAAAGAAAAGAAGCTAAAGTTTCATCAATTGCCGCAAACACAGAAGAACCTATTAGGGAATGTAAACCAGGCACAAATGCAAAGAAGCAGCAGATAAACCGAAAAATGCACTCAGATACAGAACTTGCTGGCCCATTTAAATTTGCAAATGAAGGTGGGGTAAATTGCTATGCAAATGTAGCAATGAATATTCTATTTCAATTGCCACCAATTGTTAACACTATTTACGTGCCCAGCACAGACCAATTGTGTTTGCAAATGTTAGTGCTGCATAGAAACGCAACAAGCAACCCTGACAACATGAAGTAAGCCAACAATCGGACGACTGTTCTGGAATGGTGAGATTCACTATGAACTCACAAGAAGATCCACAAGAATTTCTAATGTACATACTATTAGTATTGGAAAACAAAAGCATACCTGTAAATGAAATCTACCAAATTACGTACATGTGGAAACATACATGCATTCTCTGTAACAAAGTGATACAGGAAGAAATCCCAAATGAGCGATTTGTGTATATTTCCATACCAAATTGTGAGAGCATTCCATTTCAGCAACTTGTACAAAATGCAACCCATGGCAGATTATGTAGTATCTGCAATTCAGACAATCGCTCTACCTTACTGATACAATCACATAGTGCCTACATAATAGTCATGCTTCTGTGTTACAATGCAGATGGCACCAAGAACAACTGCAAACTAACTGGATTTACACACGGGCAAGTGTCACTTGGAAAGAAAACCTTTACAACAGTAGGAATAATCTACCATGCAGGAGCTACAAGCAATGCAGGGCACTACACTGCATACATTAAAAAGAATTCTTGATGGTTTGAATGTAATGATAGCACCATTACTCTAAAGCAGAGGTTGCCAGCTAACCTAACAAATGCGTATTTAATGTTCTTGAAGCCAGAATTTACATAATAAGATGTACTTAAAAATTGTCAACAAAGTATGTGAAAGACTACAAACAGTTAGAAAACGCCCACAGGTATCTAACTACCCAACAGGATGGAAGAATGACACAAATAAATGATTATCACAGATCGTTGGAAACAAATGCACAGGCACAATACGCCTAAACATATCTAACTGTTGTTAAAAATCAGCAGAAAGGCAACAAAGAAAACATTAATGGGAAAGATAAAGGAAACAGGATATGTCAACGACACAAATGAATGAGTAGCACAAATCTGTAGGAACAAATGCACAGTTAGAATACGCCTACAGGTATCTAACTACCCAATAGGATGGAAGAATGACACAAATAAATGATAATCACAGATCGTTGGAAACAAATGCACGGGTAGAATATGCCTATAGGTATCTTAGTGTTGGTAAAAATCGGCAGGAAGGCAACAAAGAAAACATTAATGGGAAAGATGAAGGAAACAGGATGAAACAACGACACAAATGAATGAGTTTCAAAAATCTGTAGGAACAAATGCTCAGTTAGAATACGCCTACAGGTATCTAACTTTTGTTAAAAATGGGCAGGAAGGCAACAAACATAACAATGATTAGAAAAATGAAGAAAACATTGAAAGGAAAAAATAAAGGACTTAGTTGCATAAGAAATTAAGTTTTTTTTTTTTTAATCCGACAAGGATTTTTTTTCCCAGACCCAAGGATTAGAAAAGCAAACACAGAAACTGAGCGCAATGCACAGTACACTGGTTTGTAAACTAAGTATGAGGGTCTAAAAAAAAAAAGTTAACTGTCTATTATGCAATGTGCCAAATGTGGAAAAACTGCAAATATTAACACACCTTTTTCTTTCTTCATAGAAATGGAAAAAGTGATACTTCCGCCAAGTATGATAGCCAATTTTATGGATTCTGAACAAAGTAAGGAGTAAGTGTATTGGCAGGCATTTTCTACACATGGGAATCAACTTGTCTAATCTATGGTAGTAATATGCTGCAGTGCCTGTAGGCTGGCCTTTCGTCTGCGGTAAGTAACTTACCACCTACGTCTTACAACCAAGTTTCAAGGAGTACAGTTCCGATCCACAACTATCGCTACATATGTAAAACATGGTCCTTGTAAATTAGCTGCTTATAAATGTACTTTGCGGACCATCGTCTGCAGCCATGAAGTGAAGAAACTAGGGCCTCAACACAACGACCACAATCCACCACACCCATATTAACTTGTAACTCCACTGCTTATGACTTCAGTCTTGCGTGCATGGGCTTTAGCCATGCACCCAAGACTGCAGGGTCTCCCCACAACTACCTCGGTGATGTGTGGTAGTGGGGGTTATTCTATATGTGTGTTATCGTTAAGTACCTCTGCCAGAGGCTTCCCTCCTAGGTGTGTGTCTGTAGATCTTACATGGGATGGGTGTGCAGTGTCTTCCATCTCTAGTACTTACCCCTTTGTTCTTGGTTGCATGGTCTTCGGCCATGCACCCAATACTGCACGCACTCCCCACAACTTGCCAATCTAAACGCAACATTATGGGTGTGTGCATGGGTGGCACATGTGGCAGTGGTTGTTGCCAGGGCCTACAGTCTTGTAAGTAAGGCCTTCGGCTTTTGGCCAACGGCCATTCATCCAAGACTCTAGGCCCTGGCCACAACCACCGTAGCATGTGCCACCCATGGGGGCGTACTAATGAATATAATGATAACCATTAGAAAAAACAATGCATTTGTGGCATGTTGTCAATTTCAATGTTCCCTAACACCACACATGTCCTTACACATCTAACAACTCCCCCGTGCTGGCCTTATTGGACCCCTCAATTTCTGTGCGTACAAGGAGACCACAGAACATACGTCATAAAGTAGGTATAAGTGTATTATTGGGTGCATGGATCTCCCCACAACTACCTCTTTGTTCTTTGGTGCATGGCCTTCGGCCATGCACCCAACACTGCACGCACTCTCCACAACTTGCCAATGAAAATGCAACACAAGGGGTGTATGCATGGGTGCCACATGCGGCGGTGGTTGTGGCCAGGGCCTAGAGTCTTGGAAGTAAGGCCTTCGGTCTTCGGCCGACGGCCATGCATCCAAGACTCTAGGCCCTGGCCACAACCACCATAGGATATGCCAACCATGGGAGCGTACTAATGAATATAATAATAGCCATTGGAAACAGTAATGTATTCACAGCATGTAGGCAATTTCAATGTTCCCTAACACCAAACGTGCCCTTACAAATGTAACAACTCCCCCAGTGCATGGGCTCAAATACTGCCCTTATTGGACCGCTCCTTTTCTGTTCGTACAAGAAGGCCATAGAACATACGTCATTAAGTAGGTATAAGTATACTGTGCGTACAAGATGTCCATACACATTACATCATGACGACCGACCCCCAGAACTAGTGCATTGATTACCCATATGTTAAGACTGTAGCCCCTGGCCACTACCACCGTAGCATGTGCCACACATGGCGGCATGCTAATGAATATAAAAATAGCCATTGGGAGAAATAATACGTTAACGGCATGTTGTCAATTTCAATGTTGCCTACCTATACCCGTGTGCTTTCATGAGTTACAAATTTCCTGTCCACTACATGGACTGAAGTGTTACAAATTTCCTACCCACTACATGGACTGAAGTGCTATCGTTATTAACCCCCAAATTTACTGTACGTACAAGGTGTCCATAGAAATTACATCATGACGGCCGAAGAACAAATGCATAGATCACCCATTTCTTACTGCCTGAACCGTTCCCAATGCTCTGTGACACAGCAAAATAGGTTCATGAAAAAAGCATGTGTACGCTGGTTGTTGATCCGCTTTCTGCGGATCCAAGGTATCGGGCGCATCCAAACCATCTGACGCAGAACACGTCTCGCAGCAACCAATGGGAAGAGACGTCACATTTACGCGGTCATGATAGCAGCCCCTTAGCCAATCGGTTTCTTGTTCGTCGGCCGAACAGGGAAGTGTGACCGCAGAGCGAACATAGATACCACTAATTATTTCAGACCTACTTTTCATAATTATAAATAAACGTACTGGACGTATCGTGACAAAATTTACAAAAGCACGCTTTCTGGACCAAGCCCCTGTACCTGCCGCAGATTTCGTCAAAATCCATCCAGTGGTTTTTCCCCCATTCAGTCTATGGGGAAAAAAAGACGTTTTGGGACCCCTCTATAAATCCGCTCTCCATGGACGAATACTCACAAAAGTTTACAAAAAAATTCAGAGTGGCCCATATATTTTTTTTTTTCAAAGTTTGCTGAGGATTCGTCCAGGGGGAGCAGAGTTATAACCCGCCCAAAAAGTGCTCTTCCATAGGGCTCAATGGGTATGGGGAGCATGCTAACAATGGGCCAGTTAATGACGCCCATTGTTAGCATGCTGGTCCCCTCGCGGGAACCGCAAAGGACGTCTGGTCAGACCAGGTGTCCAGAGCGGCCGCTGGGAGGGGACCTCGTAATGAGGCGGTACAGGGTTAACGGCACTGGCACCTTTACCGTCGCCTTTAACCCCTTAGCGCCTCACTTGTAATGAGGACCTCTGTCATAATGTGTTGGTGAGTTCTGTGAAGAAACATGGAGGCGATGGGTGCAGGGATTGCATGCCACAGAAGGTGCACTGTGAGAGGCTATAGTGAAAGGAGACTGCTGCAGAATGTGCTCTCTGCGGTGTAAAGATGTAGTATGCCAGAACATGCATGAGACTCTTTTGCTACACACACCCTACCTTTCTGTGCCATGAAGAGGCAACGCAAAACTGGCGTTTGCACTTCGTCCTGAGGAAGGTTGAACAAAATAAACTGGACAAGTGGATCCTACCCTTGTTTGAGAACTCAACTGAAACATATGTCAACGATAGTTTTCTTCACCCCTGAAGACACTCAGAGGGTCACATCATAGAATAGTAGAGTGCTAAAGTGACATTTGTTTGATTAATATTTGAGATGGTAACAATAAGTTACCTCATTGTCCCAACGTATGCAAGTATGATGAATGTGTGAGTTATGAATGAAACGATTGTGGAGGGATGTTTTTTGTACATTGCGCCTAACTTATTAATTTTGTGAAACTGTTCTCTGGATTTGTACAATAAATGTGATATTATTATGAGTTAAGAAATAGTAACCTGTCATCTTTGGTCTAGTTGGTCCACTCCTCTTTTTCTTCACTGTATAACTGCCTGGAGGACCATAGACATATTACCATCCCTTATATTTTTGTATGTACATGCTCCTTCTCTGCCTGTGGAACTATGAAACAGCTTCTTGTTAGAGCTTCCTTTAAATCTGTTGGGACTAGGTTAAATATCGCTCTGAAGTCTATTTGCACAACTGACCTTATTAGGACCAAAAGGTACAGTTCACATCAATTCTATTGATCAAAAGGACTGGCAGGCCAAACATCAAAGCTGGTAGCAGTGAAAAGTTATTGCAAGTAATAAAGCTTCATGGAAAAACTGCATTGTTACTTCTAACAAGCCAGACATTGGATTATCAGTGTTCTGATAAATGAAGTGTCATATTTTGTCATAAAACAAATATTTAGCCATTTTAGTTTAAACAGAAATACGTTTGCTAGACTTGCAATGCTTTGATTGGCCCTGAAAGAGAGAGCACATTGCTTTAGCCAAAGCAAGGCAGGCCATTGTCCTAAAAAAGTGACACCGAATATTCGGGCTGAACCCAGAAATGTTTCTTGGAGCCTCAAAATTGGACTGTGTGGTGTGATTAGTACAATGGATGAATTATGCATCTAGGGTCCGTTGTTGCTAAGGAAGTCAGAAATTGCCTGCTTTGCTTCTGCTCACCCTACACATTGGGCCTCATTACGACCCTGCCGGTCTGGAAAGAACAGTGGTGGTAAAACCGCTGCCACCGTTCTTTCCGGACTGGCTTATTAACAGTCCTTCAGGCGGGAGGTGTCACTCCTGCAAGGTCTCACCTGGCGGGTTTAACACCACCCGCCTGCAGGCGGACATGCAAACACCGGCTTTGTCATAGACGGAACCAGTGTTTCCATTGTCCCCATCCCCATGGAGTCCTATGGGGCTCCATGGGAATGGGGACTTACAAAATTCCGCCTCTGGAATTCTCCGGTCACCGGGGTTGCAATGCCCCAGTGATTCCAGGAATCACAGAGGCGGAATGGTAGTACGGGTCCGGTGGAACCTGCCGTTTTTTCCGGCTGGGTTACCGCCGCACTCGTAATGAGGCCAATTGTCTCAGTCTTTCTTCCTTTCCCTTGCCTATCTTCGCTCCTCTCCCCCTTCCCTCACCATAAACTATGCACTTACACTATCAGAAACGTTGTCAGGCCTAGTACGATAGTCACTGTTTGTTTTCCCCCCGACCTTTTCCCTAACCTATTGTCTGATCCCCTGCACTATCAGAAATGTTGTCAGGTCTAGTATGATAAGTGTTTGTCTGTTCATCTCCATCCTCCCATACCCCCCCTCCCTTGCTCCCTTCCCTGACGTATTGTCTAAGTTCTTGCACTATCTGAAATGTCACCAGGCCTAGTACAATAGTTAATTACCCATTCTTGTTGTCTCAAGGCCTGTCAGAATGTAATTGTATTATTCCCCTGCTCCCTCCCCCTTCCCTGCCTTGAAGCGCATTGTGTTTAGGCGGTATTCACATAAACTATCATTAAATCATGTAAAATGCCCTGCATCGTCTGCATCTGCCACTAGCAACACAAAAGAAGTTAGACAACCTAGGATTTGCTGACATGGAGAGAGGACACTCCACAAAAGTATATCCCCATTGGACGCTATAGGGGGGGCTTACAAGAGATCTCCCCCGATAGTAATTTTCTATAAATTAGGTTGTAAAGCACCAATCTGTGTCTTGCTTGTTGTGCATGACTCAAAGCTGTTCATAGGAAAGAAAACAGAGGAACCAAGAATGGAGAAGGAATTCCAACATTCCCAGGGAACAGGGGAGGCACTTTTTCAGAGAACCAAAAAGCTTACCTCCTACTGAGCCCTAGAGACCCTCGACCCCATAGGAAGTGTCTGGAGAATGCCTCAAAAGACTTGAGACTGCAGGAGCAGAGAAGTAGATCTATTATGACCTAGAGATTATTAGGAGAGGAACCCCCAGCATCCAATGAAACATTAGCACTAGGACTAAGATGCTGAGACACTGATGAACTATCAGTCAAACCACCATGTCCCCATACAGTGGGCCATAATCTGAGCCATCATACACTCAAACTGACCAAGCAATCTAGATAAATCAGCCACTTCAAGGTCATCGCTCCTGTGACATATATATAATACTGTTGAGCTTCTAGTGGACACCACTTTTCACCGGGCACCTTACAACCAATTTTAGAGCAAGCCCAAGTACAATACTGTAATAGCGAAGACCCATTATGCCACCTCCAAGACTTTGAACTACAGCTCGAACCAATGCAATTTCAAAGACTGGCTTCACCAGCTCAAGTTACCAAAGGTTGATGTATAGTAATAGTTGACTAGTAACCTGACCCTGGCACTGAAGAAATCATGCCCAGCAGGCGGTAACTTCAGCACTGGAGACTGGTGAAGCTCCTGTCACTACTTTCACTCAAAGATATATTCGTAGGCATCCCTCAAACTTGGCAATAGATGTAGCAATAGAAATAAAACAGAGATATTCTGGGGGTGCTTTGGGGGAGGTGGAAGCCCATGGGCAGATGTGAGGGCCGAAAGGTACTTTTGAAGGCAGTGGAGGGCTGGGTTGCAACCTCAGATGTGCCCTGAGAACATCTGAGCAAAAAGATCATGTGGACACTTTTGGGGCAGTTTGTCAAGCCTTACTCATTAGTCATTTTACCATTGACCCAGTAGACAAAGGGTGTATGTATGAAGTACATCCTTTAGTTATCTCACAGAATCCATCCCAAACATTAAGAAACTGTTCCAGATTAAATAAACAATCAAGTCCATGCTGCCCTACATTTCACCATAATGAGTAGCCTTTGTCTAGTGTTCGAATTACCTTGTACTATTACTCTATAAATGCAGAATAAAATGGTGATCGTACTGAAGCTACCAATGCTTTTCGACGTACATCTGAGGGTAGCTTCTTACAGGAGTACAGATGTCAAACACATGCAGCCTCCGATATCCATCCAAGCAAGGAATTATATTATGTGACACTAACTGTACTGGATCCAACCAACCATCCAACCAAGTAAGTGAATTAGCTCATTTAGAGGTCTACCTCGGATGGTCAGCAAAATAAACCACATATAAGCACTGTTACAAAGGATTGTGGGAGCCCCTCTACTGAGAACAAACTTGTGCCAAATACCCTGTTCTATGGAATTTCTTCCACTCAGGAGGGTCTACAACCACGTTTAGGTCACTCGTCCTTCACAGAGTCTCAGATACCATTTGCATATCAGTGTTTGTCCCACCCACAGGGGCAGTCCAGCACCGAAATGCTAGCCAATTCTCCTCCGAACCAGTGTACCATCAGCAACTGCAGACACATGTTTCGGCATAGTCGGGCCTCATCATAGAGTTGAAGCTGAGCCTCTCTAAGACACAGTAAACATATAGGCACTGAAAAACCCTTTTCAACAAGGAAAAATGCATTTGCAAAAGGGCAACACATGTGTGTACTGTCAAAAGACAAACGTGTGGCACTCAATATCATAAGACTATGATCTGGCCTGTTCAGATAGTTGCTGTAGGCAAGATTGGCCTTGAACAGGGCACTTTAAGGAAGTGGCACACACTTGCCAATCACAAACGCTTAGGAGAATAGGCAGCAAAAAGGGTAGATGGACATGTACTGTGGGGGATTTTCTTTTCATTGTACCCATAACTTTACTTTCTATATAATCCATTATTTAATTATGCCATGGGATCGTAAACTGCAAGTCGTTGGCATTTTAACAACAGGAGGTAATGACTCCTTGATATTACCACAATATTGTTATAAAGTCATCAATCTGACTCTCATTGGTTCAAAGAGCCAGCCCACGCCGCCCGGTCATGATAGCCCTTTGGGTTAAGGCCAGATAGCCAAATCCAAAAGAGGCTGAAGTTTCTTTGGGGTTTGCACAACATCATTTTTTTAGTTTAATCAACTGGCCCTCGTTATAAGTTTTGCAGTGTAGGAAAAGTGGTGGAAATTCTGTGACCGCTACTTTTCCCGCACCGCAAAACTACAAGTTTGCCGATTAGGGTTCACTGACATACCTGCATTCTAGAGCTGGAGGTTAATCAGGCCCTCACTGGCAAAAAAACAGCAGTTATTTCCTGCACTGGTGCTGCCGGTGATGGAAATACCTGCAATTCCCCATGGAATGGGGAATGACAGTCATTGCCAGCACCTGGAATAGCCCAGAATTTACAGTAGGTCCATTTCTCAGTTTCTCACCAGAATTACTGCCGGGATACCGGGAAACTTATTTAATGACTTTCGAAATTTCACCATTTCAGGCCGTTCTTGGCCACTTGCATAAGCGCCAGGTGATATGGTTCAGGCGATTTGGGTCTGTCGGACCGAAGGCCACACGTAAATAATGAGCTTAGACTCAAGGAAATGTTTAATCGAAGATTTCTACTGTGCTCTAATTTATAATTTCACTCGGTCCATTTTTTACAAGCTGTCATTTACAGCTTTTTGGTTAGTTAAAAGGCAGCAATTAAGGCAAACGGTTGTGAGAACACATTCATAATAAGTGACATTTTTATGTTTAAATCCCATTGAAAAGACCTAACGATTTGCATTTTAAATCAAAATTCCCCCCACTGCCATTTGATAATATGCATGGAAGACACATTTACCAAGCAGTTTTATTGTCTGTGTGATAAATAAATGAATAAATACATACATTGTGCATTCCAAACATTCACATATTGAATCATTGTAATGTATATGCCTTGCAGTTGGCTTAATCATACAACTCAAAGGAGATCACACAGACATCACTAGTTCTACCATGACAGTGTCAGGAGAACATCCATAATGGCTACCTCTACTGTCTGTCACTTGTAGCCCTGCATTTTGAATGGAAACGCAAAACTGCAAGTACCTAAATGTAGAGAAGCAAACAGTAAAGATGAACCTCCCTCATCTGACACATTGGCCCTCATTAGGACCCTAGCGCTAAGTGTTTAACGGCGCCGTAAAAGGCTGTGGCGCCGTTAAACACTTAGCGCTTACTACGAGGTCCCTTTGCGGGACCCGACCTGAACGGCTGGTCTAGACCAGCCGTTAAAGTAGGGCCCTGCAAAGGGACCTTGGTGCTAAGTACGGTACCGCAATTTGCGGTACCGTACTTAGCGCCTTCCCCAGTCCCATTGAGCCCTATGGGCCAAAAATGGGAATGGGGAAGGGCCAATGTTCTATGGGGAATTACCGCCCGCCAACCTTGGAATGGGGTGGTAATTCCCCATTGAACACTGGCGGACTCGTTACGATACCGGCACCAACCATGGTGCTAATAGCGCCCTCGTAATGAGGGCCATTACATAGTTAGGCTATAAGACTGCTGTACACTCACTGTGCTCAGACAATAAATACAATGTAAGATGTCTGATGTCACGTGTGACCAGTCCATCCAGTCCAGATACTTGCACAAGATTATGGTACCTCTAGTTCTGCACTTTAAAGTGGAATATGAACAAAGTGTGGGTGGATGAATGCAAAGAAGAAAATATGGATGAGCTAATCACACCTGACATGGTGTGGGGGAATAGATATCTTCTTCCCAACTACCATAAAAGTAAGTAGGTAGTGGAGGGCAAAGCTAACAGATGTCCATTTTTGCTTTTAGGAGTTGCCCTTTGCAAAGATTTGAAGACCTATTCTTAAGAAGGACATAACCTATGCCAACTATGTGGAAGATAGTGCCCCATTCCCCTTTCAGGGGGTTATAAGAAGGACTCTAAGATCATCAATGAGGTGTAGTCCTTCATTCCACATTGGATGGTTCATAATGGGCTGGCATTAAATGGCTTTAAGATGATAAATGACAGCAGGTACTCCGTCAGACTAAATAAATTAGGAGCTGGATATACTACTTCAATGTTGCAGGTTGTTCTATTGCTCCCACAGATAAAGTGAAACGTGTATGGGTTTATTTGGACTCAGAAATTACCATGAAATTTCATGTTAACATAGTTTAAACATCAGCCTACTATCTTAAACTACTGAGCCAAATAAGACCCACTGTCTCTACAGAAAGCTGTGCTATCATAGCAAGAACAATCATAAGAGCCAAGATTGTCTACTGTGGAAGTCTGTTGTGGTATCGCTAAACTACAAGTGTTACAGAATAGTGCTGTACAAGTGGTGGAAAGACTATGAAGAAGAGATCATGTTTCTCAGGAAAGGCTCATACTTCATTGGTTGTCTGTGGAGGCTGGGATAATTATCTGGCTTTTCACCTTGACGCATAAGTGCCTATTTGGTACCAGTCCGAGCTATCTGTCTGAAAGGATCTTTTCTTTTGGTTGCCTGTATGGAGCACCCTGAGGTCTAATGTTACCAACTGACAATGCCAAGGAGAAATCAAGTATCCTGAGGACAGTGTGCATTTGATTATGCTGCCCCTAGATCTGGAATACTATGCCACCTGAGTTGCAGGCTTGCCATTTCCTGGAGCCTTTCAAAAGAGCACTAAAGACTCATCTTTTCCCCTCATTAGTTAGGTGAATTAGCTCTGGTCCCGTGGGTATTTCGGTCTAGAGTGGATAGGTGGTCTTGTTCCTGTTTTTTAATTTATTTTGTCCTTATCCTTCTGCTGTGTGTTGTTATTTATATGTGTAAGCGCCCTGATGCCCCTGGGCATGGTTTGGCACTACAAAAATAATAGAACGATGACACATAAATAAATATATGCATGCATACATGAATAAATAAGAAAGCAAAACTACCCAAAATGCAAACCACAGTTGACGAACACCATGGCTGCGAAAAGAAGTTGCTGCCATGAACGGGCCATGTTTACCCATTTGGTGCCTTACAAGGCAACTATGAATAAATACATGGATATATGTCGGGACCACTTAGTAAAATTTAAAACATTGTTGGAATGAAATTGCATCTATGTTCTGTTAGTTTCATGTTAACTATGAAGGTTGCAAAGTTTTGAATTGATCTTAACCACTGGCATTGCTCTCCACACCATTGTTGTTTAGCCCTTCTGCGCCATGTCAGAAGGGATCCAGACTTATACAACTTACTATTGGAATTCCCACTAAAGGGAGCAGAACAGGCCACATTGCTAGGTCTTGTCCCTTCTGCACAGAAACACAAGAAACCCTAAGCCTGTTTGGACTTATTGGTGCTTGTGAGTAAATTGAAACTTGGTTTCCTATTGTGTAAGGAGCAGGGGACAAATGCCAGAGGCTAATATATGTCTGGGGTTGCCTCTGGTCTTGTGCAGAAGTAATGCCATCTACCAGTTCAGGATGGACTGCACCGTTTGGGGTTGGGCTGAAAAACAATGGTATGGAGGGTTGCCCTGACTAATGCCAATTCTTCCTAGCACATGCAGATCTTCATTGACTTCTTCTCAGTCAATCAGAAAGCTTAAAGTGCAGTCAATAAGGCTGGTATTGACAGATCTTTTTGTCCAGCAACATGCTATTAAAAACATGTACACGCCGGCAATAACCTTGGAATATGCTTTCAATCTCTTATAGAGGAACCGTTTACCGTTACATGACCCCTAATGCACGTTCATGTTATACCTGTTCCAGTTCAACCAAGTTGCAATTAAAATGCTTAACTTATGAAGAGAACCATGTTATTCAAATACTACAAAACAAAACCTCAGTTTGTCTATTTACTTTGATCACTCTTAAAGTAACATTTTTACTTCACCGCAAAAACTCCAAAATATGTATTGCCTCTAACAATGGACCTCATTACGACCCAGGCGGTAAGGGGTTAACGGCGCCGTAAAAGGTGGCAGCGCCGTTAACCGCTTACCGCCTAATTACGATGTCCCTTTGCGGGTCCCTACCTTAACGGCTGCTTCTACCAGCCGTTAAGGATTGGACCCGCAAAGGGACCTTGGAGGTAATTACAGTATCGCAATTTTTTCGGTACCATAACTACCGCCTTCCCTATTTCCATTGAGCCCTATGGGGGCAAAAATGGGAATGGGGAAGGGCCAATGGTGAATGGGGAGTTACCGCCCCGCCAACCTTGGAATGGGGCGGTAATTCCGCCATTCACCATGGCGGAATCGGTAAAATGCCGGCGGCAACCATGGCGCTTCTAGGTACGCACACGTCGTAATGAGGCCCAATGTGTGCTAAAAGCCTTATTAACCTTGGCAGGGGTCCTTTTACTGGGACGTAAGGCCTTCATTTTTGCCTGAAATACTGCAGCAGCAGTTACCTCTTAGCCAACACCACCATACAAATGTGTTACTTTTAATTCTGCATTTATAAAGGGAAATTGAAACTTTAATATGGCATAAAACTGATCTATGCCAAGAAACACGACCGGCAGTCCATCTTTCTTCTATGCGTGCACAGTTTGGAGAAAAAAAAAGTGTAAATGAAGGCATGTTGTTAGAAAATAGTGGCAGGAGATTGACATCTTTTCTAGTCTTGTTGGCCTTCAAAATGTCGTTGCATACAGACAACAGTTATGTCGCTAAACAATAAAACCTATACCTCTGCCCTGATACTGCCAGCCGGAAAATCTCATCATGATTACACCTCATAGATTTCTGGCTGAGACTTGCTTCAGCCAGTATCACACAGGGGCTGTTTCACCCTGAGGAAAGGGGATTGCTCATGGAAGATCTTAAAAGTACACGTTTGCTAGTGGACACTGCTCGAATTTGTTCTCATAAACAAGCCCCGTGTCTCCATTGTCTCAATAGGTATGTGTGTGTGTATGAATTCAGGCCTTGTAAAGTGCTTCATATGACCTCTGAGGTGGCATCAGGGCACTTGGATCTAATGCAGAGCATACTGGAAGGCTCAAACAACCAGGCTATACAGTAAAAAGCTAGATGGTTATCCACAAGGTGCAATTACAGCGGTCATTAATTAAGCATGTCAGACCGATGAAAGGTACGTGGTAATAGAATAATTACCTGCTCCCACGTTCTTCCCCAGATACATTTGAGGGCTAAAATTCAGCACAAGGATTGTAAGTATCTGAATACACAACACAAATCAATTGTTACATTATATGTGGAAGTATGTCAGCATTGAAAATAGTTATGATAAATCAGTCGAGTTCACGGATTGCAAAGAACCAATGGCTAATACCTTTTGAGCTGTAAGGCAAACCAGTACAACATTTGAAATGTGTAATTTGGCGACCGGGTCCCCCAGAAATGATAATGTCATGCAAATCTGTGTTACGGAACAAAAGGTATAAAGGGTCAAAATAAGGGCGTGTTTTCACTTTTCCAATCTTTTTCCCGTTCGGGAAAAAGCCCAATTTTTGCTCAAGAGCACAGCCTGAACGCTAGATGGATTTGCACCAAATAAGTAACAAGTCGGGCACAAAGCGATCTAAGGAAATCCTTTGTTGATTTTGGATGAATCCATAGAGTAGTTTTTCTTAAATTTGGCATAGAGCGGGGTGGCCTTGTACCCAAAATGTTGTTGTCTTTGCACCATATTGCATTGCTGTTGTCAATTTTTTTCTTTTCTGAAAATCCACCATTATGATTTGGAAGATGCCTTTAGATGGGTGTAAATAGCGAGTTTTTATGCCGGGGAGCATGTGGGCACGGTATGAAAAGATGATTTGTGAAGGTTTGGAGCTTTGGGACAGTGTAGCACTACTAACATATTAACATACTAACATATTAAGATGTGATAATCACTGTAATTGCTACTTTTTTTTAAAATCTATTTTTTTTTTTATTTTGTTGTTTATACAGCGTGCCAAGCCCAAAGGCATCTGGCAGCTTCTTACATAGAAATGCACATTTGTTGCACAGGTTACAAGTGTAAAGATATAATTACAATTATACAATTTTGCAGTTTTGAACATTTTCATATTTTCTAAAATACAGGTATAGAAATACAGATATGTACAGGTTCCAGCAGTTATTTACATTTGTTGGATCAGTGTGTGTTTTAGAAATGCAGTTTGTTAATGTTAATGTTAATGTTAATGTTAAAGGTCATTTTTACCGCGCACTATCACCACCGGAGTGGTCCCCTGGCGCTCTGGCGGCTCTGAAAGAGGGAGGGAGAGGTGGGTTAGTGGGTGGAGGCTGGAAAAGTGCAAGATTGCAGTGATGTGCTGTTGACAGCCTCAGCTCGGTGGTTCCATCGGCTGGGCCTGGGGTGTATGCGGCCGGTAGTCGTTGTGTGCTGATGTGCGAGTCTATGTGTGTTTTTTGTTTTGTTGTTGTAGTGTAGTGAAGTTTGTGAGGTTTGCTGTGCTGGAGGTTTGTGGTTGTGTTTGGTTTGGAGTTTGAGAGGTGTATGCAGAGAAGGAAATTGTTAGTGGTATTGGTTAGTTGGTATCTCTATCCCGGATTGAATTTGTTGGGCTCGTGTAATCTTACACGACGGGATGCTTGTGCACCCTGTGACTCAGGAGGTGCTTGCCTGTTTTTGCATTCGAGGCCGTTTGAGGATTTAGCTGTCCCCTCTGCCCGCTCCCTTAATAACTTTGCATGCTCCTCACCCCCACCCACATGACTAGCGCACCTGCTAGTGTCTATACTTCCGATTGTGTGGTGATTGGTGGTATCTCGCCCGTTCACAAACCCCGTGGTATGTAGTTGTGTGTGAACAGGTGATTTTTCAGTTGCTTATGAAAAATCCAGAAGGATTCCTTGGCTCTCAGTGGGGTTGGGAGGGCATTCCAGAGTTTGCCGGCCAGTGTGGGGAAGCTGCAGCCCCTAGCTTTTTGAATCATGTATTTGGGGGTGATGAGGCGGTTCTTGTAGGCTGCTCTTGTGGGTCTGGTGGACTGGGGTTTGGAGATTCTGTCTGCCAGGCATGCCAGGGCAACCCTGTGAATACACTGTACGTCAGCGTGTGGGTTTTGAACCAGATCCGTTCTTGGATGGGTAACCAGAGAAGTGTCAGCATATTTACTGACATTTTTAAAAAGGCTTCTCCACACCTCAAATGAGCGCCACACTGAGTATTTGGTTGGGTTGATTTATTGTATTAAATCGAAAAATGCCCTTTACAGATGACACGTGTTTCGACACACCAGTGTCTTTTTCAAATCAGGGCTAGTGGCAAAGCTGATAAACAGCATAGAGAAAATGAACATCAAGCCAAATTTGACAGATATGCATTACAATCATATGTCATGATGAATCAAATTGCACAAAAACCATAGCGAGAAAACACAAATCATGATGTTGTATAGTCACAGAGAAAAAGGGAGGGGTGAAGGGTAGGGGAGTCAAGGGTAAGTCATGTTGAGAAAGAATATAATAAACAAAAACAAATGACAAAAAACACACAAAAAAACAAAAAAATGTTATTTGCAGGTGAATGATCAAGTGAAAAAAGGACAATTACTTAAATGATTGATACTTATAGAATTTTTGCCCTTGTCGGCCTTACCTAAATCTCAAGTCAAAAGGTGTCAATTGGGTGTAACACACAGTCATGGGTTAAATCCCCCTATGAGAAATCATATTGAAAATAGCATCAAAAATAACACCTTATTCCGTATGTGTGGTTTGAAAAGCCATAGCTTGTAAATACCAAGCATGCGTGTTGATGTAATGTGATTTACTCAAACGAAAATATGTGCCAAGAAAATTGGAGTATGTCCGACATCACCGGTTTGAATCACCGTAATATGCATGAATGTAAATCTATAAGATACCGAGCACTGAATTAAATCATATTACTGAACAGTAGAGAAGTTAGAGTAAAGCATCAGTGAACGCGCCGTAAGCTGGCGGAAAATCTGGGTCATATTGCGTCCAAGCGCGGTAGCGCTTTTGACATGATATGGTTATATCTGATAGGAAGATAGTGAAACGCTGAATCCTACCTCCTAGTCCGCTGAAGTCTGCTGCCGTCTGGATTGTGCAGAACGCTGCACTGACACAGTTTACATAGGTTATCATGGCAACCCAAAGTCCTACTGCTATTTCCATTGAGCCTCATCTAGGAAGTCAGGCAAGGAATAAACGAGTGCCATGTTTTGGGCTCATGACCAATGCAAATGTTAACAAAGACACCAGTGAAGTGATATTTAGGTGATTTCTCAAGGGCTGATTGGTTAAAATATATTTCCAAACTGTTTTAGTATCAAATGCCGATAGCAAGTGGAGAACTGTACACAAAACCAGTATTACGTGATATCCATTATTAGTCTATGTCATTATACGTTATTTCCTAATAAGCTACAAATATCAGGTTTGTGCAAAATATCTGAATAAGGTGTGAGAGGAGTGTTGACAGGGCGCTTAGTTAATATAAACTCCCTGTCATAATTTTATGCTGAATATCGTATGTTTGTGAACAGGATAAACAAGAAATAAGAACTTTAAAGAAAATACGCCATCTCGTGGTCTCGGTTCAGACCAAACTCTGTCGCTCTGAATTTACATATGATGCGGGCTTCACACTGGCGAAGGAGGGTTTCCCGGTCTCCACCTATCTCACCCAGGGAAGCCTGTCTGAGTCTGATGAACCTGACATCCATTTTGTCATCCTGTTGATGCTTGGTTTGCCAATGCTGGGCAAGTGGTAATGTGGAGTCAACTTTACTCATAGCATAAACATGTTCACGTATTCTATATCTGAGTTCACGTATAGTGCTGCCAATGTATATGCGCGCACATGCACAAATTATCGCATATACAATATATTTGCTGCGGCAATTGATGGTATCCTTGATTAAAAAGCTTGTTACTCTCGAATCTGTGAAAGTCTCTGTGTTAGAGTGTTAGTGTTAAATTTGGACAATCATCAATGATGTCTTTGAGGTGATCATCAAGAAATGTTTGCTGATCTGGGGATGTTTAACGCTACTCTGATGCTGTAGTTTTGAAGCACCTGGAGTTTATGAATATTGTATGTTGAGGTCGTCATATAGGGCATTGCTGTAGTCTTACCGGTTAGGGTCAATACTCTGGCAAGCGTGATGCAGGTGTCGGGAGAGAGAAAGGATCTGCAGGAGTTTATGAGTTTGCATGTGTATGAGGTAGCTGAGTCAGTGGCATTCACTTGTTTTGCTAAGGTGAGGGTGGAGTCTAAGTAGAACCCCAGTGTTTTTACCTGATTGGACAGTTAAAGGATTGAAATGCAGTGCTGAGTTTGGCAAGCCTGAGTGGAGATTTTAAGATCAGCAACTCAGTCTTATCATCGTTGAGACAAAACCCATGGTGTGCCACCCAGGCCTGTATGGTATGATAAATGGCGTTGAGTGTTTGGGTGTCAGTGGCATGATCTCCTGTGATAGGTATGAGGACCTGGGTGTCATCTGCATAGTTGGTGTGGGTGACGCCCAGGCCATCAAGACGGTGAAACAGTAGCTTTGTAAATATGCTATATAATGTTGGAGACAGGCAAGAGCCTTGCGGTACTCCACATGTTTCCGGGGTGGGTGGCGCCTCTGCCTTGGGTGAGAAGACCCTCATTATTCTGTCAGAGAGGAAGCAATTTGTTTTTATTTAACATGCTACAGGGATTGTTTCCTAAATTAACTTAAAATGTTTTGTAGGGGAGTATTATTAGTGTTTTTGGGGCGATGAAAGTGTTTGAAAACCTTATAATTGCTTAATTACTTCAGAATAAAGTGTGCAATGGGCGGCCAAGGGAAGTGGATGCTTGTTTACTATATGCTCTGTTTTGTTTGTACAAGCTTTTCACATGACTTAAAGGTGACGTTCTTGATTAATTTTAGATATCATACAGAAAGATAACTACATAATCACTCTTTGCTTCGTCACAGTACCTCATTAGTAATCCTACAGAACTACTGTTTCCATCTTCCGTGGTCCCAGTACCTAATAGCAATCTTACCTATATACCTCCACATCTGTATTCCTTGTCCCAGTACTCAATAGTAATCTAACCTATATACCCCCATCTCCCTTTTCCTTTTTTCAGTACACAATGGTAATGTTATCTTTACCCCCACATGCATCTTATTCCTTAAAGTCCTCATTACCCAACTGCATTCTGCCACTTCACAGTCCCCCACTACCACTCTGTCACTCTTCCTCATAACAGTACCCCACTAACCCCACCTCAATCTTCCATATCACAGTATCCCACTACCATCACATCACTCTACCCTATCAAGTACCCCATTACCATATGTCACTCTTTTCTGTCACAGTACCGCATTACTACCACATCATCTTCCTCATCACAGTCACCCACGACCATGACCTCACTCTTCCATGTCAAAGTTCTCCACTACCACCACCTGACTCTTCCTCATCACAGTATCCCACTACGACCATGTCACGCTTCCTTGTCACAGTACCCCACTACCACCAAGGCTCTCTTCCTCAACAACTCCCCGACTACTACCATCTCACTCTTCCTCATCTAGTTACCCACTACCACCAGCTCAGTTTTCCTCTTCACAGCCCCCCACTATCACCACATCACTCTTTCTTGTCACAACACCCCACTACCACCTACTCTTCCTCATCACAGTTCGCCACTACCATGATCTCACTGTACTGCATCAAAAGCTCTCAGTACCACCACTTCACTCTTCGTCAGCACAGTTCCCCATTACCAGCACCTCACCCTTCCTTGTCACTATACCCCACTATCACCAACCCAGTCCTCCTTGTCACAGCACCCCACTAGCACCAACTCACTCTTCCTCATCGCAGTACCCCACTTCCTTCACCTCACTCTTCCTCATCAGGGTCCCACATTACCACCATGTCACTGTTCCTAGTCATAGCCCTCCACTACCACCATATCACTCTTCCTGATCACACTATTCAACTACCAACATGTCACTCTTCCTCATCACAGTACTCCGGTACCACTATGTCTCTCTTTCTTAACAATGTCACCAACGTCTACCATCTCACTCTTCCTCATGACAGCACCCCACTAAAACAAACTCGCTATTCCCTGTCACATTCCCCCAATTGTGCATCACTCTTCCTCATCACATTACCCCACTACTTCCATGTCATTCTCACGTTTCAAAGTCAACCACTACCACAACGTCACTCTTCCTTGTCACAGTACCCCACTACCACCACATAACTTGTCCTCATCAACGTTCTCCACTACCACCACATCACAATTCCTCATGACAGTATCCCCCTTCCACCACATCACTCATCCTCATCACAGTAGCCCACTACCACCATATGTATGTTCCTCAGCACATTTCTCCACTACTACCATCTCACTCATCTGCGTCACAGTACCCCATTGCCACCAATGTACCGTTCCTCATTTTACTTTGCTCATCACAGTCTCACTAACACCACCTCACTCTCCTTCAACACAGTCTCCCACTACCCCCACATCAAACTTCATTATAACAGTTCCCCACTACCAAAAACTCAGTCTTCCCTACCACAGCCCCCACTATCACCACAACACCCTTCCTTGCCACAATATCCCACTACCGCACTCACTCTACCTCATGACAGTCCCCCACTACCGCCATCTCACTCTTCCTCATCATAATCCCTTACTAACCCCGCCTCTTTCTTCATCATCACATGAAACGATAAGTAATCTCTTCTTATAAATGGACACAAAAAAAGATGAAATACTTAAGACATAAACTCGATGTTATATAGTTGAGGAACAGATATTGATAACACATGATATGACAGTTATGTTATAAGAAAAAAAAGGCAGTATTACCAGGTGGTATGAGGTGTAGCATAACAAAAACCATTGAAGGTGAATAAGTTCAGTGCAACAAAGTGACTTTAAGGGGCCAATTTTTTGCCACAAAATGCCTGACAAACGCCTGAAATTCGGCAGGTGTTTGAAGCTACGCAGGCTAAACTTTGAGACCCACATTGCGCAGCCCCTAAGCACGCCAATGTTGTCACAAGTGACATCACATATTACATCTTTGAAGGCAATATCAATGATATCAGTGGTATAGCTCACGCATGATAGCAGTTCTCTGCCTTGGCCCCACCACTGCTGCCAACCATAATCGCAGGTCTACAATCTAAGAACAGATTTACCTCTGTGAAAAACAGTTGGGAAAATAAATGTGTGCTCCAACCTTGGTTCTTGCAAACCTTAGCTCTGGCCCTCCAAGACACCCATCATCACTTCACAATCGTGATTTCGAAATTAGTGATTTCTTTTAGCTGCTGTCATCTTTTCTTTTTCCAATAATCTGCCTTTGTAGTAAATTTGCCTTTGTCTGGAAAGCTTCGCCATGAAATACAATGTGATTTCCAATGCTGCCGTCTCGGCACTAATACCCCCTAATCTTGTCTGTTGGAAAACGTGCCTTTGATCAGATGGAGACGCAGCACTGTTCAGAAACAGTGCTCATGTTCGGAATTAAAATGAATTAGCAAAAATAACTCGGGCAAGCCTGAGAGGTTCTGCGAACAGATTGTGGGGAGGCAAGGAGCCAGAGCAGACGGGAGGCATCTGAAGTGATACGTGTGGGCAAGGTGTGCAGGACGTGAATGTGTTCTCAATGAACCAAACATGAAACACAAAGGGGCAACAACCCAATAATCAATTCAGAAAAATAATGCCTGGTAATAGAGTAAAATGTGATGCACATGGAGCTCATTTTGCTCCTGTTTGTAATTTGAGGGCGGGGTCCTGTTACGTTTACACCAACTGCCAAATGTTCATCATTTATGCAAATGTACAGGGCTGATGGAGATGTACATGTATTACACTCCACCATGCAAATGAGTAAACACTGCCTGGACTGCGATCAATGAAATGCTGCCAGACATTCTCACATGCCAGGCAGTATCTGACAGTACATGTGAATGCTGCTTGCCATACAAACATGGTAAGCAGCGTTCACAGATAGAAGTAAACGCTGCCTGACATGCACGTGTGTCGGCCAGCGTTTAATTGAAATTCTATACGCTGCTTGCCATGCGAGCATGGCATGCAGCGTGTACAATGGATCCGTATGGGGGTCCGTGTGTTTTATGCTTCTGCATACAGCGTGCAGTCCCCATAGGTATCTCCAGCATTTGCACTGGCATGAAAATCCATGATGTGCAAATGCTGCAGCATTTGTATGACAGAGAGGAAAGAAGGTGGAGGAAATGAAAGTCACGTTCCGACCCTCTTCGGCACCAAACAAATGATTGAAAATGTGGCGTTGTATGAATGAAAGGCGTACAATCCTTACTCAAGGCTTGTTTGCTCTTCATTCAAGTTATGCTACTATGGAACATGAGTTCCCATATCATCCCATTTTCAGACACAAATAAATGCCAATATGTACAAAATAATTATTTTTTAAAGTAGGTGCATGTGTGTATTTTTTATGCAACATATTGGGCCTCATTCTAAGTTGGGCGGTAAGGGATACCGGGCACAAGTAAGGAGACCGGTGTCGGGAATCCCTTACCACCCAATTCCGAGGTCCCTTAGCGGGAACCATAAGGGACGTGTGATCTGACCATACGTCGCTTACGGGTCCCGCTAAGGGACCAGGGCGCTAATAATGGGCTTGCTAGTCGTGAGCCCATTATAAGCGCCCTCCCCATTCCCATTGAACCCTGTGGGGGCTCAAATGGGAATGGGGAATGGTTTGCTCAATGGGGACTTACTGGTCCCTCCAGGGTCGGAATGCACCGGTTAGTCCCCATTGAACAAGACCGGACTTGGACACGGTATGGGAGGCAGCCATGGTGCTAATAGCACCATGGCTACCACCCATCTCGTAATGACCCCCATTGTCATTACAGCAGCACACATTGCTGTACGTGTTTATTTAGGTGGTTTGGGCAGCACTGCATGTTGTATGTAAGCGCTTTAGAGGACCTGTGTAAATGAATGAGTAGTTGGCATGGATTGGAGGGGGCAATGAGGGGGCACCAAGGGCAGCGACACATATTCAAAGCAGGCTGGTGCCTGTGTCCGTGCAAGTTCAGTGCTGGATATGGGTAAGAGCATTACTGGTGGGCTGGCCCTGTCTTGAAGAGTTTGAGTGTACGTTATCCACCTTTATGTGGGGCCTTAAGATTTGTGGAAGCATTCACTGGTCCCTGACATTCGAGCAAACATTTAAGCTGGAAAGACTTTGATTAAGTGGAGAGCTAGGGCGCAGATGGTTTTCCATGGCTATTACTTTTTCTGAGAGGCTGTCCTAGAGTTTGGGGCCAACCTCCCATAGTCATTGGCCCCTACAGCTGACTATATCGAGTAATACTACTGCAATGGCAATGAGAGCCGTCTATAGAGTGGCCATAAGTGACTCCATAATAAGAGGTTGATGCAAGTGTAGGCTGTCGAATTCTGGTCTAAGGTTTGGGCCAGAAAAGATGGGTATGGGTTCCCAAGTGCAGTCATCAAAAGCGACATCTACTACTTGTTTTTTAGGAAATCAACACAAACTTAATTTTCATTAATTGTTGAATCTAAATGTGACCCATTTTCAAAGTCATAGCTTATCTTGGCAACCATGTGTGGTAAGGGCTCTTTGGTACTGTATCCATAGACCCTTGATCTTGGGCGTATAGAGTGGGCTCACCTACCCTCTCTGCCTTTTGGGAGAGGGTGGGAGCACCCACTCTTATTTACTGAATGTAGTGCAGATAAAATCAAAATTGAAGAGATGGACTTGAATGTATAGCTGCAAAGTAGATATTTCCCAAATATCCCACGACTCGGAGGATCTGAACCAGCCAGGCTGTTTTTTGTTTTTGTTTTTTTCTTGTTAATGCAATTGTAAGGGATGCATATCGGGATGTTCAGTGAAGCTGCCTCTCCCCCAGCCGCTTTCCTCTGTCAGTCACATTCAATTTATCGAATGTCTTAATGCTAAGGTTCATGTGGTGAGTTGCTGGTGATCACATGACCATCTTGTGACAGACTTCCACTTCATCTCATCCTCCTGCGCTTCCTTCCCAAAGGACAACACTTTCTGGATCCCAACATATGTAGCAGGAGATACTTGGAGAGCAGCACTGGGCTCGAATTAAATCACGCATCTGTAGAGTGCCTTCTGGTGTGCCTGCCTGCACTGGCCTCGCTCCACAGCGCTACAATGATGGCCAAATGATTTTGTTTGCAAACGCGCAGTGTGGACTTTTACAACCATAGTCATATGTTCCCTGGAATCATCCAACAAGCAGAGATTCTACTAATTTGTCCGTATCTGGCGTACCTTCACTTCCCAAATAATGCCCTATTTCCATTTAACTTTTATTGTAAAAGCAAAATACATGTTTGTTGACATAGCCTAATCCCTTAAACGACCAACACAGCATTAACATATGGCATTATTCCCAGACTTAATGTTATTCTTTTTTCCTATCTAAAATAGAACATAAACTGTTCATATCTTATGCCATTCCAAAGCCATTATTCACAGGCATTGGGAGACAGAAAGCACAATCAACCACCGAGTTCTCTTTGCATTCACGATATATTGTTCATCTTTCCGGTCCTCAGTGTAACTACAGATCTCTTTGATATTGGTGATTGCTTGACTAGTTATGACTGTTTACTTCTCTGTGCGCATGCGTCACTGCACCATCAATCATCCGCGTGTTTGCTTCTTTCATGGGATCACTGGATGACTGAGCCTCGATTTCAGCATGTTGGTATCACAGGCCAAGCAATACTCGTTGGGACTGATTAACAAAGTAGTCATAAGCACTGTCTTTGACTTGCACCTGGTTTAAGTCTGACCTACTCCTGACTTGACAGTGGACAGAGCTATTTGATTAACAGAGTGACTGTTACCCTGGCTTCATGTGCGTAAGTCAGGAGTAAACCCGAGTTAGTAATGGAATCCAGTAGCCCTCGTTTGAATCAATTGTATGCCAGTGGTAATTATAATACCTTCTTTAAATTTATATGGAAATATCAGGTTTTATTATAGTACACTGAATAAATTAAAACCTTCTTAAGAACAATCACTTGCAGATTTGAGATGCATTATCAAATGGCTGTTATAACAATGATCTCATTTGCTTGTATCATAAATCCCATTGCCTTGAACACGAGTTTCCTTTGTCAGGACAGCGTTCCGAGTTTCCTTTGTCAGGGCAGCGTTCCGAGTTTCCTTTGTCAGGACATTTCCTTTGTCAGGACAGCGTTCCGAGTTTCCTTTGTCAGGACATTCCCTTTGTCAGGACAGCGTTCCGAGTTTCCTTTGTCAGGGCAGCGTTCCGAGTTTCCTTTGTCAGGACATTTCCTTTGTCAGGACAGCATTCCGAGTTTCATTTGTCAGGGCAGCGTTCCGAGTTTCCTTTGTCAGGGCAGCGTTCCGAGTTTCCTTTGTCAGGACAGCGTTCCGTTCCGAGTTTCCTTTGTCAGGGCAGCCTTCACTTCCCAAGTCCGCAGCGGGAGGAGTAGGTGGATTCGTTACCTAGGACACACATTCGCCACCTGGAGTTTATAAACAGAAGCCTGGAGCATAGAACATACGCTGTCCAGATGTGTTCAAACACCAGGGTGCGTAACGTGCTAGTTCCCGTGTTCGGTGAATGGACACCCAGTGGTTGGCCTTTGGAACCTCTGTAGGTAGGTACCGCGTTCTGTTCTCACACCAATGGCTCTCTGTCATTGGCATTTCCCTACTCCCTGGTGCATCCTAGCGCCATTTTGGACAGCTGTGCCCTTGCCATCATGCCTCCTCAGGACCCCGCAGATGGTTACGGTCAGTTCAAGTGCCCTTTTAAGACCCTGCCCAGGTTAATATGAAGAATTCCCAGAGGTTTTATCCTCAGAATAGCTCTGAATGTGTCTTATATTTCTTGGAATGAGGCACACTTCTTCTGTTATTTAGCGGCATGTGTTCCAATGCATGTGGAATCTGCCTAAGCAACCTTGCATCATTGCAATGGTAAGTCTGTACGCTATCTGCTGTCTGATAAGGCAGAAGGAAAGCTTTCCTGCACATGAATGATTCATCGCAAGTGAAATGTTTGTATCGCTATACCGTATGCATCTATAGGAGGTAGAGTACACTTGAAAACACGGAGAGAAATTATGTTTGAGGCATTTAACTTTTAATTAAAGTAAGTGCCATGTCTCATAGGAACACTACTGATAAGCAAACAATTAGGGCCTAATTCACAAAGCTTTTTCTAACAGGCGTTTACCATTGAAAAATCACTTTTGTAAAACATGCCCATAACCTTTATGGGTTGTAACCGCTTTTTACACTACATGGAGAGAAAAGTGTAATACAGGAAGGCATTGTGGCTGTAGCGGGGACAGGTGTGTGTATTGAAGTTGCCTGAGTAGGGTCTGCTTTATTCAAAAAAGGAGTTGTCTCTGATGAAAGAGGTGTTTTGTAGGGGATACCACACCCCATGTGCACCTAGAATGGCAAATATTAAAATGCTTGCTTTGCCATTTAACACAAAGTGTGATGTCGTGCAAACAAATTTGCTTCTGTATACTTCGATTACTGAACTGTAAAGTGCATTGTGAACTTGGGGGTAAATACTGCTTGCAATGCTGCGGAATGCGAGGTGTGTGCCTTGCACTCCGTGTCTGCATTTCTGTGCACACACATCCATGATTTACAGCAGGGATTGAATGCCTGTGGGCATTAGAGACCTGCAGCCATCTTTTCAATACATATCTACCTGCACAGCTTGTTCCTGACATTTAAAGATGGATTAGGAAACAGAACCCACATTGGAAGGGACTGTGTCGCCATTGCGACAAATCCATGGTGTTCGTCATCTCTCCCCAAGGGCAAATCACCTGTCTTGGGGCTAGAGAGGTGAGGCTGCTATGATTAACACACTCTATGGGATAGGGTAAGCGGAATACCTTTGGCGTTAACTCACCCTTAGGGAACAGGGGGACCTCAGAGAGATATTTAAGTCACCATCCCTTCTTCCCCAGCAACAACTTTATAGGATGTGCATGAATTAGGGTGTTTGAGACACCCTTAGCACTGGCCCAGACCTGACCCAGACTTCATTTCATCCTCTTTAGGGAAAACAGCAGAACCGTGGAAAAAACAGTCTCTTGAAAGTACGTCAGGTGAAGAATCAGAAAGGAGTATCTGCACAGCCTCAGAGTTTAATTATACAACCGAGAGACACTCAGAGAGATAGAACGTCAAACGTCGCGTCACACCAGAGCAGGTACGCACTAGGAAATGGGGCCTGGCAGGCAAGAAACCGGAGCTGTGGGTGTGACAGGCCGAAAAAGAACGGAGCACCTCAGCAAGCTGAGGCAGAGCATAAAGGAAGTACGACTCACTAGCTCCCACACAGAGCAAGCATGAACCAGGAGGAGGTACCCACCGCTGCATAGGC
Source organism: Ambystoma mexicanum (assembly GCF_040938575.1). NCBI lineage: Eukaryota > Metazoa > Chordata > Amphibia > Caudata > Ambystomatidae > Ambystoma > Ambystoma mexicanum. The sequence continues at coordinate 212,305,999 of NC_090923.1, read as the reverse complement.
CAGTTGAGGAGTCATGTAATTGGCTCTGCAGCGCGACAAGAAGCAGTGGGACTATGTAGCACCCCCAGGGAGTACTGCTCATCATATACAGATGCAAAGTGGCTTCTGAGGAATGGGAAGCAGGCAGCAAGTCTCGAGAAATAAACTCCAGTCAGGCGGACAAGATTAAGGGAAAGATTATCTCTTTTGAATCAGAAGAGAAAATACAACTTTTGAAAATCATCGCTAAATGTCCATCTCCTGATGTTGACCTACCACAGCATCCTAACCATGTGGGTTCATATATCACAATTGTATCAGCATGCTTTAAATAGCTCAACTCCAGAAAGTATATATTCACATGTCTGCTACTTGCTTAGGGATGGAATATTAAACAAATCGTAAACGAATTGCCAAGGAATTAGAGTTTCCATTTTTGACTGAGAAATGTTGTCAGTGGTCTGCGAAGAACAATGTCAATGGCACTTGGCAACTGACAGGGAATGCTAAGTGCAAGGAAACAACCATCAAGACTAAGTCACATTGTCACATTGACATAGATATGGATGTGCTTTGATGCTTGTCAACCTTTCATCCATAACGCCCCTTGCACATACGTTCTGAAGCTGGAATGAATCTGCCACAAAAGCCCTTTGCAATTGCATCATTTCTTCTGTTAGTTGATTTAGGCACAGGTTGCATGGTAATATTCACTTGTGTAAAATAAACATGTTTGATACAGACCCAAGTATATGATCGTGCTTATTAATTTATGCCTCTTAAAAAAAAAGAAAGATAAAATAAGGAAGAAAAATAAATACTAGGCACATTACAGGTTCTATCACAAAAACATTGCACAGCTGGACATGCAATTAGCATTTTTGAAAAAAGAATGCCTCCGTGCAAAAAAACGTACTCTTCAGATACATTTTTGCAATGCATGTGGAAATAGGAAAGACACTTTGGCCACTTTGGCCCCGTGTAAATGTACCACTTGATCCAAAATATCATTAGTGCAGAAAATGTATGTTTTCAATGCATTTTTGTACATGGGTAATGGTATCCCTAGATATAGTCATTTGCCCTGACACAGCAATGCATCGAAAGAATATTGCACTACAGCAATGTCTAGCCTAGTGCTAATTACTCTTACACCAGTGCAACGCTTCTGTGATACGGCAACATATTTTCAATAAGACAATGTTTATACTAGTACTCTATCCTCTAACCTGGTACAAACATGCATTTAACCAATATATTTTCGTTGCAGTAGCACAGTTTTGTTCAAGTTCTTGCACTGGTGCAAAGTATCTGTATTATACTGGGCAGGTAGGCACACAGATGTGTATACGCTCTTAACATTCTTAAAATATTTTGTTATGGAAAGCTACAATTTGTTTTCTAGGTTCATGTGATAAACCTGTAATTCTATAACTATTAAAGGAAACAGTGTTTGAGAAATATAATGGCAGGTGCCTACATGCAGGGATCTCTGAAAACAAAGTGATAAATACACGGGACAGCATTGCAGAAACATTGCACCTGTGCAAGAGCAAATACCAATAGGACGAACGTTGCCCTATTGTGTTGGGTGGTACTTTCATAGCAATGATAAATCTTCCTGACCTGTGTCAACCCCCAAACCTTTCGCTTTACTAAGTGGATTATTTTTCCTTTTACCTTAGTGAGTGGGAATCTTTTTCCACACTCACATCTTTTACTCTTTGTATGGGTGTCATTTTAAAAACTCTCAATAGTGTCTTTTTAATTGTATCCTCTTTCACAACCTTCGGCACATACTGCTTATTGTTGCTGGGTTGCCCATGGGCCCCCCTTTTTAACTTTCTCGGGCTAACCTTGTGAGAACTAAAGTTCCCAGGGGTAGAAAGGATCTTTGGATTCCTTTTACATTTAATAGGTGAAACCAGAACATCCCACCTTACTTGGGGTGCTGGGGAGATACAATGGGCCTCATTCCGAGTTTGGAGGTTACCACGCCGCTATTTGCGGCATGGCTGCCTCCAAACTCGTTCCGATTCCGCCCTGGTGAATGGAGTAATTACCAGTCCATTCCAAGGTTGGAGGGACCGGTAATTCCCCATTCACCAGGGTCCTTCCCCATTCCCATTTGAGCCCCCATAGGGCTCAATGGGAATGGGGAAGATGCTAATAACGATACCGTAAATTACGGTACCGTTATGAGCACTAAAGTCCCTTTGCGGGTCCCGTCCTTAACGCCTGCTAAAAGCAGGCGTTAAAAAAGGACCCGCAAAGGGAACTCGTAGTAGGGCGGTAAGGGTTTAACGGCACCGGTCTCGTTACCGGTGACCGTTAACCCTTACCGCCCTACTCGGGATGAGGCCCAATGTATCCCCTTTCTCATTTAAAATGTAACATTTATGTTACAGGGACAAACTTACCTTTAATGACTGGAGGAGTGAACCTTTTTAACTAATTTGGTGCACCTTTGCCGTGGGCTGTTTCCAGAGCCCAAGTAAAGGCACCCATGGTCTTTACCAAAATGGCCCACGTCTTCTTTTTCACCATTCTAGTATTCCTTGTAATTTCTTGTTTCTTCCACTGACCTCCAGAATTGGTGAGTCAGTATGACAGGAAGGATGACATTGTTGTATGGCTGAAAACATTCAACCTCACTTGTAAATGGTTTGGTCTGTGTGAGTGTGAAAGAATGCCCTGGGTTATGTTTAGGCTTCCTTCCCAAGAGAGTCTACCATGTGATCTTGGATTTAAATGAAGTTGAAAGAAGCAACTGGAATAGGGTTAAAGACATTCTCATAACTAGCTCAACTCCAACTTGCCCAACTTGGCCACCCAAGCAACACATTCAACCGCTGATGAATACACTCTTTTTAGAGCAGATCGCTCCCAAGGCAAAGGAGACGGAGTAGCACTTATGTGCAAGTACAGCCTCAATTGACATGTGCTACCACACAATTCACCTGACAGCTGTGAATCCCTGTGGGTTAAAATTAAAACTTCCCCACACACATCTCTCAATGTACTTACTATCTATCGACCACCTAAGGACATGCCCCTTTTCGAAGAACAATTAATCGATCTCATAGCACAAATTTGTAAAACTAAAAGCCCTCTTATCATCATGGGTGATCTTAACCACTGTTCGTTCTAACGACCAACTTGATAAAGTGGGCCTCAGTCTAACGGACTCCATTACCTCAATAGGACTAACACAATGGATCAAATCTCCCACACAAAAAAGTGGACAAACACTTGATTGGCTTATCTCTCAAAACGCAAAAATCTCCGACATTACGGCTACACCATGTATATGGTCTGATCACTCTCTCATCCAGGCAAAAAATGAATTACCTAATCCTCCACCCAAACTCAATACTTATCCATGCTTGCGAAAACTGACCCGCAATTTGAAGAACATAACAGCTTCTAAGTTTTCATCGCTGTTATCATCTCTGCTACAACCCATATCCAACTTTGCTGATTCTTCCGCCTTAGTAAATCATCTGACTCTCATCATCAAACAAGCTGTGAATGAACTTGCTCCTATGAAGATGACATTACTCTAGTCTGAAGCTATTAAAAATACCTGGTTCTCAGATGATATTGTTATGGCTAGACAAACAAAAAGGGCTCTTGAAAGATCCTGTAGAAGGAACCCCAACAACAATACACTAGCTGCCTACAAAAAATCCACGCTAGAATACCGAAAATTATCATCAATGCCAAAGCCACACACTACAACAAAAGTATTATAAATGCCCAATCCAATGTTGGTGAGCTGTTTAAGATGTTAACCGAATTTCAGGGCCAGCCACCACCATCTAATAATATAAGAAAATACTCTAAATGGTACCAAGACATCCACAATGCTTTCTTATCAAAAATTGATTCCCATAAGGAAAAAATCAATGAAGCCCTAAACAATGTGGCACCACCGCTACCCATAAAAAATATAACACACCTCAATAACATTCAATGTAGAATACTCCAATTCTCCTTCTCTCACTATTCAGAAAAGGATGTGCTTAAAGTAATACAGGATCTTAAAGCTACCTCCTTCCCTGGAGATGATTGTCCCACAAACATCTTCAAGGAATCAACACTGGTTCCTTGGATTACTAAGCTGATAAACCTATCTTTTGATGAAGGTGTGGTACTGGATGTCGTCAAATCCGCCTGGGTATTCCCCTTCCAGAAAAAACAAAATCTAGATCCTACCATCAAAGACAACTACAGGCCAATAACCAATGTGCCCTTCATATTGAAGATATTGGACAAACTAGCATACAAGCAACTTCAGGTTCATGTTGAAGAAAACAATATTCTCAGTATTCGACAGTCAGGCTATAGGACTCGTCATGGAATGAAGATGGCCATGCTTGACCTTAAGTCCACCCTAGCGGGCATAGCGGACAAAAAACCAAGCCACACTGTTGATGCTACTTGACCTCTCCACAGCCTTCGATCTAGTTGATCATAGCTTACTAGTGACAAGGCTCGGAGAGGTCGCAAACTGCTCCATGCTAGCATCTAAATGGATTGCCTTCTTTTTGGGTCCTCATATGGTAAGGGTTTGTGTGGGCAGTAATCACTCCACTGCTATCTCTCAAACCTGTGGTGTCTCATGTGGCTCCTGTATGTCGCTGCCGCTTTTCAATTTGTACATTGGACCACTTCTTGATCTTCTTAACAAGCTTGGAGTTCAGTATACAAACTACGCAGACGACACTCAAGTTGTTATCCAGCTAAGCGGCCAGTACAAGAATGATGTTGATACCATCAATAACATCTACAAAGCCATCCAGGACTGGATGGCCTGCAACTCTCTAGGTATAAACAACAACAAAACAGAGCTTCTGATAGTATTTTCCAAGAATACCCGGAACAAACTAGATACAGACGATGCCAACTTCCTAATTACGGACAATGTCATTACTGTCCAAAGGAAAGTAACAACTTTGGGAGTTCTTTTAGATGAATAGTTATCCATGAAGCCTCATGTCTCTAACATTAGGTCTGGCTGTGGATTGATTAATAAGCAAATCAATTACACCCACCCTTTAATAACAGCTTAAAACTGTGCACTTCTGTCTACGGCATTGATAAACTCCAGACTTGACTATTGTAACTGCCTATTGTTCGGCACCACTGCCGCCAACATTCAGTCTTTACAGGTGGCTTAGAACAATGCCGTGCGTACCATCTTTATTCAATCTCGTTGCACCCATAGCTCCACCTTCAGAAAGAAGCTACACTGGCTTCAACATTGCATAACACATAAAGTGTTAACGACGACACATAAATGCCTATCCTTCAGCAGTCCCACCTACTTGTCTGAACGCATCAATATCAAGACCAATGGAAGAAACCTTTGTTCTTCAACTGCTACTGTTCTTGTTCCCCCAGATTTAAGACAGCTAAATTTGGTGGCACCACTCTTGACGTTCAGGGCCCCCTCCTCTGGAATGCCCTGCCGGCTGGGATACGACAGGTTCAAAATGATCCCGTCTTCAAAAGAGCCATAAAGACTCACCTTCTTAACCTAGAGTAATTATACAGTGACCTCTCTCCTTCATCTGTGGTTTTATTTTGTTGTTTGTCTTGTCTTTGTTTTTTGTGTGCCCCGAGACCAACGGGCATGTGGCGCATAACAAGAATTAAAATAAATAAATAATAAACAGATATAAGCGGAAAACTACTCAATATCTAAACCCCTTAAGGGCCAATGAGAATAAAGGTAGGTCTAAAAGTGCTATCTCCTAAATGCAGTGGTCTAAGACTCAGCTGAGCCACCTTGTAAAAAGTTTGAGTCTCTTAAACTTGAAGAAAGAAAGGTCCCCTTAGGAGACCCCTCCTCAAAGATAAAGGCATTAACTGCCACTCTGAAAGGCTTGGGTGTAGCACCTATAACTTAAAATAGGGACGAAGCCCTAGGCCCACAAACCTAGAGGTCACTCCTGTGACCCCACCTTTAGTTAACACTGTAGTGAAAGATCCTCTTGAAAACCCACATACAGTGGAAGTGGTTCACCCTGTTAATAAGAACGTAAGTGTTCCTATTCCCTTTATAACACTGTGTTAACACGTTGTCCCATTCACTGATGTGACTCTCCCTACAGCTAAGACTAATGTAGAAACTCCCCCTGCAACCTCCCAGACCATAGGGGGTCCTTGTGTACAGAGGAGCGTGGTTTCACTGACGGGCCCATAGATCACTGCACACCCTCTAGTACTTGTAAGACAAGATAGCTGCACCATGTGAGGACTGGGGGTGCAGGATTCACTTACTCCAACATGACTCAATAATGAGGCTGGCAAAGGGATGTCCGTTTAATGACAAGTACATCAAACAGAGTAATAAATGGAAATCAGCAGCAGTGCGATCACCTGTCTCGCTCCGACTTCCTCGAACTTCAGTTGAACAGCAATAGTAATAGGCAAAACTCGTCATCACTGACGTCTAATTCTAAAAAACTCGACATGCAATACAATTGGTTAGGAAAGGTAACTTAAGTATAGGTGCTATATCTGTATATGATAATAGGGCATGTGGATTGGATAACTCTTATCGGGTGGGCGTTTACGCCCATTCCACTATATCACACATGATTGACATCACTACAAGTACGACGTCTTATTGGTTCTACTATCTATAGGACTCCAGATAACTTGGTCCATTGTGATTGGGCAGGTTACACCCCTAGACATAAATCCCCATTTTAATTAGCGGCATGCAGAATGGACACCAATGTGCCTGGTGTCCCAAGTTTCACCCTGCCTCCCTTCCATCAATCAGTATCTTAGGGATATGTGTCAATTAGTTTGCTGGGTATGGCCTCGAAACTGTAGCCTCTTATCAGGAAAAGTTATGGCATCCTCCGGTCCTGGATGACATCAGGCGGTGGTACTTCTTTGCGCCTGGCTTGTCACGAGTTAGTTCACCATGAATCTGCTTCAGTTTCCAGCTTTTAGTGCATTTAATTCTGTTTCAACCTTGCCACCTGCATGGGCCCCCCCTTATCTTGACCTTCATGGGCCAGGCTGGTATGCTCTGAAGTTTGAGTCTTGATAGCTGACGCTCTCCTCCCTTTCTCTTGTTGACCTCCATTTCCTAGGCATGAGCCGCTCGTTGTTGAGTTTCGATTCCGCTCCTTCTCTTGCCTTTGGCTGGGTTACGAAACTTGGCCTGTCAGGCCTCTGGCAACCCGGGTAAATTTCTGCTTTTACAAAATGGAGTCGCACTTGTATAATATGCCTTATTGAGGTAGATATATGGTTGCTGCTTGCCGCTCTATTCTTCTACTTGGCATTGCAAGCAGTATCGATATCTTTATCTTCTTGCGTTCCAAGCCTATTTACACACGTTTAACTGGTTGGTGGCTTCCATCTTGTCTCGTAGCAACGTTTCCTCACGTTTTAACATCGTCTCTTCTCTGTGTCCATTACATTTATTTTTGTAGTTACTCGCACTGGCGTGCTATCTTTGATGGACGCTTTTGTTCATTCACAAGTCTGTTCAAGCCCTTGTGTCATTTCCACTGGCCTACCGTTAGGGCTCTTTTGGTCTCTTCATGGACCGTCTGTAGGTACTCTTCGTTTCGTATCAGCAGCTGGTATGGCTGTCTGATAGGGTACCGTGCTGCCCAGGGTTGTCTGGTTATCGGTGCTTCAACAGGTATGGATCTTCTGATGTATACTGAGCAGAATCCCAGTGCAGCTCCTTTTTGGTTCATTTGCTCCTCATACAAGACACACCTTGGTGAGTACGCTCCTGGTACCTCGAAATGAGGGGATGGGGGGCAGGCCATGTCTGGGACCTCCTCTACACTCCCCCCCAGAGGTCGGTTCATCGACCACTTCTGCAACCTCCTTTGCATTTATTTCTTTTGATTCTTCGGTGTCATGTTCATCGTCTTCAGGGTTTGTACATGATGGCGTGAATGTGTGAGCCTTTGGAGTCCATATTTTTATCACTCCTTTCAAACTCCCTTCTGTTTTCACATGATCGTCTTTGTTCCATGTCATTAGCTGGCATTGTCCATTTGGGCTGCAGTAGATCAATTTTCCTTCATACCTTCTTCGTTTCTTAGGATATGTGAACTTAGTTCCTTCAGGCGCAAATTTGCTGGCCTTCACAAAGTCTCTTATTTCTTCATCAGTCCGGTCTCTGGGCTTCCACCCTTGCTCAACATCAACCATTATTTTCATCCCTATGGCTTTCTTTGCAGTTTTCTGGCACTGTGTGATGATTACCTTGATAACACAGACTCCTAGCAGTAAAATTGCTAATAGGGCTCCCAGAAACTTGAATATATCTGCCATCCATTGTGGGACCCACGAGAATAGGTTTCCAAACCAGCTGTCATCGCCACTTCATCACTTTGATCGATCATCTGGTTTTTCAGGTTTGTCAACATACTTATGGCCTCTGTTAGGGTTCTGTTTTCTTCATCGTGTGATGGTACAAATGTGCAACATGATTCTCTGATTTTTGCACAAACACCTCCATCCATTGCTGTGATCATGTCAAGCACATATCTGTTTTGGAGCGTCATCAGTCTGATTGCTCTCAGCTCTTCTTTGATCGTGTTGAATCCTTTTATAGTGGTATTGATGGTCTGCAATAATTCCCATCTGGTTATCTGCAACCATTTAGCATTCACTCCAATTTGGATGTGTGGCAAGAGCATCCCTGTGAACACTGTTGAGGTGAGGCTGAACAGCCTGTGTTTGTATGGGATTGCCTGGAATGCCTTTTCTGATTTGGTAGAAAAGTCATTTTCTCTCTTCATTCTGGACATCAGTTCCACAGACCTCCTTCTTCTTAGATGAGCATCTGCTTTCGGGAAACTGTCCAACTTCAGGTCATTCTTAGGGATCACCAGCACGGGAACGTGGACATTCACTATCATGCATATACCTCCCCAGTTTTTCGGCATTCTTATGTATGCCTTGGATCCACATGCCCAGTAATAGTCCATTAGGACTGTGGTTCCTTGTGTCATTCCTGGGGTTTCAAATATTTGTCCGCAGTTTACATTCTCTCCCATCTGCCTCGTGCCATTACTTCTGAAGCATAGGTTTGGGCTTTCCAGTGGTACTATCTGCAGGGGTCCTCCTCTGTCTTCGACCCATGTTAGCAGCTTTACCAGTTTTGGTCATAGAGGTTTGCATAACCTCTGCAAATTCTCTATTGCTTCATTGTAGGCTCCAAGGACCATCCACGCTCAGCATATTACTACTCCTTCTTCCCATCCATTTGGGGAAACCACTGTTCCCAAGATCTGCATTTGGCCTCTGTTCTTCCAGATTTGTGCCTCTTCTGCAATTTTTCCTTGAATGTTCAGTCTCGGGTTTGTCACCCATCCTTTGACGTCAGGATTCTCGTATTGGATCACGTGATTCCTGGTGTGCACCCGGTTTCTTGTTTTAATGTCCTGGACGTAGCCATCTTCGTCTGGGTAGTCCTTTCGGTGGCCCATATCAGTGAAGCGTCTCTTCCCATAAATTGTCCTCTGGTGTTGCACATTGCTACATGTGACATACAGTGTGCTATGGGGACATCAATTTCTACAGTCATGAAGATTTTGGATTTGCCCATGCTGTACAGCAGGAGAGCACAGACGAAGCATTCTCCTTCTGACTGTCTTCGTCCTACTTTCTTCATGTGCTGGTACCATATGTTGTTTTCAAGATTGGCTGTGCTGTCCAGGTAATAATTGAGTTCATTGTTGTGGGTTTCTCTTAATCCTCAATCTCCTTTTGTAGTTAGCTATAACCACATCTCTAAATGCGTCTATATGACTCTTTCTTGTTGGAGGATTCTCGGGCATGCTTGTTAGCAGAGCGGGTTTCATTACCTGTATTGCGGTGGTAGGAGAAGGTTTTTCGTTTCGTTTCCTTTCCTTTTCTAATGTTTCATTGAGGTTCTCCGGCCGCCATTGGCTCACCAACTCACCAACGTGTGGCTGTGTCGTAGATCTGGTGCTTGTTAGCCGTGTTCGAGCTGGCGTGCTCGTTATTACAGTATCTTTAGTTCTATTTTGCAGCTCCTCGTGCAGTTTCTTTGCTCTGACTATGAATGGGAACAAATAATCTATCAGAGCTTGTGTTTTCTCTGTGAGTTCCTTTGTGGCTATTTCTGTTTTTTCGAGGGATTTTGCTATGCCCTCTCTCTTGGGTTTCTCACTTGACTTCTCTTGGTTACTTTCACTATTTTCTGGAACTGATTGTCTACAGGCTGTCTCCCCTTCTCTGCAACCTTAGTTGGAGGCCCTGTAGCCATTGACACTCGCCCTTGTCTGTGTGCATCCTGTGTGTGGGTGCGTGCAGTGGTCAGTGCAGCATTTTCATTCATTCCGTGCTGATCCTGTCTCCAGCTTTTCTCTTCATTTGTTACCCCAAATGTGTCTAAATCACTGCTAGTTACATTTAATTTCAGTTCGTTAATTTTACCATCACGTTTTCTTGGGACTGGAATAACTATATAGGGTTTGGGTGCTTTCGTAGGCCCCAGATGTTCCTTATCTGGTGGGTGCACTGAGATTGGGACACTTTGTGCGCCAATAAAGAAAGCAGTTTTGATAGTCAATGATAGAAAGACAATGATAATTACTACGCAATACACATAATAGACTTGTAGGACATCTGGCAGCATTTCCTTCCAGGGAAGCGGGGGCGCCCCAGTGCTGGTGGTAAAACCAGGTTACTGTTCTGTGCCCCCATTTCTAATGAGTTCATAGTCTATTATTTATTCCTTCTCTCGCTCTGATCTCGTAGTTGGAGAGTTCATTACTATTAAAGTGACGAGTGCTTTCTAAATGGTCCCCCTTGTGTAGGTGATGACGGTAGTCTCTCGATATGCAGTACAGTTCCTGTGCTAGACTTTGGAAAAGGGTTAGGCTAGCAACTTTGGTACATCACATTCATAATGCATATCTATAGTAGGTGAGGTCCCAGTGCACTCCTCGAATTTGCTTTGGTCCTGAAGACATGCTGGAACCTGTTCAATGCGAAGGAATGTAAAGATGGAACTGCTAAAACATCATACAAAAATAAAATGTTGTAACAATAAAAATAAAAATAAAAGAGAACATGAAAAATAAAAATAAAAAATGAAAAAATAAAAATAAAAATAAGAATAAGGAAAAGTAAGGGAAAAAGTACTAAGAAAAATAGGATGGTGTAGTTCTTATCTTTTCTCTCCTCGATCTGTCCTGTTGTGGAAAATTGAAGAACGGTGTCTCTGTCCTCGGTTTGTCCCACAGTGAAAGTCTTACTAGAATCTCCTGAGGTACTCTCGCTGGAAATTAGATAGCTCCACCTGGAGCATTATGCCGTGGAGGAGTGTGCCCATGTGTGGGGTGTTGGCTGGATCTCTAAGGAAGTTGATGACGTCAACATCTGCAGGCCTCCCCACTGTTAATATGGATTTCTGAACTCTGACCTGGAGGGGCAGAGGTTCAGAAGGCCAGTCTAGTTTCTTGGAACAGGGTAACCTCTGGACAACCAAGACCAATCAGGGTAGCAATGGTGGCGGTCAAGACTAAGTTTCAAGAGGGGTGAGATTGACGGAAAGATCTCAATAAGCACACAAAGCAAGGATACTTACAAATTACTCCAGACAGGTGTTATATTAAAAATATAGACACATTTATTACAAGGCCTTTGCAACATCGACCATAGCAAAGAATCACAATAATATTTAAGTAAACCAACACATCACAATCAATAAAATATATATATACAAGACTGAGGGGTCTAAGGAGTAAGGAGCACGTAATATGTAAACCACCTAGATGGGGAGGAAAACAGGCAGTGCAAGTAATCATTAGACCCAGTTCGATATCTGAAATACACTTAACTAGGAGGAAGTCCGAGCCCTAAGAAGAGAGGAGCCTTATGCTCAAAAGTACCTGCACGCGCTGGTTCCAATGGACAAAAGAGGGTCTCTTCGAGGATGTCAGGCGGTTCAAGAAGGTGAATGAAGCGATGCAGAACAAGTCCCCACTACTCAAGCAAGGCCTCCACTTGTGGGCAGAGGCAGGGTGAGAGTGTGGGATAGAGTCGCTATTTCGCAACAGCGGTAGAAAAGAAACGGTCTCCTGTGCGAGGGGCCACCGTTTGGGGTATGGACTACTTACCGGTCCCCGAGGCAGGCAGACCCAGACTTCTCCAGTTCAGTTCAGCTGCAATGATCAGGACGTCTTGACACTGTGTATATACTGCGTAGCACGATGCAGGGTCGAGGGTGTCCCAAATGCAGCGGACGTGCACAGGTTGTTACCACAGCAGGGCAACACGGCAACCACGTTTACTCTGGTCCGGGCGCACTCGTCTCACTTCAGACCTGGGAATGCCAAGTGTACGAAATTCGGTGTGAGGGTGCCGTGGACGCAGATCAAGCAGTAAACCAAGTTTCGAGGGCTTCCCCGAAACGGCGTTGGTGACAGAACAAAGCGTCCTGCGTAAGCTGGTCAACCCACTAGTTGGCCCATGGACACTTCCGAAGAGGCTTACTTGCAGGGTTTAATGAAGGTGCTGGGAATAGTTGATCCCACTATTCCAATGGGTCGAAGCGCCTTTGCAGACCTTCTAGGACGATCAGATGCAGAGGGGTCTCGCTGGACGACAGCATTTCAGGGTGCCAAACCTTCAGCGGGTCACCAGCCATTCCTCGACTCAGCTTCTTGTTGCAGGATACTTGGCTCCATATCCCTTGTTCGGTGTGAACTCAGGAGATCGACATGGTAGTGGTGTTTTCAGCCTCCTCTTATCCAAATTTCCCTTCGCACCAAAACGGAGAGGACCCAATGGGAGATCTGCTCACAAACACTCACACCATACGTGGGCCTATCACGGACTAAGGTGGTCCCAGGCATTCAGGACACTCCAGACTCTCTGGCACCCAGGATGTGTATTGGGAGCAGACATCCCAGCCCACATCCTTGAGGCACACACAAGGCATGCAGAAGCCTGCGAAAGCTTTGGGGTTTCGCGGTAAAGTGCATGACCAAATAAGGACTGCCCCAGGTTGGCTCGACCTGGGGGAAGGTGAAGGGGCAAGACGGTCAGCGGACAGGACAAAGTGTGACATGGCCATATTGGAGCCAGGCCACTCATTTGTGCCAAACGCGGTAAGCACAGATAACATGGCGAAAAAGGGTTTAAAACACAAGAGAAACGATAGCTGCCACCAGTCCCGTCCCTGACACACGTGCAGAGTTCATAATAAGTCCAGCAAGAGTTTCTAGGGCCTTTGGAATGACTAGAGACCCAAGAGCGCAGTAATTTAAGTTACGGTTCACTCTTGCTTCATGTTGCACAAAAGCTGCAGCATGAGGAAAGGACTAAGGGAAACAAAGTCTCCCAGTACTGACTGTCTTAAGGGCATGTCAGTTTCCCCATAAGAAATGAGCGAAAGCCAGAGGAGTGCGGCGGAAGGCTGCGCTTCTCTTGCAAAGTCTAGATCAGGGTGTAAAACAACAGCAAAAAGTTTGGGGGTTGCCACATGGAGGGAAAATTACATACAATTATGAAATGAAATCTTTCCTAAGACCCACCATCTCCGGATAGTCTGTGACTACTCTAAGTAGGACATTGTGTGCCAGCCGGGTGTTCTTGGGAGATAGGGACATTTGTCCTGTTTTGCTGTGTCCTGATCATGGGCTATTTTTTTGATTCACACAGTCTCTGCACCTTCCTGTTGCGTGGACTACCACGAGGTGATTTAGTTTAGTCCACAGCTGATTTAACTAGATTTCTTGGGTCTCTGATGAAAGTGCGTGTGTCAGTTGTTCTCCCGACAAGTCCTAGGCATTTCTCGATTATTTGGAAGAACAAATTAAATGTGAGTTCATCAATGTCTACTGGCGGAAGAAGCATTTGTGTCCTTTTTGCTGTGCTCGGGTAGCTCGGCGAAGGCTTCCGTGATGACAGTCAGCAGTTGCCAAATTACCTTCTTGTTTGCAGGATCTTGAATAAAGTCAGTAACAGTGGTCACTCTCCCTATGAGTGACGGGTATGACAGCACCACCAATGGAAAATATGTAAGCACATCCCACTTGAGGCTTCTGCTAGGAGATACCATGAGTTCTGTGAACAAAGTCTTGACAGTGGTTACTTCAGGATACTGTGTTACACTCTCAGAAAATATTTTATTTGCAGTCTATCAGAGTCTTGATTTTTCGTACTATTTGGGCATGACGTGGTTTCAAAAGTTTGTTTTATCAATGTTGTTGTGGCTTTCGATGTGCTTCTCTTTACCCTGCAACTGGGATGCACCGAGTGTTCATTTTATGTCCTTTATTATCTTTCACTGGTTTGAAAAAATGTCTTGTTTTATAAGCCACAATTTAAATCAGTGTTCCTTTTGCCTCTATTATGCTGCTCATGCATCCTTCTTCCTCGCCATGGATCTTGTCTGCACTTGCTGAGGTTCTTCCCGATTGTTTGTGGTTTCTTTGCAGTTGGATGAAGCAGGAGGGCTCTCCCCTATGTAAGGTTTAATGTCATTTATGAAGATCCATGCCCTTCTGCCCTGGAGCTTGACGGCGGAAGGGGTGCAGTCCTCTACGATGAAAGGGCCATTGAATCATGGCTCATCCCACCTCTTCCTGGTAAAGTTGTTCACAAGCACTTTGTCACCAGGGAAGACGAGGGGCGCATGTAGACCTTGTGCGGGGTCAGCTTCAGCACTTCCTGATGTTTTTTGTGCTGCACTGTCCCCTTTTTGCCTGTCGCTGCAACTGGCTCGAAATGACAGAGACGCTGGATGTCATATAGTTAAGCTACTCCTGCATCTCTGTTCCCAGAACCTCTCTAGTTGGCTGGGAATCACATCTAGCTCTATCTTGGGGGGTGAGAGGGGTCCTCATCTTCTCCCTGTAACTATCTCGTGCGGCGTAAGATGATGATCGGAGCCGGGTTGGTTCCGAAGTGCATACAATGCCAGTGGTAGACAGTGCAGCCATACCTTTCTTAATGTGAGCTTCAACTTGGCTATCCTCTCCTTTAACAGGCCGTTGAGCCGCTCACATATCCCATTTCCCTCCGGGTGATACTCCGACGAGAACTTGTGCTTTAAACCAAGTAATAAGCTGATCTGTTCGAAAACTGTGTTAACAGAGTGAGCCCCGTTGTCTGATTTTATTACCTCGCACACCCCCCATCTAGGGAACACTTCCCTCACTAGACATTTGGCAGCACAGGTAGTGTCTGGGTGTGTACAGGGACCTGATTCTATCCATCTAGAGAATGGACACACCACCTAAATTAAATACCTGTACCCGTTGCATACTTGAATCATGTCGACATAGTCGATATGCAAATGTTGGAATGGGCCATTTTGCCAGGGGATAACTCCTCTCATTACTTTTAATGTGTTCCCAGCGGTGAATTGCTGGCAGACTATGCAGTTTATCATGAAGAACACAACGTGCTCTGCTAAATTCGGTGTAAACCAGTCTTCTGCGAGCGTTGCAGCAATATTTTCCTTAGTCATGTGTATAGGGTAGTGTGGTTGTTCTAATGCTACTTTTAGCAGGGAGACAGGCAATACTGATTTACCAGTGCTATCCTGCCTCCACAACCCGTCAGAGGGGTTTAAGGAACACCCTCGACGCATCCAAACATTTTTCTCCTCCTGAGGTGCCTCCCCTTGGAGTTCCATTAGCTGAGTCCGCCCCATGTTACTATAGGCTTCAGGTGTGGCTCGTGCTACCATCATCCTCTCATGGTTACTGTCGGGGGGGAAATTCTGCCGGGGTCGGCCGGACCGTCCGCAGACCTCCGGGCAGGGAGGCCCCAACTCCTCCCGTATATCCCAAAAGAGATAGAGTATGAGACACACGCAAGAAGCAAGGTGACTCTGCTGTTTATTAGACAAAACGGCAGGGATGGGTCAAGGAGCGTACGCGTCCGTCCTGACACACACACAATCGTGGGGCTCGCAGGCCCTTTTTACCTTAGTATGACGCGCTACTTGCGTCACTTGGAAAGTTTTAGCAAAAACCTATCTCCACTCTGGATTGGTTACTCGAGTGGTAGGGTTAGTATAGCGCACATATAGAGAACGGTGTTAGTGGCTGAGAGTTAGTCAGGTGGTATACCTGGGCTGTCCCTTCAATTTGATACATGAAAATTGTTACATGAAGACCTCTGAGGATTGGTCAATGTGAATGGCGTCAGTGATAAGAACCCCATGTTCTAATTGGTCCGCTCGCGAGCCTCCCAGTCTGGGACTATCGCTGTTCCCAGCTCGCGGTGCACCTGTCATTTGCAACAATGTTTTAATATGGGTAGGTGTAAACAATGTGAGGATTTATTCATATGTTGGGAGGTAGAATACTCCCACTGCTGCAGATGTCCAAATGAGTCTTTTAATTGTATCTGCCTGTGTCTCGAAACGTGGGATTCAGGCGTCTCCTTCCTCCTGGGCTTGGCATCTTGTCAGGTTTGACTTTGTCACGTGAGGTGGCACCGTGTTTGAGGCAAAATTCAACACAATTAATATTGTTTTTCCTACTGTGTGCCTGGTTTATCTTGCAGGTGCGACCTTGGCGTTGGCTTGCAGCGTGCGAGATTGCAACATCGTGCCCTTGGCAGTGTGCTTTCGCCGGGCTCATTTTGCAGGGTCAGCAACCCAGTTCTTGCTCACTCAATGTTCATGGAAGCTTTTGCCTGCGGCCTACTTGGGCCTGGTGCATAGGTGGAACCGTTTGATGCAGGGCGCTTTAGGTTACGGTATCATATTGCTTTATCCTCAGTATCGTGTCCCCGTTATATTCTTCATTATGGTACATGGCTCTTAGAAGAAGCGTGAGCAAGCCTTTTTTATATAAGTTCATGATGCGTCTTGCGTTTCTGCATTTTGAGAGACTATGTGGACAATAATAAAGATGTACGTCCGTGAGTATGTCTGTCGCCTACGTCATAGCACTGAGTATATTCTTCGTGTAGATTGGTGCGGGAGTGTCCGGTGTGTATATTTGCACAGGTGTGCTGACCGTTGGCTAGGTCGTCATGGCATCTCTAACGACGTGTAGGTTTAGTCGAGTTGGTCCGTGCCGCAGGTGTCGGCATGGACAGGGCGGGCTGCTGGGCAGGTAGATGGGCACATACGTATGTTCCTGTACCAGGGTATTTGGTCGTCCGGTAGATAGGCAAACTCCTCTCGTGGCGGGTGTCTGGGCCGTGATCCTCTAGGCCAAGCGCGAGAGGGGAAGGGCGGGAGCCTGTTCTTCCATTCTCCCACTTCAGTCCCCCCTCTGGTCGACTTGTTGACCACAAACATATCCTTTTCTTTATCTCCTCTTACTCTCCATATTTTAGTTATTCCTCCCAAATGTCCATAGTGGTTAACATGGTCTTCAAATGACCAATACATATATTCACATGTTCCTCCAGGAGTGCAGTATACCCATTTCCCTATGTAGCTCCTTGGGTTTCTTGGGTTTTCGAGCTTCACAGATGGTGGGTCCAGGTGGTTGGTGATGATCTGGTTGCGCAACTTCTCTCTCTCTTTTATTATTGTACCTGTGTGTTGGCCGTCATCTGTTGGCATCAAGAGGTGTATACCAACCATTTTGATCATCTCGTCTGTGGTGCGTGCCTTTCGGGCTTTCCAAAATCTTATTATGATCAATGTAGCTCCAGCCAGAATAGTACATCCAACTATAATCTTCAGTCCATCTGACAGCCACGATGGCATCCATGACCATAATATTGAAAATCAGCTCTCATCCTTTTTCACACCTTTACTTTCATCCATCATTTTTGAGTGCATCTGGGCCAATTGTGATACAGCTTCTGTGAGTGTACCATTGTCAGCATCGTTAGCAGGAATGAATGTGCAGCATGATTGTCCTATCTTTGCGCAAACTCCTCCTTCCATTGCTTTGAGGAGGTCCAGTACATATCTGTTCTGTAGTGCAACCATTCTTACTGCTCGCAATTCCTCTTTTATTGCATTGAATCCATTTACTGTAGAGTTGATTGTCATCATTAGTTCCCACCTAGTTATCTGGAGCCATTTTGCGTTTGTGTAAGCCTGCAGTCCAGGATGTATTATTGAGGAGAAGAACATAGCTGCTCTGCTGAATAGTCTGTGTTCCGGCTGTATTGAGGTCAGTGCTGTTTCCGACCTTCCCCACAGGTAATTTCCTGTCAGAGGTTCTCCTTGTCTTTTCCTTCTGTTGAGGACAGTGTCGTTGCCATTGCGTCTGTTCTCTGATCCTTTCCGAAGCTGTGCAGATCTCTTCTTCCTTTTGTTTCCTTCATCCATCTTGGGGAAATTCGCCATATTCACATGCTTCTGGGGTACCAGTAGTGATGGTACATTAACGTGTACTATAGTGCATACACCATTCCACAAAGGGGGCAGTGTGTGATACTCCTTGTCTCCACAGGCCCAGTAATGGTCCATTACTACTGCTGTTCCTGCTCCCCCCTCAGGTAACTCCATCACGCTTTCACAGTTGGTATTGTATCCTACATCCACCTCTCCTTTATGTTGGTAGCATACCTTAGGCGCAGTTAAAGGCAGTATTGTTATTGGGTCTTCATCCTTCTCCATCCAAATGAGCATGGGTACGTACTTGATCCAAGTCATCCAACATCTATGGTTATGTCCATCAATAGTTGAAATATTTTCTCTTGTTACCATGTTGCTGCCAACCACTCCTATGTCCCATTTGTTGTTCATGTACACCTTCCCTGTTATTGTAATCAGTGGTCTTTCCCAACATCCGTTTTTACCAGGGACTTCAGTGGCATACCAATCACATGGTAGGTACTGCAGTGTTACTTTCTTTGTTTCTCCTTTTTCAGGACCACTTGTTATGTATCTGAATCCTTCAGCATGTAAACTGCTCTTGTGGTAACTCAAATAAGTATTGAGGAAGTTATTTTCATATGGGTATGTATCTCGTGTTTTCCACACCAGTTGCACCATTGTCCCTTGAAATCTTCCTTTCGTCTGGAACAGTGCCAGGTATATTATACATCGTGCTATTTTTCCATCTATCTCCGTAGCAACAAATGTTCGAGAAGCGCTCATGGCGTATGGGATCAATGAGCAAACGTAGCAGCTGTCTTCTGTTGTCTGCTTGCCTATTTTGGTCATGTGTTGGTACCACATGTTGTTAGAGACGTGTGCTGAATCTTGTACATAGTTGTCAATGCCTTTATTATCTGAGTATGTGCTGCGTTTAACTCTATTTTCCTGGTGTGGGGTTTTAATAGTACCACCTGACGTAACACCTGTTGCAGCTGGGGGTGGGAGTATATTAGGTTTGGGTACAGCAATAATATCAATAGCATAGCTGTACTGCCATACAGAGGCAGCCAAGAACCCGGTGATCATTAAAATCCCTATCAATTTTATTACAAATGCTAATTTCACCGGCATTTTGCTCTTACCTTGCTGCAGTCCGGCAGCTTATTCTTGCGACGTTACAGTTGCCCGCCTGAAAATTCTTAATATGCTCGTTATTAAGGTTAGTTATTAAGCTCTCCCTATCAAGTAGTCATTCAGTGCCCAGGCGAAGAGCTGTTCCCACGCCCATCTAAGCGATCTATCTCTTAGGGCAGGCAAGTATGGTTGGAGGTGGGGCATTGAATGTTCTATGGCCAAGAGGAATGCTGTGTAGTAGACAAGTACCCTCCTTCCTTTCAGGTACGTTGGCCGTTTTATTTCATATACAAATTGGTGTGACAATTCTTCCAGGTAATTATCGTCTGAGGGTACCATCTACTCCTGGGCAGTGAATTAGTTAGTTATCTACTTTCTTATCAGTACAATAATACGCTTTACCTGCATGTGCGAGAGAAAAGAAAGAGAACATTCAGGTGTTTACATGTGTATATGTGCAAAACAATGTCCTTCAGTTCAGTTATTACTACAGTGGGTAGGGGGTCAATGGGCAGAGGGTTTGGGGCTCAGGCTGGCGGGAGTCTCTTTACCCTTTGATCGTGTAACCATGGGGTGGGCGGTATGGGGATCACCCCTTTCTTTTCTAATAGTTGTCTCTGGGGAATCTGGGGGGTGGCAGGGTATGGGGACACTTAGGCTGTTAGTTGTGGGAGAAGTCTCTTCCTCCGTTGGTGACGCTGTTGTTGTTCTTCCTGTGGCCCTGTCGGTGGCGCTGGGGCGGGTCTGGAGTTTGTAGATCTTTACGTCGTGTAGGTGGTTCCAAGCACGTTTGTCCTGTAACTTTACTGCTCTCGTTGATACCTCTTCTACCAGATGGGGGCCAGTGAATCGTGGACTGTTCCACTTTCTGTTGAAATTGCGAAGTAGTACGTGGTCACCTTTAGCAACTTTGCACAGTCTTTCTTTTTCCAATTCTTTATCCACGTCTTCTTGTTGGTCGCTGTTAGACCCGCCCCGCGTGCGCTCGAGCTGTTGAGACACAAACACTACACTAGTAATCAAAGAAGACACATATTGGTACATTTCATCACCAAGAACACTCGCAGTACTCTCGTGGTCAGTAAATGCTCTTGATGTTGGCGTTAGGGGAAGGCGCATTTCATGTCCGGTAACCACCTCGTGAGGGGTGAGGTGGTGGTCGGACCCTGGTCTATTCCTTAGCTCAAATAGGGCTAATGGAAGGCAATATAACCAACTCTTCTTTGTTGTTTGCTGTATCTTTGCAATTGCCTCCTTTAATAGGCCGTTCAGGCGTTCACATACACCGTTGGCCTGTGGGTGGTATGCACATGCAAATTTATGCTTGATGTTCAGCAAGGATGTAATGTGCTGGAACATTTCGTTTGCGAAATGTGGGCCATTGTCTGACCTTAATACCTCACACACTCCCCACCTAGGGAAGACCTCCCTCACTAGGAATTTAGCTGCTCTAAATGCATCTGGGTGTGAACAGGGCCCTGCTTCAATCCACCTCGAAAATGGGCATACTACTACAATCATATACCTATTTCCTTGACATACGTTGATCATATCAACATAGTCAATATGGAGATGTCGGAACGGTCCCTCTGGCCGGGGTATAGTACCTCTTATCACCTTCAGAGTGTGGCCGGCCGTAAACTGTTGGCATGTGAGACAGTTGCTGATAAAATTTGACACATGAGAATTTAACTCGGGGCAGAACCAGTCTTCCCTAATTCGTGCTGCAATTACTTCATTGCCTGTGTGGGCTGGGTAATGTAGTTGGCTCAGGGCGGTGTTCAAAAGTGCCAATGGTATTACAACCTTTCCAGTGTCACCCTGGCGTCATAGTGCGTCGGTTGGTGACATTGTGCATCCTCTTTTTACCCATATTTCTTTTTCGGCCATTGGTGCAGCCGCTTGTAGCTCCATAATCTCTGTGGCTGGAAGATGGGTGTACCCTTCTCTTATCAACATCTCCTTAGCCATTCCCCTCCCTCTCCCTCTCTGTGACTCTGGGGGGTTCCATATCTCACCAAAGTATGCAGCATACTTCGCATGTGCGTCTGCTGCTGCATTCCCTTTTGAGATGTGATCTTCGCCATTGGTGTGTGCGGTGCATTTCACTAAAGCTAATTCTTGGGGGTCATTTATTGCTTCAATTAGTTCAGCCAATAGGAGGGCATGTTGCACTGGAGTGCCATCAGCTCTCCTAAACCCTCTTCTTCTCCATTTCGACAGCCCTGAGTGGACAGTGGATGTAACATACGCGCTGTCGGAGTATATGGTCACTCGTTTGTCAAAGCTTTCCTTCAACGCCAAGATCAGTGCAACTAATTCCGCTGCTTGAGCGGAGTAATGCTGTGGTAATTGTACACATTTCATGGCCACACACACCGGTACCTCCATCATTTTTACCACTGCTGCCCCAGTCCTCCTTACACCGTCCCTTTGGTCGATAGTTGATGACCCATCAATGAACAAGAGCTCACCTCCCTCTAGCGCGTTTTCTTCAACCTTTCTAGTACATGAGTACATGTCAGTTATTTGCGTACAGTCGTGGGCATAATCTCCCTCCTCAATTACTTCTGCTAGGAACCTTGCAGGGTTGACCGTGCTACATCTAACAATTGATAGTTCAGCTCTGGATAAGATGATCTCATAACCTGATGCCCTTTGCGTGGTTAGGGTGGACTTAGGTTTATTCAATATGGCTAATAGTGCATGTTCCACAAACAGTGTAGTTGGGCACCCCATGGTTATTTCTGATGCTTTCTCTACCGCAAAAGCAGCTGCGGCGAGACCTTGTTCGCAAGGGAGATGACCTAGCATCACAGGATCTAAGTGGCCGCTGTTAAATGCTACTGGTTTGTAGCCCATGCTTGTTTTTTGGGCCTACACTGCTTTCATTACTGCTGAGTCGCAATGTGAAAATATAAAAAATTGTCGCTCATAGTCTGGGGATGCCAGTACCGGAGCATTTGATATCGCATCTTTCAACTCATCAAAAGCCTCTTTCATTTCCATTGTCCACCTCAGCTTTTTCTCCTCTTTATTAGCTTCCTTTAACGCCTCAAGCAGGGGCCCTATGTATGAACTGTAATCAAATACCCATGCTCTACAGTAGTTGCATAGACCCAGGAACTGCTGCAGTTCCCTCACTGTTTGTGGCACTGGTGTGTTTGAAATGGCCTGTACTCTTTGTGGTGCAATCTTTCTTCCATGTTGGGATATGAGCTGACCAATGTAAAGTACCTGTTCTTGACAGTACTGTAACTTTTCCATGTCTACCTTGTAACCTTTCTCAGCCAATATTGTCAACATCTTTAATGAGTCCTCTCTGCATGTTCTTTCGTTTGTACTGCAAATTATTATGTCATCGACATACTGCAACACTGTGCTTTCCACTTCAATGTTACCCAAATCCATCTGTATTACTCTGTTGAAAATTGAGGGTGATTCGCAATACCCTTGTGGCAATCTGGTGTGTTTCCACTTTGTGTTTCTGTAAGTGAAGCTTGTCAGATCTTGTGAGTCTGGGTGCAATGGTATTGAGAAGAATGCATTTTTAAGGTCGATCACTGTAAATCGTGATGCTTCTGCTGGAATGCCACACAATATTGTGGCCGGGTTTGCTGCTATGGGATACTCTGGTTCTACTATGTTGTTCAAGGGCCTGAGATCCTGTATGAAGCGCCAGGAACCCCCATTAGCCTTGCGCACTGGGTATACAGCCGTGTTACATGGTGATTCTGAGGGGACCAATATGCCATTATTTATAAGGGCCGTTATGGTTTCATATATGCCCTCATCTGCCTCTTTTGATAGTGGGTACTGTTTCACTCTGGGGAGTATTGCACCTTTTTTCAATTTTATCCTTACTCCCCCTATACTTTTTATGCACCCCACGTCATAGGGGCTAGTAGTCCACAGTGATGTGGGTACCTTTGTCATATCCTCCTTAAAGAAGGGGACTGGGGTGCATGCGGGTGCCTCAAGTGCCATTGCAATTTTCTGTGCTACTTGTTTGTACGCCACTCTTAGCCATATTTCCACAATCATCATAAACACCATTTCACCTTCCTCCTTTTCTTCTGAGAACAGCTCCTCATCTGACACCTGGGTGAGTCTACATCCTTCCGCTAGTGCTATCACTGCCTTCCATGCCCTTCCTTCTCTGTCTTGGGCATGTACAGCAATGTAATCAGCTGTTGCTATAATGCTCTCAATGTCCACTGGAACCACCTTTCCTTCTGGCTCATTGACTGGTGTTTCTGGTCTGAACAGATAGGCTGCTGGCCTCCTCCACATTTTTCCCTCTATCCCTGGCATCCATGCAAATGCCATGTCTGTCCCGTGCTGGAAGAGCTCGCCATCTACTGGCTCCGCCCTAATCGCTGTTTGTCTGCAGTATGCTTGCATAATCTGTCGTGCTGTGAGCATGTTAATCCCTGGAGTGGAGCAAATTATGCCGTCCTCAGTAAATGAGATCGTCATATTCAACCTGTTCATTATGTCTCTCCCCAGTATATTTACTGGTGAGGCACTATAATATAGAAGTGGGACTGACAGGTCATAATCTCCTATAGATAAGGGATTGTTATCAGTAAAAGGAACCAACCCTTTAGCCCCAGAGAATCCTTGGATGTTCATGGCTTCGCCTGACATCTTAAATTTACCCTCCCTTATGCAAGACCGGGTCGCCCCGGTGTCAACAAGGAATGATAACTTTTTGTCACCTATGGTTACCTCTATGCGTGGTTCCTCCGCACTATTAGGTGTTACTGACAGGATGGGACACACCAAGGCCGTCTGTGGGCTGTCCTATTGAGGGTACAACGATTGACCATTTCCTGTGTAAGGGTTGTGTCCCAGGACTGTCACCCTACCCAGTTGTGTTTGTTGTACCTGGGGTTGTTGTGTTATCGCTACCTGTTGTTGTGGCAGTGAATGTGTCTGTGGCTGTTGTTGTGTTATTAGTTGTTGCTGTTCATTTCCCTGTTGCAACGTCTGCTGTTGCTGTATGCCCTGCTGTTCCTGTGTGGGCCTTGGTTGTCCCTATTCACTCCATGATGGTGTTCCTGGTCTTACTCTACACGTGCGTGACATGTGCCCTAATAATCCACAACTCCAACACACCGGTGGTTCCCTACTCTGCCATGGAAAGCTCCCTGTGTTGTCCTGGTATACTGGTTGCCCTGTGGGATAGGAATTTCTAAGTCCTCCTACCTGCTGTTGGGTATTATATCCGTATCCTCTCCCTCTCATAATTCCTCCTCTCCCCCTGTTGTAATTATAATACCCAGCTCCTGGCATTGGGTATCCTCCTCCCATGTTGGTCGTGTATGGTTGGAGTGGCGGCACCTGTTGTGTTATAGTCTGTGAAGGTGGTATTTGGGAGGGATCTTGTGCAGCCACTACTTGTGTGGGGCTTTGGGTCATTGTTGTAGGCGTAGTTATTAGTGCCCCTTCCATTGTGTATTTAGTAAGCTTTTTCTGTACTAGTTTAGCCTCTTCCGTTTTCCTGTCCTCTTCCTTCTGTTTCATTTTTCCTTGCCATGTCCTGCAATGATGCACTATAGTCAGTTGTATTTCTGGCCATGCTTTTGCTTCCATTCCCACTACTTTCTTCAGTTGTTTCTGAACTCCTTCCGGGAGCCCTTGTACTAGTATATGATAAAATATTGCGGGTGTTTTGTCCCATTGTTCTCTAGTTTCCATGCGCCACTTCTCTTGGATTTCCTGGATATAATCAACAGGATCTTCGTTCTCACGCATCTTGCGGGAGGTAATTGCTCCTATGTCTGATGTGTCTGGGTACTGTACCCTCAGTGCCTGCCATAGTGCATGTCTGCAGTTTGCGAATGGTGCCCCATCACGCGATGTGTTTGTTATTGTTACCCTAGGGAATCCCGCTCTCTTCCAAATGTCATCCGCTGCATCCCCTAATATCGATATTAGAAGGCCCTTCACATCTCCTACTGCCAGTTTCTGTCCTGTGGAGTGTTTTTCCATTTCATATATCCACTTACCCGCACCTCCACTTAATGATGGGAGCCTGCATTTTATATTTTCTTTGTCTGTATGCTTCCAAGGGACATACTGTGGCCTAAAACCTCCCCTCTCCAGAAGTGGCATTAAGTTATGTCTCGTTTTACCCTTTGTGTTCCATAAAATCCAGTCCTCACACCCTTCCTCTTCTTCCCTTTCTTCTACATCGTCAATTTCATCCGTATTTCCCCTGCTCGTAACTCTTTCTTCTCCATCTTTTCCCCTTCTTCCATCATTTCCTGTATTTAATGTGGGCATGTGTACTCGCCTTTCCTGTCTGCGTCTAGGGAGGTCCCTAAGCCGACATGCATAGGGTGTCAGTCCGTCTGTGAAAGGCACAAGTTTTATTGTGCGTAACGAGCGTGAGGTGGTTGAGCATGTAGGGTGCGATGGGAGAGGGCGTGATGGGGACGGTGCGGCCTCATGTGTCTGTCTTTCCGCTATTCCTTGCTCATCCTCCTCACTTCTCTCCAGCTCATCCTTTCTCCTACGGATCCATGGCGAGTCTGTGTTGGTCCGGGTGATGTATAGTTTATCTAGGCTTTCCCTTTCACTGTTTCTTCCTTCCTTCTCCACTCTTTCTCCTTCCTCACTACAAAAGTCAGTCATAAACGGCACCCCCCACTCGGTCTTTTTCCCCTTTATTGTTACTGTTTGTAAGTCTATTAGGTCCAGTTCTCCTTTTTCTCCTTTATCAACCGCTCCCCTTTGCGCTGATGTTGTTGCTACTTCTGTGTCTTTATATACATCCCCCCATACTTCACTCTCCCTTCTCCTATCTTCTCTTTCTCCTTCATTTCTCTCCTCCATCTCCCTACCATTTTCCTCCCTTTTCCTTTTTAATTCCTCCATTACTTCACTACTCATCTGTTCCAATATTCTTTCATCCTCTTTCTTCCTTTCCCATTTCACCCTTTCCCTTTCTAATATGCTCTCTATCACCCTCCCTTCTTCGTATTTCTTAGTCGTTTCTGATAGTAATCTCCTCTTCCACATTGCCATTTCTTTTTCTTTCTCTTCTTCTTCCCTTTTCTTTTCTCGCAGCACTGCTCTTGATACCCTTTCTGCTGCTGCTTTTACCCTTTCAGCTTCTCTCCTTTGCTCCTCAGTTCGTTCCCTTATTTTTTCCAATTCGTTCTTACCTTCTTTCCTTTTCCTCGCTCTCTCTCTTTCCTCCCTCTCGAGCTGTTTGATCAATTCATTCTGCTCATCCCTTAATTCTGCTAGTCGTTCCTCCAAAATCTCTTCCTTTTGCCGTAACAGCTCTTCCCCTCTCATTCCACTCTCCCTGGTATTATCCTCGTCTGTTTTCCTTACTACCTCCTTCTCTTCCCCTGTTAATGAACCTCGTAATTTTAATAGTATCTGTGCAGCTACCCACTCATCATTTCCTATTTCCACAGTTTGTTCTTCTCCAGTCCTCCCCTCCCCTGCTGGCATCTTCCTATGAGCCACATATGGTGGAGGGCTGTATGCCGGGTTCGAGTACCCCTCAGCCGCCCTTAACTGACCTCTTTCTATTTCTCCTAACTCCCTTAAAGGGTACAACCCCCCTCCCTCCGTTTTCACTCCCTTTGCTAGGGGTATATCATTGCTCGGTTCCTTTTTTATTTCATTTGATGTATTATTCTTTTCTCCTCCCTCTTGTCCGTTCCCCGTGTTCTTTGGGTCTTCACTCCCCTTTTTCCCATCCTCTCCTTCCTCCTTAATCTCTTTTTCTTCCGGTATTTCCTCCACAGTGAACATTCCATTTGGTCCTGGTCGGGACCCTTGGAACATCCTCCATAAGTTAAACACCTCCACGTGGTGTGCCAACTTCTTCCGTTTGTATGTATTATGCAGATGGTTTAGTAGTGAATGTTGGGCATATGGATCGAAGCTACCATTAGGCGGCCACGGTGTTATCATTTTGTTGTCCGTCCCCTGGGTCCATTCTATACTATACTTAATCAGTTTCTCCCTATGGGGTGACAGTGTTGTACATATGTGCTGTAGTGGGGTAGTGAGGGTTTTCCCCCACCCTCCCGATCCTGTCCCGTATGACATAGTAGCGCTCCACTTGTTACCCTTCCCCTATTTGGTAGCGGTTATCTCACTAGCAGTTTACAGTATACAGCCTTATATCGTTACCTGGCCCCGTAAGTTTGGGGACTTGCGATAGTCCGCTAAGGAAAATTATAAAAATATAGTATTTACATTTCTATATTTTCTTCTGTCTTTCTTCCTTTACACGACACCCTTACGGCCCCCTGCGGCCGAGGCGCACGTAGCCCCCTGCAGCTGCGTGCCCCTTATGACGTTTTTATACAGTCGTCCTATTTTCACTTGCTCCTCCTCCTTCTTCTACACTTGCCGTGGCCGGCGCTCTCCGTGCGCAGCCACGTCCCCCGTTTCACCTTTCCCCGATCAACTCATTACCATTTGTCTCCGTTTCCACTCCCTTACCACAGTTCTCTTCCCCACCACTCTCAGAAAGAAAGATGCCTTGTGCTCGGGATATCCTATGAAAGCCCTACTGGTGACGTCACCGATCTCTTCGAGCTACTGGTAAGTTCTTCATATATTCTTTAAGTTCAAAATATACTTGCAATCTACCCCCGTTAACCTCACAGCTGTCTTCCTGTCACTCCTGGAACAAGGTAATCAATAATATAATCGGACTGCGTACACGGCGTCGCCTCGCGTGTGATACGCCCCTCGACAGGAGGGCTTAACCAGCCAATTATCTTCCGTATTGGGCAACTAACTAGCTACCGCCTACAGGGAAACGTCATCTACCTATCGAGTTTCTTGCTCGAACAATAGGGATCCTCATCTACTCATTGATCAATAAATGCCAAATCGTAGGAAACCACACACACACACACACCCTTACACGTAGTCGCGACCTAGGCCAATCAGTGTCTACGAGCGGCCGCACGTGATGTTTTCGTGCTCCGCCCCCCCCTCGCGTAACGTAGCCGACTGCTCTCACACTTGTTCGGCTACCATTCATTCCATTGCCAACACTAAATTGTCAAACCTTCGTCGCACACCTGTGCAACACCTCCCACCTCCCGTATTTAATTCCTCCCCCCTCCCTCACAATTTCACATTGCTTGTTGTGCATGGCATGCTCACCATGTTCTCTTGATGCGGGGCCGCTCGACTGCGTGCACCCCTCCAAGCGGCTCGCCACCTCCCCTCGTCTGGACCACGTCTGGACACTCGCCAACCGCGGGCGGGATACTTCTCAACCGGCTCCCGAGGGCCAATATCCGGATTGCGCTGTCCGGTCTTCTCGCAGCTCCGCGATGGTCCTGTAGTCCTCAGAAGGGGGCAATGGCAAAGGGGGCCGCGCCGCCGGGCCTCCTCGCAACGCGATTACCTGGAAAAAGTAAAAATAAAAAAGCAGATCTTAAACAGATCTCAGCAGTGCCTCCAACTTGTCGGGGGGGAAATTCTGCCGGGGTCGGCCGGACCGTCCGCAGACCTCTGGGCAGGGAGGCCCCAACTCCTCCCGTATATCCCAAAAGAGATAGAGTATGAGACACACGCAAGAAGCAAGGTGACTCTGCTGTTTATTAGACAAAACGGCAGGGATGGGTCAAGGAGCGTACGCGTCCGTCCTGACACACACACAATCGTGGGGCTCGCAGGCCCTTTTTACCTTAGTATGACGCGCTACTTGCGTCACTTGGAAAGTTTTAGCAAAAACCTATCTCCACTCTGGATTGGTTACTCGAGTGGTAGGGTTAGTATAGCGCACATATAGAGAACGGTGTTAGTGGCTGAGAGTTAGTCAGGTGGTATACCTGGGCTGTCCCTTCAATTTGATACATGAAAATTGTTACATGAAGACCTCTGAGGATTGGTCAATGTGAATGGCGTCAGTGATAAGAACCCCATGTTCTAATTGGTCCGCTCGCGAGCCTCCCAGTCTGGGACTATCGCTGTTCCCAGCTCGCGGTGCACCTGTCATTTGCAACAATGTTTTAATATGGGTAGGTGTAAACAATGTGAGGATTTATTCATATGTTGGGAGGTAGAATACTCCCACTGCTGCAGATGTCCAAATGAGTCTTTTAATTGTATCTGCCTGTGTCTCGAAACGTGGGGTTCAGGCGTCTCCTTCCTCCTGGGCTTGGCATCTTGTCAGGTTTGACTTTGTCACGTGAGGTGGCACCGTGTTTGAGGCAAAATTCAACACAATTAATATTGTTTTTCCTACTGTGTGCCTGGTTTATCTTGCAGGTGCGACCTTGGCGTTGGCTTGCAGCGTGCGAGATTGCAACATCGTGCCCTTGGCGGTGTGCTTTCGCCGGGCTCATTTTGCAGGGTCAGCAACCCAGTTCTTGCTCACTCAATGTTCATGGAAGCATTTGCCTGCGGCCTACTTGGGCCTGGTGCATAGGTGGAACCGTTTGATGCAGGGCGCTTTAGGTTACGGTATCATATTGCTTTATCCTCAGTATCGTGTCCCCGTTATATTCTTCATTATGGTACATGGCTCTTAGAAGAAGCGTGAGCAAGCCTTTTTTATATAAGTTCATGATGCGTCTTGCGTTTCTGCATTTTGAGAGCCTATGTGGAAAATAATAAAGATGTACGTCCGTGAGTATGTCTGTCGCCTACGTCATAGCACTGAGTATATTCTTCGTGTAGATTGGTGCGGGAGTGTCCGGTGTGTATATTTGCACAGGTGTGCTGACCGTTGGCTAGGTCGTCATGGCATCTCTAACGACGTGTAGGTTCAGTCGAGTAGGTCCGTGCCGCAGGTGTCGGCATGGACAGGGCGGGCTGCTGGGCAGGTAGATGGGCACACACGTATGTTCCTGTACCAGGGTATTTGGTCGTCCGGTAGATAGGCAAACTCCTCTCGTGGCGGGTGTCTGGGCCGTGATCCTCTAGGCCAAGCGCGAGAGGGGAAGGGCGGGAGCCTGTTCTTCCATTCTCCCACTTCAGTCCCCCCTCTGGTCGACTTGTCGACCACAAACATATCCTTTTCTTTATCTCCTCTTACTCTCCATATTTTAGTTATTCCTCCCAAATGTCCATAGTGGTTAACATGGTCTTCAAATGACCAATACACATATTCACATGTTCCTCCAGGAGTGCAGTATACCCATTTCCCTATGTAGCTCCTTGGGTTTCTTGGGTTTTCGAGCTTCACATATGGTGGGTCCAGGTGGTTGGTGATGATCTGGTTGCGCAACTTCTCTCTCTCTTTTATTATTGTACCTGTGTGTTGGCCGTCATCTGTTGGCATCAAGAGGTGTATACCAACCATTTTGATCATCTCGTCTGTGGTGCGTGCCTTTCGGGCTTTCCAAAATCTTATTATGATCAATGTAGCTCCAGCCAGAATAGTACATCCAACTATAATCTTCAGTCCATCTGACAGCCACGATGGCATCCATGACCATAATATTGAAAATCAGCTATCATCCTTTTTCACACCTTTACTTTCATCCATCATTTTTGAGTGCATCTGGGCCAATTGTGATACAGCTTCCGTGAGTGTACCATTGTCAGCATCGTTAGCAGGAATGAATGTGCAGCATGATTGTCCTATCTTTGCGCAAACTCCTCCTTCCATTGCTGTGAGGAGGTCCAGTACATATCTGTTCTGTAGTGCAACCATTCTTACTGCTCCTAATTCCTCTTTTATTGCATTGAATCCATTTACTGTAGAGTTGATTGTCATCATTAGTTCCCACCTAGTTATCTGGAGCCATTTTGCGTTTGTGTAAGCCTGCAGTGCAGGATGTATTATTGAGGAGAAGAACATAGCTGCTCTGCTGAATAGTCTGTGTTCCGGCGGTATTGAGGTCAGTGCTGTTTCCGACCTTCCCCACAGGTAATTTCCTGTCAGAGGTTCTCCCTGTCTTTTCCTTCTGTTGAGGACAGTGTCGTTGCCGTTGCGTCTGTTCTCTGATCCTTTCCGAGGCTGTGCAGATCTCTTCTTCCTTTTGTTTCCTTCATCCATCTTGGGGAAATTCGCCATATTCACATGCTTCTGGGGTACCAGAAGTGATGGTACATTAACGTGTACTATAGTGCATACACCATTCCACAAAGGGGGCAGTGTGTGATACGCCTTGTCTCCACAGGCCCAGTAATGGTCCATTACTACTGCTGTTCCTGCTTCCCCCTCAGGTAACTCCATCACGCTTTCACAGTTGGTATTGTATCCTACATCCACCTCTCCTTTATGTTGGTAGCATACCTTAGGCGCAGTTAAAGGCAGTATTGTTATTGGGTCTTCATCCTTCTCCATCCACGTGAGCATGGGTACGTACTTGATCCAAGTCATCCAACATCTATGGTTGTGTCCATCAATAGTTGAAATATTTTCTCTTGTTACCATGTTGCTGCCAACCACTCCTATGTCCCATTTGTTGTTCATGTACACCTTCCCTGTTATTGTAATCAGTGGTCTTTCCCAACATCCGTTTTTACCAGGGACTTCAGTGGCGTACCAATCACATGGTAGGTACTGCAGTGTTACTTTCTTTGTTTCTCCTTTTTCAGGACCACTTGTTATGTATCTGAATCCTTCAGCATGTAAACTGCTCTTGTGGTAACTCAAATAAGTATTGAGGAAGTTATTTTCATATGGGTATGTATCTCGTGTTTTCCACACCAGTTGCACCATTGTCCCTTGAAATCTTCCTTTCGTCTGGAACAGTGCCAGGTATATTATACATCGTGCTATTTTTCCATCTATCTCCGTAGCAACAAATGTTCGAGAAGTGCTCATGGCGTATGGGATCAATGAGCAAACGTAGCAGCTGTCTTCTGTTGTCTGCTTGCCTATTTTGGTCATGTGTTGGTACCACATGTTGTTAGAGACGTGTGCTGAATCTTGTACATAGTTGTCAATGCCTTTATTATCTGAGTATGTGCTGCGTTTAACTCTATTTTCCTGGTGTGGGGTTTTACTAGTACCACCTGACGTAACACCTGTTGCAGCTGGGGGTGGGGGTATATTAGGTTTGGGTACAGCAATAATATCAATAGCATAGCTGTACTGCCATACAGAGGCAGCCAAGAACCCGGTGATCATTAAAATCCCTATCAATTTTATTACAAATGCTAATTTCACCGGCATTTTGCTCTTACCTTGCTGCAGTCCGGCAGCTTATTCTTGCGACGTTACAGTTGCCCGCCTGAAAATTCTTAATATGCTCGTTATTAAGGTTAGTTATTGTTATTAAGCTCTCCCTATCAAGTAGTCATTCAGTGCCCAGGCGAAGAGCTGTTCCCACGCCAATCTAAGCGATCTATCTCTTAGGGCAGGCAAGTATGGTTGGAGGTGGGGCATTGAATGTTCTATGGCCAAGAGGAATGCTGTGTAGTAGACAAGTACCCTCCTTCCTTTCAGGTACGTTGGCCGTTTTATTTCATATACAAATTGGTGTGACAATTCTTCGAGGTAATTATCGTCTGAGGGTACCATCTACTCCTGGGCAGTGAATTAGTTAGTTATCTACTTTCTTATCAGTACAATAATACGCTTTACCTGCATGTGCGAGAGAAAAGAAAGAGAACATTCAGGTGTTTACATGTGTATATGTGCAAAACAATGTCCTTCAGTTCAGTTATTACTACAGTGGGTAGGGGGTCAATGGGCAGAGGGTTTGGGGCTCAGGCTGGCGGGAGTCTCTTTACCCTTTGATCGTGTAACCATGGGGTGGGCGGTATGGGGATCACCCCTTTCTTTTCTAATAGTTGTCTCTGTTGAATCTGGGGGGTGGCAGGGTATGGGGACACTTAGGCTGTTAGTTGTGGGAGAAGTCTCTTCCTCCGTTGGTGACGCTGTTGTTGTTCTTCCTGTGGCCCTGTCGGTGGCGCTGGGGCGGGTCTGGAGTTTGTAGATCCTTACGTCGTGTAGGTGGTTCCAAGCACGTTTGTCCTGTAACTTTACTGCTCTCGTTGATACCTCTTCTACCAGATGGGGGCCAGTGAATCGTGGACTGTTCCACTTTCTGTTGAAATTGCGAAGTAGTACGTGGTCACCTTTAGCAACTTTGCACAGTCTTTCCTTTTCCAATTCTTTATCCACGTCTTCTTGTTGGTCGCTGTTAGACCCGCCCCGCGTGCGCTTGAGCTGTTGAGACACAAAAACTACACTAGTAATCAAAGAAGACACATATTGGTACATTTCATCACCAAGAACACTCGCAGTACTCTCGTGGTCAGTAAATGCTCTTGATGTTGGCGTTAGGGGAAGGCGCATTTCACGTCCGGTAACCACCTCGTGAGGGGTGAGGTGGTGGTCGGACCCTGGTCTATTCCTTAGCTCAAATAGGGCTAATGGAAGGCAATATAACCAACTCTTCTTTGTTGTTTGCTGTATCTTTGCAATTGCCTCCTTTAATAGGCCGTTCAGGCGTTCACATACACCGTTGGCCTGTGGGTGGTATGCACATGCAAATTTATGCTTGATGTTCAGCAAGGATGTAATGTGCTGGAACATTTCGTTTGCGAAATGTGGGCCATTGTCTGACCTTAATACCTCACACACTCCCCACCTAGGGAAGACCTCCCTCACTAGGAATTTAGCTGCTCTAAATGCATCTGGGTGTGAACAGGGCCCTGCTTCAATCCACCTCGAAAATGGGCATACTACTACAATCATATACCTATTTCCTTGACATACGTTGATCATATCAACATAGTCAATAGGGAGATGTCGGAACGGTACCTCTGGCCGGGGTATAGTACCTCTTATCACCTTCAGAGTGTGGCCGGCCGTAAACTGTTGGCATGTGAGACAGTTGCTGATAAAATTTGACACATGAGAATTTAACTCGGGGCAGAACCAGTCTTCCCTAATTCGTGCTGCTATTACTTCCTTGCCTGTGTGGGCTGGGTAATGTAGTTGGCTCAGGGCGGTGTTCAAAAGTGCCAATGGTATTACAACCTTTACAGTGTCACCCTGGCGCCATAGTGCATCGGTTGGTGACATTGTGCATCCTCGTTTTACCCATATTTCTTTTTCGGCCATTGGTGCAGCCGCTTGTAGCTCCATAATCTCTGTGGCTGGGAGATGGGTGTACCCTTCTCTTATCAACATCTCCTTAGCCATTCCCCTCCCTCTCCCTCTCTGTGACTCTGGGGGGTTCCATATCTCACCAAAGTATGCAGCATACTTCGCATGTGCGTCTGCTGCTGCATTCCCTTTTGAGATGTGATCTTCGCCATTGGTGTGTGCGGTGCATTTCACTAAAGCTAATTCTTGGGGGTCATTTATTGCTTCAATTAGTTCAGCCAATAGGAGGGCATGTTGCACTGGAGTGCCATCAGCTCTCCTAAACCCTCTTCTTCTCTATTTCGACAGCCCTGAGTGGACAGTGGATGTAACATACGCGCTGTCGGAGTATATGGTCACTCGTTTGTCAAAGCTTTCCTTCAACGCCAAGATCAGTGCAACTAATTCCGCTGCTTGAGCGGAGTAATGCTGTGGTAATTGTATACATTTCATGGCCACACACACCGGTACCTCCATCATTTTTACCACTGCTGCTCCAGTCCTCCTTACACCGTCCCTTTGGTCGATAGTTGATGACCCATCAATGAACACGAGCTCACCTCCCTCTAGCGCGTTTTCTTCAACCTTTCTAGTACATGAGTACATGTCAGTTATATGCGTACAGTCGTGGGCATAATCTCCCTCCTCAATTACTTCTGCTAGGAACCTTGCAGGGTTGACCGTGCTACATCTAACAATTGATAGTTCAGCTCTGGATAAGATGATCTCATAACCTGATGCCCTTTGCGTGGTTAGGGTGGACTTAGGTTTATTCAATATGGCAAATAGTGCATGTTCCACAAACAGTGTAGTTGGGCACCCCATGGTTATTGCTGATGCTTTCTCTACCGCAAAAGCAGCTGCGGCGAGACCTTGTTCGCAAGGGAAATGACCTAGCATCACAGGATCTAAGTGGCCGCTGTAAAATGCTACTGGTTTGTAGCCCATGCTTGTTTTTTGGGCCAACACTGCTTTCATTACTGCTGAGTCGCAATGTGAAAATATAAAAAATTGTCGCTCATAGTCTGGGGATGCCAGTACCGGAGCAGTTGATATCGCATCTTTCAACTCATCAAAAGCCTCTTTCATTTCCATTGTCCACCTCAGCTTTTTCTCCCCTTTATTAGCTTCCTTTAACGCCTCAAGCAGGGGCCCTATGTATGAACTGTAATCAAATACCCATGCTCTACAGTAGTTGCATAGACCCAGGAACTGCTGCAGTTCCCTCACTGTTTGTGGCACTGGTGTGTTTGAAATGGCCTGTACTCTTTGTGGTGCAATCTTTCTTCCATGTTGGGATATGAGCTGACCAATGTAAAGTACCTGTTCTTGACAGTACTGTAACTTTTCCATGTCTACCTTGTAACCTTTCTCAGCCAATATTGTCAACATCTTTAATGAGTCCTCTCTGCATGTTCTTTCGTTTGTACTGCAAATTATTATGTCATCGACATACTGCAACACTGTGCTTTCCACTTCAATTTCACCCAAATCCATCTGTATTACTCTGTTGAAAATTGAGGGTGATTCGCAATACCCTTGTGGCAATCTGGTGTGTTTCCACTTTGTGTTTCTGTAAGTGAAGCTTGTCAGATCTTGTGAGTCTGGGTGCAATGGTATTGAGAAGAATGCATTTTTAAGGTCGATCACTGTAAATCGTGATGCTTCTGCTGGAATGCCACACAATATTGTGGCCGGGTTTGCTCCTATGGGATACTCTGCTTCTACTATGTTGTTCAAGGGCCTGAGATCCTGTTTGAAGCGCCAGGAACCCCCATTATCCTTGCGCACTGGGTATACAGCCGTGTTACATGGTGATTCTGAGGGGACCAATATGCCATTATTTATAAGGGCCGTTATGGTTTCATATATGCCCTCATCTGCCTCTTTTGATAGTGGGTACTGTTTCACTCTGGGGAGTATTGCACCTTTTTTCAATTTTATCCTTACTCCCCCTATACTTTTTATGCACCCCACGTCATAGGGGCTAGTAGTCCACAGTGATGTGGGTACCTTTGTCATATCCTCCTTAAAGAAGGGGACTGGGGTGCATGCGGGTGCCTCAAGTGCCATTGCAATTTTCTGTGCTACTTGTTTGTACGCCACTCTTAGCCATATTTCCACACTCATCATAAACACCATTTCACCTTCCTCCTTTTCTTCTGAGAACAGCTCCTCATCTGACACCTGGGTGAGTCTACATCCTTCCGCTAGTGCTATCACTGCCCTCCATGCCCTTCCTTCTCTGTCTTGGGCATGTACAGCAATGTAATCAGCTGTTGCTATAATGCTCTCAATGTCCACTGGAACCACCTTTCCTTCTGGCTCATTGACTGGTGTTTCTGGTCTGAACAGATAGGCTGCTGGCCTCCTCCACATTTTTCCCTCTATCCCTGGCATCCATGCAAATGCCATGTCTGTCCCGTACTTGTCCGCAGTATGCTTGCATAATCTGTTGTGCTGTGAGCATGTTAATCCCTGGAGTGGAGCAAATTATGCCGTCCTCAGTAAATGAGATCGTCATATTCAACCTGTTCATTATGTCTCTCCCCAGTATATTTACTGGTGAGGCACTATAATATAGAAGTGGGACTGACAGGTCATAATCTCCTATAGATAAGGGAATGTTATCAGTAAAAGGAACCAACCCTTTAGCCCCAGAGAATCCTTGGGTGTTCATGGCTTCGCCTGACATCTTAAATTTACCCTCCCTTATGCAAGACCGGGTCGCCCCGGTGTCAACAAGGAATGATAACTTTTTGTCACCTATCGTTACCTCTATGCGTGGTTCCTCCGCACTATTAGGTGTTACTGACAGGATGGGACACACCAAGGCCGTCTGTGGGCTGTCCTATTGAGGGTACAACGATTGACCATTTCCTGTGTAAGGGTTGTGTCCCAGGACCGTCACCCTACCCAGTTGTGTTTGTTGTACCTGGGGTTGTTGTGTTATCGCTACCTGTTGTTGTGGCAGTGAATGTGTCTGTGGCTGTTGTTGTGTTATTAGTTGTTGCTGTTCATTTCCCTGTTGCAACGTCTGCAGTTGCTGTATGCCCTGCTGTTCCTGTGTGGGCCTTGGTTGTCCCTGTTCACTCCATGATGGTGTTCCTGGTCTTACTCTACACGTGCGTGACATGTGCCCTAATAATCCACAACTCCAACACACCGGTGGTTCCCTACTCTGCCATGGAAAGCTCCCTGTGTTGTTCTGGTATACTGGTTGCCCTGTGGGATAGGAATTTCTAAGTCCTCCTACCTGCTGTTGGGTATTATATCCGTATCCTCTCCCTCTCATAATTCCTCCTCTCCCCCTGTTGTAATTATAATACCCAGCTCCTGGCATTGGGTATCCTCCTCCCATGTTGGTCGTGTATGGTTGGAGTGGCGGCACCTGTTGTGTTATAGTCTGTGAAGGTGGTATTTGGGAGGGATCTTGTGCAGCCACTACTTGTGTGGGGCTTTGGGTCATTGTTGTAGGCGTAGTTATTAGTGCCCCTTCCATTGTGTATTTAGTAAGCTTTTTCTGTACTAGTTTAGCCTCTTCCGTTTTCCTGTCCTCTTCCTTCTGTTTCATTTTTCCTTGCCATGTCCTGCAATGATGCACTATAGTCAGTTGTATTTCTGGCCATGCTTTTGCTTCCATTCCCACTACTTTCTTCAGTTGTTTCTGAACTCCTTCCGGGAGCCCTTGTACTAGTATATGATAAAATATTGCGGGTGTTTTGTCCCATTGTTCTCTAGTTTCCATGCGCCACTTCTCTTGGATTTCCTGGATATAATCAACAGAATCGTCGTTCTCACGCATCTTGCGGGAGGTAATTGCTCCTATGTCTGATGTGTCTGGGTACTGTACCCTCAGTGCCTGCCATAGTGCATGTCTGCAGTTTGCGAATGGTGCCCCATCATGCGATGTGTTTGTTATTGTTACCCCAGGGAATCCCGCTCTCTTCCAAATGTCATCCGCTGCATCCCCTAATATCGATATTAGAAGGCCCTTCACATCTCCTACTGCCAGTTTCTGTCCTGCGGAGTGTTTTTCCATTTCATATATCCACTTACCCGCACCTCCACTTAATGATGGGAGCCTGCATTTTATATTTTCTTTGTCTGTATGCTTCCAAGGGACATACTGTGGCCTAACCCCTCCCATCTCCCGAAGTGGCATTAAGTTATGTCTCGTTTTACCCTTTGTGTTCCATAAAATCCAGTCCTCACACCCTTCCTCTTCTTCCCTTTCTTCTACATCGTCAATTTCATCCGTATTTCCCCTGCTCGTAACTCTTTCTTCTCCATCTTTTCCCCTTCTTCCATCATTTCCTGTATTTAATGTGGGCATGTGTA
Organism: Ambystoma mexicanum; assembly: GCF_040938575.1. Classification (NCBI taxonomy): domain Eukaryota; kingdom Metazoa; phylum Chordata; class Amphibia; order Caudata; family Ambystomatidae; genus Ambystoma; species Ambystoma mexicanum. The sequence goes on along the minus strand of NC_090923.1, from coordinate 212,267,219 downwards.
TTCGCCTTTCCTGTCTGCGTCTAGGGAGGTCCCTAAGCCGACATGCATAGGGTGTCAGTCCGTCTGTGAAAGGCACACGTTTTATTGTGCATAACGAGCGTGAGGTGGTTGAGCATGTAGGCTGCGATGGGAGAGGGCGTGATGGGGACGGTGCGGCCTCATGTGTCTGTCTTTCCGCTATTCCTTGCTCATCCTCCTCACTTCTCTCCAGCTCATCCTTTCTCCTACGTATCCATGGCGAGTCTGTGTTGGTCCGGGTGTTCTTCCTTCCTTCTCCACTCTTTCTCCTTCCTCACTACAAAAGTCAGTCATAAACGGCACCCCCCACTCGGTCTTTTTCCCCTTTATTGTTACTGTTTGTAAGTCTATTAGGTCCAGTTCTCCTTTTTCTCCTTTATCAACCGCTCCCCTTTGCGCTGATGTTGTTGCTACTTCTGTGTCTTTATATACATCCCCCCATACTTCACTCTCCCTTCTCCTATCTTCTCTTTCTCCTTCATTTCTCTCCTCCATCTCCCTACCATTTTCCTCCCTTTTCCTTTTTAATTCCTCCATTACTTCACTACTCATCTGTTCCAATATTCTTTCATCCTCTTTCTTCCTTTCCCATTTCACCCTTTCCCTTTCTAATATGCTCTCTATCACCCTCACTTCTTCGTATTTCTTAGTCGTTTCTGATAGTAATCTCCTCTTCCACATTGCCATTTCTTTTTCTTTCTCTTCTTCTTCCCTTTTCTTTTCTCGCAGCACTGCTCTTGATACCCTATCTGCTGCTGCTTTTACCCTTTCAGCTTCTCTCCTTTGCTCCTCAGTTCGTTCCCTTATTTTTTCCAATTCGTTCTTACCTTCTTTCCTTTTCCTCGCTCTCTCTCTTTCCTCCCTCTCGAGCTGTTTGATCAATTCATTCTGCTCATCCCTTAATTCTGCTAGTCGTTCCTCCAAAATCTCTTCCTTTTGCCGTAACAGCTCTTCCCCTCTCATTCCACTCTCCCTGGTATTATCCTTGTCTGTTTTCCTTACTACCTCCTTCTCTTCCCCTGTTAATGAACCTCGTAATTTTAATAGTATCTGTGCAGCTACCCACTCATCATTTCCTATTTCCACAGTTTGTTCTTCTCCAGTCCTCCCCTCCCCTGCTGGTATCTTCCTATGAGCCACATTTGGTGGAGGGCTGTATGCCGGGTTCGAGTACCCCTCAGCCGCCCTTAACTGACCTCTTTCTATTTCTCCTAACTCCCTTAAAGGGTACAACCCCCCTCCCTCCGTTTTCACTCCCTTTGCTAGGGGTATATCATTGCTCGGTTCCTTTTTTATTTCATTTGATGTATTATTCTTTTCTCCTCCCTCTTGTCCGTTCCCCGTGTTCTTTGGGTCTTCACTCCCCTTTTTCCCATCCTCTCCTTCCTCCTTAATCTCTTTTTCTTCCGGTATTTCCTCCACAGTGAACATTCCATTTGGTCCTGGTCGGGACCCTTGGAACATCCTCCATAAGTTAAACACCTCCACGTGGTGTGCCAACTTCTTCCCTTTGTATGTATTATGCAGATGGTTTAGTAGTGAATGTTGGGCATATGGATCGAAGCTACCATTAGGCGGCCACGGTGTTATCATTTTGTTGTCCGTCCCCTGGGTCCATTCTATACTATACTTAATCAGTTTCTCCCTATGGGGTGACAGTGTTGTACATATGTGCTGTAGTGGGGTAGTGAGGGTTTTCCCCCACCCTCCCGATCCTGTCCCGTATGACATAGTAGCGCTCCACTTGTTACCCTTCCCCTATTTGGTAGCGGTTATCTCACTAGCAGTTTACAGTATACAGCCTTATATCGTTACCTGGCCCCGTAAGTTTGGGGACTTGCGATAGTCCGCTAAGGAAAATTATAAAAATATAGTATTTACATTTGTATATTTTCTTCTGTCTTTCTTCCTTTACACGATACCCTTACGGCCCCCTGCGGCCGAGGCGCACGTAGCCCCCTGCGGCTGCGTGCCCCTTATGACGTTTTTATACAGTCGTCCTATTTTCACTTGCTCCTCCTCCTTCTTCTACACTTGCCGTGGCCGGCGCTCTCCGTGCGCAGCCACGTCCCCCGTTTCACCTTTCCCCGATCAACTCATTACCATTTGTCTCCGTTTCCACTCCCTTACCACAGTTCTCTTTCCCACCACTCTCAGAAAGAAAGATGCCTTGTGCTCGGGATATCCTATGAAAGCCCTACTGGTGACATCACCGATCTCTTCGAGCTACTGGTAAGTTCTTCATATATTCTTTAAGTTCAAAATACACTTGCAATCTACCCCCGTTAACCTCACAGCTGTCTTCCTGTCACTCCTGGAACAAGGTAATCAATAATATAATCGGACTGCGCACACTGCGTCGCCTCGCATGTGATACGCCCCTCGACAGGAGGGCTTAACCAGCCAATTATCTTCCGTATTGGGCAACTAACTAGCTACCGCCTACAGGGAAACGTCATCTACCTATCGAGTTTCTTGCTCGAACAATAGGGATCCTCATCTACTCATTGATCAATAAATGCCAAATCGTGCCACACACACACACCCTTACACGTAGTCGCGACCTAGGCCAATCAGTGTCTACGAGCGGCCGCACGTGATGTTTTCGTGCTCCGCCCCCCCCTCGCGTAACGTAGTCGAGTGCTCTCACACTTGTTCGGCTACCATTCATTCCATTGCCAACACTAAATTGTCAAACCTTCGTCGCGCACCTGTGCAACACCTCCCACCTCCCGTATTTAATTCCTCCCCCCTCCCTCACAATTTCACATTGCTTGTTGTGCGTGGCATGCTCACCATGTTCTCTTGATGCGGGGCCGCTCGACTGCGTGCACCCCTCCAAGCGGCTCACCACCTCCCCTCGTCTGGACCACGTCTGGACACTCGCCAACCGCGGGCGGGATACTTCTCAACCGGCTCCCGAGGGCCAATATCCGGATTGCGCTGTCCGGTCTTCTCGCAGCTCCGCGATGGTCCTGTAGTCCTCAGAAGGGGGCAACGGCAGAGGGGGCCGCGCCGCCGGGCCTCCTCGCAACGCGATTACCTGGAAAAAGTAAAAATAAAAAAGCAGATCTTAAACAGATCTCAGCAGTGCCTCCAACTTGTCGGGGGGGAAATTCTGCCGGGGTCGGCCGGACCGTCAGCAGACCTCCGGGCAGGGAGGCCCCAACTCCTCCCGTATATCCCAAAAGAGATAGAGTATGAGACACACGCAAGAAGCAAGGTGACTCTGCTGTTTATTAGACAAAACGGCAGGGATGGGTCAAGGAGCGTACGCGCCCGTCCTGACACACACACAATCGTGGGGCTCGCAGGCCCTTTTTACCTTAGTATGACGCGCTACTTGCGTCACTTGGATTGGTTACTCGAGTGGTAGGGTTAGTATAGCGCACATATAGAGAACGGTGTTAGTGGCTGAGAGTTAGTCAGGTGGTATACCTGGGCTGTCCCTTCAATTTGATACATGAAAATTGTTACATGAAGACCTCTGAGGATTGGTCAATGTGAATGGCGTCAGTGATAAGAACCCCATGTTCTAATTGGTCCGCTCGCGAGCCTCCCAGTCTGGGACTATCGCTGTTCCCAGCTCGCGGTGCACCTGTCATTTGCAACAATGTTTTAATATGGGTAGGTGTAAACAATGTGAGGATTTATTCATATGTTGGGAGGTAGAATACTCCCACTGCTGCAGATGTCCAAATGAGTCTTTTAATTGTATCTGCCTGTGTCTCGAAACGTGGGATTCAGGCGTCTCCTTCCTCCTGGGCTTGGCATCTTGTCAGGTTTGACTTTGTCACGTGAGGTGGGACCGTGTTTGAGGCAAAATTCAACACAATTAATATTGTTTTTCCTACTGTGTGCCTGGTTTATCTTGCAGGTGCGACCTTGGCGTTGGCTGGCAGCGTGCGAGATTGCAACATCGTGCCCTTGGCGGTGTGCTTTCGCCGGGCTCATTTTGCAGGGTCAGCAACCCAGTTCTTGCTCACTCAATGTTCATGGAAGCTTTTGCCTGCGGCCTACTTTGGCCTGGTGCATAGGTGGAACCGTTTGATGCAGGGCGCTTTAGGTTACGGTATCATATTGCTTTATCCTCAGTATCGTGTCCCCGTTATATTCTTCATTATGGTACATGGCTCTTAGAAGAAGCGTGAGCAAGCCTTTTTTATATAAGTTCATGATGCGTCTTGCGTTTCTGCATTTTGAGAGCCTATATGGAAAATAATAAAGATGTACGTCCGTGAGTAAGTCTGTCGCCTACGTCATACCACTGAGTATATTCTTCGTGTAGATTGGTGCGGGAGTGTCCGATGTGTATATTTGCACAGGTGTGCTGACCGTTGGCTAGGTCGTCATGGCATCTCTAACGACGTGTAGGTTTAGTCGAGTTGGTCCGTGCCGCAGGTGTCGGCATGGACAGGGCGGGCTGCTGGGCAGGTAGATGGGCACATCCGTATGTTCCTGTACCAGGGTATTTGGTTGTCCGGTAGATAGGCAAACTCCTCTCGTGGCGGGTGTCTGGGCCGTGATCCTCTAGGCCAAGCGCGAGAGGGGAAGGGCGGGAGCCTATTCTTCCATTCTCCCACTTCAGTACGTGCCACCTCCACGTGCATGATTGTTTCATTTTTTGATGCCCTGCGCTTGGCTTCCGTGTCCGCTTCATGGTTTCCACATGACACGAAATCTGTCCCCTTGGTGTGGGCGGCACATTTCACGACCGCTATGCCCACTGGAAGCTGTAGTGCTTTTATCAACCTGTCCAATAAGGCTGCGTGTTGCACTGGTGTGCCGTCCGTTCGGAGGTAGCTCCTCCTTTTCCAGCGTGCTAAGCCTTCGTGCATGGTAGATGTCACATAGGCAGAATCACTGTACACCGTTACTTCCTGGTCTGCATGATTCTCAATGGCGAGTATCAGTGCCACTAGTTCTGCAGCTTGAGCTGAATAGTGAGACGGTATTCGCGCACTGACGAGTACCTGAAACTCCCCATTCGCTAGGTGTTTCACTACAGCCACGCCCGTGTCCCTTTGTCCGTCTTCTTGGTCGATTCTTGATGAACCGTCAATGAACACAATTTCACCACCGCCCAGGGAGTTTTCCTTTACCTTGGGGATTTCATCATAGAATTCTTCATAATTCGCACAGTCGTGTATAGGTTCTTCTTCTGTGACTGGCTCAGCTATGAAAGTAGCAGGGTTTACAATCAATGTGCTGCAAGGTGATTCTGACATCACTAGAATGCCCTGCTCCATCATGGCGGAAATTGTCATCGGGATTCCTTCATCTACCTCCCTGGACATAGGATATTGTTGTGCTCTTGGTAAAATTGCTCCTGGTTTCAATTTAATTTTCACTTCACCTGCCCCCTTCAGAAGGCCTACGTCATAGGGCCCTGTAGTCCATGGCAGGCACTTGGGCCATGTCGTCATCAAAGTATTCTGGACGTATCAACGTCAACATCATTCTCTGTGGCACCTCCCGTTTGATCATTTTGACCCAAAATGTGGGACATACTTCCACCCTCGTCTCTTCCAGGTCAGGGTGTTCTTCGAACAGATCGTCATCGGTGACGTCAGTCATTCGATACCCTTCTTCGATGGCGATAATCGCACACCATTGTCTGCCTTCGTCATCATATCCTTCGACCAATACCTCTTTCCCTCGCACTGTGGCAGATTGCATCATTAAGGGAAATACTTGTCCCTCCTCTTTGTGCATAGGTATTCTGGGCCTGAATCGAAACTCATCAGGTGTCCTCATAGTTCTATCTGCAAGGCCTGGCAATCCTGCCATGATCACCCGCACCCCATATGCGAAGACTCCTGGTTCTAACGGTATAGCTGTCATGGCTATGCGCCCTGTGTATGCTCTGATCATTTCGCACATGTTTGAGTAATGCATTCCTGGAGTGGAGCACACTATACCATTCTCGGTAAACGAGATTGTCATATTCAACTTAGTCATTAAGTCCCGACCCAGGATGTTTACTGGGGTCTGACGTGAGTATAATAAGGGTAGATTCATTTTGCTAACTCCCACTGAGACTGGGAGTGCATTGCTAAAGGGAACTCTACTGTGAGCTCCCGTGAAACTCTGAGTATCTATGGCCTCGCCGGACAAGGAAAACGTGCCTTTTCGTATGCACGAGCGCATCGCACCCGTGTTAACTAAGAAGGAATATTCCTTACCCCCTATGACGACATTCACCCTAGGTTCCCTATTAGTTCCTGGTGTCACTGATAGGATAGAACACATCAGAGTCTCCCGTGAGCTGTCCTATTTTATATATAAGTTCGGCCCACTGTATACTTGTTTCCCCCAGCCCCAGGGTTGACTCCCCCTCGGTGCTAGTGCCCTGTGACATTTGCGGTGGTGTCTGCTGGGATTGTCCCTGCGGTACGTTCCTCATGTGCGGGGGTTGAACCACTTGCTGTGCACCTTGCGGTAAGCCTGATGCCTGCAGCTGCACTGTGTGATTTTGTGCACTGCTGCGGGATGGAAGGCACTATGCCTGCCCCCATCCCCTGGCTATTTTGCCACATGCCTTGGCTTCTGCACACGCGAGCCACATGTCCTGTCATTCCACACAGCCAACACACTGGCGGTGGTCGGGCCATCTGTCCATCTGGCATAGTTGGATTGCCCATCTGCGCATTCTGAAAGCCACTTTGATTATTCTGAAAGCCTCCTTGGTTACCTTGAAACCCATCCTGATTACTCTGCCATCCTCTTCCTCCAAAACCCCTTCCCCTCGGGTATTTGTATTTGTATTTGTATATATTTATTTATAATACGCACCAAACCCAGGGGTAACCAGGTGCAAAGGCAGCAAGAGGGTTGCAAAAACTTAGTTACATACAATAGGGTGAGGTCCCGCTGCGGTTACAGTGCAGGACGTATCACGCCGAATAGGAAGGGAGGAACATATACACTATAAGCAATACTATATACATATTTACATACAAGCAGTGGGCCTTGGATGTTGTGGGCCGGCTCTGAGGTAAAAAGCCAGGTGGTAGTGGCGCATCCCGGCATCGGAAGGTCGTTATGAGTCGAGTGTTTTAAGCCAGTGGATAGTTCTGGCTCTGAACTGATGGTAGGGTAGGTCCTCCCTGCAGGTAGGAGGAAGGGAGTTCCAGAATTGCGCTGCTTTAACTGGAAAGCTGTTGCCTCCAGACATAGTTCGTTTGAACCTGGGCACCAGAAGAAGGTTGGTATTGGCCGTTCTCACAGGGCGAGAGAGGGTTGGTCTAGTAAATCTGGAGATGAGGTATTGAGGGGCTGCTTGGTGGAGGCATTTATGAATCAGAGACACCGATTTAAGGAATATCTTGTCCTTGGTGGATAGCCAGTTGACGGATCTTCTGGAGTCAGAGATGTGAGCTTTCTTTGGGATACTGAGGGCCGCTCTAAGGGCATTATTTTGGAGGATTTGGATTTTGTTTGAGATATATTTGTTACATCCTACATATAGAGCGTTGCAATAGTCCAACTTGGACAGGGTCAGTGCCCTGGCCAAGGTGGTACAGTTGGTGGGGGAGAGGAAGGGTTTGGCTGCCCTAATGAGTTTGCAAGTGTATGCGGTGGCGGAGGCCATAGCATTCACTTGTTTGTTGAAGGTGAGGGAGGAATCTAGATAGAATCCGAGGGTTTTAACCTCATTAGCTCCCTTGATCTTGTTATCTTCAATTATGAATGATGAGTATTTGTTGCCCAGCTTGTTGAGGTAGTGTGTTGAGCCAAGAATAAGGAGTTCCGTCTTGTCATCATTCAGGCATAGACCGTGTGAGGCCATCCATGCCTGGATGATGAGGTACACTTTATTAACGAAGGCCAAATCCTTGTCATAATCCCCTGACAACGGGATGAGGATCTGGGTATCATCGGCGTAATTAGTGTAGGTGATACCCAGATCGTCTAGATTATCAAAGAGAGGCTTTGTGAAGATGTTATAAAGTGTAGGGGAGACGCAAGATCCTTGAGGCACGCCGCAAGTGATGGGTGTAGGGTCGGCTGCTGCTGACAATGAGAAGACTCTCATCGTGCGGTTGTTAAGGAAGGATTGGATCCAATTGGTTGCTTTTTGAGAGAAGTGGGCAGCTTTTTGTAGGTGGTTGCACAGGATCTCATGGTCGACCAGATCGAAGGCCGCAGAGAGATCAAAGAGTAGCAATAGTGCTGTCTTACCCTGGTCTCTCAGCTCGTCTATTTGTGCTTTGAGATCTATAAGTGCAGTTTCGGTTCCATGCTTTGGCCTGAAACCAGATTGTCGGGCGCCTAGGAGATGGAAGTGCTCAAGGTAATGTTGGATCTGTTGGTAGGCTATTTTGTCGAGGATTTCTTCGTCGGGGATTTATTTTGTCGGGTAAAGTCCTGCGCTACCTTGGTTATTCTGCTCTGGGTTAGTCGTCTGCTGTGCATGTGGTTCAGCTGGGCATGTCAGCATGGCTCCCTCGAGAGCATACTTTGAGAGTTTCTTTTGCACCAAATTCGCCTCCTCCCCCTTATGAGTTGCTTCTTTTTTCCAATTCTTTTCTTGCAGCAATCTACAGTAATGTGCAATTGTCAACTGTATTTCAGCCCATGGCTTAGCCTCTATTCCTACTAATTTCTTGAGCTGTTTTTGCACTGGCTCAGACAACCCTTGGCATAATATATGGTAGAATACAGGGATAGATTTTGTCCAAGACTCATGCATTTCCAGCACCCACGCGTCTTGAAAGTTCTGTATATAAATCAACGGACCTTCTGACTCTTTCATTTTACAAGTCATTATATTCCCCATATCAGACGTGTCTGGGTATAGCGTTCGCAGCGCTTTCCATACTGCTGCTCTACAGTTATTGAATGGTGCTCCGTCATGGGAGGTGTTGGTCAGGGTTACCCTGGGGTAGCCTGCCCATTTCCATACATCATCTGCTCTCTCGCCAAGTATGGCAATTAGGAGACCCTTAATGTCCCCTATAGCTAGGGTGACACCTCCCGTCATTTTCTCTAATTCATGTATCCACTTCCCGGCTCCCGATGTCAGCATTGGAAGCTTATTTTTTAAAGTTCTCTTGGTCTATGTGTGGCCATGGAATATATTGTGGTCTTGCTCCCCCTTTTCCTAGTAGCGGGAATCGGAATACGCAGTCTTCCTTTTCTTTCCCCGTAGCTCTCTGGTCTATTGGGGTGGCATTTCAACCTTGCCGTCTGCCTGCCAATGCCCGTAATCTATCTGTATAGGCAGGTGCTGATGCCCCCCTCTGACCGTGGGGTGTTCCTTCATGTCAGCCGGACTGCGTGGCAGACTTCGGTGCCCTACTTGTGGACCCGCTAGCGTCTGACCATCTTACCCCTCGGTCCCCTGGGGACAGTTTTTCACACCATCTCCCTTCCTCTTGTGCCATATCCTCCATTTCCCCACCGGAGTCAAACTCTGAAAACTCCCAGTTTACACAACTCCTTGCATCTTATTCGTTCTGCCCAATCTCCAGCCTGTCTAGGGACAGTTCCCTGCTCCCACTACTTCGAGTGACATCCTCATATAGCTGAGTGCTCTCCACGCGCTCATCTTCCCTTCCCCCATCGGATGTCTGTTCTAGCCCCATCTCATCATATATTTTATCAATCGTTTCCCTGATGCTTCTGATGTCGAAGTCATCTCCAATATTTGTAACACTTACACCTTGCACCAAGTCGCTCACAGGAAAGAATTCTTCTACGTCTTCCGATTCTACAACTGGATTGGGTTTTTTAACTTCCCGCTCCAGATATTCAAGATCCCGTGCCCTCTGTCTGCACTTTCACTCTGTATCCTGGTCTATTTCCTTGCACTTCCTCGCTTCTTCTCTAGCTTTGTCTACTTCCCTCATTCTTTCGTTTGTACGTTCCTTTGCCCTTCTAATTTCCTCCTCTTCTCGTCTCTTCGCTCTCCTCTCACGTACCCTTTGCTCTTCTTCCATCCTTTGCTTAGTCTGTCTGTACCGGTCATAGGCTACCTTTTGCCTGCGATCGAGCTGTTTCTCTTGCTCTTCGCGATATAGTTGTTCTCGCCTTAGCCTATCTTTCTTTCTTGTCCTTTCATCCCTTACTTCCATCTCTTTCTCTCTCTCTCTCCTTTGCGTCTGATCAGACCTCTCACTTGACCTCATATCATCACTTCCTTTTCCATCCAACTTCAGTAATATCTGACCTCCCATCCATTCGTCTTTCACGAATGCTATCTCATCAACTCTACCTTCATTTCCCTTATGTTTATTTCCCTCTTTCTCCTTATCTGGAGGTGCACAACGCTGTGCCTAATCTTTTCCTTCATCTTCGCATCTCTCTTTGTCCCTTGAGACCGCAGAGGCAATATTGTTTTCCTGTTCCTTTCCCTTATTATCGTCACTACTGTACATAGGTGACTCATATGCGGGGTTGCTATACCCTGTGGCTGCTTTAAATTCTCTTAGTGGGTAAAGCCCCTCTGTTTTACTCCCTTCAATGACTGGCTCAGGCGGGGCTGGTGGCGCAGTAGGCGTCTCACCCCCCTCCATACATACATTTAGTATCCAGTCTGTGGGTGGATATTTCACCTTCGTTTCTTCAAACATCTTCCACAATTCTAGAACAACAAGATGTTTCTCTAGCTTCTTGCCTGTATATGTGGCGTGTAGGAAGGTCGTCTATGCTGCAAAACAGCCTTAGAAAGGGACCCATTCTGTGGCCAAGGCATGAACATTTTGTGGGCGGTACCTTTAGTTTTGGTGCATGCTTGGGTAGCTGCTTGCACAAATGTGCAAGTGGAGTAACTTCCTCCATTCTTGATTTCTTCACCAACAATGTTTATACAGTATTTTATCCTTCCAATAGTATGAGCAAGCACCAAATACACAAGCTCTGATCCAATCTTTTCCCGACAAAATTTTATAATATCAATTTGCTCAGAAAACTATCAATTCGTTGGCGATTCCCTCTTAGTTACAGAATCGCGTAAAGGCAAATTACATTTCACACAATCAATAATACAATTATTTTACATTCGACGTTCAACAGAACACATATGACAGACACTTGACAGACTAGACGGACACCAGCTGGTTATACATATATCTGCCTTTTAATCAATAGCCCGTCATGGAGTTTAAACAAACTCCTTTGATGCATCTTTAAACGTCACCGTAGTCTAATTGTCCCTTATTATATGGGCTATGAGTTCACATTTCTTCTGACCGCTGTATTAAAGCGCAGGAACAAGGTGCTTCTACATCCATGGTAGCAAGGAGGCTGTTGGCAGTCAGATCGATGTCGTCAAGCAAGTTTGAAGCCTTTTTGAATCGGGCCAACCCCCGGACCTGGGCTTTTTACATCTTGCCGAAAGTGCATAAGAATACCCAAAACCACCGTGAAGACGAATAGTATCTGCATGTGAATCTCTGCGTGAACCCTTGTCCCTATATACCGATTTCTTCCTCAAACCTTTTGTCGCAAGAATGCCTTCATATCTCAAGGATACCACCAGCACAATAAACTTGCTTGACGACATCGATCTGACTGCCAACAGCCTCCTTGCTACCATGGATGTATAAGCATTATACACATCCATTCCCCAAGCAGAAGGTTTACAGGCAATACGTGATCTTCTGGACACCAGAGATGATATAGATTATACGCCAACAGCATTTATCCTGGAATGCACCAGTTTGGCAATGTCAGAGAATTTCTTCCTGTTCCAAGATCAAATATATAAACAAACCAAGGGGGTAAGTATGGGGGCAACCTTTGCCCGTGACATTGCCAACCTCTATATGGCTGACTACCAGAAGAAAAATGTGTTCACCAAAGACAACCCTTTCCAAGAGAACATTGCCCTCTGGAAACGCTATATAGACGATGTTGTTATCATTTTGGAATGGTACCTCTCCTGAATTGCAAGCTTTCCATCTCTGGCTGAATTCACGAAGTTCACACATAAAATTCACCATTCACTGGGACTACCACCAGATCGACTTCTTGGACCTTCTTATATATAGAACAGGAAACCAATTGAAAACTGAACTATTCAGAAAACCCACAGATCGCAATAGCTTACTCCACTTTGAAAGCTATCATCCCATGGGCCTGAAATATAACCTACCATATGGACAGTTCTTACGTATCCGTAGGAATTGCACCAAGATCGAACAATATAAAAAGCATGCGGGATGATTTACAAGCCCGACTGACTCAAGAGGCTAGCCTCATAAATCTATAAAGCAAGCCAAAAAGAGAGCCAGACACACTCCCAGGGAAATCTGCCTCGAAAAGAAAGCCAAAAAAGAACTAGGGAGATTAGTTTATGTCACCACATTTGGACCACTGATACAGAAGACCATAAAGAAGAATTGGCATCTAGTGAAGCAACCAGGCACCCTGAATCAAACACTGTGCTTCGCTTTCAATAAAAATAAAAATTTAAGAGGCTCTTTAGTCCACACGTTCATTGAATCACCATTGAGAGCAGAAAACACACTGTGGGATTTACCATCCATTATGGGACCTTTCAAATGCGGTAATTGTGTTGCATGCCCCCTCACGCTGCAGAAAAAATATTTTGAGTACAAAAAAATCAAATGGACCATGAGTGAACACACAAATTGTAACACCAAGGGCGTGATCTATATAATGCAATGCCACTGTGAACTACTATACGTAGGTAAAACGGTTCGCCCTATCAAGATGCGCATTTCTGAACATCGATCGTGCATAAGGAACATGATAGCCGATAAGCCCCTGGTGGAGCACTTCAAAAAAGAACACCATAAAGACACAGATCTTAGATGGTTCATCTTACAAAAAGTGACCCCGGCAAAACGGGGAGGTGACCTAAATAGAATTCTGATGCAGCTTGAGCAACGTTGGGTACACAGATTGGACACTGTACATACAGGACTCAACATTTCCGTTTAATGGAAATCCTTTATGTGACTTTCACACATAACATTAGTTCTCCCATACTAGTCATCCAACACTATGCCCGAGAGTCATGATTGCATTTATGTACTACAACCTTGATGAGCCAAAATTCACCTCTGGTACCCATTTTTATATATGCTAGCTCACACACAGATGGCTTCCTGCAACCCAGGCCTTTTTTCTGAAATGATGTTATTGTACCAGGAAATGTTCAAGATCTATAAGATGTTTATTCATGATCATCTATGTTTTGTGGTCCATGCGGATTATGGTGTACAATCAAATTGCACAATGTGTGTATCTAAAACCAGCTAGCTCTATTACATTTTGGAGAGACAAGGATGATGTAATTTTGATCCATGTGAGTTGTTTATTAAACTGTTATTTATGGGCTCGCTGCGATTACCCAAATGGTCCATTACATCTATTGATATTGTTGATTGTGTCATCACTAAAATGCTTGTAGCCATTGATGTACATGTCAACACATTTACGCATACAAGGACACGATCACACGACCAGGGTTCTGTGTTTTGGTTACCATGGCAACCATTACCAACATGTTATCCAATTAACTATAATTACGTACAGGTTCACTACATCCACCTAAATTGTTTATTTTACATATTTGGAATACCTATGGGCTTCAATGTCATCTGTATTGCCAAGCGCGACTGTTCTAGACAATCCAATATGGCCGCCCATATAAAAAGAACTACTCCCTAGCAACGGCATTCGTTTTTCTTAGCTTCCTGCTATTTCCTGCTATGGAGTGACACAGCATTCCACGTAGAACTCTGCAGAACTCTGCCTGCACGAAGCGGCCCACGAATGCCGCGAGCGAAAGCAACAACAAGGTATGCATTCACTGCCGCTACCTTTTTTCACTGAAGTCATTAGTGTGCGTCAGTTCACTCACACTTTGACCTCAGTCAGGACTGTGAACCCAATGAGGATATCGCAGATCCCCGTCCCCAGTGAGAGGTAAGCTCTCATTTACCATTACCGGCACAAGATATGTTTATTCATTCCTGTATGTGCTGTAAATCCATTGATACCTTTGAGGAGATTATATTTAGTTTGTCACCTCTGAATTTGCTCTAGGAGCGTTGTCGGGATAATTTACCTGAGACGGTTACCTACACAAGTGCCTGGTGGAATTTCCTCCACACAGGTAAGCTGTTTTTTTCCATGATACTTCACACATGGTACAGCAAACAATTTAGTTGTATTTTCAGCACCCCCACTCGAGCTCTCTCCTAAACAGTTCTCCTTTTCCCTTTCTACAGCACTCCACGATTTCCCTCACATACAGACTTTGTCCTGATGAATGCCGTGGTAGATAAGTGGCTCATCTAGCCTGCACATACGACATAAACACCTCGGTGTAGACGCAACTTTTTACTCACAGTGCAACGTCACTGTTTCAGAAAGAACATTGTTTTTTGTCTTGTAGTTTATTGTTGATAATATGTTCGGTTGCCCCTACCATAATGCTGCATACTAGATCATGGCAGTAAGAGATTCACCCCTTGATTTGATGCACCAACATTTGACTTCAATACTGTTTATGCTTTTGTGATTACGTTCTGTATGTCTGTTTAAAAAAATCCTTGGAGAAAAATCTTATTTATCAACCAATGCATTTTTGTTGTACCTGATATAAAATTTGAAGGATTCCTCAATGAGGTACCAGAAATTGAGTGTCTGTATTCAATTGTTTTGACCACGGGGTGTTAAGGAGAGTACAAATGTGAAACTCCCCCTTTTTGACCTATTCAATTGTATCCTTTTCTTAAAGTATTTCTGCACAGACACTGTGGCATATGGATGTTTTAAATTGGCAGCCTTTATTTGTTTTTATCTAGGCTTGTCTCTATTAACCAGGATGCAAAAAGTCATAAGGTTTTATGGTGAGCTTCTAAGCCAATGTTCATACTTTGTTAATGGGAAGCTATGATCCATGTCCTGTAGCTTTTTGAGGGATGGAAGGATCACCTTTTGGTAGTTCAGGCCTAGCTTAATTTGGATTGGTTTCTGTGACACCTTGCTTTTAAATGTTCACAAAGTACAGCAACATTATAACATTCTCTGCAATTGAACTCCTTTCGCAACTTATTTTTGATATCCCTGCATATTTCCTGATGTGTAGCTGATTGTCCATCCTATAAAGGTAAATATTCATAATACATGGCTCACATTCGAGTTTTGCATATCTTAGGAAAGGCTTCGTTTGTCATACCAGGATGGACTGCTTTTCCATTTTAATAAAGGTTGCTGGATACTTTATGGTATCTGAGAGGACTTATTTTCTCGAGTTCATCCGTTACTTTGGAGATATACACTTATCATAGATACGGCACAAACATTGCACATTCTCTCACACGTTATTTTTTTGTCAGATGCTGTGAGCAGGCTGTGGCTCACATGGTTGTGTTTAGAGTGCCACTTTTCATTCTGTGCATTCTTTTCTTCATTATAGATTTCCCTATACCCCTTCTCCATTCTACTAATCCACACAAGTCCATCCTTTTATTATGTATCCTTCCAACCTCTCCTCAACATCTCAACACTCTTTAATACTGTACAGTGTGACCAAATTAACTCACACAATTTTACAATCCAAATCTACAGAGCTGAATGTTACTCTGCCACATTCATAATCTAAAAACATCACAACAAATTGTTTCCCATAGTTGTCCATATTACTTCTCCACACTACTCCACAACAGAGCTCCCAAACACTACTCTCTCTATATTCCAATCAGACACTGTGCCTACACACTTCTCCAGAAACTATTCCTCTGCATCTAATTTCCATAACGGTATACTTCACTGTAATCCTCCTCATGCCTCCACAGTCCTCCATTATCATTATTCCTCTCCTAATAAGTTTATTGCATCAGTAATGTTTATTGTTTCTTAACAGAATGTAATTATTTTTATTGTTCATTAAAAACACAGACCACAAACTAACAACTCTCTAAAAATAAGTTTGTATTTATTACTATCCCAACTCAATAGCACTCATGTTATCTACATCCAAATGATGAATGGCCATGTTAGAAATGCCAGACATAATATTTAGGCAAATGTGTGTCTCTCTTAAGCGTTCTGCCTCTTTTTCAGTGGCCGCCATTTTCTAAGCAAATCTTGCATTCATGAAGGCATGCCAAAACATTTGTAGTACATTATCAACTTCAAAAATGTATTGTATTATTTATGTGTGCCATGGTCACAGACCAAACATTGAACTGTTTATAGAAAAGTTTTGAGTTATTACTTTCCAACTGAAAAGTAATGGATGCTGCTATATACCTAGATGTTAACTTTGTTGTTTGTTCTTAAACTTTCCTTAGTTTCCTTGAGTCTCAACTCATGGTGCACATACATGGGACAAGAAGCAGGCCTCAAACACACAATTCATTTGCATACATGAATATAAAGTTTAATGTTATTAACATTTTGTAGTACTGTTGTTTATTTCTTCTTTACGTTAATGTCTTTCTATGTGCCTGTACTTTGTATGCATTGCAGGTCTTCATATGTATTGTTTGTACTAATTGAAGTGTATAGTAAGTCATTACTTAAATCTCTGATAAGGTAGCATTCATTATTTTACTATTCAAAATGAGCAAGTAAAGAATATTGTACTAGTACGGTCCATGCTGGAGCCATTGCTGGTGTGTATGTATGATTATATAATTGTATTAACAACAAAACTCCAATATAATGTTTTGTTTACATGAGTACATGTTTTAATGCATTAAGTATTTCATGATATGTCTCCCAATCACCCCTAACATTTAGTTCCCAGCATTATAAATACACCCCCCTGTAGGGACATTTTATCAAAATTAATTTCATGTGTGATGTCATCAGTGATGTCATCAATGACATTTGTGATGTCATTGTTAGTCTTAGCAGGGCACGGTGGTGGATGACTTATGGTTGCTTATCTTACCATAACTGGCAAATTCCTGGGCAGTGGGGTCAGTTTTACTTGTAACCATAACTAACCCTTAACAAAGGTTTATCAGTGAATTTCATAGGTTTTACCAGTGCACCTTTCTTTTTCTACAGATTCCTCATATTACAGTTACCCCAATGTAGCAGCTGTAGAGTCTGCGGACAGTACGAATGTCTGTGGATATCAGGTAGCATTCACAAAGGCCAGAAGCACAGGGGAGAACAAAACATTGTCTACCCTTCAACCAAGAAAGACATATAAATAAAACAACATTAAATACATTTCCAACACCCAAATCTGCATGTTTGTACAAAGTCATCATTTGAAAATGTACACATTATCTTTTTATGTAACACACCACATAATGGAATGCACCAAGCACAGACCAGAACTGTACACCTCATATTATGACCTCAGTACAACTCTGCATACAGACTCACATACACTTATTGAAGAACAAGCTCTTACTAAATAGTAAGTACACCACATATATTTCTGTATTTTTACTTTTTATTATATAAACATTCCTGATAAGCAATAAGTACAATTATTTTAGTTTCACAGAAATGCCAAAAACATTTGATAAGTTGGAAGAAAAGTTCCCAAAAGAAGAAATGAGTAATGAGAACATATCTAATGGTATACAATACATATTTTAATATAAATAAATCATGTAATTTGTACATACCTCACTGAAATAAGAATGTCTTTTTTTTCTCATAGTACATAGTTTTCAGGAATTAACACCCCAATGTAATTATGCCGAATACTAACAGTCAGAAAGAACAGCCCTATCCCAAACTCTACATAATGAAATCATAATATTGTCTGCAAAATTGGATGAAATCAGTAATGACTTTAAGGAACTTTAAAATTATGTAAAAAATCATGTGATTACACATTTTCATTATCACTGTCCTTCTTGCACCTGCCCCCCTTCTCCCCAGAAATCATCCCCATCAAATTTCCCAAAATTAGACGTTTTGATGGAACCTCATTCCCTTCCTCCGCAAATCATAATTGTACATACATTCCTAATTCTCCCATTTATGTTTCCCATTCCGATACTCCATCCCTTTCTAAAATAAACGTATGTTTTATACATTACGCTGTTATTTTTGTTATTTATAAACAAAAACAATAAAGAATCCGCAGACACTGCGACTGTCTGGAGTGTCCACAGTCAAAACTGAGGTGCCCCCAGACACGCACGGTGTCCGGACATGTCTGTTTTTGCATGACCCGTTTTTAATTAATTCACAGACAGCAAGCCTGTTCTATGTCCCTGGACGTCATCATGTGACTGCACCCATGTAGCGTGACGGCCTTACCGCAAACAATGTCCTTTCTCCGCATACAGTTTAAAATTGGATTTTCCGCTAATCTACTGTATTTCAATTTGAAAGTTTACCCTTCCAGAGCTCCTACACCCATTCTTGGATGATCTGGTAACTTTTTACAACTTTTAAGACCTATTTGTGACTCAGTAGTCTGTGGAAATGACAAAGGGACCCACCCATTACTTCTCCTCATTCTCAATATGACTATCCAGTAGAGAGCACCAGGACACACCTGCTGTGGAGATTACCTGCAATTCTGCATCAATGGCATCTGCTATGGCCATTCCTCTTGCCCATCCACCACCAACACTATTTGGAGCACCTAGACATGGGAACAGATGCAGAGCTACAGATGAGGATCAAGAGGAAGATGAAGATGAGGTAGAGGAAATAACTGTCTCCAGTACCAGGAGTGAGTCATGGACGTGGTAGTTTTTCACCACCGTTGGGGGTGTACCAAAGGCTCGGGCAGCCACGGTGAGATACACTGAGTGCAAGGTTGTACTCAGACGCGGAAACCCTGGGCTGTACTCCTACAGTACCACCTCCCTGCACCGCCACACCAAATTGAACCACCCAGGTGCTCAGAAAAAGGCTGTTCCTTTTTCAGGGAGAAGTAGGTTATCTTCCTCGACTCTCAATATTCCCCAACCGCTTCTTCTACGATACAGGGTACACCTTTGGGGAAAAGAATCCCACCAGCTGCCTCTCAGTCATACAAAACACTGTTGACCCTTACATTTCTAGTCACAGTTTTATGTTTGTACTGTGACACACCAATCTGCAGGGGGGGAGCAATTGTTTAGTGCTTTTGAGGATGCAGTCAAGGAGCAGGCAAAACACAGCCCCCACCTGCAATTTATCCAACATCTTCCCCTGTCCAACTGCCCCTCTTTATCTGTGGTTGGTGGCCCTTCCTTCCCTTCTTTCCCCACCTTACCTTGCCTCTCCTGCAAAAATATTTAAAAAACCAAAGAAATATAAAATCAAAAAAACACACACAAAGCAGTTCCATTAGGAGCCACCTTTTCAGTTATGGGATAGAACTTGAAAATTAACAATCACAGTGCCCTTTGCAACCTCCATAGTCCGCAGACAGTGCAGTAGTCTGCGTACAGCACAGCCATCTGCAGACATCTGGAAAATTCCAGGCGTGGCGTGGGGGTATGAAATTAATTTAAAAAAATAAGTGTGCCTCTTAAAAGAACCTTTACTTTTCTTTACTATTTCAATATTTTTTTCTATTTTTAATTTTTATATAAAGCAACCTGAATGAATACTTTAATCCATATTTTTTGAATTTACAGAAACTGCTTCAATGCATGGTCTCTGCAGGACAGCTCAGGTGCAGGGTGCTCGCCTTGGAAGCAAGACGACACGGAGCAACACAGGTTTGATCCCGGGTCAGCACTTAGAAACCTCTGGGTTAAGCACAATATAAATAACCTATCACATCATTTTGAAGGTTTTTCAGAAAAATAGATTGCCTACATCGGTTAGATGCACTCCATCTCTTCGAGAAATGTTGGCTATATCAAATGTAATATTTTCATTATGAAAAGATGTCATACCTACATCTCGCAAAATAGCCCATATAGCTTTGTTCACATTGCTTAGTTTAGTTTAGTTTAGTTTCTTTATTTATACCGCGTGCCGAACCCTGGGGTAACCGGGCGCCGGAGACTTAGATGCAGTTACAGCATGGCAAGACTTAGATGCAGTTACAACATGTCAGGAATATACAATATACAATAATACAAAACTGTGAAATAACAACAATAAGTGTGGAAGACCAGGTTATGGAAGACCAGGTTACAGACAGGGACATGCGGAGAGGAAGTACATTAGGCAGAGTTTCTGTTGGAAAGCCAAGTTTTAGTTTTGGCTCTAAAAGTCCAAAAGGAGGGTTCTGTTCTGAGGATTAGCGGCATAGCGTTCCACAGTTTGGCAGCTAGGACCGGGAAGCTGGCACCGCCGGCTTTTTTATGGCAAATTTGGGAACGGAGAGGCAGTGTGAGTATGGCGTTCTGGTTGGTCTAGTTGAGGTGTAGTTGTGGAACTTGTCTGCCAGGTATTTGGGTGCATCATTGGAGCGGCATTTATGGACAATGACGAGGGATCTGAGGGTGATTCTGTCTCGTACCGGAAGCCAGTGAGCATCTTGCCTGATGCTGGAGATGTGGGCGTGTCATGGGATACTGAGGGCGGCTCTGAGGGCATTATTTTGAAGTACCTGTAGTTTGTTCAGGTTGCGTTCTGACGTGCCGAGAAAGAGTGTATTGCAGTAGTCCATTTTTGAGAGCACTAGTGCTCTGGCTAGCGTAATGCAGCTGGAGGCAGAAAGGAAGGGTTTTCAGGCGTTGATAAGCTTATTTGTGTAAGCTGTGGATGAGGCTGTGGCATTTACCTGTCTTTTGAGCGAGAGAGTGGAGTCTAGATAAACCCCAAGGGTTTTAATTTCTTTGGCAACTGTGATTTGCTTACCGTCTATGTTGATGGACACGTAACGGGGGTCTAGTTTGTTTAGCCGTGGTTGGGAGCCGACAAGAAGGAGCTCAGTTTTCTCATCATTGAGGCATAGCCCGTGCTCTGCCATCCAGGCTTGGATCTCCAAGTATAGATTGTTGATTCTGGTGGAGTCCTCGTCACAGCACCCTGATAGGGGGATGAGAACCTGGGTGTCATCAGCATAGTTTGTGTATGTGACACCCAGGTTGTCTAGGCGGTCAAACAATAGCTTAGTGAAGATATTGTATAGGGTCGGCGAGACGCACGAGCCTTGAGGGACGCCGCATGTGATGGGGACAGGGAGTGCTGAGGCCCCCGGGGAGAAGACCCGTGTGGTCCGGTTGGTTAGGAAGGACTGGATCCAGGCAGTCACCTGATTAGAGAAGGCCACTGACGTCATCAGATGTTCTGTGAGTATCTGATGGTCGATGAGGTCGAAGGCTGCTTGTAGATCTAGTAACAAGAGAATGGCTAGATACCCTTGTCCTTTGCCTCGTCCATCTGGATTTTTAGGTCCAGTAGGGCTGACTTTGTTCCGTGCCTTGGCCTGAAACCGGATTGTCTGAGACCCAGGATGTTATTGTCTTCCAGGTGCTTCTGTATTTGCAGGTAGGCCACTCTGTCTAAAATCTTTAGGATGTAGGGAACGGTGGTGATTGGCCTGTATTTGGTTTGGTTATTGGGGTCTAGACTAGGTTTTTTTAGCAGTGGCATGACCCAGGCCTCCTTGAGGGTGCTAGGCACTGAGCTTGATTTGAAGGATGCGTTGATAAGGGCTGTTATGAAGGGGGCCAGCATGTTGGCGCCTTCCTGGATGATGGGAGCTGGGCATTAGTCCCCTTGGCATCTAGAGGGTTTGAGGCCCTTAATGATGCTTTCTACTTCTTTAGTGGATACTTGTATGAAGGAGAAGGGTGGGCAGGTAGGTGTTTTGGGAGTAGTGGACGCCTTGCTTTGTCCATTTGTGGACACATTTATCTCTGAGCATAAATTCCAGTAACGTAGCTCAAACTATTACCTCCACAGTGAACAACAATTATGTCTGGATGTTTCAAGTGAACCATATTCTCAACAAACGGGAAGAAATCTGCCCCCTTCATTCCTCGCACACTTGACATTCATGGAATCCAAGATTTTCAGACAATCCACAGTGCTCAGAATAGACTTTCAGCCAATGGATCCAAGAGTCACACAAAATCCATACACTCTGCCTCCTCAAAGACATAGCAATAGCCATCTTCAGTGCTCTCAGTGCTCTCAGCAAAGAAAACTCCTACCCTCTCCTCCTGTACACCACAACCAGGAAACCTGATTGGCTGATCCTGCGATGACAGCGGACACCATGACTGTCCGTGGTCTCCGCAGTCCCCTTTACATGCCAGGCACCCTTGAAAGACCTGGATGTGGCACGTGCCCTATGCGGAATACTCACATCCAAAAACTCTACACCTTGCCCTGTCATCTCAGTTCAACACTTCAGATGTACACTTTAACTCTCAGAGTACATATCTCCTTTTAATAACAGCCATCTTCATTAAAAACTACTATGAAATCTCAAGATTTCTATTTCCAGAGTCAATAACATCTGCATCTAACAATACATAGTACAGGTATGCTTATATTTTCTGCAACTCTTTTACAAATATATATATATAGAGGATTCTTGCTACCTATCCTGTAAAAAGCTTCTCAATAAGCATATTGGGCCTCAGTACGAGTGTGCCGGTCTGGTAACAACGGTGCTGGTAAACCTACCCGAACCGTTGTTACCGGACCTGCACACTCCATGTCTGCGTTCAACTGCCATGCCACCTGCCAGGTCGAAACTTGCGGGCAGAACGGCAATCGTCCGCAGCCTTTCACGGAAGCACTAGCCCCATTATTAACAGTGCCGGTGCTTCCCTCATCCCCATTGCCTATGGGACTCAATGGGAATTGGGTTTAACGATTTTACAGCTCCTGACTTCCAGGAACACCGGGTCGTAATCCCCTGGTGTTTCCGTGAAGCCAGGCACTGAAAGAATTTGCAAGTCTGGTGGCAGCCTGCTGATTTTACCGGCAGGGTGACCACCAGAATTGTAATGGGGTCTATTCTGTTTTTTAACCACTGCAGTAAAATCCATACATTGCAGCATTCAGCACCTGCTCACATCAAGCAGTAAATACTTACAATGCTGTGCATTTAAAAATGTTTCTTTTTAGGACCAATTTGAACAAAGTAGAACACTCACATGTCCATTTACAACAGCACTGTGTATAACCTTTTTCTAACAGAAAGAAAACGTGGATGCAAAACATGTGTATAATATGTTTAGGTGGTACTAGGTGTGTGCATACCTGCCAACATGACCCGCTCCAATCTGTAGGTGCTTAACAAGTCTTCATTTTTTTCTTTGCATTCTGTGACTTGTAATCCCATTCCTCACATTATAAAGCTCAGACTACTAGTCTCACTATGCAAAGAAAAACAACAGGACTGGAGAATGTTCAAAAGTGTGACATTTATATTGAATGAAAAAGTAAAATGCTGTGCATTTAAAAATGTTTCTTTTTGGAAGCATTTGGAAGCAACTCAAGACCTTCCTTTTTGCTTCTGCTTTCTCTCTTCCTCTCCCCTGCTGATGCACCTAACTGCTCCGTGCACTGGTCACCTAGACCCCCTCTGAACTTGGGCCCAGGCTCCTGCATGTTGATTTGCCCTTGCACTGTCTCCGGGCTCCCCAGCACTTAAATGTCTGTATCAGCAACCCTACAGTCTATTCTCTCTGCAATTATGAGTCACCCACTGGCTGCACTTCTGAGTTAACTGCACTTCCCCCTTCCACTTCCCTCTGGTACTTCTCCCCTTACCTCTTCCCAGCACTTGTGCAATCCGAATGACAGGCCTAGCAAGATTTTTATTTTGTCCTCCCTTGTTTCTGCCTCCTTGTCTTGTTGTACCTAGAAACACTTGTGTACAGCTGCGTTATAAATGCCATATCATATCATACTCTGGTCTGGAGGAGATCGGCTGCTCAGCTCTCAGGTATCATGCATGTAGGAGCCACAAGCATAAAATCTTCCAGCGGGCGGGTCAGCGTGTGCGGCAAGTGTGTGCTCAGTGTTTGCTGAGTGTCCTGTGTCGCATGTCGCATGAGCCCCGCTCACAACCACTCAAGGTAAGCCCTGATCTGTTGACATTTCTTGAAATCTATGTGCAAAAATGCCACTAAACCGAAAATCTACACTACACAGTGCCACTGTCACAAATGCTTGAGCAAGCAAAAAACAAAGTGCAAATGCAAGGCTAAAGAATAAAGTAGCCAAACCCGAAACTCTAGACACTCACAACCAGCAAATCGGGTTTTTTAAAAACCAAATCCAGCATCAAGAACAGCTACTCTTCAATATCAACAATGGAATCATTGGAACAGACTTTTTCACACACAATTGACAATAACAATTATTTATTGAAAATGGTGGTCAACTTAAAACGAGCATCACTTAGCGTTGAGAAAGAGCAATTTAGTCATTTCTGCAAGGAAGACAGTCTTGATAATGATAATGATCCATTAAACTCACTTGATTTAGCTGTATTTGCATCTTCCTCTGGCTCTTCTGATCTCTCGAAACCAGCTTTGAAAGTGTGGCTCAAATACAAACAGAAATTAAGCAAACTGGGCAAATGTGAGGTTGGTTCTGAATGGCATCAACATAATCATCACTAAAGTTGATGCTTTAACACCTTTACTAGCCACCATAGCGAAGGTCCAGCAAGAGGTTAAATTAACTCAAACCAAAGTTATTGATATAATAGCAGTACTAGCAAGTAAAACAACATTGAAAGCCAATTGGCAAAAAGGAAATAAAAAGTCCATCAAAATAAATACTGCACGTGCACCACCGGTATCCATCGAGGCTGGAAATCTCACAGCTACACCAGCACTGTATCCTTTTGTGCACTCAGCCGAAGCCCCATGATTATTAGGTGCTACCAAGTGTCCCAGAGGCAGATGGGTGCCAAAGATAGACAGTAGAAAGGTTGAGATGGAGGTCAGGGACGTGCCATCCTATTCATCTAAAGAAGTATGTTTTAAGTTGTTTTTGAATCCCTCCAATGTTGCCAATTTCTTAAATCTGTACACAGGGCATTCCATTTAGCAGATGCAACCATCCACTTTCTTACCAGTTTGAGTGAGGCTTTTCAATATTTGCAATAGCTTTGCATTGTTTGAGCGAAGGCAGCACACATCCGGTTTACTTTGAAGTCTGCAAGCAATATAGGCAGGGAAAAGCCCTTTAAGTGCTTTATAGGTAATAGTAAGCAACCTAAAATCTATCCTCTCAGCAATAGGTAGCCAATGCAATTGACTTCACAACTCTGATACATGTGCATACTTTTGCATCCCAGTGATTGATCTAATAGTGCTATTCTGCACCACCTGAAGTGTAGCAAGTTTTGTTTTCCCCATCCCTTCAAGAAGAGAACCACAATAATCAATTTTAGAGAAGATGATGGCCCAAGCAATTGTTCCACATCCCTGGAAATGAATGATGAATGTGCGAAAGGAGATGAATGTGCGAAAGGAGACAAACATAATAAGCTGAGGCTGAAACCAAACTGATGACCTGGACAGACTTACTTAATGTCTGATCAAAAGTCACTCCCAATATTTGTATTTTTTATTTCGTGGGAATGCCATGATTCGCAATGCAAAATTACCCATAATCTGCATCTAGTTTTAGGCCTAGAGCCAAGGATCATGAGCTATGTTACCATGATTCAATGCCAGGGCGCTCATTTCCTTCCACTCATGTATTAGATCCTCAACCTCTGATATTGCCATGGCGTCTTTCTCATAAATGCCTGTTAGAGGGATGAAGCATTGTGAATCATCTGCATAGTTAGAAAAGCAGATCTTTTGCTCCTCTAGCATGGGAAAGAAGGGAGCTGTGAAAATATTATATAAAACTGGGGATAAAGAGGCCTCTTCGGGGACGCCATCAATAAGTGGAACCGGGTCTGCTTCTGCTTGCTTGCTGAAAACACGCATGGTGCTATTACCTAGGAATGACTGCACCCAATCCTTTGCTTGATCACTAAAATTAGCTACATTCTGTAATCTGTTCAGGAGGAGGGGGTGATCCACTAAATTGAACATGGCTGATACATCCAGGGACATCACCAGCATTGTTGTGTCCTTATTGATGTTAGTCAACATATTAGACTTCAGTTCCAGCAATGCTGATTTGGTACTAAAACCAGACTGACCTTCATTCAATCCTGATCTGATTTTTTTTAAGAAGGGGTTAATTCAGTAGCCCTTCGATATATTGGGAACCCTTCCCTCTTTAAAAAGAAGCGATCATGATCCTAGAAGCTTGGAACAGGCTTTAATAGCTGTTGATGGAAACCAATCCCCTTTGCAGTTGGATGGCTTAAGTTTGGCAAGCATAGTGCGAAGTTCCTCTTCCATAATACTCCTAAAGTTAAATTTAGGAATGGTCTGCACTACATTGTGGTTTTCGCTAATGAAGTCCATAGGGGATTCAGTTAGCCATGTGTTTGAGGTTAGTTCAATAACATTTTTGATTTGTTCTGTCTTTGTTACCATAGCCTCTTGTGCATGTGTACACCACTCCTGGTTTTTACAAATAGTTTCTTGATATTTGACATCAGGTTTCTCCAATTCCTTAAGGATAGGAAACATTTCTTTGTAATCATGTTGGCCCTTTTCAATAGGTACTTCATAGGACTCCTTTTTAGCCTTTACAATGGGCAGTTTGTGTGTAGTTTGTGATGGTAAAGGAGGAGAGAAGGAAGTGGTGAATAAATAAATACATTACTTTAAATAAATTACTAGATGGAACAGTATTACAAGTAAAATTACATGGCCCTTATGAAGACTCAAGAAAGTGTTCACTTGAGATTCAAGATCACAGATATAGGCAGGAAAATCGGGGTTTAGCTAGCGTGTGATCTAGTCCAGACAAGTGTACTCACTGAGAACTGAAGCCTATTGTGACAAGCAAAGTTGATTCTATTACCACCTCTCCTTTTTTGGAAAGCAAACCATATGCCGATGTCAGAATCGAGCGCATGACATCAGATGAAAATATAATTACTGCTAATGCCCTATAAGTTCTGGGAAAGTGGATTATTCTGGTGGAAACTAATCGAACGGACTATAGGCCCTTCTTAAATTGGACTCGCCTTTTAGCTATTTTCAAACAATTACCATACTTTGACTTCATTGTGTCAACTGATATTACAAAAATCGAGCTCCCTGCGCTCGGAAGCACGAGAAATTGGGCACTTGTGGAATGTGCTTCACTTTTGACGGTGGCCCTTTTGAAGACGCATGCAGACCTATTCATTCAGTTTGGACTGTCTCATGATAGTATGTGGGAAAATAAAGAAATTATAAGCGTGAGAACCTCTCTTGGAGGAATATAACCTAACTCATACACAAAAGATCAAATATCAGAGAGAGAGTCATTACGAGACCTGCAAATGCAAAATAACAATGAAAGGACGACTGTATCAGAAATTGAATACTGAAAGCCTCAACCTCCCACAAACGTGGCAAAATTACTTTCTAAATCTGAAAGACAACAAAAGTGGATATCCTGGAATACACAGGCTTGCCAGTCATTTATGGGCCACCCTGTGGGGTCAAAACTCCTGAAGTCATACAATGTTTTCATTCTACAGGAAACCTGGTGCACAAAAACAATTGACATAGACGGTTTTCAGACTATTTCCAGCAAAGCAGTTCCCTCTGAAAGAGGGCCTCCTAGCGGCAGTCTTGTGACTGGAGAAAAGTCACACTACATCCTGACTCAGTTTCCAAAGACCACATAGTCTCCTTATGTACTAACAGGAATCCTGCAAACATCAATGAATAAATCAGACATGATAAGGATCATCAAAGTATATGACCGTCCGAGAGGGTTCCATACTAATCATATTCACAGAATTATAGATGAAACTATTTGTCAGTGGTCTGAACATTCTGCTACAGGGCTCATCATAGTTTCAGGTGACTTTAATAAAATAAATGTGCACGTGCCTTTGCGCAGAGGGCCACTGTTGACTGCTCTTGGTATAGATTTCTTGGTTATTATGTTTTGATGTTTTTAGCTTTCCTAACTACTGACTTGCTATTAGACAGCTACATATGGTCAAATGGAATTGTAAGATCACATTTTGACTTTTTCCTTAAAGATCCAGTTCTAAAAAATAGATGCAGCCCCATATAAATCTTATATAATGACTTGAGCGACCATGCAATCCTCAGCTGGTCTATTGATATCGTTAGTAATTTAGTAAATATGTCAAGAAAGTTAAAATAATTTATAATTTACAGGGAACTTGTTTACATTGGTCTTCAAAAAATATAAAAGCTACAAATAACATATTGTGGCATGCTGAAAAAAGTCTGGAAGATGCCTTGAGACTGGTTGAATGGGGTTTGGAATAAATGATCACTATTAAAATACATAATACATAGAAGGGGAGGTATAACGATATCCTCAAAATCAATGCCACTTTCAACTTCCTAAAAGACGAAAAAAAAGTCTGCTCCGTAAGGATTGAGAGGCAGTGAGGGCAAAGACTGCATTGGATAATCACGTGAAACTAAAAATAAATACAAATTTGTCAACAAAATGTAGAAATTGGTTGAGACAGGATAAACATTCATCCAGAAACTCAAATTGGCAGAAATTATTTTGATGGTTAAAAACTCGCGACACGCACAGGGTTTGTTCATTTTTCAATGAATTTCGAAAGTCTATGTCACTATCTGAACTGAACCCCATATCATAGGAGATATAGTCCAGGCACATTCAGGAGTTCGATAATGCTCTGTATTTTGCTATTAGTGAGATTGCTCTTGATGAAATTAATACAGAGAACAGTATTGATAATAGAAAATGGCATTCTTTAAATCTAGACATGCACGAGCAAAATTTGATAAGACTAATAAAAAAAACCAAGGCCTCACATGCACCTGCCCTGCATGGAATCCCAAATTTGGGGCTAAAGCAAGGATGTGTTTTGGGCCAAATATTATATAATCTATACACTGCTGATTTAGAACGTGAGCTGCAACATGTCTGTAACATTCCCCCAAAGATAAATGGCACCCAAATAATATGTCTATCATATGAGGATGACATAATACTGTTTGATCAAACCCTGACTGGCCTGCAGCGGACGATAGACGTGCTAGCATTATATGCCACTAAGAATCACATGACAATAAACATACCAAAGACAAAGACAATGTGCCTGAGTAAAGGAACTCCTGATAAAGACCC
This sequence comes from Ambystoma mexicanum, assembly GCF_040938575.1. Lineage (NCBI taxonomy): Eukaryota > Metazoa > Chordata > Amphibia > Caudata > Ambystomatidae > Ambystoma > Ambystoma mexicanum. The sequence goes on along the minus strand of NC_090923.1, from coordinate 212,238,161 downwards.
CTTGGTATGGTCCCTCCAAAAAACGGATTTGTAAAGAACAAGAGAATGTACCTATTTGGGTTTTCTTGTTAAAATTAGACCCCTTCTTCTAATTATGAAGCACTAATTAGAGAAAAAATATGGAAAACATTGCTTGTTCTAAAAAACTACATAGAGCATCGAGGAGGGTACAACATTGAGGGGTGTTATGAGGTCTATCGAATGAGCATTGTTCCTACGATACTATATGCACTTGATGCACTTCCCAGTACACATGTTTGTATTTGTATTTATTTTATTTGTATAGCGCAAAACCAGGCCCAAGGGCAACCGGGCGCGTATCTTAATAGAGCGTTACAGCAATGACATATGATCACAGTAGACATAACAATTGTGACAGAGTTACAGAAGATGTTACATATATCTAATCTTCGACGATGGTTGGACAGAATTGAGGGTAAACTGTTACGTACAATCATTAATCAACATAAGTCAGTTCCAGTCGAGGTGCTAAAACGTGAATTTGGTCTGTCTTCAATAAAATCCCAGTGGCCAATGCCAAATGGCTCCAGGTGACTGTAAAGACTGGTAGGGGGTGTCTGTACTTCTGCTCCCTATATGGTAGAAGAGAGGCACAGAAGACCCCAGCCAAGATTCTCTATTACGGTAGCAATGGACGAGCAATCAAGGCCTAGCTTCTCAGGAGGTGATGCAGGCTGGTTCTTAAGTACAGTGTAGTCCCCAAGCCCCCACAAAGGAATGTCCACACACTGTATTGGTTAGAACACAGTCTTTATATAATCAATATTCAAGGTTATGTACACTTATCATAATAACTCACTTTGTACTTTAGGAAAATCAACAATGGCAAATATATACAGTTCTAAAGTGGTACCACCCTTTGTATTAGATCTCATGAAAAGTGCATCAACAATACTGTAATCATGTCACACAGATCAACAGAGTGAAACCAGCAATAGAGAGAAGAGAGAAAATAAGGTGGTTGAACAATAGGCAGAATACTGGTCCCTACCACTAGACACAGTTCTGTGTGGAAGTCCCCCCGCCTGGGCAACCTGAAAGATGAAGATATAGCACAAGCCCAGTCCATATATTGTTCTGCAAGTCTTATTCCCTCCTATAATGTTTTTACCCCCCCAATGTACCTGGTGGAGTCGAGTTCTTCGAAGAGGCGTCGACAGATCCTTCTTGAGCGACCCCCTTTCAAGCGGGAGTCACGGATCGTCGAGAGGCGTCGAGAAGCGTTGAGGAACTCGGCGTTCGGCGTCGGGGAATCGACGGCCCTTCTTGAATGCCTTCCCTTTCAAGCGGGAGACACGGGACGTCGAACGTCCGACAACGAACAGGGTAGAACGGCGTCGATGAGGCGGCAGCTTCGATCCAAGCGGTGCTCGTCGACGACGGAGCGTTGGCGTCCTGCAAGGCAGAGGCGTGCGGGGCACCTCGATGACAATTGTTCTGGACCGCAAAGATTTGTGAGGACGGGGGCCCAGCAAGGGCGTCGAGTCGTTCGAGTCTTTGTGGTCTTCAGGTGGCGGGAAACCCACCGGCAGGTTTTCTCCTCGGCGCGATGGTCGTCCTCGACTTTCTCCGGCAGGATAAAGCGGTCGACGGTGCGGACGAGGGAGTCCTTCGATTCGAATGTTCTTAGGCAAGGAGCGGACGGCTCCGGTCGTCGGCGGCACGGCGTCAAGTGGTTCCCACGGCTGGGCAACACAACTTCGACGGGCCTCCAGCGGTTACACAGACCTGCGAACCCTGGTCGACGGCAATGGACTTCGACGGCGGCGATGTCCGGCTGCTTCACTTCGTTCTCCTCGGCGGTCCCGTCTCGGGTCGGCAGCCTTTCGAGGGTCTGACTTCCAGGGAGCTTCGGCGAAGATGTAGCGGTGCTCGATGATTCCTCGGAGCACGGGAAGAGGGCGCCTTACCAGGTCCTCTCTCGGGTCAGTCTTCGACGAATTCGGCATCCTTCAGAACTGTCGAAGCAAATGCCACAGCAAGTCTTCTTCTTCCAGCTGGACGTCGAGGATCAGCAGTTCCAGTTACTCTTGAGTGGAGACTCAGCTTCTGAACGCTTCTGAACAATTTCCAGTGGTGAGAGGTCCCCAGATATACTATTCTGGCTCTCATCCACACAGCAGCCAATCACACAGAAGGGCATTCATGCAGTCAGTCAGCCAATCAGGCACACAGTGCATTCAGGCCACACTCCTCCCTTTCAGACACTCACAACAAGGAATGTGGATTGGGACAAGTACCCAGCCATTCAACACTACACACTGCATTCAGGCCAGTTTCGGGCAGGGCTGTCTCAGTCTATGTCTCTCATGCCAGAAACCAGACAACCACAACAAGGAGTGTATATTGGTCACACACTCCATTCACCCAGGTCCCACCCACAGGAGGTACCCACAACATACAGTCACTGGGAAGGCTCCAGTCAGTCTAGCTGGGCCTTCACAACAATACCATATATGGAACTTCCACCCAACAGCCAGTCAGGGGGAAGGGACAGAGTCAGGGCTTCCCAGGACTTTGGGAAAAACAAGATAACAGGCAATAGAAAGCAAGAGGCCACAGGGGCCATCTTGTTTCCTATCAGGAATCAACTGATCCCAATGGCAGGGCCTGGGTATCCCAAAATGGAGGACACCCAGAGCACCTGTCAAATTCAGCATGGAGCTGCCACCAGCCCATACCCTGCTCTGTGGGCCACCCACAGGTGCCCAAAAACATACACTAGGGGCACAGGGTTGTACCCCTACCCATGGGTGCCATAAGGGTATCCCATGGGTCTATTCACCAAACCAAAAGAGAGAGCTGCACTGCCAGGAGTCCCAAATGGACTCCTGGGCAGAAAACATGACAGAACACACGATAAAAGGCAGTAAAGGACAAGGATTCAGAGGCCCTGTCCCTCTGATGCATTTCCAGCATCACAGTGACCAGGTATGAACTCCTACTTTTTAAGAATGTGTCTGAGTCAGCGTTCAGTGCCTTTAGGGAAGAATAAAGGGCACTCAGGCTCATCACTCTGCAAATGCGGTATATACACAACTACCTAAACACAATCGAAGGAGGGCTATGTCATTTACGCCTCCCTACGATACTGAAAACGGGACAATTACCAGGACTTTTGCTGCCCTGCATAAACTGAAAGTGACCTTGGAAACAAAGGCTGGGATCATCATCAAATCATGGATCGACTCTCTCTTCTTGTGGGTGCCTTCTTGGTTCAGCCTCGCTGCAAAAATCATGTTACCTATTTTTGTCTTTTTTCCCATTCTTCTTTATTCTTGTAAATTGATCTTACATTACTGCTCTGCCCAGGTACACCAGTTGCTGCCATTATGACTGTAACTAAGTTCAGGGCAAGGGCCACCACCACTTCATCCCATATGGGTACTCAAATTGAAGGTGTCTTGTACCCGCCACCAAATTGGTATGCTTGTGTGTACCCAGCACCAAGTTGGTATGCATGTGTGGAGCAGTGGGTAGATTGCAGAAATGGTGGGGGTGAGTTGGGTTTGTTCAGCAGAGGAGTATGCCCATATTGAGAACGGTGTGAGAGATGGCTGTAGGGTTGTTCCCTAAGAAGATGATTATGATTTGTTAGTTAAAGCATTAACTAAAGGGGGAAAATTGGGGTGGTCAGGAAAGCTCTCCAGGATTATGAGGGGTTCATGTTGCACACACCATGTGACTAACTGGGGGTGATTCAAGCTGGGCTCCATGTTGCGTTTTCAAAGTATCAAAGTGTTGTTAATTATGGATGGGAGATGTTAATTTAGTGTTCCTGTTGGTCTAGAAATTGATACATATTAGCTTGCAGGCACGCAGAACGATAACATGTTAAAGCCACCAAATGTAAAGACATACACATACAATACTATAAATACATGGGAAATTCATGCAGGAACGCAGTAGTTGGGACCACTTTTGCAAAGTGTACTTTTACTTTTAAACTACCTTTGCCAAGTTTTCAGAAGGCAGGAGTAACTTCAACTTTCGTGGTCAGTATATCTGGAGAAAATAGGCATGAGTTTTTATGGTCTGATAAGTATCATAGATAGTAGATTTAATCTCCTGCTGCCTGAGAGCATGACAGGGTTTTGTTATCCATGTTGGTAAGTAATAACACACAGTGTAAGCCAGTGCCTAAAGCAGTTGAGGAGTTTTAATTGTGTAATGAAGTGGGAGTTTTTGTAGATTGGAATGTTTCAATGGAACGGTGACCCAAGGATTTAGATAGTGTCATTAACAAAGAAAAATCATTCACAATGCTTCCACATATTGCGGTGAATAATTATGTGAGCCATGTGCAAATCAAGAGTTAGGCTTTAAACAGCTTAGGCCAGTTATTGATAGTAATGAATTATGTTTCAATACCAATGTTTAGCCATGTGTTGATGTCCTTACCTACTACGCACAAATCATAAGAACATGGGTGTTTTCGAATATGATCTGAATATAATTATTAAGATAAAACTGGCCAATGAAAACATAGGATTTGGAAAAGGATAGGATTTCTTTGAAGAGGGTTTTGTCCAATCATGTTTGGGGGTTGGATTACAAAAAGGTATCTAGAGTATTTGCAAAACTGAATAGAAATTGTGAACTGATGTGGTTTTTTGAGACTGGGTTACTTTGGTCCGGCAACCACATCTAACTGCTCCCAGGAGAACTGTACAATAAACTTGCTTTATCTACAACCGTGTACTCACTTCTTAAGTAGTGGTCTTATTTGGGTTAAGTTGATTAAAGGTCCATCTGCACAGGGGTGAGAAAGAAAAATATGCAGCTAACAAAATTGATGAGTAATGCATACTGAGGTGAGGAAGTGTGATGTTAGTCTAATGATATGGATTCTGATTGGGAACTTGGATGAGGAAGAGAGATTTATATATGATTTTGCTATGTGTTATTGCTGCTGTATTGGGGTAAGCAATAGGGTTTTAACAATGATAACAATGATTACTATTGGTTACTTCAATGAGGCAGAGAGATTTGAAGGTAATGATATGGATTACTATTGTGCATTGTATGTTGTTATTGTTTGTTGTGTGAGGAGCTAGGAATGAGATACAGACACAGGGGACTGATGGTTTTGGCCATAAATGTTTATTGACCAAAGAAATGGGGTTTCACGTATGTCTATCTGTTCCTACTCTAAGAGATGTTTCCATACCTAAAACAAAACTAAGGATCTGCCCAATGTCAAGATCTCCAAATTAAAATGTCCTGTGTCTAAAGAACTATTATGCTTCTTGCATTCATAAAATCAATTATTTGGCCTAGAGCAATGTACAAATGTTCAAAATGGAAATACGTAACTCCAACACATAACGTTCCAGTAGGGTTGAGTTCCTTGTTCCAGTGGGTGGTTCCCTTTCCCTGGATTTCTCTTCACTCTGTTTTATTATTTCAAGAATATCAGTTCCTTAAGTTTCTCTTGATCAAAAGCACAATTGGTATACAAAACATCTTAGGTGTTAGTTTGTATCTTGTTAGGATACCTGGTGTACTCTCCTGCCAGTTTTTCTCTCCTCTTTGCTGTGCCTTTTTCCAGTCCTGATGTATCCTTATTAGGACTTCCATAGGTGATGTATTTTACACATTGTTCAAAATGATTTTCAAAGAAAAACTGGTAATCCCAGGGAGAGTGCATGTGTTACTGGAGTGCTTCAGGCCGAATACGACATAACACACTCCATGTGAGAGAGCCAAACGACAAAGGCAATATAAATGATACAGACATGGTGAAGGCAATAGAATTGAGATGAACATTGTGAAAAGCCTAAGAGAAGGAAATATAATTAATATAGACACAGTCCTTGTGAAACAACTAAGTGAAGCCAACAGAATTGAAATGAATATTGTGAAAAGCCTAAGAGAAGGCAGTACAATTGACACAGATAATAACATTGTGAAAAGTGAGAGCAATAAAATTGAAACAAATATTGGGTAAAGTCTAAGAGATGGCAGCATAATTAATACTGAACTAAACATTGTTCAAAATCCGAGAAAAGACAATGAAATTGATGCAAACTGCGAAGAAAGGGTAAGTGACCCAATGCTGGAGAAGTGCTGTTTCATGAATACAAAAGAAAGTGAAAAGAAAGAGACGGAGCCCTGGCATGATAGTGATTCAGGCAAACAGTGAGTCTGGGATTCACAGCTAAATATGAAAGTTGGGACACCCTGGCAGGAGAGCAAACCAGTAGTGAAAGAAGGAGTGATAAGAGAAGTGAAAGAGGATGTGAGAAAAGACAAACGGGTTAAGAACCCCACCTTGACAGTGTGCAGCAATCAAAGGGAAGATCCATACCGCTTATTGCGAAGAAGATACAATACCCTGGCAAGAGACTATATCAGAGAGAGGAAAAGGCCTAAAAGCAAGAAGCCATAATGGTTGATGCAGAAAGAGAAGAACCTTACCCTTTTGAGTTATAAAGGAAACAAGACAAGAAACAAAACCATGAAGCCCAGAACAGGAGAGTAAACCAGGATTAAGAAGACAATTGAATACACATGAAGTTGTGGAATAGTGACAAAAGGGGAAGCTGTACCCCTTGAAAGAGGAACAAGTACAAACATGAAAGAAAAAGTAAATATCTGAAAGGCACAGTGTTATTAAAGTAACTGTAACATTGAAAGGAAACCTTATGGGGGCTCCAATAGGAATGGGGAATGGTTTTCGAAATGAGGACTTACTGGGTCCGCAAGGGTGGGAATGTCCCGGTAAGTCCCCATTCCGACACCACGGTCCCGGACACGGGTTTGGAGGCAGCCATGGTGCTATTAGCACCATGGCTGCCTCCAAACTCGTAATGACCCCCAATGTCTTTTCAAACAGTTCTGGTGTACATCCCTTGCTTGGGTTTACCTTTGTGGACACACTGTTTTTGAGACTTTAGACATTGCACCCTTCTCATTAGCATCCCTTTCCTGGGTTTACTCTTGCCCACTTCACATTCACTTTTGTTTGTAATGTTCACAGGATTTGCATTCCTCTTTTACTTTTACCATACAGGATTCACTTCCCTGTTACTTCATGGGATTCACTTCCCTCGTACTTTCTCAAGTTTGTAGATCAAACTTTTTCGATTGTATGAGGATTTTACTCGACCTCACGTATGGCCACTTTGACCTCTTCTGGCGGCACTACTACGGCCTTCTGGTTTCAGTAGTTTCAGTAGTTTTACTCACAAAGGGATTGACCAGAGTCTCTCAGAGTGCCACCCACGTGGTGCTGGTAATCTCGGCAGCTGGTCTCCCCTCAACACTTACAGTTGTTTCACAGTTCATTAAACTAGGTTCAAACTTGCAGCTTTGTGTCCCTCACTCAACACAGCATGGCTCTTATCGATTCTCAATTCGACTCACCAGCCGTGATGAAGTTGGCTTTTCGACTTTCCTGAAGTCAAGGCCGGTACCATCGTAGCAGGAGTTTTCTTCGCTCCCACTTATCAGTGTCGATACGCTCGAGGTACCGTTGACATCTGCTGCAAGACAATGGTACTATTGTTTATGGTCTTACTGTCTCCCTCATGAAGGTTCCACGCATCTGGGACGAAAAGTGAAAGGTCACTTCTCTCTTCGCCGCCCTCTCGTTTCCTGCTGTCTTTCTCATTCTGTTGAACGGGTGCGCCTGCGAAACCGTCTCATTGTGTTGTCTGCTGTGCTCACCCTGTGCTTTTTCGCTCCACCATTTATCCCTGTGGGGAAGAGAAAAGGGCTGTCAGGTGTGTTTGGTTGTGATCAATTGTCTGACTCTGCCTGACCCTTGTATTGGGACATGTCAGGTAAACGGCTCTAGTGTTAGTCCGTCCTCTGACATTTCGTGTGTAAGTCTTCGTATCAGAAAGGGGGGGCAGTGGTTTTGAATTTCCTACTTGGTAGGATGGGGAAAAGGTGTCAAAAGAACATGGATGCCATATCTCACCCATCACTGTCCCACTCCCACTCCGCGAGGACCCCCCATCCAGGTGGTCCTCCCTCACTGGTCCACCCCAAGGAAATGTATCCAATAGCGATGGCTGTGTCCTGGACATCTAGATGAAAGATCTCCGGGGAGTAGTTAGGGAGACTACTTCAGGTTTCTCACACTGTTGGCTGTATCCTTCTTCACTGAAGTATGTTTCTATGCAGCTGGTGAGACACAATTCACCTGTACAGATGATGCTAAGGTTATATATGTTGAACAAAAAAAGTAAACAAGGTGACACCACCTCGTAGTTCTTTATGCTCTCAGTTTGCTCATTAGAACTGAGCATCCAAAAATCATGTGATTTATATAATTTCACTTACACATTGCTTTTTCTAATTCTTTGTTAGGTTCCGAAAATGTCAGTTTTCAAAAAAATGTATGCTAAAGAAATTTGTAAAAGTTGTAGGTAATATTTTAATTCACATTCCTACTTTGTGGTTACACAATATTGTTCTAAAGGCAGAAAAAAGGTGCAGCGGTCTAACACTTGCATTTACCCTATGCATTTCGGTGTATTTACACCATCTTCAGGTCTATGCAAACTATTACATATCAATTACGATTCAAGTTATATACATGCCATAGTAGCATGTTGATGTTCATTGCCGCCAAAGAAGTAAAACAGATAAACAAACAAAAGAGTCTAGGTCAGCAATTATCCAGTGGTCATCCATTGTTACACAATCTAATCTAATTCACATTAGCAGAAACATTGTTAATTTGTACCTCATTCCACTGTCTGTACCGCTCTGTGTTCTTAAACACGTGTAACCGTATTCTGATACATACATAAGATGCAGAAACCTAAAGGCATGTATACATTTAATAATTGGGCGAATCACAGCAATTATTTTGTGCATTCCAGTCACAAGGATTGTATCACTTACACTCGTAGTTCTGTTCTAATTTCATAAACCGAGGGAGAGCCACGTCGGCGCGCTGCTCGTCTTGGTATTTATGCATAGCTATAGCAACCAAACAAGGCATTGTGCTCCGGCTCCCGAGAGACAGTGCAGGTACGCCTAGCGTCCCACCATCCCATGGCAACAGGAGGGCGGGATAGTAGCCATGGCTATGCGTTTTTTTATTCTTGATAATCTTACCGTTATGTGTGAATCTGACAAAATAAACATAGCATACTCAGTTTAGCTGTTAGGTTTCGACTCTCCGCAGAACATACTATTGTCATACGTCCCTGTGGTTCGGTTCTATGTGTGTCAATGGACATTCAATTAATGTCCGATCTCCATGATGTCATGGCCAATGCGTATACACATATCAGTACTACCTCTGTAAACACAAAGTATTCAACTTTTTCGGAATAGGCAGAGGAGAACCAGAAGGGGAAAGAAGAAAACAACGGGAATGTCCAAAGACCAGATTACAACAGAAGAAAACTTAGTAATCAATTTATCATCAAGAATACTGACCGATAAAGAGAAAGAGACTACAAAAGGCCTGAGCTTCATACCCACTTACAATAGTACTCTCTTTGATACCAAAATTGAACTACATAAACTCATAAGAAAAATGAAACTCAAGGTATTCTTTAATGAATTGGAAACAGACCACATCATGGAAACAGATGAATCTGGACTCAAAGAGTTTACAAGCAAGAGTATCTTTATCCCTCCTATAAGTATCCCCTTAGTGCAGATTTTTCAAAAACAAGTTACAAGAGATCTTGAGAAAGTTAATTTCAAGACAAAAGGATACAAGAATATGAAACCACATGAATTTCAACTGATTAAGAATCTTTACATTGATGACAATGTGACAATCAGAGCAGCAGATGAAGGAGGGGCACTTGCGATCCTAGACACTGTGGACTATGAAAGTTGTCTGATGCATTCAGCCTCTCATACAGAAGACATGCACATATGTTAAAGACTCTACACACTTTCTACAACAATTAAAGGGAGCACATTGCAATTTTGGAGACATCTTGTTCACATTTGATTTGAGTAGCATGTACACTTCTATCCTCACGACCTAGGAAGAGAAGCTCTGGAATGGCTGCAACTAAACAGCTAAACTGAGTACACTACGTTTATTTTGTCAGATTCACACATGATTGTAAGATTATCAATGATACACAACTGCATAGCCATGGCGACTATCCCGCCCTCCCGTTGCCATGGGCGGGTGGGACGCGAGGCGTACATCCACTGGCTCTCAGAAGCCGGAGCACGACGCCTCATTTGGTCGCAATGGCTACGCATAAATACTGAGACGACCAGCGCGTCCACGCGGCTCACTCTCGGTTCATGAAATGAGAACAGAACTACGAGGGTAAGTGATACAATCCTCGTAACTGGAATGCACATAATTGCTGTTGATTCGCCCAAATGCTAAATGTACACATGTCATTAGGTTGCTGCATCTTACGCATGTATCAAAATACGGGTTACACGTGTTTAAGAACACAGAGCGGTACAGACAGTGGAATGAGGTACAAATTAACAATGTTTCTGCTAATGTGAGTTAGATTACATTGTATAACAATGGATGACGAGTGGATAATTGCTGACCTAGACTCTTTGTTTCTTTATCTGTTTTACTTCTTTGGCGGCAATGAACATCAACATGCTACTATGGCATGCATATAACTTGAATTGCAAATGATATGTAATAGTTTGCATAGCCCTGAAGATGGTGTAAATACACCGAAATGCATAGGGTAAATACAAGTGTTAGACCACTGCACCTTTTGTCTGCCTTTAAAAACAATATTGTGTAAGCACAAAGTAGGAATGTGAATTAAAACATTACCTAAAACATTTGTAAATTTCTATAGCATTAATATATATATTTTTGTAAACTGATATTTTCTGAACCTAACAAAGAATTAGAAAAAGCTATGTGTAAGTGAAATTATAAGTCACTTGATTTTTGGAAGCTCAGTCCTACTGAACCAACTGAGAGCGTCAAGAGCTACGAGGTGGTGTCATCTTGTTTCCTTTTTTTGTTCACCTAAAGAAGTAAACATGACACGGTCATACATGACACTGTCATGATTTGCACCTCCACCTGTGCCTGCTCCAAACATGTAAAGTAGGATGATCCTCCGTTCTGCGCTTTTAAAATGGCCTCCCGTTTGTGAATTTGGGATGGGATTTTAAAAGCACAGAAATGCACCCCTGCTATGTCCCAAGGGGGTGAAACGGCCTTATGATCTAAAATGTAAGATGTGCTCATTCAGAAGCCCTTTGAGAATAAACCTCCTATTTTTTGGGCGCATCGCGTCACTTGCACGCAAAAGCTTTGAGAATGTGTGCCCTGATCTCTAGTTTGCTTAGTGAACTCTCAGCATTTGCTGGATAAAGATAAAGCTCAGTGCATGACACTCGCTCCTCAGTGTTGAGGCTGCTAAAGCCCATGGGTAATAACATGTGTTATGCCATTATCTTCCCTTGCCTACAGCTGTGGCCAATACGTGAAGCTTTTGGACCCATAAGAGCTCTATTGCCCAAGTCTGCAATCTTTCTGACTTGAATACGAATTCATTATTGTGATTGCTGTTGTGTATTTTAAGTGGTTAAAAATTCAAAATATAAAGTATCTCAATGAAAATCATGTTAATTTATATACATGGAAACCTAACCAACCAATTCAGCTTTCACCGAAATATGCACAAATCCATGAGGAACCAATCAGAGACTGCATCTAGGTGCAGCTGTTCAAACACCAGAAAGTAACATGAGACTAAAAGGAACAACATTATTGAAACAAATACGGTTTCAGCTTTTTTCGGAAGAGTATCAGAGAAGTTATCCTCCGAAGTTCAACAGGCAGTGAGTTATTGACCAAATGTCATGTACAGAAAGCTATTCATCACAGCATTGTATTATATACATTTCTCACCATGGCAGATGTTTTAGGATTAAGTTACAGTGTACACATTTATGTTAGTAGGATAGTCAGTTATAGCTGCAATGCATATGAGTGGATCTCATTTTTGGTAAGGAGTGCCTTTTGCAGTATGTGGCAACTAGGACGGCCTTTTTCCTTATATAATGTGGGAACACATATTATTGCTTTGTGTAGAATTAAATAATTTCTGGATTTAATACAATTCTGCATCGGAAGAAGCTCCGGACTCTTAAGTGTGCTGGGATGTGTGTGATATGAGTAGTGCATACGGAAATAAGGCCATAATTCACGGAGCGTTTTCCAATTGGGGTTTGCCATTATAAAACGCTTCTGTGAATTAGGCCCTGAGTGTCTGGGTACTGCAAAAGTGATGTGTTCTTGTCTGCATAGGATATTGTGTACATGCGTGGGCACGTCTGCTACAAGGGAGCGTAGCAAGTGTGTACGAGGATGAGGAAGACGAAGCCAGCGACGGGCAAGTAACGTTTGCACATTTCTTATACTGATCCTTTCATAGGAATTGGAACGCCATATAAATTAGATTTTCACAGCAAGATGTACTCTGGGGCTGCCTGTCGTTTGCGCACTCTTCATTATTATATTTTCCACTGGGATGTTGCTGTTTTTCAGCCTCTTTCATTGAGAATTGCTTCTGGGAAGGCGCTTGCTTCTGGGATGGCCTGACAAATTCACACGAGATGCCTTTTTCACAGCAAGGACAAGTCCTCCCTGTCTCAATAACAAACAGTTCTCTTTAGCGTGCCAGTTCCCTTGGATGGCATCCATCTGGTGCTTCTCCTAACACAAGCTTTCAATTGGCAGTGCAGTTTCCCTAGACTGGCAAGGGATCAGGAGAGTCTTCACTGAAATATCGCATCCAAATAGCACTTACCAAAGAGATGCAGAAAAATATTCCTTATTAGTCAAGACTCTCCAAGGTACCAACATAGAGTTTTGTAAATGAATGTGATTGTATTACTGCACTTTCCGTTCATAAGAATCGTTCTTCACAAAGACAGAAGTTAATCAGTACCATATTCAGATAACAATTAAATAATATTCAAGTGCAACGTCAAGTAGAAGCAAATACAATTTCATAAATAGAAACATAAAAACACAACACAAACTATATCAGTATAGATTTTAAAATTGCTGGAAATAAATAGGACCATTAATGAAACGAATTAAAAAAAGATACCAAGTGATCCAAAAATAGATTATAAAGGATTCCATGAGAAAGTTGAAAATTATAAAAACAGTCACTCGAAACACCAGGGGATTAGAGGACCTAAAGGGGCATGAAAGCTGAACTTTCACAGTTTCTGATGATTCTCACTCTCTGAGATCACTATATTGAAAGTGCAGTTGACTAATAGAATCCCCCAGAAGAAAAGTCATTGCAGCATTAAAATGACCTAAAAGTCTTTTTTTTCACGTGAAAGGCAGAATTTCTGAGGATCATATGCCAGGCAGATGATAACTACATGGTGTACGGTCTCTTCCTCGGTCTGTCACACTCTTCATAGCGAGTTGGATAGACAATTCCATCTCTTCATGTTACATGCCGGTGCCAAATTGACATAGGAGCACTAAGACTAGTGCAGCAAAGGTGGCTACCCTCACAAATTATGTGGACTTACACATGCCCAGAGGTTGGAGGAGGAGTTTAAAAGATGGACAAGCCCATGGCATGCAGGTATATAAGAGGCAGTGAAAACAAACCAGACCTGCAACAACAGCAAAGGTTCGAGTGATAGTAAGTGGATTGTAAAATGTGTGTATCATTAACTTTCAACGTATTCCAAACTCCAAAGTCTAGTTCTAAACTTTAAATCGTAAACTAGATCATATAATCCAAACTGTACACTGCAAAATATACTACCTGGTACTATGCTGTACTGTATGAGAATATACTTCCTATATTTATACTAAATAGTATTCTATATTACACCCGTTTCCTCTTATCTGATGGAAAGAAGCATGAGACACAACCAGTATCTTGTATTAGTACCTGGCAAGAGTCAAGCAGAATCCAACACGCATTCTGATAGGCTCTCGCCAGGACGTTACCCGGCTGAGAATCCTTTGATTCCCAGCAGGGATTCCAGCTGCCTTGACCTCGGCAGGGGGTGTGGCAGCCCCTCAGCCAATGAGGAGGCTCGAAGCGAGGCCATCCTCCCTCTGAGCCTCCCCACGGCTGAGAGGTTGCCTTTGCCCCCCGCCGGGGACTGGATAAGGCTTTTTTCCCTTTCCTCCCTACTCCCTGCCCTCCCCACCCCACTTACCTTCTTGCTCCTTCGCCATCCCCGCTCTGCGCCTCCACGCGGCTGGAGGCTTCCATCGTCCCCCGCCGTTGAGTCAGGTATGTTTTTAAAAAAAAACTTTTTTTCTTCCCCTTCCACCCTCACAACCCCACTTACCTTCACTTCTTTTTCTTCAGGAGTGGACTCGCTGGGAAGACGTCCTTTAGTGTTCCCAGCGCATCTGCTCCCGATGGCTGCCATGGAAAGGGAAAACAAACTCTTTTTTCCCTTTCACGGCGGCCAATTTCTTGGGTGTTTCTTTTTTTTCTGTCCCGAAATGCTTTTAGTGCCCCGGTCACACAGATATTGCAGGCTGGGGTACTAATAGCTATATGACCCTCGTGGCGGGGGCATTACTTACTCAGGTAATGCCCCAGGGTCTTCGATAGTTAACTATGGGCCCGGGGCATTACCTGAGTCAGTAATGCCCCCACCGCTCGGGTCATATTGCTTTAATAACACTGTGAAGTCATTACGGCCCAGGAAGATGGAACATGCGTGGGAATTGCCAGGGTACATCAATAATTCTGTTTTGTATATTTTCTTTATACTTCACATAGGATGGAAGACTACTTACACATGGAAGTACATATGAATCTATACAATTGAGCAAAGGTTGTGACAAAGAGCCATGGAGCCTAAAATTGGTCTACCAGGAGAATTTGCCATTTCTGGGTCATATTTTGCCAACATATAAAAGGTATGGATGGTCGGATGCTTAACAAATAAGTATTGAAACTCATGTTTGTGAATTAAAAGCTTGTCCAAGCCAAAATCGTAATAGATCCCTAAGATCCTGATTATCTTCTAAAGTTGGATCATCCTATAAATGTTATAGTCTTTCAAATGTTTGTGTGACTCAAGGAAGTTACATCCTTTATTGGATGTTTCTGTGCCTCAAGGAAGTTACATCCTTTATCCGGTGTCTGTGTGCCTCAAGGTAGTTACATCCTTTATCCGGTGTCTGTGTGCCTCAAGGTAGTTACATCCTTTATCCGGTGTCTGTGTGCCTCAAGGTAGTTACATCCTTTATCCGGTGTCTGTGTGCCTCAAGGTAGTTACATCCTTTATCCGGTGTCTGTGTGCCTCAAGGTAGTTACATCCTTTATCCGGTGTCTGTGTGCCTCAAGGAAGTTACATCCTTTATTATCCAGTGTTTGTGTGTCTCAAGGAAGTTACATCCTTTATTATCCAGTGTTTGTGTGTCTCAAGGAAGTTACATCCTTTATTATCCAGTGTTTGTGTGTCTCAAGGAAGTTACATCCTTTATTATCCAGTGTCTGTGTGCCTCAAGGAAGTTACATCCTTTATTATCCAGTGTTTGTGTGCCTCAAGGAAGTTACATCCTTTATTATCCAGTGTTTGTGTGCCTCAAGGAAGTTACATCCTTTATTATCCAGTGTTTGTGTGTCTCAAGGAAGTTACATCCTTTATCGGAAATGTTCCATTACCTAGTAACTGTTTGTTATACATCTCCTAACAATTGTAAGACAGAGAGTGAGTGAGGTGTTCATAGTTGTGCTCTGGTATCAATTCAATTTTTTGAGGTCAGCCTTCAAAGAAGATTCAAATGGTGTGATCAGCTGCTCATGCACACAAATGACTTTGGATTAAAATTACTGAAATTGCTGAATCCAAAATCTGTTTGATCAGAATCTACACAGATATACCAACATCATCAGCATATAAACGGGCCTCATCACGGGTTGGGCATTAATCAGGCCCTAAATCCGCTGAGCGATATTAGCGTTACCAGCGGGACCCATGGCGGTATTCCCGCTGCATCAAGAGTCTGCGTGCAAGCGCACATGGGCTTGGCGGTAATGCTAACAGTGCCTGACGTATATGTCTCCTGGAAATGGCTTACTGGCAGAATAACAAGCAAAAATAGTGCTACTACCATGTGCGGTATCACTGCACGCTATTAGTGCACGCTAATACTGTTGGCGGGAAACACACCACTGCTGGAATGGGAGAAACCACATCAGCCATTTTGGAAATAACAATCCATCATAAATCGAAGCCCCTGGCAGCCATCCACACGATTTGAGCAGCAAATATGTCACAGGACGGGGCAAGAGGTAAGGTAGCCCAAGACTGCCCCAGGAAGCCAAAGTTCATGGAGGGAGAATTGATGTACCTGGTGGAAGATGTGGTAGCACATCATGCTGCACTCTATGGGGCCAAACAAAAAAAGGACCTCCTCACAATGATGCATCCAGATCTGGCTGGCAATCAGCCAGAAGGTGTCAGCAGTTGGCCATGTCCCCCGGGATGGAGAGGACTCAATAAAGTGGTGGAATGACCTGCGAGTCCAGGTACGGTCAATCCTTTCGCAGCACTGCACAGGTTTCCAGGCCACAGCGGGAGGCTCACCGCCACCACTGGACCTGAAACTGTGGGAGGAGCGCTGCAGCACAGTGATCGATATGGAGGGGATAGAGGAGTAGGAGGAGCCGAATCTAGTGCTGGCACCCAGGAGACAGAAGTAGAGTGAACCCCCCCAATGGAACATGAAACCAAATTCATGTTTGCAGAACTTTGTGGCATGCCTGAATGTATATTTGAAAAATATGTATGTGTGTGTCATTTTCTTTAAAACTGAAATATGTCCATATATTATCTACAAGATCCATGTTATGGCTGTGGATAAAAGACCTTGTTTTTCCCTAAAAATGCATTTTATTGTTTTAAGCGCTAAGTCTGTAAAGGGTGTGGGTAGCCAGCATTTGTAATGGCCTTTTTAACAGTATTGGAGTACTGTGAGTTGAGGTCGGTGCGTTGGTATGTGTGCCCATTGGAATTAGTCCTTTGTCAGTTGTTGCCATAAAAGCCATGTTTTGAGAATGGTGGTTTATTCCAAGCCGACACTGGTATTGAGTTTCAGAGGGTGGGTACGTAATAAGATCCAGATTATTTGCAGGTCTTCTCTTTGAGGATGAGTTGTGGTTCACGCGGATTGGTATTCGCTGTGTGAGCAACCATGTGCAACCAGATATATAGAGATTACCCGCCAGGTATGCTGGTGTGCTACCCGTGACTGCTTTGTGGATGATACATGCAGTCTTGAATAGTATCCTTAGCTGTAGAGGAAGCCAATGTAGTTTGCGTAGGACGGGAGTGATTCAGTTGAATTTCCATATACCCAGAATAACAAGTACTGCAGTGCAGTGAAATACTTTTAAGGGTGCCAAATGAGCACCTGGAAGCCCCATCAGGGGGGCATGGCTCACATCGATCTGCTGGACAAAAGGGCCTGCACTACAGGATGAATGGTTTCATTTTGAAAATGTTGGAGATTCGGAGACAGGCTTTTTGGGCCTTTTTGCCTATGTGTTCCTGGAAGAACAGACTGCTGTCAATCGTGAAGCCTGAAAGGAAGCGCCCCCAATTTCAGCACGATCCTCCCCGCAATGAGAGACAATAAGGGACTCTCCCGTAGTGGGAATAAGGCCAAGACAGAGTGCGGGTGAGCGTAAGTGGGAGTTTATCCACAGAATAGGGCATGCAAAGAACTCTGCAACCTCCGAGAGCGCTCTGTCTGACAATAGCAAAGACAGGCGTATTTCTAATACAAAAAACGTCATCAGAACCTACACACTATAGGGGGCACAAGTTAATTGGGATTGGGTGGCGTCGACTAACTATAGGTGTTGCTGCAGCGTGGTTGGTCTTGGCGTGAGGACGTCACTGGTCAGCCTCGTGGGTTGGGTTGGGCCTGGCAGGCCAGCTTGAGGTCATCCGAGCGGTGTTGGTATGCTGGGGCAGCCTGTGACAAAGATGAATACCTCTCCTGACTCGTTTGCCCTAGGCCATGCACACTGCAGTTATTCAAGACACGACATCTAAGTTCATCAATAAATCGCTCGGCAGTTTGTCTTATACAATAAACGCAACACATGAGGAATGCACCTCTTGAGAGGTCCGGTGATTGTCGGTTGGGGTGAGATTTACCTGTGTCCTATTGACCGGTATTCTAGGTCGAGGGGCTGAGTTCTGGGGCCTGAGCCGACTGGTACATGCCTGTCTGCCGCGTTAGAAGTTATTATATAAAATGGGTCTCTGCGTCTTGTCCCCGTGATGGGGGTCGTTCTTGGGGTGGTCTGGGGGGAGGGTTGTGGACTTTACGAGAGGGTGCTGGTAGATCAGAGGATTCAAAACGTGGGTTTATTACCGTGCTGTAAATAACACAGGTGGTGGGCTGTGGCCTTGGGTGCGGTACCGGGGCCTCTGACTCTCTGAAGCGGCTCCAGCTTGGTTGGGGGAGGTGAGGGAGCGCGGCACAGGCCTTAGCTTCCTTATCTGGCAGGCTTGGCAGGGTGGGAGGGAGAATGGCCTTGCATATACTCACAAAGGTTTTTTCCTCGTGCGTTGCTGACTTTTAAATGCAGACCTTTTATAACGTTCCGCCTTATTTTGATGTTATTTAAACACACATATATATTTCCATTTCGTTACACATTTCTTTAATACAGTCGGTCTGAGTACCTTTTCGTTACCTAACATTATATTTACTACATGATGTGATTATTTTATGTACATTAAACGTTACACGAGGTCGTTCTAGGTTATGGCCTACAGAAATTGATGCTCGCTGCTTTAGGTGATTAAGAAAACATATATGAGTAAGTAAAGGCTATACATTTGGTCGACATCTTTTTCTGTGGTTGTAGCAGCACTAGTCCAGACCTGGGGTGGTATCATGTAACGTTACATCTTTATGGTTTATTCACAGTGTACAGGATCTGTTTAAACCGAGGTAGTTTGTTAATACCAATACTCGAATTATTTTCTACTTTCTTCAGATAGTGATGCTTCAGCTTTTTTCCCCGTCCCCCCGGCCTCGCGGACCAGGTCATGCAGGGTGCGATATTACATTGTGGACGAGAATACTGTTACAGTGTTAGCATCTCGGGTTAGCTCATATCCGACTTTCTCATGGGAACGCGCTCGCAGCGGATCTACCAGGGCTACTGCGGCGGCAGAGATGCATGAAAGGTCCTCCAAAGGTGGGGGCCTCGTTACAGTGTGCTGAACTCACGCCATGTTTGCTAAACAAGATGGCTTCTAGGCCTAACTGAATTTGGGTATATTCAGGGAACGGATATGTGTGGGCAATGTCGTCGGCGGGTGACCCCTCCTCCACCTGGGCCCGGGTGGCATGAGGGGACGGCCACCGAGTCATGGTCCTCACCTGGGGAGGAGGCTGCAGGTGAGGAGGGCCTCGCGGCCAGTCCTCCCCTACATTTCCCCCCTTTCGTTACTAAAGTAACGAATTCTTTAGCTCTTCTAATCTTCTACATTCTTGCTCCTCTATCACTGCATCATCCCATGCAGGTGTTCCTTTTCTAGGCATCCAGGCTCTGCATACCCCCCTCAAGTTCTCACCTCTTCTAGCATACTCATCTGGGGTACATGTTAAATATATACAGTCACCCGTCCCTTCCAAATCTACCCAGACCTCCTCATACCATTCCAGTTCCACATCTCGGGGTTCTTTGATAGTGGTGTGCCATAATTTATCTACTATGTACTTATCACGGCACATAGGCACTAACTGGTATCTGGGAGTGTTATCTGGTCCTGTCTGTACATGTACTTCTTGTGTCGCCTCAATTGTACCACCAGAGTTGCCCATTGTCACCATCATCATCACACCGTTAGGGACTGCGTTAGCACAACATCGAAGGCCCACCTGGCACAGGCAGAACACCACGAGGAGGACCACCGCAACTGGTATCAATAATTTCATCGTCATTCCAAGCCAGGAGGGAACCCAGGAGAAGATATTGTCGAACCATGAGCTGTCTTCAGCCCCACCTTCCAGCTTCATTTTCTCTCCCAGGTTATGGACTGCTTCAATGACGTGGGACAGGGACCCATTTTCTGCGTCTTCAGAAGGTACGAACGTGCAGCACGCACTTCCTATTTTTCGGCAAACACCTCCATCGATTGCTGTTAGCAGGTCCAGAACATACCTGCTCTGCATGGTCATTAGTCGCAGAGCTCGTAGTTCCACCTTTATTATGTTGAACCCTTCTTCAGTGTCATTGGCCAGCTGAATCAGTTCCCACCGTGTGATCTGAAGCCATTTTGCATTTGCTCTTGCTTGGACACTTGAAACCAGTGAGGCAAAAAATGTTTCCACGGAGCTGAACAGGCGATACCTGTCTGGGATCTGTGCCAATAAATCGGATGAAGCTTGTGATATGTAGTTTGATGCTCGCTTGTTCCGTGATAGCTCCTCTTCTTTCCCTCCGGAGGACAGGACATAGAGGTGTGCTTCTGCAGTGGGGGACGTCTCGTCCTTGTTCATGTTTCCTTGCGTCTTTTTATTTTTGTTGACGTGGCTTTCTGGAATCACCATTAGGGCCGAATGCAAAGTGGCCATTGAGCAGCTGCCACTCCATGCCTGGGGAAGGTGCAAGTAAGCCTGATTCCCGCATACCCAGTATGTGTCCATTAGTGCTGCTGTTCCTTTTTTCATGTCTGGGATGGTGAGAGTTTTGTTACAGTTTTTGTTCGTTCCCATCGCCACTTTTCCTTCTCCCTTGAAACATAGTTCGTTTTGTATTTCACTTTGTAGCTTGAAGGGTTTCTCCATCGCTGTTACCCATGTTAGTTTAGAGATGTGTTCTTTCCATATTGGTAAGCACGTTTTTTCCATCCATCGCAGCTTGTCTGGTTGGACACCTCTCAGTGCTTCCGCTTTGCACAGTACTTCTTCATCTTTCCATTTGTTTTCTGAAAACAGCGTCCCTTGTATTGCAAAGAAAGGTTCTTTAGGACAGACCACCCCAGACGCTTTTGAATAGCACGTTTTGTTGTCTTGTATTATTTTGAAAGAGACATCGTGTGCTTGAAAGGTGTTCTTTATTCTACACAGTGTGAGATGAAGGAGACATTGGGCATCCACAATGGGCAATTCTCTTGGCAACAACACTTTGGGTGTACCTGATGCATGGGGGATAAGCGAACAGACATAGCAGCTTTCATTAGTTGTCTGTTTAGCTGTTGTACTCATATCTGCATACCATTTATTTGCTTGGTGGGGGTGTCGTGGGTCTTCCATCTTGTCTAATCCTAACCCATAATACTCATCATACCCCCTCCTGCTTGTCTCTCTTCTTCGCCTACTTCTCTCCCCCCTCCTATATCTTATAGTTTCGATAGGTGAAACAATAGGCCCCCCTTTCTCATTCCCTCCCCCCTTTTCCAATTCTTCATATAGGGACTTGTGTTCTGTCATTGTAATTACTTTTCCATTTTCCTCAATAAACAACAAGTCGCTGTTTTGTATCGGGGCGGGAAGGGTAGTGGGGCTGTTATATATTTCAGGTAGGGATATTGTGTCATTTTCCATATCTTCATCTTTTGATCGTGACGGGGCAGCAGTGGGTGGTGCAGTGTAGTAACCCCATACAAGGCGGGATCCATCCCAGATCAAAAAATCACCTTCTTTAATATTCATATTTGTAATTGAATTCGTGCCAGGGGCAAGGGTGGTGTTACTCCCCCCTCCCCCCTCGTTCATCTCAGTAGAGATGAACGCTATGACCCAATGTGTCATTAGGCAGAATATTGAGATGAAGAACACAATAACACACATTGATAAACCGCATTCGTATGAATATGTCAATCTATCTACTAACATTTCTCTAAATCTAACAAATCTATTAGTTGCAGGCTGCCCATCCGATGCCATAGTAAATCCTGTTTGAGACATAAAAGTGCATTAAGTACAAGCATGTAAACATTTAGAACGTTGTGAAATGTTTTCGGCAAAGTATGGGAGTGGGTGAAGGAGGGGGTATGTCCACAGACAAGGTAACTTTACAAATATTACTATCAGTACATTATTTCATACATAAAGAGAAAAGTCGAGAGAGAGAGAGAGAGAGAGAAAAAGAAAACTTCTCCAAAACCCAAAAAGGACCACAAAAACCTTCAAAAGTTGTAAAAAATTATATATATATGTATATACACAGGTTTATTTCAGTACACATGTCGTGCGCCATTCGTGTTCAGTGTTCAACATTTAATACACACAAAATTCCCATCATCCATTCTGCACAACTTCATTGTCCGCAGTTGTCTGTGCCTCGTCCTGTACCTCACCTTCCGCGGCGCTATAAGCTCTGCGTACGTCTGTCAAATGCACCCAGTATCGTAGGCCCTTTACCTTTACTGCTGTGGGTGTGCAAAACACTACCTCATAAGGGCCATGGAAACGTGGTGCATTCCACCTTCGCACAAAACTTCGGACATATATAAGGTCACCAGGCATTAGTTGTAATGGTTTTTCAGGCATTGTCTCTGTTTCTGTTGTGTTCCCCTCCTCTCTTGTAGAGGGGGGGGCTAGTTGCTTTGCAATTACGCGCGCTGCCCGTGTCAGTTTTCTCAAGTACTCTGTGAACTCCTCTCCTAATATCGCTGCACTTCTGTGTGCATCAGAACGTTCACGGAGAGGTGAATGCGCTGTGTGCATTCTCCTTCCCGTGACGATCTCATGCGGGGACAAGTGGTGGTCTTTACTTGGCTGATTTCGTAACTCGAACAAGGCCAAAGGCAGGCAGTACATCCAGGTCTTTTTAAGGGAAAAACACAGTTTTGACAATCTGCTTTTTAACAGACCGTTCATTTTTTCCACTACGCCATTACTTTGAGGATGATAAATTGAACATAATTTGTGCTTTATTCCCAATAGGGTAGTCACTTCCTTGAATAGTTCATTAACAAAATGCGTGCCGTTATCTGAGCGAATAACTTCGCAAATCCCCCAGCGCGGGAACACTTCCCGCACTAGGAACTTCGCGGCGCCCTTCGCATCAGGGCGCGCACAGGGGCCTGCCTCCACCCATCTCGAAAACGGACATACAACCACAATCATGTAGCGAGCCCCGTTACATCTTTCTCCCATATCTACATAATCAATGTGGAGCTCTCTGAATGGGCCATTTGGTTTGGGTATCGTTCCTCTCAGTGTGCGCAATGTCATACCTGAGTTGTAAATCTGACATGTTGTGCATTCTAAAGCCAGCCTTGTGACGTGTTCATGGAGGCAAGGTGCAAACCAATCTTCCTGTATCTCTGCCATTATGTGTTGCTTTGCGTTATGTGCGGGAAAGTGTAGTTGTTGAAATGCTATTTCTAACAATGTGACTGGCATTACCGCTTTTCCTGAACTTTTTTGTCGCCATAACAAATCAGTCGGCGATTTGCTGCATCCCCTTTTAGTCCACAGCAATTTTTCTTCTGCACTAGCTCCCTCTTGCAGCTCTATTATTTCCTGTGTGGGCATCATGTTGTATCCTGTGGGGACCTCTTGGCTTGCTGTGTGGTGCAACATGTATTCTCCTCCTACACCTTTCTGTAAATACGAAGCTTCTTTGGCAGCGGCGTCTGCTGCCGCGTTCCCCAAAGATACAAAATCTGTATTTGTGGTGTGGGCTTGGCATTTTACAATGGCCACTGCCGTGGGGTCTTGCAGAGCCTCAATCAGTTCTTTCAATAGTTCTGCATGCTGAACTGGTGTTCCATCTGCTCGTCGGAACCCTCTCCGCCCCCACCGTGCCAACCCGCCGTGTACTGTCGTTGTCATGTATGCTGAGTCGGTATATATTGTCACTGCGCACCCCTTGGCGGCATGCAATGCTTCTATTAACGCAATTAGTTCTGCTGCTTGGGCTGAATAGTGGGATGGGAGGCGGTGTTGCACTAGTGTCTCGTATTCACCTTCCTCTAATCGTACAACTGCCATACCTACATGTTTCTCTCCTGTCTCCATATCTATTGATGCTGACCCGTCCACGAAATACACCTCTCCCTCGCTCAGGGCATTCTCAAAAATCACTTGATCCTGACCTTCGTCACCTGTGAACGTAGCGCAGTTATGGTTTTGCATGTCCTCTACGGTGCACGCCTCTGTGATGAATGTGGCTGGGTTCACTATTTTACATCTTACTATGTGGATGTTTGCGCTGGACAGTATTATTTCATATGCTGTGGCGCGTTGTGTTGTCAATGTGCTCTTTGATCGCTCTAATATTGCAAAGAGTGAGTGTTCCACAAACAGTGTCACAGGACAGCCCATCACTATCGTGGCACTTTTCTCAATCGCGAACGCGGCTGCAGCTAGGGATTGCTCGCACGCGAAATGACCTTGCATTACTGCGTCTAGGGTGCCACTATAGTAAGCCAGTGGTTTGTGCCCTAATGATGTCTTTTGTGTCAATACTGCTGTCATCAGTGTTCCTTTGCAGTGTGAGAATAAGAAGAATTCGCGCCTATAATCTGGATTTGCCAGTACTGGAGCGCTTGATATCAGCTCTTTTAGCGAGTCAAATGCTGTGTTCATCTCTTCTGTCCATTCTATGTGTTTGTTCTCCTGCTGTGCCTCTTTTAGTGCCTGTAACAAGGGCCTCGTGTATGCTGCATAATCCAATATCCATGCTCGGCAATAGTTGCACATACCCAGAAATTTCTGCATCTCTTTTACTGTTTTGGGCTCCCCAACTGCTCTAATTGCCTGTGCCCTGTCTGGTATGATCCGCTTGCCGTCCTTTGATATCAGCTGTCCCAAGTATAGGACCTCGGTCAGACAGTATTGTAACTTCCCCTTGTCCACTTTGTACCCTTTATTGGCCAATAATGTCAGGAGTGTTATTGAGTCCTTTCTACACTCTTCCTCAGTTTGTGCACAGATCAATAAATCATCAACGTACTGAATCACTGTGCTTTCTACACACAAATTCCCCAGATCTTCATGTAGTACCCTGTTGAATATGCTTGGGCTCTCGCAATACCCTTGTGGTAGTCTGCAGTGTTCGAACCTCCTCCCCCCTAGTGTAAACGCTGTTAAGTACCTGCTCTCCTCTGCTAAGGGAATCGAGAAAAATGCATTTTTTAAGTCAATAACTGTGAAGTGGGATGCCGTTTTCGGAATGTTGCACAGTATTGTTGATGGGTTCGGGACTAAAGGGAACTCCTTCTGAATCACATCATTGAGTGGGCGTAAATCCTGTATCATCCTCCATGAACCTCCCTTCGCCTTTTTAATCGGGTAAATGCATGTGTTGCATGGGGAGTTTGAGGGCACTATTATTCCTTGTGCTAGCAGTGCATCTAGTGTCTCTCTGATCCCTTCTTCTGCTTCGCGTGACAATGGATATTGTTTTACCCGGGGTATAATTGCTCCCGGTTTCAGTTTTATTACCACAGGCTGAACCTCATGTAATAACCCCACGTCATGGGGGCCATTTGTCCATATGTTAGTGGGTACTAACCTCATGTCGTCATCAAAAAATGCATGTGGTGCCCCTACTACTGCCATTAATTCAACTTGAGTTTTTCTGGCTGTAACTACAATGTCACACGGCATTGCTAGTTCCATCACTATTTCGCCATCTGTCTCAGTGTCTGAAAATAGCTCCTCGTCCGAGAGCTCCCTCAGTGGGATATTTGCATTTGTACACAGTACTGTCCGCCACTCACATCCTTCCATGTCAACGCCAATCACACATATTCTGTTTGCTGACACGTGTACTGCGTGTAAATCCAACGATACCACTGACCCGAGAGCAGTGTCGGGGCTTGCTATGGGGCGGAAGAGGAATTCGGCTGGAATCCTCCAGTCCATCCTTTTCAGTTCTGGTACTATGAGAGCCAATGTTCTCATGCCCTCAACAAACATCTCCTCGTTTCTTGGTAACCCTCTGATCTCTTCCATAATTGTGTGGCCGTGTATTACTGCTAATATGCGGAGGGGGCATATGCCTGGCGTCGAACATACGATACCGCTCCCTGTGAATGATATTGTCATATTTAGTTTGCTTAAGAGATCTCTCCCCAGCAAATTAATGGGAGAGTGTTCATAGTACAGTAAGGGTGCTTTCACTGTTTTACCCCCCACTGTCACATCCAATGCTTCTGTGTAAGGAACTTCAATTACAGCCCCAGAGAACCCCTGCGTCTCTAACGTTCTATTAGATAACGGGAACCGGCCCTCTCTAATGCATGATTTCTCCGCTCCCGAATCCACCATGAATATGAACTGCTTGTCTCCTATCTGCGCTCCTATCAATGGTTCCTCTGATGCATTGTGGGTCGTAGATAGTACTGGACATGCAAGTGCTCTCTGTGGGCTGTCCTATGCGGGGTGTCTCATTGCCCCCCCTTGATCAAAAATGTTCCCCGAAACTACTGACACCCCGCTGTAAGGTGCGGGAGCAGGTGCTCCGTTAGCTACTGTGGCGAAAGTGTTACCTGGCGTGTATTGCATATTGTCATTATTCTGTGGGTGGTTTTGTGTCCTGTACTGATGTCCGTGTAGTTGTGCGTTACTTCTTTGCCCTCCATTTTCTGGTTGTTGGTATTGTCCCATGGGGAGGCCGTAGGGGCTTCCTGGGTGGGGGTGACCGTACTGTTCTGTCTCCTGGAACCCGTTGTTTTGTCTGCTCCTGCACTCTCTTGAGTAGTGCCCCCATCTTCCACAATTCCAGCAGCTCCCCTGTGGACCTCTGGGACCCTGCCACCCATTACCTCCCATTCCTCCATACCCTTGTCCTCCTCTTCGGCCCCGGTACCCACCTCTTCCCCCTCTTGGGGCCCACTCTTGCCACATTGGACCTCCGTTCTGCTCCTGCTCAGTCCACTGTCGTTGTCCTTGTCCTGCCCAATTTGCTGCTATTCTTCCTTGTATTGCTATTTGCCCCTCCTCTCCTTCGTCTCCCTCCCTCATAAGTGGGAGTCCTGATACCGCTGCTGCAACCTTCACTAGTTTTGATTGTACTAACTTTGCCTCGTCTGCCAACCTTTTCTGTGCTACTTCCCTCTCTCTCTCTTTGATCCTTTTGCAATGGTGCACTATTATACTTTGGATCTCTGGCCACCCCTTCGCCTCAACGCCCGCTATCTTATCTAGTGCCTTCTGCACCTCTTTTGGGAGCCCTCTCTTGATGATAAAATAGAATAGAGATGTGGATTGGTGCCAGGGCGTGCCCGTTTCCGCTCTCCACATCTCCTGCACCCGGAGAATGTAATCCATAGCATCCTCCCCGTCATTCATTGTACATTGCATTACTGACTGTAAATCAGGGGTATCTGGGAAGGTCTCCCGCAGCGCATCCCACACCCTTGCTCGTACTGTATTAAAGGAAGCCCCATCATGACGATCACAATCTAACGTCACGGCCGGGAAACCAGCCTTAGCCCATACTCTGTCCGCTTGATCTCCTACTGCGGTTACTAGTAGGCTTTTCACATCGCCTACTGCCAACGGTATGCCGGCGGTATGTTTCTCAAATGCATATATCCACTTGCTCGCCCCTCCTGACAGCTGGGGCAATAATTTCATTAAATTAGCCTTATCCATCTGAGCCCATGGTATATAGTTTGGTCTCCCCCCCCCCTCTGTGTATCAATGGAAGTTGTAACTTCCCTTTTGCAGTTGCACCCTCCCTTTCCTTAGTCGCTACTGACTCCAATGACGCCATCTTCCCCACCCTATTTCTTAGTCGTCCCATCCATTCGTCGTCTATAGTCCCTAGTGAACATGCACCGTCCACTTCCTCGCTTTCCCCTCCCACTGCCATACTCAACCTATCACTGTCGTCCAACCCTCCTCTGACATCACATAACAAGTCCTCTCTGATCCCTCTCTCTCGTGATACATCACCAATGCTCCCTTCTACTGCTCCTACCTCTATTATTCGTGTCGGCTCTTCCTCAATCCTGAACAGTATTTCCCCCTTCTTCCATCCTTCCTCAATCTGTCTACCTTCGCTCGACGCTCTAGACGTGCGTCCTGATTGTGTGGGGGCACATGCTGTGCGCTCACATATGTCTTTTATTCTTGAGAGTTCATCCCTTGCCACAGTAAGCCTCGACTCTAAGTCACTCGTTAGCTTCTCTATATCCACCCTCTGTGTGCTTCCCTGGGCGCGCTCCCTGGTGCTTTCGTATGGCGGGGGGGCTGTTGGTCTTTGTGGTGTACCAGTTGTGGGGGGAGGCACATACATAGGGTCACTGTATCCTGCTGCGGGGGCTGGTTTAGGTAATATCGGGTACAAACTAATCACCTCCGCAGGTTGTGCTGTACTTAGCTGTTCCTTTTCCTCTCTTGGAATCATCAATGGATTATCTGTGGTGGAAGGTAGATCAATATTTGGTGCCGGGGCTTTGGGTGGGGGTACTTCCTCAAACAATCTCCAGAGGTCTAATATCTCCTTCCTATTTTGCCATTGTTTCCCCTTATACTTGAGGTGAATACATGTTTGTACCATATCAAGAACGCTTTTGTCAAAAGACCCTCCCTCGGGCCAAATCTGGGGCAGACCCTCCCCCTTCAATTCTGTTACCCATTGATCGTGATATTTATTTATTCGTTCAGCGTATCCCGGTAAGCTCTTGCAAATATGTGACAAGGGAGTTTCGGCCCCCATCCTCTAAATCGTTAACACAACCGTGTCCGCCTTCTTAACTTTTAGTTAGGTGTAGGTATGTGTGTGTATACCTTTATGGCACAGACAAGAGCGGACGTCTCAAATATTATCGCCCAAGTTTATTCACTGCGCAAATCCTTTCGCACTCACCATAGCTCATCTCCTTCCCATTCCCATACACTCTCATGTGATTCCGTTTGCAACTGATCAAGTACTAGTTATGGTCAACACTCTCTGGCGCCACCTCGCGGTCAACCGATCGTCTCCAACACTCACACGGTGCGCGCACCCACCACAATGTCTTTCCACTCACACCTCGTCTTATTTCCTCCCTTTCCTCCCTGTTTTTCTGCTAAGGTTGCTATGTTCACGTCTGTACGTGCCACTACTTAGTCCCCACTCCTCAAAATGTGCTCCCTAGTTTATGGTTCTTCTACAAGTATATTTATCTTATACCCTTTTCGCTTTCTTCCCCTGCCCCGTGGAATGGAAAAAAGAAATAGAGAGAGTAGCAATCACTAAAAAATATTCCCGGTGTCTCCTTTTGCCAGACACCAATAACTTATTTCTCACTTCTTCATATATTCCCAGTACTAGTTTAGATAGCACTATGCGGCGCCGCCTTCCACCCCCTTTCGGAGCTAGGTTTCCGTCACTTCTACCACTTCACTTATTTCTTACTCCTAATGGCCATATGCAAAGAAAAGATAAAGAAAGTTTCAAGACCCCTCTTTAGTAGACCCTCGTTATTCTTCTCCTCTACCTGTCCCCGTTCTCCTGTTCATAGTTTCCCCTCCCTTCCCCTTTACGATCGCTCGCACTCAGTACTCACGTGCCCGTCTTGAACCGATAGTCTCCGAAACTGGGTCCGTCCAGGCGGTGTGACCGGTAACTCGACGGTCAGCCCCTGGCTCCGGCGAGCGGCACTCAAAGGGGATTTTTTTCCAATCGGGATCCCGTACCCTTTCTCATTGAGTGCGCACTTCTTATTGTGCCGGTCGCCGTTGGCGGGCAGCCTCCCGGAGCCGGCTCACCGTGCGTATCCCTTCTCGACCGGAGATTCTCGTGCCACAAGGGGGTCGTTAGAAGGGAGTTAGGAAAAATAGTTTGGAGATATCACGCTATCGGGGTCACCACTGAAAGGAAGCGCCCCCAATTTCAGCACGATCCTCCCCGCAATGAGAGACAATAAGGGACTCTCCCGTAGTGGGAATAAGGCCAAGACAGAGTGCGGGTGAGCGTAAGTGGGAGTTTATCCACAGAATAGGGCATGCAAAGAACTCTGCAACCTCCGAGAGCGCTCTGTCTGACAATAGCAAAGACAGGCGTATTTCTAATACAAAAAACGTCATCAGAACCTACACACTATAGGGGGCACAAGTTAATTGGGATTGGGTGGCGTCGACTAACTATAGGTGTTGCTGCAGCGTGGTTGGTCTTGGCGTGAGGACGTCACTGGTCAGCCTCGTGGGTTGGGTTGGGCCTGGCAGGCCAGCTTGAGGTCATCCGAGCGGTGTTGGTATGCTGGGGCAGCCTGTGACAAAGATGAATACCTCTCCTGACTCGTTTGCCCTAGGCCATGCACACTGCAGTTATTCAAGACACGACATCTAAGTTCATCAATAAATCGCTCGGCAGTTTGTCTTATACAATAAACGCAACACATGAGGAATGCACCTCTTGAGAGGTCCGGTGATTGTCGGTTGGGGTGAGATTTACCTGTGTCCTATTGACCGGTATTCTAGGTCGAGGGGCTGAGTTCTGGGGCCTGAGCCGACTGGTACATGCCTGTCTGCCGCGTTAGAAGTTATTATATAAAATGGGTCTCTGCGTCTTGTCCCCGTGATGGGGGTCGTTCTTGGGGTGGTCTGGGGGGAGGGTTGTGGACTTTACGAGAGGGTGCTGGTAGATCAGAGGATTCAAAACGTGGGTTTATTACCGTGCTGTAAATAACACAGGTGGTGGGCTGTGGCCTTGGGTGCGGTACCGGGGCCTCTGACTCTCTGAAGCGGCTCCAGCTTGGTTGGGGGAGGTGAGGGAGCGCGGCACAGGCCTTAGCTTCCTTATCTGGCAGGCTTGGCAGGGTGGGAGGGAGAATGGCCTTGCATATACTCACAAAGGTTTTTTCCTCGTGCGTTGCTGACTTTTAAATGCAGACCTTTTATAACGTTCCGCCTTATTTTGATGTTATTTAAACACACATATATATTTCCATTTCGTTACACATTTCTTTAATACAGTCGGTCTGAGTACCTTTTCGTTACCTAACATTATATTTACTACATGATGTGATTATTTTATGTACATTAAACGTTACACGAGGTCGTTCTAGGTTATGGCCTACAGAAATTGATGCTCGCTGCTTTAGGTGATTAAGAAAACATATATGAGTAAGTAAAGGCTATACATTTGGTCGACATCTTTTTCTGTGGTTGTAGCAGCACTAGTCCAGACCTGGGGTGGTATCATGTAACGTTACATCTTTATGGTTTATTCACAGTGTACAGGATCTGTTTAAACCGAGGTAGTTTGTTAATACCAATACTCGAATTATTTTCTACTTTCTTCAGATAGTGATGCTTCAGCTTTTTTCCCCGTCCCCCCGGCCTCGCGGACCAGGTCATGCAGGGTGCGATATTACATTGTGGACGAGAATACTGTTACAGTGTTAGCATCTCGGGTTAGCTCATATCCGACTTTCTCATGGGAACGCGCTCGCAGCGGATCTACCAGGGCTACTGCGGCGGCAGAGATGCATGAAAGGTCCTCCAAAGGTGGGGGCCTCGTTACAGTGTGCTGAACTCACGCCATGTTTGCTAAACAAGATGGCTTCTAGGCCTAACTGAATTTGGGTATATTCAGGGAACGGATATGTGTGGGCAATGTCGTCGGCGGGTGACCCCTCCTCCACCTGGGCCCGGGTGGCATGAGGGGACGGCCACCGAGTCATGGTCCTCACCTGGGGAGGAGGCTGCAGGTGAGGAGGGCCTCGCGGCCAGTCCTCCCCTACAAGCCTAATGATTTTGCTGAGTCTGAGAATTGTGCATCACATCATTCTAGGTGCATATCACTGAGCTGTAACATATTTGTTGTATTGACGGAGGGAGAGGAATCTGTGCCAAATGTTCAACTGAGACCAGTTCATAAAATGCGTATGATCTGTGATAGTATTTGAGTCTGTGGTTTCCCATGATTCACATTGCTGCTTTTTCAAGCCCTGTATCCACCTCTTGCTCCCACTTTTGGTTTGGTGACTTTCTCGATTATGTTGTTCGGAGTCGAAATATGGTGTGGTAAGCTCAGGAATCTCCTTTGGCGATATGAGGCCATTATACTTGCAGCAACACTTGAGCCTGCCAGTGTCACTCCCAGTAGAATACATAGGGCCTCATTACGATCTCAGCGGGAGCCATGCCGCTACTGGCGGCATGGCTGCCGCCGAAATCGCGTCTGGGTTCCCAGAATGAGGAATTACCGGGCCATTCCGTGTTCGGAGGGCCTGGTAATTCCTCCTTCTAGGAACCCGGGCCCGGACATTCCCCATTCCCATTGGGTGAATGGGAATGGGAGAGGGAGCAAACAACGGACCGATTACGAGCGGCCTGTTGTTTGCTCCCTCTTCCCCTCGCGGGACCCGGTCTGCACGTCTGGTAAAACCAGACGTGCAGACCGGGTCCCGAAGGGGACCTCGTAATCAGGCAGTATGGGGTTGACGGCCTGGGTTATAATGAGGCCCATATACTTGTAATTCGAAATTGCTGGAATAGTCTTGGAAGCAACAGTGAAAACCATCCTATTTTGTGATAAATTGTTGAAATCTGACCTTGAAAGTATGATAGGTTGCTTTATAGATGCCTTCTGCTTACTAGACAACTTCTACAAAATGGGCACCTTGGGAAACATGTTGAACCTATGTTTAAAATGGCAAGAAGGTCGTTGTGGCTATTCCTCGAATGGTGCAGTTTATGTGATTAAGTCACGTTTGAAAGCTAAAATGTTAGAATTTAGCAAAGAACAGAATTGTATCAACCTATTATCTCGAAATCATAGTCCAGATTGTTTTGGGTATATATCTCATCGGGATAATAAACAATTTTACATAACGGCATACCCCAATAGTGCATTTGTTAAACAATACCTAAGACTAAAGTTTAAGATAAACATGGCACGGATGACCCAAGGTGCCCAACTAGGTATAGCACGCTGTGACTGTAAATGTAGGTTATGCGGAACAAATGAAATGGAGACTACCGAGCATTTACTATTATGGTGTGAAAGTTTGGGTGGTTTGCGCGCCAGTTATCTGAAAGCGTACGACAATAATGTTAACAGGGATGAATTAACACCATCTGGGCTAGGTTTCTAAATGGTTGTGATAACAACCTGATATTTTATATGGTTTTATTCTATTGGAAGCTGGTGGAAATGTTTAACATTTTAGCTTGACAACATGTTTTTATTATTTGTATTGCAATATTTTTTAGAGGTTTTTATTATTTATTGAAAGAGTAACCTGCTGTGTGATTTAACATAACTCCTTTTGTATCAAATGTATTATGACAATGTATTGGAAATTTTGCAATCATTTGTGTGTATATGTTTGTTTTGTATGTTTGTATATGCAAAGCCAGTGTGGCTCTTGGTACATTAAATAAAGAAATAAATAAAAGGCTTTGGGTTGCTTTGGATTGCTTCCTTTATTGTGCATTAATGTACACCAACCTCATGTCATGAAAAAAATCCTTTTTCATTGACCTAATTCCTAACATGAATACTGAGGTAAAGCAAAAGGATAATCGAGTCCCACTGTCCAGTAACATATAAATAGCCATACATGTAAAATGGAGCAAGGGGAACTATAAAAGACCCACCCTGAGGAAGGTTCTGTTTAGCGTCACCTGTAAACCCAATCATGACATCATATGGTCCGGCAGGTTTTGCATTGCCTGGGACGTCTATGGTCTCTGAATGGCATGGCGGTGGTAGAAAGCCTGGTGGGCTGATGCCGGTGCAGTCAGTTTTTGCTATTAATGCCACATACATATCTGTTATTGGTATGGCGCTCTTCATATGCTGTTGTTTGTTTCTTAATTAACATGTAAGAATAATCAAAATCCTGCTGCAGGACTTCTGGACTATAGTGCTTGCTCTTGTGTCCATCACATCGATGGGCATTCCACCGCACTGCAGCTCATGGTATTCTGGGTGTATGTAAATTCAACCAAATCAATCATGTTCTACGCAAACTACACTGGCTTCCACTCCAGGCCAGGATACTGTTCAAGGCTGCATGTATTATCCACAAAGCTGTCACAGGAAGCACACCAGCGTACCTGGTGGTTAAGATCTACAAATCTGGTTGCACATGGCCTCACACAGCAAATATACCAATCAGGATGAACCACAACTCATCAACAAAGAGAGTACCTACAAATAATCCTTCTCTTATTACGTACCCACCCTCTGGAACTCAATTCTGGTGTTGGTTCGGAATCGCCCACCATTCTCCAATTTTGCAATCATTTATGTGTATATGTTTGTTTTGTATGTTTGTATATACAAAGCCAGTGTGTCTCTTGGTACATTAAATAAAGAAAAAAATAAAAAGGCTTTGGGTTGCTTTGAATTTCTTCCTTTAGTGTCCATTAATGTACACCAACCTCATTTCATGAAAAGAATCCTTTTTCATAGATCTAATTCCTAACATGAATACAGAGGTAAAGCAAAAGGAAAATAGAGTCCCACTGCCCAGTAACATATAAATAGCCATACATGTAACATGGAGCAAGGGGAACTATAAAAGACCCTCCCTGAGGAAGGTTCTGGTTAGCGTCACCTGAAAACCCAATCATGACATCATATGGTCCCGCTAGTTTTGCATTGCCTGAGACGTCTATGGTCTCTGACTGGCATGGCAGTGGTAGAAAGTCTGGTGGGCTGATGTCGGTGCAGTCAGTTGTTGCTATTAATGCCACAAATCTGTTATCGGTATGGTGCTCTTCATCCGCTGTTGTTTGTTATTTAATTAAAATGTAAGAATAATCAAAATCCTGCTGCAGGACTTCTGGACTGTAGTGCTGGCCCTTGTGTCGATCACATCAATGTGCATTCCACTGCACTGCAGCCCACTCCTGTTGTACGCAAACTACATTGGCTTCCTCTCCAGGCCAGGATACTGTTCAAGACTGCATGTATCATTCAAAAAGCTGTCACGGGTAGCACACCAGTGTACCTGGTGGTTAAGCTCTACATATCTGGTTGCACATGCTCCTCAGAGAAGAATTATAGACACCACAAGCACACCCTAAGTCAAATATGTATTAGAAATAATAGATGTGGAGAAGAAAATAGGTGGAACTGAAGATGTCCTTTAAGGTGCAGGGGAGAAGGATGCAACCTTGACACCTAGGTTGCGTGATATGTAGACAATACAAATACGTTCCCTAGTCGGGAACTCACGTTCCCTGCACACTATCTTTTGTCTGGAAAACCAGACCAATAATTAGTAATGTTCAAAACATGATGTTAATACAATTATCTATATTTTTAGAAACAGAATATTCTTAAAAGAAAATTTCTCAATCAAACAATTTTAGGACACAAGAAACCATCTTCTTTTTATTCATGATGTCGAAGTCAGGAGAGGCCCAACGCGTTTCGAGTGTAGCACACTCTTCATTAGGGGCCATAAGTGATTTCTAGAGAGAAATTACAATTGTGCTTTCATTAATAATATGACATCATTTTTTAACAATTTTGACAATAT
The DNA here is from genome assembly GCF_040938575.1 of Ambystoma mexicanum. NCBI lineage: Eukaryota > Metazoa > Chordata > Amphibia > Caudata > Ambystomatidae > Ambystoma > Ambystoma mexicanum. Next base: position 212,202,785 of record NC_090923.1, on the reverse strand, counting down.
ATCCTCAATACGTTAATACCATATATCTGTCTTTACATCATCTTTGTATTAGTATTCGTAGTGATCACTGTATTCATCTCTAAACATTCGTCATAACCATTTAGATGCTCTAGTGATAGAAATACGGATGTTATAAATTATGTAACGGTCCTTTGGAGCCAAGTCCGTACTGTTTATCACACTATTTGAAAAAATAATTGGTGAATAAGTGCTCCTAAATGTGACAGTAAAGTGGCTAAAGGAAAGAGATTTTAGTATGCAGATGACTAAGCTAAAAAAGGAAGGCACAACGAAGATTATAACCTTGTGTTTTTAATCTTTATAAAGAAATGTCAACAGGCTGATTTCACGGTGGATTAGTCTTCAGGATTGTGATTTCAAACTTAAAACACTAGATTCGGTAAGAAGCTACTCCGGCTTCCACTTCTCAAACTGGTATCTGTTGAATGGAGCCAAAATATGACCAGGTTATTGATCAGAGGCTGAGAGGGATAATCTCTATATAGTGCATAAAAAAAGGGAGGGTTTACATGGAAGTCCAGATGTTCACTCCTTAAGTGGGAGCAGCGGTAGGTACCGGCTTACAACACAAATAGGTCCGGCTTACGGTCTCTGTGAGTGCAGCCCAGGTCTAAGGAATATACAATCAATAGGGCTATGGTTAAACTATTGAGGATAACTCGTAGATTTAGTCCACCAAAGTGTGGATCTAACACTATCTGGGGCAATGATCTTACCTATAATACGAAGTGCTGTCCCTTGAAGTCAGGATCCCTCTGGATGACTAGACTCCATTTTGTGTGTTGTTACGTGATTTATGTGTTGTTAGGCCATGACGTCATCACGCGCATGCACGTCTGACGTAAATGCTCAACAGCACATTCTGTTTAGGATGCACATGCTCCTCACACAGCAAATATACCAATCAGCATGAACCACAACTCATCAACAAAGGGAATACCTGCAAATAATCCTTCTCTTATTATGTATCCACCCTCTGGAATTCAATCCCAGTGTTGGCTCGGAATCGCCCACCTTTCTCCAATTTTTCAAATCTCTCAAAACATGGCTTTTACGTCACCACATAACAAAAGACTAATTCCAATGAAAACACATACCAACACACCTACCTCAACTCACAGTACTCCACTACTGTTAGAAATCCCATTACAAATGTTGGCTATCCACAATCTGTACAGGGCTCAACGGATCCCATACCAGACTGGCCAACATATCCATAAATTTCCTGAAAAATGTAAGTGATAAGTGAACAGGGCTACCTCAAAACATGTGCAGATATTTTGGCAAAATAATGACTACAGCTATTCTACCTGCCATGGAGCTAAGCAGTAAGATCAATCTGTCAATTTGTCTTGCCAGTTGAGGGAGCGGAGAGCTATATAATTAAACTTACATAGCAATTCTGTCCTGGTATCCTAATACATTCCCAGATACATAACCCCCTCCTCACACTGTTGAAACTCTCTCTAAATTGGATTTTCAGCTGTCTTAATATCAAAATTCTCACTTGTGATTCATTCAAATGTATTGTTTGCTGAACATATTTTTATATTGGGATACATCAAAAACAATTGGTGGTGGGTTGTGGTGTGGGTCAGTAGCTCAGAGCAACATGCCATTGACATATAACAGCAAATCTGATGAGTAACGCACTTCACAGTGAGCACGCATAAGTAGCTGGATATGAAGTTCTATAACACATGGAAAAATAGCTGGTGACAAAGAGCCTCTTTGGTGAATGCCTTTGATGACACAAAACATGGAGAAATATCTGCATTTTTAACCACTTTAGCAGGCGTATTTTGTGAGAGCAGTTTTATCCAACACAATACATTAGTATGAAGGCTAAATTTAGCAAGTGTCCCCAGATAAAGGTCCATTAAATGGAATCAATCACTTCTCAGCATCTAGGAAGATTGCCAATATGTTATGGGATGGATCCAGCATTGATATAATGGCAAATAGTCTACATAAGTTCAGTTGCATGAATCTAACTGGAGTTAACTCTGTTTGATCTGGAAGTATTTGTTGAGGCAATATTTTCAGCAACCAGCTAGATATTATCTTGGCTAGAATTGTATAGTTTGTATTTAAAATTGACAGTGGCCAAAATAAGCCACACTCATCTGCTGGTTTATTTGGTTTGAACAAAGCAGATATTGCAGCATCCATCATGATATTAGGGAGACACCCCACCAAGTTAACACGGCACATTATACATAGTCAAAATTCAGGGAGTGCCATTCTCTACATACGTCATAGAAAAGTCACTGAGGAGACCGTCAGACTCGGTCAGTTATTTTTGGGAATTGTCAGAATGCACTCATTTATACTGGATTCCAAGCACAGGTACTCTGGGACTCAGGCTTCCTCTGGGGAAAGTGTGGGCAGTTATATCAGCCCCAGATAAATCTTCATATCTTCTTCAATGCATGGAGTCCTAGATGTGTACAGATTGTGATACCACTGCTGAGATGCATACATTGTTAAAACATGAACAGTAATAAATTCAGAATTATTTTTATTATTTGCAGGGATAACTAAGCAGACCTGAAACATACAGGCCAAAGTCCCACTAGGACTATATTATTCCATACATGTTCTGGCAGTGGATTGGTTAAATATTATGCATCTGCATTCACTGACTGCAGAAATTGTTCAAGGATCTCACGCAAGCTCTGTTTTAAAACTATGCAAAACAAAGGGGGTTCTGAGAGTCTCTTTACCAGCACAAACACAGCCCATTGACCTGTTCTTGGGTGAATGGCCCCCCGGGAGAGTCTCAAGCAAGGCTTTTGCTCACTGCCCCTTTCACAGAGGAGAAATATCCCTGCATATCAGTCTTTGTTCTGCTCAGGCACAGTCCAGCAAGCACCGAAATGCTAGGCAATTCTTTGCTCATCAAGAGTACCAACAGCAACCCCATACACATGTTTCAGCCTTGTTGGGCAACATCAATGAGGTGAAGCTGTGCCTCACTGAGAACAATGAGCAAGGGGTCCAGGTCTGGATTCCCCTGGTAACTTAATATGCAAAACAAAGGGTGTTCTGGAAGTCTCTCTACCAGCACAAACACAGACAATTGACCTATTCTTGGGTGGATGGCCCCCAGGAGAGTCTTTGTCTCCCACCCTAAGTTAAAAGGGGAAACCAGACTTGGACCCCTTGCTCACTGTTCTTAGAGAGGCACGGCTCTACCTCACTGAGGAGGCCCGATTAGGCCGAAACACATGTCTGGGGTTGCTGTTTGTACTATTGTTGAGTGAAGAATTGTTTGGCATTTCGGTGCTGGACTGCCCCTGGCCAGGACAAAGACTGGTATGCAGGGATATTTCACCTCATGTGAAAGGGACAGCAGTGAGCTAAACACTTGGTTGAGACTCTCCTGGGGGCCATCCACCCACGAACAGGTCAATGGGCTGTGTTTGTGCTGGTAGAGAGACTCCCAGGCCCCCCCTTTGTTTTGCATATTAAGTAATTTTGGGTCTCACCCTAAGTTACCAGGGGAATCCAGATGTGGACACCTTGCTCACTGTTCTTGGAGAGGCACAGATTAGGTCTGACTAAGCCAAAACACATGTTTGGGGTTGCTGTAGAGTCTCTTCTTCAGAGAGGAATTGCATACCATTTCGGTGTTGGACTGCCACTGGGTGGATAAAGACTGATATGCAGAGATATTTCTCTTCTGTGAAAGGGACAGTGAGCGAGAGACTTGGTTGAGACTCTCCCAGGGGCTATCCACACAAGATCAGGTCAATAGGCTGTGTTTGTGCTGGTAGGGAGACTCCCAGACCCCCCTTTGTTTTGCATATTAAGTATCTTTGGGTCTCACACTAAGTTAGCAGGGGAATCCAGACATGGACCAATTGCTCACTGTTCTTAGAGAGGCACAGCTCCACCTCACTGATGAGGCCCGATTAGGCCAAAACACGTGTCTGGGGTTGCTGTTGGTACTCTTATTCAGAGAAGAATTGCCTATGATTTCGGTGCTGGACTGCCCCTGGGCAGGACAACGACTGATATGCAGAGATATTTCTCCTCTGTGAAAGGGACAGTGAGCTAAACACTTGGTTGAAACTCTCCTAGGGGCCATCCACCCAAGAACAGGTCAATGGGCTGTGTTTGTGCTAGTAGAGAGACTCACAGACCCCTCTTTGTTTATCATATTGAGTAACTTTGAGTTTCACCCTAAATTACCAGGGGAATCCAGACGTGGATCCCTTGCTCACTATTCCTAGAGAGGCACAACTCCACTTCACTGATGAGGCTCCACTAGGCCGAAACACATGTCTAGGGTTGCTGTTGGTACTCTTGTTCAGAGAAGAATTGCCTAGCATTTCAGTGCTGGACTGTCCCTGGGCAGGCAAAAGACTGATATGCAGGAATATTTCTCCTCTGTGAAAGGGACTGTGAGCTAAAGACTTGGTTGAGACTCTCCTAGAGGCCATCCACCAGAGAACAGGTCAATGGGCTGTGTTCGTACTGGTAGAGAGACTGCCAGATCACCTTTGTTTTGCATATTAAGGTGTCGATTCATGGAATTAATGTGCGCCGAAAATTCCTGCACGGAGGTGCCAAAACGTGCGAATCGCAGTAAAAGTGCGAAAATCGCAGTGCAAGTGCGAAAATCGCAGGGAAACCAGCGCACATCGATTCATGGAAGGCCGTGTGTGAGAAAAATATCGGATGTGCACTGAAAAAGTGTGCGGCGCACACCGGCAAACAGGATATCTAACGGCGTGCACCACGGCCACAGCGAAATCGCACATAACGCGGCGCACACAACAAAAGTAGGCGGAACACGGGGCGTAAAACTCAGAATGGGGAACAACTCGTCAAAATGTGGGCGTCACGGGGGAAGTACAGGAGGCATATGCGCGGAACGCCCACACGCTCGTCTACAATATGTATTCATGGAATCCAATAGGGCAAACCAGCGCACGGTCAAACCAGCGCACAGGCCCAAACATGTCCGCCACAAGAAAGCAGGCGGTAGTGTCCCCGCCCCTGAAATAAATGTGCGCCAAAATGTGCACCAACAAAAAGCACCTATATACAGCTATGATGAATGTCACCTACTGTGGCCCTGTAAGACAAATGACGTGCAAAGAGGTACGCGACAAACACGGACACCCGCTGTGTGAAAAATAGCGTGTGCGTGAATTCTGTGCTGCGCGGAAAGTCCCACATGTGATTTGCCTGGGTACATGTATTCCGGGGTGCGCGGGAAGTAAGTTCCACACGTGAATTGCCTGGGTCCGTGTATTCCGGGGTGCGTGGGAAGTCCCACAGGCGAATTGCCTGGGTCCGTGTATTCGGGGGTGCGCGGGAAGTCTCACACGCGATTGGCCTGGGTACGTGTATTCCGGGGTGCATGGGAAGTTCCACACGCGATTTCAGCAGGTATGTGAATTCCGGGGTGCGCGTGAAGTTCCACACGCTAATTCTGCAGGGTACGTGTATTCCGGGATGCGCGGGAAGTTCCACACGCGATTGGCCTGGGTACGTGTATTCCGGGCTGTGCGGGAAGTTCCACACGCAAATTGCCTGGGTCCGTGTATTCCAGGGTGCGCGGGAAGTCCCACACTCGAATTGCCTGGGTCCGTGTATTCCGGGGAGCGCGGGAAGTTCCACACACGATTTCAGCAGGGTTCGTGGATTCGGGGTGCGCGTGAAGTTCCACACGCTAATTCTGCAGGGTATTTGTATTCCGGGTTGGGCGAGAAGTTCCACACGCGAGCAGGGTACATGTATTGCGGGGGTGCCGGGTAGTACCACACGTGAATTGACCGTGTGGGTCCTCCCAGGTGTTCCCTCTTCACCCTCCAAGGACCCTGCACGCAGCCCACACCACAGGGGACTACCCTGCACCCCTGCTCATATCCCGCAGGCAGCCCATCCACCATGGCAATGCCCCCCAGCCAACCCACATGTCACCTTGCACTACTGATCACCAACGCATGTCTCCCAGCATCCCCCACCCACCAGCATCCAGGGACACCCTCCAACAGGCCCCCACACATGGCTCCCACCACCCCCACCCCCCAGCAGTCAGGGGCACCTGCCAGCAGGCCCACACACATGTCTCCCACCATCCCCACCCCCCCAGCAGTCAGGGGCACCCTCCATCAGGCCCCCACTCATGTCCCCCTGCACCCCCACCCACCAGCATCCAGGGGCACCTTCCACCAGGCCCCCACTCATGTCCCCCTGCACCCACACCCCCCAGCAGCCAGGGGCACCCTCCACCAGGCCCCCACTCATGTCCCCCTGCACCCCCACCCACCAGCAGCGAGGGGCACCCTCCACAAGGCCCCCACTCATGTCCCCCTGCACCCCCACCCACCAGCAGCCAGGGGCACCCTCCATCAGGCCCCCACTCATGTCCACCTCATGTCTCCCAGCACCCCCACCCTCCAGCAGTGCAGGGCACCCTCCACCAGGCCCCCACTCATGACCCCCTGCACCCCCATCCACCAGCATCCAGGGGCACCCTCCACCAGGCCCCCACACATGTCTCCCACCACCCCCACCCCCCAGCAGTCAGGGGCATAATCCACCAGGCCCCCACTCATGTCCCCCTGCACCCCCACCCATCAGCATCCAGGGGCACCCTCCACCAGGCCCCCACTCATGTCCCCCTGCACCCCCACTCCCCAGCAGCCAGGGGCACCCTCCACCAGACCCCCACTCATGTCCCCCTGCACCCCCATCCACCAGCAGCCAGGGGCACCCTCCACCAGGACCCCACTCATGTCCAACTCATGTCTCCCTGTACCCCCACCCCCCAGCAGTCAGGGGCACCCTCCTCCAGGCCCCCACTCATGTCCAACTCATGTCTCCCAGCACCCCCACCCCCCAGCAGTCAGGGGCACCCTCCACCAGGCCCCCACTCATGTCCACCTCATGTCTCCCTGCACCCCCACCCCCCAGCAGTCAGGGGCACCCTCTACCAGGCCCCCACTCATGTCCCCCTGCACCCCCACCCGCCAGCAGCCAGGGGCACCCTCCACCAGGCCCCCACTCATGTCCAACTCATGTCTCCCAGCACCCCCACCCCCCCATCCCCCAGCAGTCAGGGGCACCCTCCACGAGGCCCCCACTCATGTCCAACTCATGTCTCCCTGCACCCCCACCCCCCAGCAGTCAGGGGCACCCTCCACAAGGCCCCCACTCATGTCCCCCTGCACCACCACCCCACAGCAGCCAGGGGCACCCCCCACCAGGCCCGCCCTCATGTCCAACTCATGTCTCGCTGCACCCCCACCTCCCAGCAGTCAGGAGCACCCTCCGGCAGGCCCCCACACATGTCTCCCGCCCCCCACCCCCCAGCAGTCAGGGGCACCCTCCACCAGGCCGCCACTCATGTCCCCCTACACCCACACCCACCAGCAGCCAGGGGCACCCTCCACCAGTCCCCCACTCATTTCCAACTCATGTCTCCCAGCACCCCCACCCCCCAGCAGTCAGGGGCCCCCTCCACCAGGCCCCCACTCTTGTCCAACTCATGTCTCCCTGCACCCCCACCCCCCCGGCAGTCAGGGGCACCCTCCACCAGGCCTCCACTCATGTCCCTCTGCACCCCAACCGCCCAGAAGTGCAGGGCACCCTCCACCAGGCCCCCACTCATGTCCAACTCATGTCTCCCAGCACCCCCACCCCCCAGCAGTGCAGGGCACCCTCCACCAGGCCCCCACTCATGTCCAACTCATGTCTCCCTGCACCCCCACCCCCCAGCAGTGCAGGGCACCCTCCACCAGGCCCCCACTCATGTCCCCCTGCACTCCCACTCCCAGCAGTGCAGGGCACCCTCCACCAGGCCCCCACTCATGTCCAACTCATGTCTCCCAGCACCCCCACCCCCCAGCAGTGCAGGGCACCCTCCACCAGGCCCCCACTCATGGACCCCTGCACCATCACCTACCAGCATTCAGGGGCACCCTCCACCGGACCCCCACACATGTCTCCCACCACCCCCACCCCCCAGCAGTCAGGGGCACCCTCCACCAGGCCCCCACTCATGTACAACTCATGTCTCCCAGCACCTTCACCCCCCAGCAGTGCAGGGCACCCCCCCACCATGCCCCCACTTATGTCCCCCGGCACCCCCACCCCCCAGCAGCCAGGGGCACCCTCCACCAGGCCCCCACTCATGTCCAACTCATGTCTCCCAGCACCCCCACCCCCCAGCAGTGCAGGGCACCCTCCACCAGGCCCCCACTCATGTCCCCCTGCCCTCCCACCCCCCAGCAGTGCAGGGCACCCTCCACCAGGCCCCCACTCATGTCCAACTCATGTCTCCCTGCACCCCCACCCCCCAGCAGTGCAGGTCACCCTCCACCAGGCCCCCACTCATGTCCCCCTGCACTCCGAACCCCCAGCAGTGCAGGGCACCCTCCACCAGGCCCCCACTCATGACCCCCTGCACCCCCACCCACCAGCATCCAGGGGCACCCTCCACCAGGCCCCCACACATGTCTCCCACCACCCCCACCCCCCAGCAGTCAGGGGCATAATCCACCAGGCCCCCACTCATGTCCCCCTGCACCCCCACCCATCATCATCCAGTGGCACCCTCCACCAGGCCCCCACTCATGTCCCCCTGCACCCCCACTCCCCAGCAGCCAGGGGCACCCTCCATCAGACCCCCACTCATGTCCCCCTGCACCCCCATCCACCAGCAGCCAAGGGCACCCTCCACAAGCCCCCACTCATGTCCAACTCATGTCTCCCTGCACCCCCACCCCCCAGCAGTCAGGGGCACACTCCACCAGGCCCCCACTCATGTCCACCACATGTCTCCCTGCACCCCTACCCCCCACCAGTCAGGGGCACCCTCCACCAGGCCCCCACTCATGTCCAACTCATGTCTCCCAGCACCCCCACCCCCCAGCAGTCAGGGGCACCCTCCACCAGGCCCCCACTCATGTCCAACTCATGTCTCCCTGCACCCCCACCCACCAGCAGTCAGGGGCACCCTCCACCAGGCCCCCACACATGTCTCCCACCCCCCCACCCCCCAGCAGTCAGGGGCACCCTCCACAAGGCCCCCACTCATGTCCCCCTGCACCCCCACCCACCAGCAGCCAGGGGCACCCTCCATCAGGCCCCCACTCATGTCCAACTCATGTCTCCCAGCACCCCCACCCTCCAGCAGTGCAGGGCATCCTCCACCAGGCCCCCACTCATGACCCCCTGCACCCCCATCCACCAGCATCCAGGGGCACCCTCCACCAGGCCCCCACACATGTATCCCACCACCCCCACACCCCAGCAGTGCAGGGCACCCTCCACCAGGCCCCCACTGTGATGCTGGAAATGCATCAGAGGGACAGGGCCTCTGAATCCTTGTCCTTTACTGCTTTTTATCGTGTGTTCTGTCATGTTTTCTGCCCAGGAGTCCATGTGGGACTCCTGGCAGTGCAGCTCTCTCTTTTGGTTTGGTGAACAGACCCATGGGATACCCTTATGGCACCCATGGGTAGGGGTACAACCCTGTGACACTAGTGTATGTTTTTGGGCACCTGTGGGTGGCCCACAGAGCAGGGTATGGGCTGGTGGCTGCTCCATGCTGAATTTGACAGGTGCTCTGGGTGTCCTCCATTTTGGGATACCCAGGCCCTGCCATTGGGATCAGTTGATTCCTGATAGGAAACAAGATGGCCCCTGTGGCCTCTTGCTTTCTATTGCCTGTTACCTTGTTTCCCAAAGTCCTGGGAAGCCCTGACTCTGTCCCTTCCCCCTGACTGGCTGTTGGGTGGAAGTTCCATATATGGTGTCGTTGTGAAGGCCCAGCTAGACTGACTGGAGCCTTCCCAGTGACTGTATGTTGTGGGTACCTCCTGTGGGTGGGACCTGGGTGAATGGAGTGTGTGACCAATATACACTCCTTGTTGTGGTTGTCTGGTTTCTGGCATGAGAGACAAAGACTGAGACAGCTCTGCCCGAAACTGGCCTGAATGCAGTGTGTAGTGTTGAATGGCTGGGTACTTGTCCCAATCCACATTCCTTGTTGTGAGTGTCTGAAAGGGAGGAGTGTGGCCTGAATGCACTGTGTGCCTGATTGGCTGACTGACTGCATGAATGCCCTTCTGTATGATTGGCTGCTGAGTGTGTGCCAGCAGTGTGGATGAGAGACAGAATAGTATATCTGGGGACCTCTCACCACTGGTAATTGTTCAGAAGCGTTCAGAAGCTGAGTCTTCACTCTAAGAGTAACTGGAACTGCTGATCCTCGACGTCCAGCTCGAAGAAGAAGACTTGCTGTTGCATTTGCTTCGACCAATCCGAAGGCTGCCGAAATCGTCGAAGACTGACCCGAGAGAGGACCTGGTAAGGCGCCCTCTTCCCGTGCTCCGTGGGACCATCGAGCACCGCTCCATCTTCGCCGAAGCGCCCTGGAAGACAGACCCTCGAAAGGCTGCCGACCCGAGACGGGACCGCCGAGGAGATCGAAGTGAAGCACCTGGACATCGCCGCCGTCGAAGTCCATTGCCGTCGACCAGGGTTCGCAGGTCTGTGTAACCGCTGGAGGCCCGTCGAAGTTGTGTTGCCCAGCCGTGGGAACCACTTGACGCCGTGCCGCCGACGACCGGAGCCGCCCGCTCCTTTGCCTAAGAACATTCGAATCGAAGGACTCCCTCGCCCGCACCGTCGACCGCTTTATCCTGCCGGAGAAAGGCGAGGACGACCAACGCGCCGAGGAGAAACCTGCCGGTGGGTTTCCCGCCACCCGAAGACCACAAAGACTCGAACGACTTGACGCCCTTGCTGGGCCTCCGTCTCCACAATCTTTGCGGTCCAGAACTATTGTCACCGAGGTGCCCCGCCCGCCTCTGCCTTGCAGGACGCCGACGCTCCGACGCCGAAGAGCACCGCTCGGACGAAGCTGCCGCCTCATCGACACCGTTCTACCCTGTTTGTCGACGAACGTTTGACGCCCCGTGTCTCCTGCTTGAAAGGGAAGGCATTCAAGAAGGGCCGTCGATTCCCCGCCGCCGAACGCCGAGCTCTTCGACGTTTCTCAACGCCTCTCGATGATCCGTGACTCCCGCTTGAAGGGGGGTCGCTCAAGAAGTATCTGTCGACGCCTCTTCGAAGAACTCGACTCCACCAGGTACATTGGGGGGGTAAAAACATTATAGGAGGGAATAAGACTTGCAGAACAATATATGGACTGGGCTTGTGCTATATCTTTATTTTACAGGTTGCCCAGGTGGGGGGATCTCCACACAGAACTGTGTCTAGTGGTAGGGGCCAGTATTCTGCCTATTGCTCAACCATCTTATTTTCTCTCCTCTCTCTATTGCTGGTTTCACTCTATTGATCTGTGTGACATTGTTACAGTATTGTTGATGCACTTTAACGAGATCTAATACAAAGGGTGGTACCACTTTAGAATTGTATATATTTGCCATTGCTGATTTTCCTAAGTACAAAGTGAGTTATTATGATAATTGTACATAACCTTGAATATTGATTATATAAAGACTGTGTTCTAACCAATACAGTGTGTGGACATTCCTTTGTGGGGGCTTGGGGACTATACTGTACTTAAGAACCAGCCTGCATCACCTCCTGAGAAGCTAGGCCTTGATTGCTCGTCCATTGCTACCGTAATAGAGAATCTTGGCTGGGGTCTTCTGTGCCTCTCTTCTACCATATAGAGAGCAGAAGTACAGACACCCCCCACCGGTCCTTTACACTGGTGGCAGCGGTGGGATGCTTATGGTTTTAAGAATCAGTGTATAACCGTGCCACTTACAAAAGATATCTGCACTTTATTAAATTAAGTTTTAGTTGTGTACAAGATAACTGCATTACAAACAATGGAGTCTATTGCAAATGGCAAATTGACTCGGATGAGCTTGGAGGCTCTCCAGAGTGCTTGTGAAGCCAGGGAGTTAGACTTTGTGGATAAGTCTAGGGCTGAGCTGATAGCTGCCCTGGTGGACTACCAGACTGATGGTGAAACTCTCGATGAGGGGGGGAATGCCACCAATGAGGACTCTGCCCCTGGGGTTTCTGCTGAATCCGTTTCTGGGAATGCCGCCATTCCTGCTGCCTCTGTTCCAAACCCCAGCAATTCCTTGGAGCTTGAGTTATTAAGGATGAAATTGGCCTTTGAATACCGCAAGTTGGAAATAGATGCTGAACTTAAGAAAGAGGAGTTGGCTCAACAAGTGGAGCTCAAGAATAGGGATCTTGAACTCAGAAATAAGGACCTTGAACTCAAGAGCCAGGACACTGAATGTCAAAGAATCCAGCTAGAGAAAGATAGAGTGGAGACTTCAGCTAAAACCAGTGAGAGTGTCAGGTCCCCAGCCACCAAGTTTATGAAAGATTTGGTTGGTGTATTTGTGGAGGGTTCAGATATCCTCCAATGGATTGAAGCATTTGAAATGGCTTGTGCGATTCATGATGTTGATAAAAGAGATTGGGCTAAGTGTTTGTTAAGCAGAGTGCCTCAAGCTGGATATGACTGTATTCTGAAGCTGAGTGTGGAAGAAAGGGGTCAGTATGAGTGTATGAGTGTATGAAGTCTGCTTTGATTGCCAAGTTTGGCAAGACACCTACCCAATACCTTAGAAGGTTCAGGGATTTTAAGAAAAGAGAGAATGTGTCTTGAGTTGACTGGGTGAGTGCTGCGCACATGAACATGATGGGGTGGATCGATGGATACAAGGTTAAGACCTTTGTTGAATTGTCCCACCTCTTGTTTTTTGAGCATTTTTCTGAAGCCTGTGCACCAGAGCTGCGTCAGTATGTGGCTGACCAGAACATTTTGGACCCCTTTAAGCTGGCTAGGTTGGCCGACAAGTGGGTCTCCCACCGGGTGTCCCCTAAGGACTCCAGTGGGAAGGACAAGGACAAAGAAAAGGGGGCCTCTCAGAAAGCTGGGGAGTCCCACAAGCAGTCACAGTCGGGTAAACCTAAACCTTCCTCTCCCAAGACCCAAAAATCTAGAGGGAATAAGTCATCTGTGGGTGGGAATAAGAGTAGTGGTCCACCTGCTGCAAAGCAGGCTCCCAGTGGTTCCAGTACCGTGCCCCGCACTCCTGGCGCTTGTTGGGACTGTGGGGCTCTGGATCACAAAAGGGGTGACTCCAAGTGTAAGGGTAAGGCACTTGGAGTACAGGCTGTCAGCCTGACCTACCCTTACCCCGTGTCTGAGGTGGAGGCCACTGTCCTCCCCTCCTCTACTGGGATCACCTTTCGGTGCTCCCGTAGAGATTTCCTTAGTGTCCCTTGAGGCCCGGGGCCAGTACGCAGAAGTACTGGTGACTATCCCACAGAACACCCGTAGGTTTTTGAGAAGTGTCCTCTTGAATGGCCAGCCTTCTACTGGTTTGAGAGACACTGGGGCAAGCATGACAGTGGTGGACAGGACCCTGCTCAAGCCAGAGGACTATGTAGGTGCTCCTCTGAGAACCACCAGGTTAGCTGGTGGGCCTCCCAAATTATCACCTGTAGCCTTAGTCACACTCATGATTGGAGACAAGACGGCAAAGCTTCCTGTCCTGGTTCAGGACAATGTCCCTGCTAACATTCTGTTAGGAAATGATCTAGTAGAGTTGGGGTTAATCTCGGATGGTCTTCCCATGACTGCTGCTGCAGTCACTAGGTCACAGGTGACACCGGGTCTGGCTGTGAGTCAGGTACCCGAGCCAAAGGCGAGGCCTAAGGCCAGAAGAAGGAAGACCAAGAAGGCCACCTCTGTGGAGGGAACACCTTCTCTTCTTGCTGTTCCGACAGCACCCATTGGGATCCATGCTCCGGACGGGCTGGGTCCAGTGGAAAACCCAAACTCAACTCCTGTGGGAGAAGAGACAGAAGACTCTCCTGTGGGAGAGGTTCTCAACCCGGAGGATCATCCCGACCTTCAATGCTTGTTAGCTGAAGGGGGTGAGCTCCTTGTTAGTGATCCCACTAAGCCTGAACCTGGTGCCCTCAAGAGGTTGGTGGTACCCCAGGTTTACAGGCCCTTCCTACTGCAGTTGGCGCATGAGGTGCCCTTGGCTGGTCATCTTGGGACCAAGAAGACTAAGCAGAGGCTCTCTGCCCATTTCTACTGACCACGGATGGGAGTAGAGGTGGAGTCCCACTGCAGGACCTGCCCAACTTGTCAGTTGTCTGGCAAGACTGGAGGCAGTGTCATTGCCCCACTGCAGCCATTGCCAGTGGTTGGCACACCATTTGAGAGGGTGGGCATCGACATCGTCGGTCCCCTTGACCCTCCCACTTCAGGTGGACATCGGTTCATCCTGGTCTTGGTAGATCATGCCACCAGGTACCCTGAGGCAATACCCCTTCGGACTGTTACTGCCAAGGTGGTTGCCAGGGCTCTCCTGGGCATCTTCACCCGTGTTGGATTCCCCAAGGAGGTTGTCTCTGACAGAGGATCCAACTTCATGTCTAGTTACATGAAAACCATGTGGAAAGAGTGCGGGGTAACCTACAAGTTCTCCATCTCTTACCACCCCCAGACCAATGGTCTGGTTGAGAGATTTAATAAAACTCTCAAGGGCATGCTAGGGGCTTTGGAAGAACCCCTAAGGAGGAAATGGGATCTCCTCCTGCCATGCCTGCTGTTTGCTTACAGAGAGGTACCTCAAGAGGGTGTTGGTTTCAGCCCCTTTGAGTTACTCTTTGGACATCCCGTGAGGGGGCCCCTCACCTTGATCAGAGAAGGCTTGGAAGCCACCCCTCCAGGTCCCGCCAAGCAAGTGGGGGACTATGTGTTAGGCCTCAGACGGAGGATGACACAGATGATGGGTCAGGCAACAGCAAATCTCAAGGCCAGCCAGGAATTGAATAAGTACTGGCACGACCTTAAAGCCTCGCAAGTGGATTGGACTCCGGGACAGGAAATCCTTGTGATGGAGCCTACCAAGCCTAGGGCTTTGGCAGACAAGTGGACTGGACCCTTCAGGATCATCTCCAAGATGGGCGAAGTCAATTATCTGGTTGACATGGGAGCCTCTGGGGTAGCCCCTCAGATATTCCATGTCAACAGGCTCAAGCCTTTCCACCGGCGAGCAGAAGTCTCATGTCTCTTGCTAGCTTCAGGGCAAAAAGAGGATGAGAGTGAGCCCCTTCCTGATTTGCTGCATAGCAACCCTCAGGATGGCTCAGTGGAGGGAGTACATCTCTCTCCGGATTTGACAACAGAGCAACAGAGGGCCTGCAGGGCTTTGCTCCAACAGTATGCCTCTCTGTTTTCACTGACGCCAGGCCTTACACCGTGGTGTAGGCATGAAATTGACACTGGTGACAGTGTGCCTGTCAAAAGCAGGTGCTAGCGTATGTCAGATACCGTCAAGAACCACATCCAGGCTGAGGTCGCCAAGATGTTGGATCTGGGTGTTATTGAACCCTCAACCAGTCCCTGGTCCAGTCCAGTGGTCCTTGTCCCCAAGGCAAGTTCCCAGGCGGGTACCAAGGATTGGAGGTTCTGTGTGGACTACCGAGGAGTCAATGCCGTCACCAAAACTGACGCGCACCCATTGCCCAGGGCTGATGAGCACGTGGACACCATAGGTGCTGCCAAATTTGTGAGCACCTTTGACCATACCTCAGGCTATTGGCAAATAGCTCTGACGGACCATGCCAAGGAAAAGACGGCCTTCTCAACACCTGAGGGACTCTACCAGTTTAGGGTCATGCCTTTTGGGTTGAAGAATGCCCCTGCCACCTTCCAGAGATTGGTCAACCATGCGCTCAGTGGGCTGGAAGCCTTTTGTGTGGCTTACTTAGACGACATTGCCATCTACAGTTCCACCTGGGAAGAGCATTTGACACATCTGGATAAAGTGTTGCAGGCCTTGAAAAGGGCTAACCTCACTATCAAGGCCACCAAGTACCAGATAGCTCAGGGGAAAGTTACCTATCTTGGTCATGAGGTAGGAGGGGGTCAAATCCAACCTCTCTCCAGTAAAGTACAGGATGTACAGAACTGGGAGACTCCCACTACTCAAACCCAGGTGAGAGCCTTTTTGGGCCTCACTGGGTACTATCGCAATTTCATGGCAGACTATGGAACCATAGCTGCACCCCTGACAGCTCTAACTTCACCCAAACAGCCTAGGAAGGTTAATTGGACCGAAGACTGTCAGAGGGCCTTTGATGGCTTGAAAGAAAGTCTGTGTAGGGCACCTGTGTTGTGTGCACCTGACTACAGCCGACCCTTTACCGTCCAGACGGATGCCTGCGACACCGGAATTGGAGCTGTCTTGTCCCAGTTAGATGACAAAGGGAGAGAACATCCTATCATATTCATCAGTAGACAACTCAAGGGTAGGGAACTTAGGTGGGCTACTGTTGAAAAGGAGTGTTTTAGCATAGTTTGGAGCCTTAGGCGTTTTAGGCCCTACCTTACGGGGTCTACCTTCAAGGTCCAAACCGATCATAAGCCCCTGAAGTGGCTTATGCAGATGAAGGGTGAGAATCCGAAATTGCTCAGGTGGTCCATTAGCATGCAAGGGCTAAACTTCACCATAGAGCACAGACCAGGGAAGAGTCACGATAATGCAGATGGCCTTTCCAGAAGGTATGTTGACCGTCTGGATGAGGGTGTCTATCCCGTGGGAGATTAGACACCCTCCACCTCAGTCTGGGGGGGGCGACTGTGATGCTGGAAATGCATCAGAGGGACAGGGCCTCTGAATCATTGTCCTTTACTGCTTTTTATCGTGTGTTCTGTCATGTTTTCTGCCCAGGAGTCCATGTGGGACTCCTGGCAATGCAGCTCTCTCTTTTGGTTTGGTGAACAGACCCATGGGATACCCTTATGGCACCCATGGGTAGGGGTACAACCCTGTGACACTAGTGTATGTTATTGGGCACCTGTGGGTGGCCCACAGAGCAGGGTATGGGCTGGTGGCAGCTCCATGCTGAATTTGACAGGTGCTCTGGGTGTCCTCCATTTTGGGATACCCAGGCCCTGCCATTGGGATCAGTTGATTCCTAATAGGAAACAAGATGGCCCCTGTGGCCTCTTGCTTTCTATTGCCTGTTACCTTGTTTCCCAAAGTCCTGGGAAGCCCTGACTCTGTCCCTTCCCCCTGACTGGCTGTTGGGTGGAAGTTCCATATATGGTGTCGTTGTGAAGGCCCAGCTAGACTGACTGGAGCCTTCCCAGTGACTGTATGTTGTGGGTACCTCCTGTGGGTGGGACCTGGGTGAATGGAGTGTGTGACCAATATACACTCCTTGTTGTGGTTGTCTGGTTTCTGGCATGAGAGACAAAGACTGAGACAGCCCTGCCCGAAACTGGCCTGAATGCAGTGTGTAGTGTTGAATGGCTGGGTACTTGTCCCAATCCACATTCCTTGTTGTGAGTGTCTGAAAGGGAGGAGTGTGGCCTGAATGCACTGTGTGCCTGATTGGCTGACTGACTGCATGAATGCCCTTCTGTATGATTGGCTGCTGAGTGTGTGCCAGCAGTGTGGATGAGAGACAGAATAGTATATCTGGGGACCTCTCACCACTGGTAATTGTTCAGAAGCGTTCAGAAGCTGAGTCTTCACTCTAAGAGTAACTGGAACTGCTGATCCTCGACGTCCAGCTCGAAGAAGAAGACTTGCTGTTGCATTTGCTTCGACCAATCCGAAGGCTGCCGAAATCGTCGAAGACTGACCCGAGAGAGGACCTGGTAAGGCGCCCTCTTCCCGTGCTCCGAGGGACCATCGAGCACCGCTCCATCTTCGCCGAAGCGCCCTGGAAGACAGACCCTCGAAAGGCTGCCGACCCGAGACGGGACCGCCGAGGAGATCGAAGTGAAGCACCTGGACATCGCCGCCGTCGAAGTCCATTGCCGTCGACCAGGGTTCGCAGGTCTGTGTAACCGCTGGAGGCCGTCGAAGTTGTGTTGCCCAGCCGTGGGAACCACTTGACGCCATGCCGCCGACGACCGGAGCCGCCCGCTCCTTTGCCTAAGAACATTCGAATCGAAGGAATCCCTCGCCCGCACCGTCGACCGCTTTGTCCTGCCGGAGAAAGTCGAGGACGACCAACACGCCGAGGAGAAACCTGCCCGTGGGTTTCCCGCCACCCGAAGACCACAAAGACTCGAACGACTCGACGCCCTTGCTGGGCCTCCGTCTCCACAATCTTTGCGGTCCAGAACTATTGTCACCGAGGTGCCCCGCACGCCTCTGCCTTGCGGAACGCCGACGCTCTGACGCCGACGAGCACCGCTCGGACGAAGCTGCCGCCTCATCGACGCCGTTCTACCCTGTTTGTCGACGGACGTTCGACGCCCCGTGTCTCCCGCTTGAAAGGGAAGGCATTCAAGAAGGGCCGTCGATACCCCGCCGCCGAACGCCGAGCTCTTCGACGTTTCTCGACGCCTCTCGACGATCCGTGACTCCCGCTTGAAGGGGGGTCGCTCAAGAAGTATCTGTCGACGCCTCTTCGAAGAACTTGACTCCACCAGGTACACTGGGGGGGTAAAAACATTATAGGAGGGAATAAGACTTGCAGAACAATATATGGACTGGTCTTGTGCTATATCTTTATTTTACAGGTTGCCCAGGTGGGGGGATCTCCACACAGAACTGTGTCTAGTGGTAGGGGCCAGTATTCTGCCTATTGCTCAACCATCTTATTTTCTCTCCTCTCTCTATTGCTGGTTTCACTCTATTGATCTGTGTGACATTGTTACAGTATTGTTGATGCACTTTAACGAGATCTAATACAACGGGTGGTACCACTTTAGAATTGTATATATTTGCCATTGCTGATTTTCCTAAGTACAAAGTGAGTTATTATGATAATTGTACATAACCTTGAATATTGATTATATAAAGACTGTGTTCTAACCAATACAGTGTGTGGACATTCCTTTGTGGGGGCTTGTGGACTATACTGTACTTAAGAACCAGCCTGTATCACCTCCTGAGAAGCTAGGCCTTGACTGCTCGTCCATTGCTACCGTAATAGAGAATCTTGGCTGGGGTCTTCTGTGCCTCTCTTCTACCATATAGAGAGCAGAAGTACAGACACCCCCCACCGGTCCTTTACACCCACTCATGACCCCCTGCACCCCCACCCACCAGCAGCCAGGGGCACCCTCCACCAGGCCCCCACTCATGTCCAACTCATGTCTCCCTGCACCCCCACCCCCCAGCAGTGCAGGGCACCCTCCACCAGGGCCCCACTCATGTCCAACTCATGTCTCCCTGCACACCCACCCCCCAGCAGTCAGGGGCACCCTC
The DNA here is from genome assembly GCF_040938575.1 of Ambystoma mexicanum. Taxonomy (NCBI): domain Eukaryota; kingdom Metazoa; phylum Chordata; class Amphibia; order Caudata; family Ambystomatidae; genus Ambystoma; species Ambystoma mexicanum. Next base: position 212,183,547 of record NC_090923.1, on the reverse strand, counting down.
CACCAGGCCCCCACTCATGTCCCCCTGCACACCCACCCCTCAACAGCCAGGGGCACCCTCCACCAGGCCCCCACTCATGTCCCCCTGCACCCCCACCCAAAAGCATCCAGGGGCACCCTCCACCAAACCCCCACACATGTCTCCCACTACCCCCAGCCCCCAGAAGTCAAAGGAACCCTCCACCAGGCCCCCCCTCATGTCCCCCTGCACCCCCACCCACCAGCATCCAGGGGCACCCTCCACCAGGCCCCCACACATGTCCCCCTGCACCCCCACCTCCCAGCAGCCAGGGGCACCCTCCACCAGGCCCCCACTCATGTCCAACTCATGTCTCCCTGCACCCCCACCCCCTAGCAATGCAGGGCACCCTCCACCAGGCCCCCACTCATGTCCCCCCGCACTCCCACCCCCCAGCAGTGCAGGGCACCCTCCACCAGGCCCCCACACATGTCTCCCTGCGCCCCCACCCCCCAGCAGTCAGGGGCACCCTCCACCAGGCACCCACACATGTCTCCCTGCACCCCCACCCCCCAGCAGTCAGGGGCACCCTCCACCAGGCCCCCACTCATGACCCCCTGCACCCCCACCCACCAGCATCCAGGGGCACTCTCCACCAGGCCCCCACACATGTCTTCCACCACCCCCACCCCCCAGCAGTCAGGGGCACCCTCCACCAGGCCCACACTCATGTCCCCCTGCACCCCCACCCACCAGCATCCAGGGGCACCCTCCACCAGGCCCCCACTCATGTCCCCCTGCACCCCCACCCCCCAGCAGCCAGGGGCACCCTCCACCAGGCCCCCACTCATGTCCCCTTGCACCCCCACCCACCAGCAGCCAGGGGCACCGTCCACCAGGCCCCCACTCATGTCCCCCTGCACCCCCACCCACCAGCATCCAGGGGCACCCTCCACCAGGCCCCCGCACCTGTCTCCCACCACCCCCACCCCCAGCAGTCAGGGGCACCCTCCACCAGGCCCCCACTCATGTCCCCCTGCACTCCCACCCCCCAGCAGTGCAGGGCACCCTCCACCAGGCCCCCACTCATGACCCCCTGCACCCCCACACACCAGCATCCAGGGGCACCCTCCACCAGGCCCCCACTCATGTCCCCCTGCACCCCACCCCCCAGCAGCCAGGGGCACCCTCCACCAGGCCCCCACTCATGTCCAACTCATGTCTCCCAGCACCCCCACCCCCCAGCAGTGCAGGGCACCCTCCACCAGGCCCCCACTCATGTCCAACTCATGTCTCCCTGCACCCCCACCCCCCAGCAGTACAGGGCACCCTCCACCAGGCTGCCACTATTGTCCCCTTGCACTCCCACCCCCAGCAGCCAGGGGCACCCTCCACCAGGCCCCCACTCATGTCCAACTCATGTCTCCCAGCACCCCCACCCCCCAGCAGTACAGGGCACCCTCCACCAGGCTGCCACTATTGTCCCCTTGCACTCCCACCCCCCAGCAGCCAGGGGCACCCTCCACCAGGCCCCCACTCATGTCCAACTCATGTCTCCCAGCACCCCCACCCCCCAGCAGTGCAGGGCACCCTCCACCAGGCTGCCACTATTGTCCCCTTGCACTCCCACCCCCAGCAGTGCAGGGCACCCTCCACCAGGCCTCCACTCATGACCCCCTGCACCCCCACCCACCGGCATCCAGGGGCACCCTCCACCAGGCCCCCACACATGTCTCCCACCACCCCCACCCCCCAGCAGTCAGGGGCACCCTCCACCAGGCCCCCACTCATGTCCCCCTGCACCCCCACCCACCAGCATCCAGGTGCATCCTCCACCAGGCCCCCACTCATGTCCCCCTGCACCCCACCCCCCAGCAGCCAGGGGCACCCTCCACCAGGCCCAACACTCATGTCCCCCTGCACCCCCACCCACCAGCAGCCAGGGGCAGCCTCCACCAGGCCCCCACTCATGTACCCTGCACCCCCACCCACCAGCAGCCAGGGGCACCCTCCACCAGGCCCCCACTCATGTCCAACTCATGTCTCCCAGCACCCCACCCCCCAGCAGTGCAGGGCACCCTCCACCAGACCCCATTCATGGCCCCCTGCACCCCCACCCACCAGCATCCAGGGGCACCCTCCACCAGGCCCCCACACATGTCTCCCACTCCCCACCCCCCAGCAGTCAGGGGCACCCTCCACCAGGCCCCCACTCATGTCCAACTCATGTCTCCTTGCACCCCCACCCCCCAGCAGTGCAGGGCACCCTCCACCATGCCCCCACTCATGTCCCCCAGCACCCCCACCCCCCAGCAGCCAGGGACACGCTCCACCAGGCCCCCACTCATATCCAACTCAGGTCTCCTAGCACCCCCACCCCCAGCAGTGTAGGGCACTCTCCACCAGGCCCCCACTCATGTCCCCCTGCACCCCAACCCCCCAGCAGCCAGGGGCACACTCCACCAGGCCCCCACTCATGTCCCCCTGCACCCACACCCACCAGCAGCCAGGGGCACCCTCCACCAGGCCCCTACTCATGTCCCCCTGCACCCCCACCCACCAGCAGCCAGGGGCAGCCTCCACCAGGCCCCCACTCATGTCCAACTCATGTCTCCCAGCACCCCCACACCCCAGCAGTGCAGGGCACACTCCACCAGGCCCCCACTCATGGCCCCCTGCACCATCACCCACCAGCATCCAGGGGCACCCTCCACCAGACCCCCACACGTGTCTCCCACCACCCCCACCCCCCAGCAGTCAGGGGCACCCTCCACCAGGCCCCCACTCATGTACAACTCATGTCTCCCAGCACCCCCACCCCCCAGCAGTGCAGGGCACCCTCCACCATGCCCCCACTTATGTCCCCCTGCACCCCCTCCCCCAGCAGCCAGGGGCACCCTCCACCAGGCCCCCACTCATGTCCAACTCATGTCTCCCAGCACCCCCACCCCCCAGCAGTGCAGGGCACCCTCCACCAGGCCCCCACTCATGTCCCCCTGCACTCCCACCCCCCAGCAGTGCAGGGAACCCTCCACCAGGCCCCCACTAATGTCCAACTCATGTCTCCCTGCACCCCCACCCCCCAGCAGTGCAGGTCACCCTCCACCAGGCCCCCACACATGTCCCCCTGCACTCCCACCCCCCAGCAGTGCAGGGCACCCTCCACCAGGCCCCCACTCATGACCCCCTGCACCCCCACCCACCAGCATCCAGGAGCACCCTCCACCAGGCCCCCACACATGTCTCCCACCACCCCCACCCCCAAGCAGTCAGGGGCATAATCCACCAGGCCCCCACTCATGTCCCCCTGCACCCCCACCCATCAGCATCCAGGGGCACCCTCCACCAGGCCCCCACTCATGTCCCCCTGCACCCCCACTCCCCAGCAGCCAGGGGCACCCTCCACCAGACCCCCACTCATGTCCCCCTGCACCCCCATCCACCAGCAGCCAGGGGCACCCTCCTCCATGCCCCCACTCATGTCCAACTCATGTCTCCCAGCACCCCCACCCCCCAGCAGTCAGGGGCACCCTCCACCAGGCCCCCACTCATGTCCACCTCATGTCTCCCTGCACCCCCACCCCCCAGCAGTCAGGGGCACCCTCTACCAGGCCCCCACTCATGTCCCCCTGCAACCCCACCCCCCAGCAGCCAGGGGCACCCTCCACCAGGCCCCCACTCATGTCCAACTCATGTCTCCCAGCACCCCCACCCCCCAGCAGTCAGGGGCACCCTCCACGAGGCCCCCACTCATGTCCAACTCATGTCTCCCTGCACCCCCAGCCCCCAGCAGTCAGGGCACTCTCCACCAGGCCCCCAATCATATCCCCCTGCACCCCCACCCCACAGCAGCCAGGGGCACCCTCCACCAGGCCCCCACTCATGTCCAACTCATGTCTCCCTGCACCCCCACCTCCCAGCAGTCAGGGGCACCCTCCAGCAGGCCCCCACACATGTCTCCCACCCCCCACCCCCCAGCAGTCAGGGGCACCCTCCACCAGGCCCCCACTCATGTCCCCCTACACCCACACCCACCAGCATCCAGGGGCACCCTTCACCAGGCCCCCACTCATGTCCCCCTGCACCCCCACCCACCAGCAGCCAGGGGCACCCTCCACAAGGCCCCTACTCATGTCCCCCTGCAACCCCACCGCCTAGCAGCCAGGGGCACCCTCAACCAGGCCCCCACTCATGTCCCCCTGCACCCCCACCCACCAGCAGCCAGGGGCACCCTCCACCTGTCCCCCACTCATGTCCAACTCATGTCTCCCAGCACCCCCACCCCCCAGCATTCAGGGCCCCCCTCCACCAGGCCCCCACTCATGTCCAACTCATGTCTCCCTGCACCCCCACCCCCCAGCAGTCAGGGGCACCCTCCACCAGGCCTCCACTCATGTCCCTCTGCACCCCCACCCCCCAGAAGTGCAGGTTACCCTCCACCATGCCCCCACTCATGTCCCCCTGCACCCCCACCCCCAGCAGCCAGGGGCACCCTCCAACAGGCCCCCACTCATGTCCAACTCATGTCTCCCAGCATCCCCACCCCCCAGCTGTGCAGGGCACCCTCCACCAGGCCCCACTCACGTCCAACTCATGTCTCCCTGCACCCCCACCCCCCAGCAACGCAGGGCACCCTCCACCAGGCCCCCACTCATGTCCCCCTGCACTCCCACTCCCAGCAGTGCAGGGCACCCTCCACCAGGCCCCCACTCATGTCCAACTCATGTCACCCAGCACCCCCACCCCCCAACAGTGCAGGGCACCATCCACCAGGCCCCCACTCATGGCCCCCTGCACCATCACCCACCAGCATCCAGGGGCACCCTCCACCAGACCCCCACACATGTCTCCCACCACCCCCACCACCCAGTAGTCAGGAGCAACCTCCACCAGACCCCCACTCATGTACAACTCATGTCTCCCAGCACCCCCACCCCCCAGCAGTGCAGGGCACCCCCCACCATGCCCCCACTTATGTCCCCCTGCACCCCCACCCCCCAGCAGCCAGGGGCACCCTCCACCAGGCCCCCACTCATGTCCAACTCATGTCTCCCAGCACCCCCACCCCCCAGCAGTGCAGGGCACCCTCCACCAGGCCCCCACTCATGTCCAACTCATGTCTCCCTGCACCCCCACCTCCCAGCAGTGCAGGTCACCCTCCACCAGGCCCCCACTCATGTCCCCCTGCACTCCCACCCCCCAGCAGTGCAGGGCACCCTCCACCAGGCCCCCACTCATGACCCCCTGCACCCCCACCCACCAACTTCCAGGGGCACCCTCCACCAGGCCCCCACACATGTCTCCCACCACCCCCACCCCCCAGCAGTCAGGGGCATAATCACCAGGCCCCCACTCATGTCCCCCTGCACCCCCACCCATCAGCATCCAGGGGCACCCTCCACCAGGCCCCCACTAAGGTCCCCCTGCACCACCACTCCCCAGCATCCAGGGGCACCCTCCACCAGACCCCCACTCATATCCCCCTGCACCCCCATCCACCAGCAGCCAGGGGCACCCTCCACCAGGCCCCCACTCATGTCCAACTCATGTCTCCCAGCACCCCCACCCCCCAGCAGTCAGGGGCACCCTCCACCAGGCCCCCACTCATGTCCACCTCATGTCTCCCTGCACCCCCACCCCCCAGCAGTCAGGGGCACCCTCTACCAGGCCCCCACTCATGTCCCCCTGCACCCCCACCCCCCAGCAGCCAGGGGCACCCTCCACCAGGCCCCCACTCATGTCTCCCAGCACCCCCACCCCCCAGCAGTCAGGGGCACCCTCCACCAGGCCCCCACTCATGTCCAACTCATGTCTCCCTGCACCCCCCCCCCCAGCAGTCAGGGGCACCCTCCACCAGGCCCCCACTCATGTCCCCCTGCACCCCCACCCCACAGCAGCCAGGGGCACCCTCCACCAGGCCCCCACTCATGTCCAACTCAGGTCTCCCACCACCCCACCCCCCAGCAGTCAGGGGCACCCTCCACCAGGCCCCCACTCATGTCCCCTTGCACCCCCACCCACCAGCAGCCAGGGGCACCCTCCACAAGGCTCCTTATCATGTCCCCCTGCAACCCCACCACCCAGCAGCCAGGGGTACCCTCCACCAGCCCCCCACTCATGTCCCCCTGCACTCCCACCCACCAGCAGCCAGGGGCACCCTCCACCAGTCCCCCACTCATGTCCAACTCATGTCTCCCAGCACCCCCACCCCCCAGCAGTCAGGGGCCCCCTCCAACAGGCCCCCACTCATGTCCAACTCATGTCTCCCTGCACCCCCACACCCCAGCAGTCAGGGGCACCCTCCACCAGGCCTCCACTCATGTCCCTCTGCACCCCCACCCGTCAGCAGTGCAGGGCACCCTCCACCATGCCCCCGCTCATGTCCCCCTGCACCCCCACCCCCGAGCAGCCAGGGGCACCCTCCACCAGGCCCCCACTCATGTCCAACTCATGTCCCACAGCACCCCCACCCCGAGCAGTGCAGGGCACCCTCCACCAGGCCCCCACTCATGTCCAACTCATGTCTCCCTGCACCCCCACCCCCCAGCAGTGCAGGGCACCCTCCACCAGGCCCCCACTCATGTCCCCCTGCACTCCTACTCCCAGCAGTGCAGGGCACCCTCCACCAGGCCCCCACTCATGACCCCTTGCACCCCCACCCCCGAGCAGCCAGGGGCACCCTCCACAAGGCCCCCACTCATGTCCAACTCATGTCTCACAGCACCCCCACCCCCGAGCAGTGCAGGGCACCCTCCACCAGGCCCCCACTCATGTCCAACTCATGTCTCCCTGCACCCCACTCCCCAGCAGTGCAGGGCACCCTCCACCAGGCCCCCACTCATGTCTCCCTGCACCCCCACCCCCCAGCAGTGCAGGGCTCCCTCCACCAGGCCCCCACTCATGTCCCCCTGCACTCCCACCCCCCAGCAGTGCAGGGCACCCTCCACCAGGCCCCCACTCATGACCCCCTGCACCCCCACCCACCAGCATCCAGTGGCACCCTCCACCAGGCCCCCACAAATGTCCCCCACCACCCCCACCCCCCAGAAGTCAGGGGCACAATCCAACAGGCCCCCACTCATGTCCCCCTGCACCCCCACCCATCAGCATCCAGGGGCACCGTCCACCAGGCCCCACTCATGTCCCCCTGCACCCCCACCCACCAGCATCCAGGGGCACCCTCCACCAGACCCCCACACATGTCTCCCACCAACCCCACCACCCAGTAGTCAGGAGCAACCTCCACCAGACCCCCACTCATGTACAACTCATGTCTCCCAGCACCCCCACCCCCCAGCAGTGCAGGGCACCCCCCACCATGCCCCCACTTATTTCCCCCTGCACCCCCACCCCCCAGCAGCCAGGGGCACCCTCCACCAGGCCCCCACTCATGTCCAACTCATGTCTCCCAGCACCCCCACCCCCCAGCAGTGCAGGGCACCCTCCACCAGGCCCCCACTCATGTCCCCCTGCACTCCCACCCCCCAGCAGTGCAGGGCACCCTCCACCAGGCCCCCACTCATGTCCAACTCATGTCTCCCTGCACCCCCACCCCCCAGCAGTCAGGGGCACCCTCTACCAGGCCCCCACTCATGTCCCCCAGCACCCCCACCCCCCAGCAGTCAGGGGCACCCTCCACCAGGCCCCCACTCATGTCCACCTCATGTCTCCCTGCACCCCCACCCCCCAGCAGTCAGGGGCACCCTCTACCAGGCCCCCACTCATGTCCCCCTGCACCCCCACCCCCCAGCAGCCAGGGGCACCCTCCACCAGGCCCCCACTCATGTCCAACTCATGTCTCCCAACACCCCCACCGCCCAGCAGTCAGGGGCACCCTCCACCAGGCCCCCACTCATGTCCAACTCATGTCTCCCTGCACCCCACCCCCCAGCAGTCAGGGGCACCCTCCACCAGGCCCCCACTCATGTCCCCCTGCACCCCCACCCCACAGCAGCCAGGGGCACCCTCCACCAGGCCCCCACTCATGTCCAACTCAGGTCTCCCACCTCCCCACCCCCCAGCAGTCAGGGGCACCCTCCACCAGGCCCCCACTCATGTCCCCCTGCACCCCCACCCACCAGCAGCCAGGGGCACCCTCCACAAGGCTCCTACTCATGTCCCCCTGCAACCCCACCACCCAGCAGCCAGGGGCACCCTCCACCAGTCCCCCACTCATGTCCAACTCATGTCTCCCAGCACCCCCACCCCCCAGCAGTCAGAGGCCCCCTCCAACAGGCCCCCACTCATGTCCAACTCATGTCTCCCTGCACCCCCACACCCCAGCAGTCAGGGGCACCCTCCACCAGGCCTCCACTCATGTCCCTCTGCACCCCCACCCGTCAGCAGTGCAGGGCACCCTCCATCATGCCCCCACTCATGTCCCCCTGCACCCCCACCCCCGAGCAGCCAGGGGCACCCTCCACCAGGCCCCCACTCATGTCCAACTCATGTCTCACAGCACCCCCACCCTGAGCAGTGCAGGGCACCCTCCACCAGGCCCCCACTCATGTCCAACTCATGTCTCCCTGCACCCCCACCCCCCAGCAGTGCAGGGCACCCTCCACCAGGCCCCCACTCATGTCCCCCTGCACTCCCACTCCCAGCAGTGCAGGGCACCCTCCACCAGGCCTCCACTCATGACCCCTTGCACCCCCACCCCCGAGCAGCCAGAGGCACCCTCCACAAGGCCCCCACTCATGTCCAACTCATGTCTCACAGCACCCCCACCCCCGAGCAGTGCAGGGCACCCTCCACCAGGCCCCCACTCATGTCCAACTCATGTCTCCCTGCACCCCACCCCCCAGCAGTGCAGGGCACCCTCCACCAGGCCCCCACTCATGTCTCCCTGCACCCTCACCCCCCAGCAGTGCAGGGCTCCCTCCACCAGGCCCCCACTCATGTCCCCCTGCACTCCCACCCCCCAGCAGTGCAGGGCACCCTCCACCAGGCCCCCACTCATGACCCCCTGCACCCCCACCCACCAGCATCCAGTGGCACACTCCACCAGGCCCCCACAAATGTCCCCCACCACCCCCACCCCCCAGAAGTCAGGGGCACAATCCAACAGGCCCCCACTCATGTCCCCCTGCACCCCCACCCATCAGCATCCAGGGGCACCCTCCACCAGGCCCCACTCATGTCCCCCTGCACCCCCACCCCCCAGCAGCCAGGGCACCCCCTACCAGGCCCCCACTCATGTCCCCCTGCACCCCCACCCCCCAGCAGTCAGGGGCACCCTCCACCAGGCCCCCACTCATGTCCCCCTGCACCCCCACCCCACAGCACCCAGGGGCACCCTCCACCAGGCCCCCACTCATGACCCCTTGCACCCCCACCCCCGAGCAGCCAGGGGCACCCTCCACAAGGCCCCCACTCATGTCCAACTCATGTCTCCTTGCACCCCCACCCCCCAGCAGTGCAGGGCACCCTCCACCATGCCCCACTCATGTCCCCCAGCACCCCCACCCCCCAGCAGCCAGGGACACCCTCCACCAGGCCCCCACTCATATCCAACTCAGGTCTCCTAGCACCCCCACCCCCAGCAGTGTAGGGCACTCTCCACCAGGCCCCCACTCATGTCCCCCTGCACCCCAACCCCCCAGCAGCCAGGGGCACACTCCACCAGGCCCCCACTCATGTCCCCCTGCACCCACACCCACCAGCAGCCAGGGGCACCCTCCACCAGGCCCCTACTCATGTCCCCCTGCACCCCCACCCACCAGCAGCCAGGGGCACCCTCCACCAGGCCCCCACTCATGTCCAACTCATGTCTCCCAGCACCCCCACCCCCCAGCAGTGCAGGGCACACTCCACCAGGCCCCCACTCATGGCCCCCTGCACCATCACCCACCAGCATCCAGGGGCACCCTCCACTAGACCCCCACACGTGTCTCCCACCACCCCCACCCCCCAGCAGTCAGGGGCACCCTCCACCAGGCCCCCACTCATGTACAACTCATGTCTCCCAGCACCCCCACCCCCCAGCAGTGCAGGGCACCCTCCACCATGCCCCCACTTATGTCCCCCTGCACCCCCACCCCCAGCAGCCAGGGGCACCCTCCACCAGGCCCCCACTCATGTCCAACTCATGTCTCCCAGCACCCCCACCCCCCAGCAGTGCAGGGCACCCTCCACCAGGCCCCCACTCATGTCCCCCTGCACTCCCACCCCCCAGCAGTGCAGGGAACCCTCCACCAGGCCCCCACTAATGTCCAACTCATGTCTCCCTGCACCCCCACCCCCCAGCAGTGCAGGTCACCCTCCACCAGGCCCCCACACATGTCCCCCTGCACTCCCACCCCCCAGCAGTGCAGGGCACCCTCCACCAGGCCCCCACTCATGACCCCCTGCACCCCCACCCACCAGCATCCAGGAGCACCCTCCACCAGGCCCCCACACATGTCTCCCACCACCCCCACCCCCAAGCAGTCAGGGGCATAATCCACCAGGCCCCCACTCATGTCCCCCTGCACCCCCACCCATCAGCATCCAGGGGCACCCTCCACCAGGCCCCCACTCATGTCCCCCTGCACCCCCACTCCCCAGCAGCCAGGGGCACCCTCCACCAGACCCCCACTCATGTCCCCCTGCACCCCCATCCACCAGCAGCCAGGGGCACCCTCCTCCATGCCCCCACTCATGTCCAACTCATGTCTCCCAGCACCCCCACCCCCCAGCAGTCAGGGGCACCCTCCACCAGGCCCCCACTCATGTCCACCTCATGTCTCCCTGCACCCCCACCCCCCAGCAGTTAGGGGCACCCTCTACCAGGCCCCCACTCATGTCCCCCTGCAACCCCACCCCCCAGCAGCCAGGGGCACCCTCCACCAGGCCCCCACTCATGTCCAACTCATGTCTCCCAGCACCCCCACCCCCCAGCAGTCAGGGGCACCCTCCACGAGGCCCCCACTCATGTCCAACTCATGTCTCCCTGCACCCCCAGCCCCCAGCAGTCAGGGGCACTCTCCACCAGGCCCCCAATCATATCCCCCTGCACCCCCACCCCACAGCAGCCAGGGGCACCCTCCACCAGGCCCCCACTCATGTCCAACTCATGTCTCCCTGCACCCCCACCTCCCAGCAGTCAGGGGCACCCTCCAGCAGGCCCCCACACATGTCTCCCACCCCCCACCCCCCAGCAGTCAGGGGCACCCTCCACCAGGCCCCCACTCATGTCCCCCTACACCCACACCCACCAGCATCCAGGGGCACCCTTCACCAGGCCCCCACTCATGTCCCCCTGCACCCCCACCCACCAGCAGCCAGGGGCACCCTCCACAAGGCCCCTACTCATGTCCCCCTGCAACCCCACCGCCTAGCAGCCAGGGGCACCCTCAACCAGGCCCCCACTCATGTCCCCCTGCACCCCCACCCACCAGCAGCCAGGGGCACCCTCCACCTGTCCCCCACTCATGTCCAACTCATGTCTCCCAGCACCCCACCCCCCAGCAGTCAGGGCCCCCCTCCACCAGGCCCCCACTCATGTCCAACTCATGTCTCCCTGCACCCCCACCCCCCAGCAGTCAGGGGCACCCTCCACCAGGCCTCCACTCATGTCCCTCTGCACCCCCACCCCCCAGAAGTGCAGGTTACCCTCCACCATGCCCCCACTCATGTCCCCCTGCACCCCCACCCCCAGCAGCCAGGGGCACCCTCCAACAGGCCCCCACTCATGTCCAACTCATGTCTCCCAGCATCCCCACCCCCCAGCTGTGCAGGGCACCCTCCACCAGGCCCCACTCACATCCAACTCATGTCTCCCTGCACCCCCACCCCCCAGCAACGCAGGGCACCCTCCACCAGGCCCCCACTCATGTCCCCCTGCACTCCCACTCCCAGCAGTGCAGGGCACCCTCCACCAGGCCCCCACTCATGTACAACTCATGTCTCCCAGCACCCCACCCCCCAGCAGTGCAGGGCACCCCCCACCATGCCCCCACTTATGTCCCCCTGCACCCCCACCCCCCAGCAGCCAGGGGCACCCTCCACCAGGCCCCCACTCATGTCAAACTCATGTCTCCCAGCACCCCCACCCCCCAGCAGTGCAGGGCACCCTCCACCAGGCCCCCACTCATGTCCCCCTGCACTCCAACCCCCCAGCAGTGCAGGGCACCCTCCACCAGGCCCCCACTCATGTCCAACTCATGTCTCCCTGCACCCCCACCTCCCAGCAGTGCAGGTCACCCTCCACCAGGCCCCCACTCATGTCCCCCTGCACTCCCACCCCCCAGCAGTGCAGGGCACCCTCCACCAGGCCCCCACTCATGACCCCCTGCACCCCCACCCACCAACTTCCAGGGGCACCCTCCACCAGGCCCCCACACATGTCTCCCACCACCCCCACCCCCCAGCAGTCAGGGGCATAATCACCAGGCCCCCACTCATGTCCCCCTGCACCCCCACCCATCAGCATCCAGGGGCACCCTCCACCAGGCCCCCACTAAGGTCCCCCTGCACCACCACTCCCCAGCATCCAGGGGCACCCTCCACCAGACCCCCACTCATATCCCCCTGCACCCCCATCCACCAGCAGCCAGGGGCACCCTCCACCAGGCCCCCACTCATGTCCAACTCATGTCTCCCAGCACCCCCACCCCCCAGCAGTCAGGGGCACCCTCCACCAGGCCCCCACTCATGTCCACCTCATGTCTCCCTGCACCCCCACCCCCCAGCAGTCAGGGGCACCCTCTACCAGGCCCCCACTCATGTCCCCCTGCACCCCCACCCCCCAGCAGCCAGGGGCACCCTCCACCAGGCCCCCACTCATGTCCAACTCATTTCTCCCAGCACCCCCACCCCCCAGCAGTCAGGGGCACCCTCCACCAGGCCCCCACTCATGTCCAACTCATGTCTCCCTGCACCCCACCCCCCAGCAGTCAGGGGCACCCTCCACCAGGCCCCCACTCATGTCCCCCTGCACCCCCACCCCACAGCAGCCAGGGCCACCCTCCACCAGGCCCCCACTCATGTCCAACTCAGGTCTCCCACCCCCCCACCCCCCAGCAGTCAGGGGCACCCTCCACCAGGCCCCCACTCATGTCCCCTTGCACCCCCACCCACCAGCAGCCAGGGGCACCCTCCACAAGGCTCCTTATCGTGTCCCCCTGCAACCCCACCACCCAGCAGCCAGGGGCACCCTCCACCAGCCCCCCACTCATGTCCCCCTGCACCCCCACCCACCAGCAGCCAGGGGCACCCTCCACCAGTCCCCCACTCATGTCCAACTCATGTCTCCCAGCACCCCCACCCCCCAGCAGTCAGGGGCCCCCTCCAACAGGCCCCCACTCATGTCCAACTCATGTCTCCCTGCACCCCCACACCCCAGCAGTCAGGGGCACCCTCCACCAGGCCTCCACTCATGTCCCTCTGCACCCCCACCCGTCAGCAGTGCAGGGCACCCTCCACCATGCCCCCGCTCATGTCCCCCTGCACCCCCACCCCTGAGCAGCCAGGGGCACCCTCCACCAGGCCCCCACTCATGTCCAACTCATGTCTCACAGCACCCCCACCCCGAGCAGTGCAGGGCACCCTCCACCAGGCCCCCACTCATTTCCAACTCATGTCTCCCTGCACCCCCACCCCCCAGCAGTGCAGGGCACCCTCCACCAGGCCCCCACTCATGTCCCCCTGCACTCCCACTCCCAGCAGTGCAGGGCACCCTCCACCAGGCTCCCACTCATGACCCCTTGCACCCCCACCCCCGAGCAGCCAGGGGCACCCTCCACAAGGCCCCCACTCATGTCCAACTCATGTCTCACAGCACCCCCACCCCCGAGCAGTGCAGGGCACCCTCCACCAGGCCCCCACTCATGTCCAACTCATGTCTCCCTGCACCCCACTCCCCAGCAGTGCAGGGCACCCTCCACCAGGCCCCCACTCATGTCTCCCTGCACCCCCACCCCCCAGCAGTGCAGGGCTCCCTCCACCAGGCCCCCACTCATGTCCCCCTGCACTCCCACCCCCCAGCAGTGCAGGGCACCCTCCACCAGGCCCCCACTCATGACCCCCTGCACCCCCACCCACCAGCATCCAGTGGCACCCTCCACCAGGCCCCCACAAATGTCCCCCACCACCCCCACCCCCCAGAAGTCAGGGGCACAATCCAACAGGCCCCCACTCATGTCCCCCTGCACCCCCACCCATCAGCATCCAGGGGCACCGTCCACCAGGCCCCACTCATGTCCCCCTGCACCCCCACCCCCCAGCAGCCAGGGGCACCCTCTACCAGGCCCCCACTCATGTCCCCCTGCACCCCCACCCCCCAGCAGTCAGGGGCACCCTCCACCAGGCCCCCACTCATATCCCCCTGCACCCCCACCCCACAGCAGCCAGGGGCACCCTCCACCAGGCCCCCACTCATGTCCAACTCAGGTCTCCCACCCCCTCACCCCCCAGCAGTCAGGGGCACCCTCCACCAGGCCCCCACTCATGTCCCCCTGCACCCCCACCCACCAGCAGCCAGGGGCACCCTCCACAAGGCTCCTACTCATGTCCCCCTGCAACCCCACCACCCAGCAGCCAGGGGCACCCTCTACCAGCCCCCCACTCATGTCCCCCTGCACCCCCACCCACCAGCAGCCAGGGGCACCCTCCACCAGTCCCCCACTCATGTCCAACGCATGTCTCCCAGCACCCCCACCCCCCAGCAGTCAGGGGCCCCCTCCACCAGGCCCCCACTCATGTCCAACTCATGTCTCCCTGCACCCCCACCCCCCAGCAGTCAGGGGCACCCTCCACCAGGCCTCCACTCATGTCCCTCTGCACCCCCACCCCCCAGAAGTGCAGGTTACCCTCCACCATGCCCCCACTCATGTCCCCCTGCACCCCCACCCCCCAGCAGCCAGGGGCACCCTCCACCAGGCCCCCACTCATGTCCAACTCATGTCTCCCAGCATCCCCACCCCCCAGCTGTGCAGGGCATCCTCCACCAGGCCCCACTCATGTCCAACTCATGTCTCCCTGCACCCCCACCCCCCAGCAACGCAGGGCACCCTCCACCAGGCCCCCACTCATGTCCCCCTGCACTCCCACTCCCAGCAGTGCAGGGCACCCTCCACCCGGCCCCCACTCATGTCCAACTCATGTCACCCAGCACCCCCACCCCCCAACAGTGCAGGGCACCATCCACCAGGCCCCCACTCATGGCCCCCTGCACCATCACCCACCAGCATCCAGGGGCACCCTCCACCAGACCCCCACACATGTCTCCCACCACCCCCACCACCCAGTAGTCAGGAGCAACCTCCACCAGACCCCCACTCATGTACAACTCATGTCTCCCAGCACCCCCACCCCCCAGCAGTGCAGGGCACCCCCCACCATGCCCCCACTTATGTCCCCCTGCACCCCCACCCCCCAGCAGCCAGGGGCACCCTCCACCAGGCCCCCACTCATGTCCAACTCATGTCTCCCAGCACCCCCACCCCCCAGCAGTGCAGGGCACCCTCCACCAGGCCCCCACTCATGTCCCCCTGCACTCCCAGCCCCCAGCAGTGCAGGGCACCCTCCACCAGGCCCCCACTCATGTCCAACTCATGTCTCCCTGCACCCCCACCCCCCAGCAGTCAGGGGCACCCTCTACCAGGCCCCCACTCATGTCCCCCAGCACCCCCACCCCCCAGCAGTCAGGGGCACCCTCCACCAGGCCCCCACTCATGTCCACCTCATGTCTCCCTGCACCCCCACCCCCCAGCAGTCAGGGGCACAATCTACCAGGCCCCCACTCATGTCCCCCTGCACCCCCACCCCCCAGCAGCCAGGGGCTCCCTCCACCAGGCCCCCACTCATGTCCCCCTGCACTCCCACCCCCCAGCAGTGCAGGGCACCCTCCACCAGGCCCCCACTCATGTCCAACTCATGTCTCCCTGCACCCCCACCCCCCAGCAGTCAGGGGCACCCTCTACCAGGCCCCCACCCATGTCCCCCAGCACCCCCACCCCCCAGCAGTCAGGGGCACCCTCCACCAGGCCCCCACTCATGTCCACCTCATGTCTCCCTGCACCCCCACCCCCCAGCAGTCAGGGGCACCCTCTACCAGGCCCCCACTCATGTCCCCCTGCACCCCCACCCCCCAGCAGTCAGGGGCATAATCCACCAGGCCCCCACTCATGTCCAACTCATGTCTCCCAGCACCCCCACCGCCCAGCAGTCAGGGGCACCCTCCACCAGGCCCCCACTCATGTCCAACTCATGTCTCCCTGCACCCCACCCCCCAGCAGTCAGGGGCACCCTCCACCAGGCCCCCACTCATGTCCCCCTGCACCCCCACCCCACAGCAGCCAGGGGCACCCTCCACCAGGCCCCCACTCATGTCCAACTCAGGTCTCCCACCTCCCCACCCCCCAGCAGTCAGGGGCACCCTCCACCAGGCCCCCACTCATGTCCCCCTGCACCCCCACCCACCAGCAGCCAGGGGCACCCTCCACAAGGCTCCTACTCATGTCCCCCTGCAACCCCACCACCCAGCAGCCAGGGGCTCCCTCCACCAGGCCCCCACTCATGTCCCCCTGCACTCCCACCCCCCAGCAGTGCAGGGCACCCTCCACCAGGCCCCCACTCATGTCCAACTCATGTCTCCCTGCACCCCCACCCCCCAGCAGTCAGGGGCACCCTCTACCAGGCCCCCACCCATGTCCCCCAGCACCCCCACCCCCCAGCAGTCAGGGGCACCCTCCACCAGGCCCCCACTCATGTCCACCTCATGTCTCCCTGCACCCCCACCCCCCAGCAGTCAGGGGCACCCTCTACCAGGCCCCCACTCATGTCCCCCTGCACCCCCACCCCCCAGCAGCCAGGGGCACCCTCCACCAGGCCCCCACTCATGTCCAACTCATGTCTCCCAGCACCCCCACCGCCCAGCAGTCAGGGGCACCCTCCACCAGGCCCCCACTCATGTCCAACTCATGTCTCCCTGCACCCCACCCCCCAGCAGTCAGGGGCACCCTCCACCAGGCCCCCACTCATGTCCCCCTGCACCCCCACCCCACAGCAGCCAGGGGCACCCTCCACCAGGCCCCCACTCATGTCCAACTCAGGTCTCCCACCTCCCCACCCCCCAGCAGTCAGGGGCACCCTCCACCAGGCCCCCACTCATGTCCCCCTGCACCCCCACCCACCAGCAGCCAGGGGCACCCTCCACAAGGCTCCTACTCATGTCCCCCTGCAACCCCACCACCCAGCAGCCAGGGGCACCCTCCACCAGCCCCCCACTCATGTCCCCCTGCACCCCCACCCACCAGCAGCCAGGGGCACCCTCCACCAGGCCCCCACTCATGTCCAACTCATGTCTCCCTGCACCCCCACCCCCCAGCAGTGCAGGGCACCCTCCACCAGGCCCCCACTCATGTCCCCCTGCACTCCCACTCCCAGCAGTGCAGGGCACCCTCCACCAGGCCCCCACTCATGACCCCTTGCACCCCCACCCCCGAGCAGCCAGGGGCACCCTCCACAAGGCCCCCACTCATGTCCAACTCATGTCTCACAGCACCCCCACCCCCGAGCAGTGCAGGGCACCCTCCACCAGGCCCCCACTCATGTCCAACTCATGTCTCCCTGCACCCCACCCCCCAGCAGTGCAGGGCACCCTCCACCAGGCCCCCACTCATGTCTCCCTGCACCCTCACCCCCCAGCAGTGCAGGGCTCCCTCCACCAGGCCCCCACTCATGTCCCCCTGCACTCCCACCCCCCAGCAGTGCAGGGCACCCTCCACCAGGCCCCCACTCATGTCCAACTCATGTCTCCCTGCACCCCCACCCCCCAGCAGTCAGGGGCACCCTCTACCAGGCCCCCACTCATGTCCCCCAGCACCCCCACCCCCCAGCAGTCAGGGGCACCCTCCACCAGGCCCCCACTCATGTCCACCTCTTGTCTCCCTGCACCCCCACCCCCCAGCAGTCAGGGGCACCCTCTACCAGGCCCCCACTCATGTCCCCCTGCACCCCCACCCCCCAGCAGCCAGGGGCACCCTCCACCAGGCCCCCACTCATGTCCAACTCATGTCTCCCAGCACTCCCACCGCCCAGCAGTCAGGGGCACCCTCCACCAGGCCCCCACTCATGTCCAACTCATGTCTCCCTGCACCCCACCCCCCAGCAGTCAGGGGCACCCTCCACCAGGCCCCCACTCATGTCCCCCTGCACCCCCACCCCACAGCAGCCAGGGGCACCCTCCACCAGGCCCCCACTCATGTCCAACTCAGGTCTCCCACCTCCCCACCCCCCAGCAGTCAGGGGCACCCTCCACCAGGCCCCCACTCATGTCCCCCTGCACCCCCACACACCAGCAGCCAGGGGCACCCTCCACAAGGCTCCTACTCATGTCCCCCTGCAACCCCACCACCCAGCAGCCAGGGGCACCCTCCACCAGCCCCCCACTCATGTCCCCCTGCACCCCCACCCACCAGCAGCCAGGGGCACCCTCCACCAGTCCCCCACTCATGTCCAACTCATGTCTCCCAGCACCCCCACCCCCCAGCAGTCAGGGGCCCCCTCCAACAGGCCCCCACTCATGTCCAACTCATGTCTCCCTGCACCCCACACCCCAGCAGTCAGGGGCACCCTCCACCAGGCCTCCACTCATGTCCCTCTGCACCCCCACCCGTCAGCAGTGCAGGGCACCCTCCACCATGCCCCCACTCATGTCCCCCTGCACCCCCACCCCCGAGCAGCCAGGGGCACCCTCCACCAGGCCCCCACTCATGTCCAACTCATGTCTCACAGCACCCCCACCCCGAGCAGTGCAGGGCACCCTCCACCAGGCCCCCACTCATGTCCAACTCATGTCTCCCTGCACCCCCACCCCCCAGCAGTGCAGGGCACCCTCCACCAGGCCCCCACTCATGTCCCCCTGCACTCCCACTCCCAGCAGTGCAGGGCACCCTCCACCAGGCCCCCACTCATGACCCCTTGCACCCCCACCCCCGAGCAGCCAGGGGCACCCTCCACAAGGCCCCCACTCATGTCCAACTCATGTCTCACAGCACCCCCACCCCCGAGCAGTGCAGGGCACCCTCCACCAGGCCCCCACTCATGTCCAACTCATGTCTCCCTGCACCCCACCCCCCAGCAGTGCAGGGCACCCTCCACCAGGCCCCCACTCATGTCTCCCTGCACCCTCACCCCCAGCAGTGCAGGGTTCCCTCCACCAGGCCCCCACTCATGTCCCCCTGCACTCCCACCCCCCAGCAGTGCAGGGCACCCTCCACCAGGCCCCCACTCATGACCCCCTGCACCCCCACCCACCAGCATCCAGTGGCACACTCCACCAGGCCCCCACAAATGTCCCCCACCACCCCCACCCCCCATAAGTCAGGGGCACAATCCAACAGGCCCCCACTCATGTCCCCCTGCACCCCCACCCATCAGCATCCAGGGGCACCCTCCACCAGGCCCCACTCATGTCCCCCTGCACCCCCACCCCCCAGCAGCCAGGGGCACCCCCTACCAGGCCCCCACTCATGTCCCCCTGCACCCCCACCCCCCAGCAGTCAGGGGCACCCTCCACCAGGCCCCCACTCATGTCCCCCTGCACCCCCACCCCACAGCACCCAGGGGCACCCTCCACCAGGCCCCCACTCATGTCCAACTCAGGTCTCCCACCCCCCACCCCCCAGCAGTCAGGGGCACCCTCCACCAGGCCCCCACTCATGTCCCCCTGCACCCCCACCCACCAGCAGCCAGGGGCACCCTCCACAAGGCTCCTACTCATGTCCCCCTTCAACCCCACCACCCAGCAGCCAGGGGCACCCTCCACCAGCCCCCCACTCATGTCCCCCTGCACCCCCACCCACCAGCAGCCAGGGGCACCCTCCACCAGTCCCCCACTCATGTCCAACTCATGTCTCCCAGCACCCCCACCCTCCAGCAGTCAGGGGCCCCCTCCAACAGGCCTCCACTCATGTCCAACTCATGTCTCCCTGCACCCCCACACCCCAGCAGTCAGGGGCACCCTCCACCAGGCCTCTACTCATGTCCCTCTGCACCCCCACCCGTCAGCAGTGCAGGGCACCCTCCACCATGCCCCCACTCATGTCCCCATGCACCCCCACCCCCGAGCAGCCAGGGGCACCCTCCACCAGGCCCCCACTCATGTCCAACTCATGTCTCACAGCACCCCCACCCCCGAGCAGTGCAGGGCACCCTCCACCAGGCCCCCACTCATGTCCAACTCATGTCTCCCTGCACCCCCAGCAGTGCAGGGCACCCTCCACCAGGCCCCCACTCATGTCCCCCTGCACTCCCACTCCCAGCAGTGCAGGGCACCCTCCACCAGGCCCCCACTCATGACCCCTTGCACTCCCACCCCCGAGCAGCCAGGGGCACCCTCCACAAGGCCCCCACTCATGTCCAACTCATGTCTCACAGCACCCCCACCCCCGAGCAGTGCAGGGCACCCTCCACCAGGCCCCCACTCATGTCCAACTCATGTCTCCCTGCACCCCACCCCCCAGCAGTGCAGGGCACCCTCCACCAGGCCCCCACTCATGTCTCCCTGCACCCCCACCCCCCAGCAGTGCAGGGCTCCCTCCACCAGGCCCCCACTCATGTCCCCCTGCACTCCCACCCCCCAGCAGTGTAGGGCACCCTCCACCAGGCCCCCACTCATGACCCCCTGCACCCCCACCCATCAGCATCCAGGGGCACCCTCCATCAGGCCCCACTCATGTCCCCCTGCACCCCCACCCCCCAGCAGCCAGGGGCACCCTCTACCAGGCCCCCACTCATGTCCCCCTGCACCCCCACCCCCCAGCAGCCAGGGGCACCCTCCACCAGGCCCCCACTCATGTCCCCCTGCACCCCCACCCACCAGCAGCCAGGGACACCCTCCAACAGACCCCCACTCATGTCCCCCTGCACCCCCACCCACCAGCAGCCAGGGGCACTCTCCACCAGGCCCCAACTCATGTCTCCCTGCACCCCCACCCCCCAGCAGTCAGGGGCACCCTCCTCCAGGCCCCCACACATGTCTCCCACCACCCCCAACCCCCAGCAGTCAGGGGCATAATCCACCAGGCCCCCACTCATGTCCAACTCATGTCTCCCTGCACCCCCATCCCCCAGCAGTCAGGGGCACCCTCCTCCAGGCCCCCACTCATGTCCAACTCATGTCTCCCAGCACCCCCACCCCCCAGCAGTCAGGGGCACCCTCCACCAGGCCCCCACTCATGTCCACCTCATGTCTCCCTGCACCCACACCCCCCAGCAGTCAGGGGCACCCTCTACCAGGCCCCCACTCATGTCCCCCTGCACCCCCACCCCCCAGCAGCCAGGGGCACCCTCCACCAGGCCCCCACTCATGTCTAACTCATGTCTCCCAGCACCCCCACCCCCCAGCAGTCAGGGGCACCCTCCACCAGGCCCCCACTCATGTCCCCCTGCACCCCAACCCCCCAGCAGCCAGGGGCACACTCCACCAGGCCCCCATTCATGTCCCCCTGCACCCCCACCCACCAGCAGCCAGGGGCACCCTCCACCAGGCCCCTACTCATGTCCCCCTGCACCCCCACCCACCAGCAGCCAGGGGCACCCTCCACCAGGCCCCCACTCATGTCCAACTCATGTCCCCCAGCATCCCCACCCCCCAGCAGTGCAGGGCACCCTCCACCAGGCCCCCACTCATGGCCCCCTCCACCATCACCCACCAGCATCCAGGGGCACCCTCCACCAGACCCCCCACACATGTCTCCGACCACCCCCACCTCCCAGAAGTCAGGGGCACCCTCCACCAGGCCCCCACTCATGTACAACTCATGTCTCCCAGCACCCCCACCCCCCAGCAGTGCAGGGCACCCTCCACCATGCCCCCACTTATGTCCCCCTGCACCCCCACCCCCCAGCAGCCAGGGGCACCCTCCACCAGGCCCCCACTCATGTCCAACTCATGTCTCCCAGCACCCCACCCCCCAGCAGTGCAGGGCACCCTCCACCAGGCCCCCACTCATGTCCCCCTGCACTCCCACCCCAGCAGTGCAGGGCACCCTCCACCAGGCCCCCACTAACGTCCAACTCATGTCTCCCTGCACCCCCACCCCACAGCAGTGCAGGTCACCCTCCACCAGGCCCCCACTCATGTCCCCCTGCACTCCCACCCTCCCACCCCCAGCATTGCAGGGCACCCTCCACCAGGCCCCCACACATGTCTCCTACCACCCCCACCCCCAAGCAGTCAGGGGCATAATCCACCAGGCCCCCACTCATGTCCCCCTGCACCCCCACCCATCAGCATCCAGGGGAACCCTCCACCAGGCCCCCACTCATGTCCCTCTGCACCCCCACTCCCCAGCAGCCAGGGGCAACCTCCACCAGACCCCCACTCATGTCCCCCTGCACCCCCATCCACCAGCAGCCAGGGGCACCCTCCACCAGGCCCCCAATCATGTCCATCTCATGTCTCCCTGCACCCCCACCCCCAGCAGTCAGGGGCACCCTCCTCCAGGCCCCCACTCATGTCCAACTCATGTCTCCCAGCACCCCCACCCCCCAGCAGTCAGGGGCACCCTCCACCTGTCCCCCACTCATGTCCATCTCATGTCTCCCTGCACCCCCACCCCCCAGCAGTCAGGGGCACCCTCTACCAGGCCCCCACTCATGTCCCCCTGCACCCCCACCCCCCAGCAGCCAGGGGCACCCTCCACCAGGCCCCCACTCATGTCCAACTCATGTCTCCCAGCACCCCCACCCCCCAGCAGTCAGGGGCACCCTCCACGAGACCCCCACTCATGTCCAACTCATGTCTCCCTGCACCCCCACCCCCCAGCAGTCAGGGGCACTCTCCACCAGGCCCCCACACATGTCCCCCTGCACCCCCACCCCACAGCAGCCAGGGGCACCCTCCACCAGGCCCCCACTCATATCCAACTCATGTCTCCCTGCACCCCCACCTCCCAGCAGTCAGCGGCACCCTCCGGCAGGACCCACACCTGTCTCCCACCACCCCCACCCCCAGCAGTCAGGGGCACCCTCCACCAGGCCCCCACTCATGTCCCCCTGCACTCCCACCCCCAGCAGTGCAGGGCACCCTCCACCAGGCCCCCACTCATGTCCCCCTGCACCCCCACCCCCCAGCAGCCAGGGGCACCCTCCACCAGGCCCCCACTCATGTCCAACTCATGTCTCCCAGCACCCCCACCCCCCAGCAGTGCAGGGCACCCTCCACCAGGCCCCCACTCAAGTCCACCTCATGTCTCCCTGCACCCCCACCCCCCAGCAGTGCAGGGCACCCTCCACCAGGCTGCCACTATTGTCCCCTTGCACTCCCACCCCCCAGCAGCCAGGGGCACCCTCCACCAGGCCCCCACTCATGTCCAACCATGTCTCCCAGCACCCCCACCCCCCAGCAGTGCAGGGCACCCTCCACCAGGCTGCCATTATTGTCCCCTTGCACTCCCACCCCCAGCAGTTCAGGGCACCCTCCACCAGGCCCCCACTCATGACCCCCTGCACCCCCACCCACCGGCATCCAGGGGCACCCTCCACCAGGCCCCCACACATGTCTCCCACCACCCCCACCCCCCAGCAGTCAGGGGCACCCTCCACCAGGCCCCCACACATGTCTCCCACCACCCCCACCCACCAGCATCCAGGGGCACCCTCCACCAGGGCCCCACTCATGTCCCCCTGCACTCCCACCGCCCAGCAGATAGGGGCACCCTCCACCAGGCCCCCACTCATGTCCAACTCATGTCTCCCAGCACCCCCACCCCCCAGCAGTGCAGGGCACCCTCCACCAGACCCCCATTCATGGCCCCCTGCACCCCCACCCACCAGCATCCAGGGGCACCCTCCACCAGGCCCCCACAAATGTCTCCCACCACCCCCACCCCCCAGCAGTCAGGGGCACCCTCCACCAGGACCACACTCATGTCCCCCTGCACCCCCACCCACCAGCATCCAGGGGCACCCTCCACCAGGGCCCCACTCATGTCCCCCTTCACCCCCACCCCCCAGCAGATAGGGGCACCCTCCACCAGGCCCCCACTCATGTCCAACTCATGTCTCCCAGCACCCCCACCCCCCAGCAGTGCAGGGCACCCTCCACCAGGGCCCCACTCATGTCCAACTCATGTCTCCCTGCACCCCCACCCCCCAGCAGTGCAGGGCACCCTCCACCAGGCCCCCACTCATGTCCCCCTGCACTCCCACCCCCAGCAGTGCAGGGCACCCTCCACCAGGCCCCCACTCATGTCCCCCTGCACTCCCACCCCCCAGCAGTGCAGGGCACCCTCCACCAGGCCCCCACTAACGTCCAACTCATGTCTCCCTGCACCCCCACCCCCCAGCAGTGCAGGTCACCCTCCACCAGGCCCCCACTCATGTCCCCCTGCACTCCCACCCCCCAGCAGTGCAGGGCACCCTCCACCAGGCCCCCACACATGTCTCCCACCACCCCCACCCCCAAGCAGTCAGGGGCATAATCCACTAGGCCCCCACTCATGTCCCCCTGCACCCCCACCCATCAGCATACAGGGGCACCCTCCACTAGGCCCCCACTCATGTCCCCCTGCACCCCCACTCCCCAGCAGCCAGGGGCACCCTCCACCAGACCCCCACTCATGTCCCCCTGCACCCCCATCCACCAGCAGCCAGGGGCACCCTCCACCAGGCCCCCACTCATGTCCAACTCATGTCTCCCTGCACCCCCACCCCCCAGCAGTCAGGGGCACCCTCCTCCAGGCCCCCACTCATGTCCAACTCATGTCTCACAGCACCCCCACCCCCCAGCAGTCAGGGGCACCCTCCACCTGTCCCCCACTCATGTCCACCTCATGTCTCCCTGCACCCCCACCCCCCAGCAGTCAGGGGCACCCTCTACCAGGCCCCCACTCATGTCCCCCTGCACCCCCACCCCCCAGCAGCCAGGGGCACCCTCCACCAGGCCCCCACTCATGTCCAACTCATGTCTCCCAGCACCCCCACCCCCCAGCAGTCAGGGGCACCCTCCACGAGGCCCCCACTCATGTCCAACTCATGTCTCCCTGCACCCCCACCCCCCAGCAGTCAGGGGCACTCTCCACCAGGCCCCCACTCATGTCCCCCTGCACCCCCACCCAACAGCAGCCAGGGGCACCCTCCACCAGGCCCCCACTCATGTCCAACTCATGTCTCCCTGCACCCCCACCTCCCAGCAGTCAGGGGCACCCTCCGGCAGGCCCCCACACATGTCTCCCACTCCCCACCCCCCAGCAGTCAGGGGCACCCTCCACCAGGCCCCCACTCATGTCCAACTCATGTCTCCTTGCACCCCCACCCCCCAGCAGTGCAGGGCACCCTCCACCATGCCCCCACTCATGTCCCCCAGCACCCCCACCCCCCAGCAGCCAGGGACACCCTCCACCAGGCCCCCACTCATATCCAACTCAGGTCTCCTAGCACCCCCACCCCCAGCAGTGTAGGGCACTCTCCACCAGGCCCCCACTCATGTCCCCCTGCACCCCAACCCCCCAGCAGCCAGGGGCACACTCCACCAGGCCCCCACTCATGTCCCCCTGCACCCACACCCACCAGCAGCCAGGGGCACCCTCCACCAGGCCCCTACTCATGTCCCCCTGCACCCCCACCCACCAGCAGCCAGGGGCACCCTCCACCAGGCCCCCACTCATGTCCAACTCATGTCTCCCAGCACCCCCACCCCCCAGCAGTGCAGGGCACACTCCACCAGGCCCCCACTCATGGCCCCCTGCACCATCACCCACCAGCATCCAGGGGCACCCTCCACCAGACCCCCACACGTGTCTCCCACCACCCCCACCCCCCAGCAGTCAGGGGCACCCTCCACCAGGCCCCCACTCATGTACAACTCATGTCTCCCAGCACCCCCACCCCCCAGCAGTGCAGGGCACCCTCCACCATGCCCCCACTTATGTCCCCCTGCACCCCCACCCCCAGCAGCCAGGGGCACCCTCCACCAGGCCCCCACTCATGTCCAACTCATGTCTCCCAGCACCCCCACCCCCCAGCAGTGCAGGGCACCCTCCACCAGGCCCCCACTCATGTCCCCCTGCACTCCCACCCCCCAGCAGTGCAGGGAACCCTCCACCAGGCCCCCACTAATGTCCAACTCATGTCTCCCTGCACCCCCACCCCCCAGCAGTGCAGGTCACCCTCCACCAGGCCCCCACACATGTCCCCCTGCACTCCCACCCCCCAGCAGTGCAGGGCACCCTCCACCAGGCCCCCACTCATGACCCCCTGCACCCCCACCCACCAGCATCCAGGAGCACCCTCCACCAGGCCCCCACACATGTCTCCCACCACCCCCACCCCCAAGCAGTCAGGGGCATAATCCACCAGGCCCCCACTCATGTCCCCCTGCACCCCCACCCATCAGCATCCAGGGGCACCCTCCACCAGGCCCCCACTCATGTCCCCCTGCACCCCCACTCCCCAGCAGCCAGGGGCACCCTCCACCAGACCCCCACTCATGTCCACCTGCACCCCCATCCACCAGCAGCCAGGGGCACCCTCCTCCATGCCCCCACTCATGTCCAACTCATGTCTCCCAGCACCCCCACCCCCCAGCAGTCAGGGGCACCCTCCACCAGGCCCCCACTCATGTCCACCTCATGTCTCCCTGCACCCCCACCCCCCAGCAGTCAGGGGCACCCTCTACCAGGCCCCCACTCATGTCCCCCTGCAACCCCACCCCCCAGCAGCCAGGGGCACCCTCCACCAGGCCCCCACTCATGTCCAACTCATGTCTCCCAGCACCCCCACCCCCCAGCAGTCAGGGGCACCCTCCACGAGGCCCCCACTCATGTCCAACTCATGTCTCCCTGCACCCCCAGCCCCCAGCAGTCAGGGGCACTCTCCACCAGGCCCCCAATCATATCCCCCTGCACCCCCACCCCACAGCAGCCAGGGGCACCCTCCACCAGGCCCCCACTCATGTCCAACTCATGTCTCCCTGCACCCCCACCTCCCAGCAGTCAGGGGCACCCTTCAGCAGGCCCCCACACATGTCTCCCACCCCCCACCCCCCAGCAGTCAGGGGCACCCTCCACCAGGCCCCCACTCATGTCCCCCTACACCCACACCCACCAGCATCCAGGGGCACCCTTCACCAGGCCCCCACTCATGTCCCCCTGCACCCCCACCCACCAGCAGCCAGGGGCACCCTCCACAAGGCCCCTACTCATGTCCCCCTGCAACCCCACCGCCTAGCAGCCAGGGGCACCCTCAACCAGGCCCCCACTCATGTCCCCCTGCACCCCCACCCACCAGCAGCCAGGGGCACCCTCCACCTGTCCCCACTCATGTCCAACTCATGTCTCCCAGCACCCCCACCCCCCAGCAGTCAGGGCCCCCCTCCACCAGGCCCCCACTCATGTCCAACTCATGTCTCCCTGCACCCCCCAGCAGTCAGGGGCACCCTCCACCAGGCCTCCACTCATGTCCCTCTGCACCCCCACCCCCCAGAAGTGCAGGTTACCCTCCACCATGCCCCCACTCATGTCCCCCTGCACCCCCACCCCCAGCAGCCAGGGGCACCCTCCAACAGGCCCCCACTCATGTCCAACTCATGTCTCCCAGCATCCCCACCCCCCAGCTGTGCAGGGCACCCTCCACCAGGCCCCACTCACGTCCAACTCATGTCTCCCTGCACCCCCACCCCCCAGCAACGCAGGGCACCCTCCACCAGGCCCCCACTCATGTCCCCCTGCACTCCCACTCCCAGCAGTGCAGGGCACCCTCCACCAGGCCCCCACTCATGTCCAACTCATGTCACCCAGCACCCCCACCCCCCAACAGTGCAGGGCACCATCCACCAGGCCCCCACTCATGGCCCCCTGCACCATCACCCACCAGCATCCAGGGGCACCCTCCACCAGACCCCCACACATGTCTCCCACCACCCCCACCACCCAGTAGTCAGGAGCAACCTCCACCAGACCCCCACTCATGTACAACTCATGTCTCCCAGCACTCCCACCCCCCAGCAGTGCAGGGCACCCCCCACCATGCCCCCACTTATGTCCCCCTGCACCCCCACCCCCCAGCAGCCAGGGGCACCCTCCACCAGGCCCCCACTCATGTCCAACTCATGTCTCCCAGCACCCCCACCCCCCAGCAGTGCAGGGCACCCTCCACCAGGCCCCCACTCATGTCCCCCTGCACTCCAACCCCCCAGCAGTGCAGGGCACCCTCCACCAGGCCCCCACTCATGTCCAACTCATGTCTCCCTGCACCCCCACCTCCCAGCAGTGCAGGTCACCCTCCACCAGGCCCCCACTCATGTCCCCCTGCACTCCCACCCCCCAGCAGTGCAGGGCACCCTCCACCAGGCCCCCACTCATGACCCCCTGCACCCCCACCCACCAACTTCCAGGGGCACCCTCCACCAGGCCCCCACACATGTCTCCCACCACCCCCACCACCCAGCAGTCAGGGGCATAATCACCAGGCCCCCACTCATGTCCCCCTGCACCCCCACCCATCAGCATCCAGGGGCACCCTCCACCAGGCCCCCACTAAGGTCCCCCTGCACCACCACTCCCCAGCATCCAGGGGCACCCTCCACCAGACCCCCACTCATATCCCCCTGCACCCCCATCCACCAGCAGCCAGGGGCACCCTCCACCAGGCCCCCACTCATGTCCAACTCATGTCTCCCAGCACCCCCACCCCCCAGCAGTCAGGGGCACCCTCCACCAGGCCCCCACTCATGTCCACCTCATGTCTCCCTGCACCCCCACCCCCCAGCAGTCAGGGGCACCCTCTACCAGGCCCCCACTCATGTCCCCCTGCACCCCCACCCCCCAGCAGCCAGGGGCACCCTCCACCAGGCCCCCACTCATGTCCAACTCATGTCTCCCAGCACCCCCACCCCCCAGCAGTCAGGGGCACCCTCCACCAGGCCCCCACTCATGTCCAACTCATGTCTCCCTGCACCCCACCCCCCAGCAGTCAGGGGCACCCTCCACCAGGCCCCCACTCATGTCCCCCTGCACCCCCACCCCACAGCAGCCAGGGGCACCCTCCACCAGGCCCCCACTCATGTCCAACTCAGGTCTCCCACCCCCCCACCCCCCAGCAGTCAGGGGCACCCTCCACCCAGCAGCCAGGGGCACCCTCTACCAGCCCCCACTCATGTCCCCCTGCACCCCCACCCACCAGCAGCCAGGGGCACCCTCCACCAGTCCCCCACTCATGTCCAACTCATGTCTCCCAGCACCCCCACCCCCCAGCAGTCAGGGGCCCCCTCCACCAGGCCCCCACTCATGTCCAACTCATGTCTCCCTGCACCCCCACCCCCCAGCAGTCAGGGGCACCCTCCACCAGGCCTCCACTCATGTCCCTCTGCACCCCCACCCCCCAGAAGTGCAGGTTACCCTCCACCATGCCCCCACTCATGTCCCCCTGCACCCCCACCCCCCAGCAGCCAGGGGCACCCTCCACCAGGCCCCCACTCATGTCCAACTCATGTCTCCCAGCATCCCCACCCCCCAGCTGTGCAGGGCACCCTCCACCAGGCCCCACTCATGTCCAACTCATGTCTCCCTGCACCCCCACCCCCCAGCAACG